>NC_090443.1:820959377-821620627 GCF_031143425.1 Pleurodeles waltl | reverse complement strand
CAGGATGGCTAATCTTAAATTGAATCACTCACATTAATTAAAAGAAAGTTGCAAGCAATGCAACTTTCGTATTGCCTGTTGTTGGTGTACACAGTTTTTTTAAAGTGACAAATGAAGAAGCCGAATTGCTTGTTTAGTCGACATGATCTAAAGGACCCACATTTGGCTTAGAGTTATATAGTATCTTTAAATACTAGGAATGCTAGACCAGTGCTGAGTTCTTTTGTGCACATATTGTTTAGATTCATGCTTCATGGTGTTGTTAAAGTATATAATGGGCGCGGTTGGTTTTCTGTTCACAAAGGCAGCACAGGTGACTTTGCAAAAGCAAAGCACTAATTAGCAATGAGCGAAAGTAAATTGAACTTCATATTTGTATTTGAGAATAAAAGGGACATTCTGAAAACTATTGCAGATCTCAAGGGATGCTAGGTTACAAAGGGGCATTCCAGTCAATGTGATGGTTAATACCTGCTAAGGGCAGACATTAGCTATTTGCAAGCTGTCACTGTTTACTGTTTTTATACCAGATACACAAACTTCAGTAGTAGTACTACTCATCTACAATTTAAATGCAGATCCCAAATGTACTGATGGAAAACGCCACCTCACTTATCTTTTCCCTACATCTTTTCTTTATCACAATGGCGGAGATCTCCACACAAGTACATTGTAGGAAATGTGGAAGGGATAGGGGAGTACTGGTAAAATGGGGACTAATTACTCAAAATTGGTGGGGTTCACGGAAATTTAAGGAAGGGTTTTGGGATGGACATGCTAAAATAATACACATAGCCACAAAAGAATAAATCCATTATAATTTATATATTTGTTTATTTTTTTACATTGAATAATAAACAATTTAGGAATAGAAAGTAACTTACATTTTACAAATAAAAGTCAAATGAAGGTGGGTACTTAAATTGTTTGAAACTTTTTCATTAATGAAATTATTATATTTTAATTGTGTTCTTAATTAATACACATTTAATTGCATAAGTTAATGTGCTGTACCATTTATGTTATTAGTTCCAGGTGATTAAAACATTTTTAAAATTATTTTAAATTAATATAATAAGTTGAATTGTTTTTATTTTTTTACAACTAATTACCTTTATTCCATTTCCCCATATTTTCCCATCAGGAGATCTGCACCTTAGTGGTGGATATCTCTGCCAACAGGTGAAAAGTTACTAGTAATAACTTTACACTTGTAACTTCTGTTGTTGGAGGACTGTGGTCGATACATGCAAGCATACTCTTAGGTGTATCTTCCCTTGGAAATGGTGAATAGCAAAAAAGTGGAGAGCTGCACCTAGGTCTCCAAATAGATCTGTATGAGTAAATATGCATAAGTATATTTACCTTTGTGAATATCCTTTGCTGTCCTAATGAGCTCAGCACGTTTTCCCAGGTGATCTTGTACAATTCATCATTTTTTGTGGAACTGTGATTCATTGGTAAGGGATGCAATGCAAGGCACATCCTGATTTGGAGTCCTGTGACATGATCCACATAGACATCTTTCCCAGTATTAAATATTATGCACAATGCCAAACACGGAAAATTGACAACTGATTATTAATAATATGTACCTTGCTCTGCCCAGTCTTCTCGCACAGGGAATGGTTAGGAAATCTATTGCTGCGTGCAGGAAGAGCCTGTTGTGAGAAAAATAGTTAATAGTCCAAATAGAACACTTCATATTTTAAAGGGACAGAACTTCTGGTCTGGGGGCAGTAATCAGTCAAGACCTTTATTCCTGTAAATCTAAATAAATGTAGTGATTGCAATCCTCAGAAATGTATGTTTATGGGAAGTCTCCATGTCATTACTGGTCTAATCTTTTATGAATGTCAATCACTGCCCGAACAAACAAGTTAGAATATTAGAAGTTACAGCGCACAGCTTTTTCACACACGCCTTTATCCCTTGGACACTGCAACAAATTGACCTTTGCAATACGTTGTAATACCATGCAGGGCTTTACCATGCATGCCTTTGCAAAGCAAAACATTGGTATAGACTGATAGTCATCTATCTATTGATATATATATAACTGTGTATATGCTCCACATTTCTTCTACTTCCCTCTACTTTCCAGACATAAAGAAACAACAAAAAACAAGGGACTATTTCTTCCTCCCACACTACAAAAAGAGAATTTGACTGATCAGAAACACCTGCTATGTATTTATGGTCTTTGATCAAGAAATATCGAAGACAAATTCTTATATATTCCCTTTTTTATGTAACAGTTATGATTTTAATAACACATTTCTGTGTCTAAATATACAAATTATCCTCTTTCATCGCACTCTTTTTTGCACTTTCTGAACACTGGTCTGGTGGCATTCCTTCCCACAGTTTACATTCACAAAAGTGAACTCTTAAGAAATTATTCTAAAACTAATTTTGATTGGGTATTCTTACATATCATTACCAGTGTTAGAGTTTCACTTGTAAATGTATCAAACCTTCATGAAGTTTCCAATTTATATTGCACATACAATTTGGCATTCACACAACTGATTTGTTCAAATCAGTTTGCACTTTATTTGTTGTTTTCAGGGGTCGACCACAAAGGGGTGCCTTATTTTTTCTTCACTTGAAATGTTCAGATTTGGAAGTATTTGGCAGACATGAGGATGACTCACTGTAAAAGCCACTGCACACAATAGTTTTGCTCTGTGGAATCATCAGATCTGCTTACTCATTTGAAACTTAAACATCTTCTAAGAGACCTCCAGGTTGTAAGGCAATCCTGTGTTCTGAAAAGACTCAAAAGGTATGTGGTGTTCAACATAGCGGACAGCAAAAGTGTCCTCCACCAACTAGAGCCCTTCTTTGGTGATGGTAGGATAACACTCTCCTGGTTCAGGTCTTTCTTAAGAGATCTTAAGAAATCACAAACCAAGTGAATTTGGGTTTTTTGTTCTCCAAGTCCTTCTGTGTTCTTGGTGATGTACACAAAAAGGTATACACTTCCTCCGATGAGTTTTAACGTCTACATTGCTTCCTTTGCATTACAAGTGCTCACAGCATTGCTTGCTGGATGTATGTGGATGAAGTGCATATCAGTGTTAGAATTGATGAGGATGTGTGTAACTGCCCTACGGGCACAGAATGCCTCAAATACACTCATCAAATAATGGCTTTCAGCTCCCTTTTTTTGTGAACAGATACTGTCAGACCCTGTTCAGTTGGCCCTGGGGCAAGAAGGGGTTGCTTGGCATTAGTCATGCAGGCTTTAGTTGTTTGCCGCTGATGGTACAAACTGGGGCGAGCACCACCCCTTCAACACTTGACTTTCAGTGGCAGCAATAGCAAGAAATCGCAGGCTTCAATCAATCAGGTGGTATTTGTATCGCTTGGCTTGTCACCAAACCCTACACGCTTCTCAGGGAAGTTAGAGAATAACAGGTTCAACATTCACAGACACCCAGCAGTGCCATAATGTGATTATCCATCCCAGCACTTTACTTTGTTGTTAGAATATTAAGTTATTATATGACAAAACTACATGCTACTCAATAACATCAAATACCTGGGTTACGTGTGTGAGGTTATTACTTCCAGGCTGTCCTCCTTTCTCACTCTAACCCCCTCCAACCCTGCCCTCTTTATTCTAGGGTTGCTGTGGTGTGTAGGTCCAACGCTTACACTGTTAGTCTTTGGCAGTCATTTCTCTCAATCTCTCACACTTGATCTAGGGATTCACTTCAGTGTTCCATTCTTCAGTCCACATTCCACCCTCGGTGGGGAGGAGGTGTGCCAATCATGGTTGGAGTAGTGGCTGCTCCACTTCTAGCAGACAGGTGCGGCACATATGTGTATGTACATTGCCCTGTGGTCAGCGCATCTCTGGGACCATAGTGGATGCAACAAGATCTTAAGAGCTGCTGCTTCATTTCTTCAACTCAATCATGTGGTGTGCTCACTCTTCTCCCACCATCCACACAATCGGAAGAAGTTAGAATCCTTCTGAGGCTCCTTTCCCCCACGGCCATGGTCCGCATCTCGTCACGGCGTTTCTTTGAACACTGCGCTGCCCCTAGCCACTAACGCAGCGTGGAGCCTCTGTGGTAGAAGTGGGCGGAACTCTACGGAATCGTGCAGAATTTTTAACTCCACAGAATTCCATGGAGTACACTCCGTGATGTTCCACCCACCCAAAATTTCTCACATCAGGTGAAACATTTATGCAATCAATGTATTAACACAATGAAACGTAAAACTACCAGGACAACAAAGCACTCACTTGCACGCAAGACACACCAAAGACACCCCCCTTTAAATAACACAACATCATAAAGAAGTGACAGCCCACTTCCCCTCTGAGAACCTACCTCTCCGATCAGTCAATGACTGTATCTTTGCTTTTGACTCAATACAGAGGTCTGCTGCTTTTGGACTAGGTTTGTGCTAAAGAAATACCAAACATATATACTGATGACACCCGTTGCTTTCTACGCCCTTAAAAAGTGGCAATCACGTCATCATCACGCAGATGTCAGCTAGTTCAACAACTGAAAAGGCAAATTTAGATTGTCGGGTGGAACCATGTAAAAAACAACTATATTTCATTGAAAAAGCACAAACAGCAGAACTTTACGTTTAATTTCTGCAATGACCTGCACTGAGATGTCTGAATGTCCGCTTAAAAGATTATTCTAGTCAGTGGAGGACATATTTCGGAACGGAAAAACTGTGTAGAGAACAAGCCTTTGTGGTCGTACGGAATTTCTGCTCACGACTGGGCATGTCAGTGTTGACTTTGCCGCCACACAGAAGAACCCAGTGAAAATGGCGGCCATTGTGCACAAAGGTCATAGCGTCGTGACCTCTGGAGAGTCAGTGTTGCCCATTAGTCTGAAGAGGGGACAGCACCAGTCTTCTATTTGACTAAAGCTCTTTATATCTGTCAGAAAGTGTTTGTTGAGCATGGCAGCACATTGTTTTCTTTTCAACCAACATCACTGCGAGGCATCCCCTCTGAATCACAAGCTGACCCCTGAACACGAGGATTAGCCCATCTATTTTGACAGAGTGCAATTCATCACGGTTAGACTGAAAAACTGTGTGGACCCTGCAAACAATGGATCATAAATGCATGGAAGAGAAGAGAGTATAAATCACGAGTTTTACTCGTTGTCCATGTCTGCCATAGACTCATAAAAACTCATATTCTGAAGCTTGCTGTGTTTTATTCTTTTGTTATATAAAGAAAAAGGCTTGTGCATGAGAGTCCACAGAATTGTTTTCAGGGGGGGGGGGGGCGCATAATTGTTTACAGGTACAGAGACCCTACTAGTGCAGGCAGCATAACACTATGGCAGCTCTGGTGTTAGCTGCACTGTGAGCCTGCACACCAGGCTGTACCTAAATCCAGGTGGGGTCAAGCACCCCAGCTAACATCTCCTCCCATCCCCTCACCACCCCCACGGACGCCCCTGACCTTGTGCATTGGTGGCATATTTACATTAAGTTATGTCTCCCTGAAATTTAGGAGACCTCAGATGTGACTGCTTGTTTACCCAAAGCCTACTCTAATAACTTTAAAGAAGAGCCTAAAACTGTGAGAAAAAAACAGTAAGCCAGCATTAAAGTTTGACTGGCTACTCTACTCGATTCCTATCTGAGCTCTGGCTGCTCTTGCTACAGAGCCCTCTTCTCTGATCTTTCATTGCCCCCTGTGATGGGGAAGCACAGCCACAGCATCATTGGACGACTCTTCTGTAATGCATTTAATGGCTTTCACCAGTTTCCTTTACAAAACACTGTTGGACAGGTTATGGAAACTAATGGGCTATTGGCGGAAAGGTAGCGGCCTAATGACATTTTACCTAATAATTCTTTAAAGTATTCAACAAAAGGAACCATTAATTTAGGGAAAACTATAAACGACAGTAGATTAATTTTTTGGGAAGTCACCTGAAACAAATCAGCTGAAAACATAACTCATCGAGCTGGTAACATTAAAAACACTATTTAGCAATATTGTAACCTGCCTCCAATATCAATGAAACAAAACAGACCTACCCTCAAGTGATGCAATACAAGATCGTCTTCCTTGGTAGGTTTTCATGAACTTGACTTCAATTTGAGCACATCTCAACCCATATGATCTGCAGTCTAGCCCCTTTGTTGTTTCTCGTGTTGGCCAAGTAACCCAGGTATTCAATTGTGCAGATTCTGTGCAACCCCAGACCAGCCCTAATGACGCCTCCACATTTTTAATCAACATCATGAAGGAATTCCCTTTCCAATTTACGCTACACATGAATCACCCAGGAAGCTAAAAAGTTAAAAAAGGAGAAACAAACCATCGAGACTCCATTTGAACATAAAACCCTAATGAACACAGTAGAGGGGTCTCAAGAAACCTACACCAGCCTCACTTTCACACTTGCATTAAATCCAGCGTTCACTGTCTTATAAACATAGAGCTACATACAAGGGGGCATATTGACCAAACTTTCACACAGTGCAGCAAGCAAGGGTGCTGTGCTGCACTGTGTGAAAGGGAGATAGCAGAAATTGCCAATTTTTGCTCTCTCCTTGCGCTGGTGCGTCGTGTAGCCTAGCACCAATGCAGGCACCTTTGCACAGTAGCACAAATGTGCCTGGTTTATGGCAGGAAAACCATCCTTAGAGGTGTTTTCCTTTGTGTCTGTGTTATGTGGAATGCATCACGCATAGAAAGAGGAAGTAATCAGGAAAAATAAATAGATTTCTCCTCGAATCACCTCACTAGGGAAAGCGTAGCATTTTGACGCATTCCCAGACTTACAAGCTTCAGTAAATCTGGGAATGCGCCACATCCATGGGTGGGTACATGGCAATGCACATGCCTCACCCATGGAATGCCTCCCAGGTGCAGTGGAGCATCCAGCACAAGAGGCTGCGTTGCTGTTTCTGTACCAAGCAATGCAAGGCGGTGCAAATTACCGCTCGCCGGGCTTAGTAAATCCCAGTAAAGGGCTTGCATTGCCTTGCGATGATATGCATCACGCATGGACAATGCAAGTCCTTAGTAACTCTGGAGCGAAAACTCATACCTACTTCAAGGTCTGGTTAACAACCAGATACTAAAATGTAGTGACCCTCACTTTCTCCAGATCCCTCATCCATGGTCTACAAAAAGAGGGTTTTTCTGCGCTAGCCCTGATTTAATGGCTCTCACATCACTCATGGAAGAAGATTCTTTGCTGTTTGATTTGTTGGCTGGGTAGCTAAATGAATTGCTGAGTTCATTTAATAGTTGCTTTTAGAAAAAATCTCTGCCTTTTGTACACGATTAATACATACATAGATTTTCCTGCGTTGCACTGAAATGGGATGCTGGCTAAATTTCTATACACAGCAGATGCCAAACTGCCTCTATAAAATATAGTCTAAAAAGACTGAGAGAGACAGAGAAATTCTGGGTGATAAAGTTTTGAGAGAGCACTTTCATCCAAGTAATAAGCCAACATTTTACACTAACTGGTTAAAGGAAACAAAGAAGCTTGGCTTAGTTGTAACATCTGAACATACGGCACTAAGATCATCAACGAATAAAAAGTTCAACATACTCATCAGGAAACAGTTTGACAAATTTAGACATATGGATGAAACATACAAACCCTAAGAGACATTCCATGGTACAGGTCAAGCTAAGTTGTTTGATCCCGCACAGAAAGTGCAATCCTACCTGGCCAAGCTAGCCAACTCCTGCGAAAGAAGTTTGTTTGCATTATCCAGGAGTGGAGTTTTGACACTAAAAGCACTCTTGTGGAAAATAAATCAAGGAAACTCCGACAACTGTCAATGTAGACAAATTCAAGATATGACCCACTTTGTGCTACATTGCCCACTATATACCTGGATCATAGATCACCTCTTTAAATAAAAATGGAAAATGATACTTAGTGACTTCTCAGAGGAATTAACTCAACACCTGAGAAGGTTTGTTGTACAAAACTTGGACTAAAGAAAAAAGAACATGAACAAGCTACAGTCTGACTTGCACACTGTTACCCTGAGCACACGGGAAATGATGTCATAGCAAGACTTTTAGTCTTAGGAAAGGAAGGACTACTCATCAGTTGACGTGCAAACTGTAACTACTAGCAGATGGCAAGAAATACATAATATGCAGTGTCCTGCAAGAAAGCTAAATTGTTGATTTTTGATCAACTGGACTGAGAAGAAAAGTGACGATGCCATCAATGGTTTCTCCTGTATAGTTTTTCTTTTCTTACCTTTTTGTTTGTTCTTGTATTATTCCATTTGCAATATATGTATAAATCTTGTATGAGTTGTTAACAAAAGCCCTTATTAAATAAATGCAAATTAACTAAGTGAGTGGTTGATTGATTCTGAACAGATATTTAGTGTACGATACCTTAAGAGGTCCCCAATGAGCCATGACAAAAAAATGTAAAACTAATCTCTTTGAGCTGGCATTCTCATTGCCTGGATCCGATATCCCCAGTAGACTTAGTGCCTTAAAATGACATTGGTGGTCTGGGGACTGCAGTGGCGCTTGGACTACCACGTGCCAGGTTGTCCGACCACCACATTATGACCCCCCTCAGTCAAACCACCAGGGGACCACCGTCCCCGCCAAGAGCATGGTTCCTGATGCGCTAACGGCGGTCTGACTCATGCTCAGCCACGGCGGTGCCGAGTTCATCACTGCCTTGCTGGGCAGGAGTCCCCTGTCCGCCAGCATTTCCATGGCTGTTCTACTGCCATGGAAAGGCTGGCGGAAAGGTTGCGCTGGTTTCCACAGGGAGGCCTCTGAACTGCCCATGGCCATGCCTCCTCCCCGTAGCTTTGGCGGTCTGATAATTTCGATCACCAAAGTTGTAATGAGGCCCTTAATCTGCCCATAACCCTCTCTCCACTTTCCCTTTCCCCTGCCCACCCAACAGCTCTGCACACCCTTCTCTGAAGCAATTTCTGACGAAGTTGTGCATAATATATGAACAGTCAATAAATGGACAAATCACATATTATGAATATTTATAGACACACATGTATCTCTGCTTTCTTTAGATAGTTCTTAATACAAGGGCTACTATGTTGATGATTGTTCCCATTTCTTGAATTGAAGGAAACTAAGGCAGAGGAAGATAAGTGAAATTCCCAGGATTCCACAACTTGGCCATACTGTGAAACCAGTACTACACCTCAGCTCCTAGCTACATAATCGAAGATGTATCTGCCAGCTCACACTCAAACGATTAAAGCCTAATATCCATCATTATACTAGGGGCTTGAGTGTTTCATTTAGAACTATGTTTGTGGCTAAAATGGCAGGGCAACAAATAAGGCAGACATGTTTAAAGTAGTCCAGCTTCCTACATTTGTCAACAGGTTTACCTTCTGCACTTGTACCTTACAGTGCATACTTCAGGAGTTCAGTCGCATTGTATTGAAATGATGCTGGCGTTAGCCCTTTTAAACACTTCTTGTGTCTACCTTCTTAATTCTTTTAATCCTATGATTTGCTTGAGTAAACAAAGGGTGGGGGTTTAGATAGAGTTATGTACTGTGGTATACACCAGGGCTTACCAGACCTTTGTTGAAGTGGCCTAATGTTAATTTAGTAAACTTAGGGCCTGATTTAGGTCTTGGGGGAGGGAAATACTCTGTCACAAACTTGATAGATATCCTGTCCGCAGTATTACAACCCCACTATCTCCTATGGGGATTGTAATATGGCAGACAGGATATCCATCACATTTGTGCAGAGTATTCCCTCCGCCAAGACCTAAATCAGTCCCTTAGTTCAGTAATGTAATGACTCCTCTACCCTGTTTTCAAATTACACATTGATTATGACTTATTAGTGAAGCTGGCCAACCAGGAGATCACTATAGATCCCTGCTGTTACATGTATATATCGTTGCTTTTACAGCACAAACCTTTCTCAGAAGCAACAGAGCACGGTTCATTAACTTGGCGGAGGGGGCTGGGAGACAATCTACAAGTTCATGTATATCAAGTAGAGATTACACAAAATGTCGAGCCAAGCGCCAAGGTTCGGATTCAAACCTGGAACACCAGGTCCCAAACTCAGAAGCTCCAGGTCCCTAAGCCACATCTATCCCCGTCTCTGACGCTTCACATGGGTCCAGCACAATAAGTGCGTTTAACCCAGGCCTAAAGGTCTTGATTTTGCAGCTGTGAACTCAAATGGCAAGTCCCCAACTTTCATGCTGTGGTGTTATGCTAAGTAACCTTCTTGAACTTTAGCCTGTCTTTCCAACTCTGGGTGTTTTAAAAATCGCTTAGGATGCTGCTGGGTGCAGTTCATCCATTGTTCATTTTCATCAAACTCGCTACGCCTTTGAGGAATGGTACAAATCCTCTCACAAAATAGAAATAATCCGATAAAAGAGGGACATTGTAAAGCAAATGAAAAGGCTGTTTCACAGAGAATGATGGAGGCTCCTGATAATGACTCCAGTCTCATGTAAGAGGTATGCACTGCAGCTCATAAAAGCTGCCTCCTGAAATGCACCGCTGATAACATAATTCACCTTAATAAGAACTATTAATTATGAAGTGAAAAGAGCATATATTCAATAAGATTCTATTAAGCTAAAACTAGATTTTGTACCCCTTTCCTCAAATTTTCCGAGAGCTTTAGGCACATAAACTATTGCAGTGTTTTGGAAAATTCAACTTTGACCACTGTGAATGGATTTATATTTCCAGCAGGGTAGTTATTTAATTTCCTGTTGGAAGTCTACAAAAGTTGGCCCTGTTCATTGATTGGCCAGAGGCCAAACCCAAAGTACAGTATCATTAACATGTCACATTATGAAGGCCGACCGAGTTTGCTCTTCAAACCTTCCATCAGTGTTTAGTCTTTAATTAAAAACCCATATTTTCAGTAAAAACCAATTAGTGCGGTTAATGTGCTTACCTGTATAAAAAAATACAGAGACCACCTTTCGTTTTTTTCCTGTTGGTGGATTTTCATTCAATATTTGCCATTTTTATGAACACTTTTGGTGCACTATTAATTTCACACCTGGTTGTTTTATTAGGTTGTATTTTTATGAACATTGAAAGGTTCTTTTCAAAGAAATGCCCGGTGAGGTTTCTTCGAGACATGGAGTGGCAAAATGAGTCTCATGCATTTTATTTACCTCACTTTTCTGTAATGTAACTAAACCCATATGTAATCCTCAGTGCATGGTCTCACAACACTCTTTTGTATGACATAAGGATTCTAAAGTCCTCGGCCATGCACTTGAGAAAAACAACACTGCATGCTCCATATTCCCCATCTGTCCTCTGGTTCTTCTCCAGTAAGTCCAGCACACCCCAAGTCATTATCCACAATTACCACAATTGCTCATTTAATCAGTTCTACATTGTTTACACTGGCTCTTACTATCAGATCACCCACATGCCCTCTACTCTCACATGCAGAACATTCCAATGTGCAGAATTCTTTATGTCTTACCTAACATCTCAAACATACACCACAAATGATCTCTTCTTGCACCTATTTTGTATCTTCCAGTCAGTGCGCATGTGTACCAAAGCCTACTGACTGATGCTTTTTCCATACTGTGGACCTTCATTGAAGACATTGATTGCTTTAGAAAGCCATATTTATCCAAATTCATAATTCCCCAACCACACAATATTACCCTTCTGTGCGTGCTTAGTATGCTGAATTATCTGCTGTACCTTACAGCTCCTTCTCCACATCCAATCAACTGTGTGTATTATTTAAATCATTTTGAAGGCATGAGACCCTTGTCATTTCTTCATCTTTTCTAAGATTATACAACACCCTTCAAAAAATGACTTTGCTAACATTGCCCAACAATGAACGTATGTTCAAGGTTGCCACTGGACCTAATGCAAGCAAGGCAATTGGCTCACTACACCCAGGTTAGGTATAAAAAACCAGCTGCTGATGGGGTGCAATGGCCCTTAAATGCCAGGGCTTAGTGTTGTGGCACCTTCAGCATTAATGGTGCCTACATTTGTGCTGTATGACGTTGAGCACCTGACCTCTTTTATTTATATAATAAATAATGTTAGGCAATCAGATGCACAAAGTCTTTATTAAATTAGAGGAGTGTAGGAAAATGCCACTGTTGGAATGGTTATCCCCTAAATTTTTGCCTTTTGTTGATGCTAGCTTTGATTGAAAGTGTGCTGGGACCCTGCCAACCAGGCCCCAGTACCAGTGTTCTTTCCCTAAAACTGTACCTTTGTCTCCACTATTGGCACAGCCCTGGCACACAGATAAGTCCCTTGTAAATGCTACCCCTGCTACCAAGGGCCCTAAGTCAGGGAAGCTCTCTAAGGGCTGAAGCATGTATTATGCCACCCGGGACACCCCTCACTCAGCACATGCACACTGCCTCACAGATTGTGTGTGCTTGTGGGGAGAAAAAGACTAAGTCGACATGGCCCACAACCCACTGCATGTGGCATAGGTAAGACACCCCTCTAGCAGGCCTTACAGCTCTAAGGCAGGGTGCACTATATCACAGGTGATAGAGAACCTGCAACAGCGATGCATCCAGCGGGACCTGCGACCTCTGCCGACTCAGAGGACTGCCCTGCAACCCAAAGGACCAAGAAACTCCAGTGGACAGCGGCTCTGTCCAAAGCAACAAGTAGAAACCATCTTTAAAGGGACTGAAGCGTGAGTCCCCAACACTCTGCACCCGACGCCCCCAGCCCGTGTCCAGAGAAACCAACACTGCAGCGAGGACCCCCAGGTGACTCCCACAACATGGCCACCTTGAGAAGACATCCCTGCACCCCCACAGCGACGCCTGCAGAGAGAATCCAGAGGCTCCCCCTGACCATGACTGCCCGATAACAAAGAACCCGATGCCTGGAAGAAGCACTGCCCCCGCAACCCCCAGGTCTGAGAGGAACCAACTACTGGTGCAGGAGTGACCAGCAGGTGGCTGTCATCTCTGCCCAGTTGGTGGCTGGCCAAGAAGCCTCCCTGTACCCTGCCTGCATCGCGGGTCCCTCCATTGAAACCAATACAAAACCCGACACCTACTTTGCACACTGCAACCAGCTGCCCCTGTGCCGCTGACGGTGTATTTTGTGTGCCTGTTTGGGACCCTGCCCAGTGCTCTACAAAATGCCCCGGTCTGCTCCCCGAGGACGCAACCTGCTAGCAGACTGGAACTGGAGCACCCCTAGTCTCCATAGGCGCCTATGTTATTTGGGCCCCACTTGACCTCTGCATCTGACCGGCCCTGTGTTGCTGGTGCCAGGTTTTTGGGGTTGACTTGAACCCCCAACGGTGGGCTGCCTATGCCCCGGAGACTGAACTTGTAAGTGCTTTACTTACCTGCTAAACTAACATGTAGTTACCTCCCCCAGGAACTGTTGAATTTTGCAGTGTCCACTTTTAAAATAGTTTATTGACATTTTCTGCTAAACTGTGTACATTACTGTTTTACTTCAAAGTTCTATATTTACCTATGCCAAGTACCTTACAATTTATGTAGTTACTTGAATTTTGAATCTTGTGGTTCTAAAATAAATTAAGAAAATAATATTTTTCTACATGAAAACCTATTGGCCTGGAGTTAAGTCTTTGAGTGTGTGTTCTCATTTATTGCCTGTGTGAATACAACAAATGCATAACACTACCCTCTGATAAGTCTACAGCTCGACCACACTACCACAAACAGAGCATTAGTATTATCTTTTATTGCCACTATCAACCTCCAAGGGGAACCCTTGGACTCTGTGCACACTATCTCTCACTGTGAGATAGTATATAAAGAGCCAACTTCCTACAAAGAGATTCAACTTTCTCAGTCAGGACAATCTTTGCTCCAACATAACGCAATTTCCAATTCCATTTCACAGCCTTTAAGCATGTATTATAGAATAGGAGTGCTTTTATTTTGAATGAACAAAACAACAATGTATAGTATCAGTTGTCCATTTCATTGTCCAATCCTTCATCTGTTTCTATGGCTTTTTATCCCCAACACCTCACTTGCATACACCTTTCGTCATCAACTCAGTATTATTTTAATTTAATTGAATTAAAGTTTCATTGCAACTTATACGGCCTATCATTTATTTTATGTGTATAAAAACATTCTATTAAATGCTTGATGTTACAATGGAGTCTCCTTAAAGGTTTCATCCACTTAATGAAACACAATAGCGTAGTTGATTGATACCTTGCAATAGGTACTCAATTGAATGTAGAATTGTGGAGGGTTTGGGGAACATTTCACTAGAGGGCACCCAGGTTTGTCAATGACAACAAGGATGCAGATCGACTTGCTTTTGACCCAGAAATTAAACACAGCTTGCTGCTACTTCTGCATTCCTCTTATTTCACTGACCTACTTCCACTGATGAGCAGTGCCTGGTGAATGATTCTTCCTAAACACGCAAACAATAAACCTGGTATATTTAGCTACCCTGGTAGGCATGGCTGCACTATCAACAAACACAAACAAAATACATTTGTGCTCATCACTATCTTCCCTCATCTATTAAAATCCAACATATCCAGTAGGGATCTATGTCAGCGTTACTGACAACTGGTCCATCCTCGAAGCATAAAAGGTCAAGAGAATGATGTGGGGAAACAGAAGAAGGGGAAGGGGAAAGTAGATTGCGGACTCATCCACAGAGAAGAAGCTGTAGCTAATGAAAAATGAGGAGAGTAAATTAAAGACAGCACTGTCAGCATTGTAGACAGCCTCAAAGCAAAGGTGCCCTGAGCCCTAATGCAAGCAAGAGAAACGGGCCCTCTGTCTCCTAGCATGGTCGTCGAAAGCAGCTGTAATCAGTGTTCACTGGGCCCTTAAACCCAGGGCCTCCGGTGTCATTGCACCTGCTGTACTTGATAAACGATGCCCCTGACTGCGGATGAAAGTGTGTTTATTATTTTACCGTTGGTGCAATATATATGACATGAAGTATAATTCCTACTTTTAAACTAAGGGCCTGATTACGAGTCTGGCAGTCCTAGGACCGCCAGACTCATGGTGACGGTCGGACTGCTGCAATCCTAGTCCGACTGCCAGATTATGACCCTGGCAGTCAGACCACCAAAGGACCACCGTCTCCGCCGGGGACAAGGTTCTCGATGGGGTGAGGGTGGTCGGAGTTGTAACCAGCCAGGGCGGCGCTGAACTCAGAACCACCTGGCTGATTGCAACCCCAATTTCCACCAGCCTTTTCATGGTGGGACCCCGCCATGAAAAGGCTGGTGGAAAGCCAGGTACGGGGTCCACAGGGGGCCCCCTGTACTGCCCATGCCCATGGCATGGCCAGTACAGGGGGCCCCCTGCCCAGCACCGTCGGAATGTGCACTGTCTGCAGTCCAAAGGTGCTTTTATACCGTGGCAGTGTTGCTGCTGGATTGATAGGTGGGAATTCTCAATTACAATGTTCCCACCGGTCAGCCCAGCTCTAAGTTTGAGGCTCTACGTTTTTAAGGAATTTAATGCTGCTTTTTAAAATTGTTGATAGAAGAAAAGTTTATTTGATTTAGAAGATTGTTAAAATTGTCATCTCTGGGTATTTTAGAATAAAAACAAATAGATTAACAATAAAATACTTGGCTTGAAAACACACATACTTCTAAAAAATGAATGGGTACTTTAGTCAATTCTCTGGGTGCTCTCTTTGGACAAGTGCCCAATAGACCTTGCAAGCAGTGTACCGAAGTCCCAACGAGAGAAAACAGCCTCTTTTGACTTCACTTTGCCTCTCCCTGGAGACTCAAAACTTGGACAACCACCATCAGGGAGAGCTGAAGGGCCAAAGCAGAAGAGCTCGCTATCCAGATGTAAACGAGGAAGAAATGTTCTTTGAGCAACTTCAAAGCACTACATTGGTCTTTCTGTCTCAACTTGCACGGTAGGAGACTAGCTTTTGTAATATGGATGAGGGTTTTTATATTTTTAGAAAATTCAGATTTTCTGTAAAGCTGCCTCAAATGCTAGACGTCTACTTGTGCAGTTAATGAGGGCCCCGGGAACATGTTCCTGCTTAAGTGCACGATTCATGTTAGCAAGGGACGTTTTACTGTAGAACAGAGAAACTTTATTATTGCATGTGTATTTATAAGAACATTTTGAAATTGCCAATCAGCCTGCTCATTACATTTTTCAAAGGAAAAATGTGCAACCCTCTCTTCTCAGTGCGAACACACAAAGGCATATTTTTTTAAAAACCACATGCAAGAAAGCCTTAATTGTGAGTCTCTTGTAGAACAAATGTAAACAGTTCAGGAACATCTGCATTTTGCAGAACTTTGTTAAAATCAGAATAATAGCACCAGGAAAGCACTAAAAGGCAGTTAAGTGGATGTACACAGAGGAGAGCCTTTCCCCGAGGAAGTTGTTTTTCTAACATTTCAGTGATTGAAAAGGCAGCTTCGCTTTTCCCGCCTCTGGAGTCCTGAAAGAGCAGAGCCTGCCCTTAAACATCCGCAGAGGCACTTAGTGCGCCTCCAGGTCTCCGAGCGCTGCGAGTCCGTAGCGCTGACACTCTCCAGCAGTCTTACTCGACAGATTTCAAACTTTGTGAATTTACCATTTTTAGTAAAAAAATAAAAAAATTATGAAGTTGGAGGCTTTGGAACATACAAACACAGCGTTGCAAGATCTAGTGGTGTTGCAGTTTCAAAACTTCTTTCTGTATCCTTTCTTATGTTCTATTAAAAACTTCGAAACTTCACAAAGTTGTGAAACGTTATGCTTCCCTTTACTTGAAAACTACAGAACAATTAAACATGCCCTTAATAATTGCATTTTTAATTTGCTCCAAAGTCTATTATATTTTGCATAGTTGATATGAATTTCCAGCCCTAGGTCAGTGAGTGGGTATTGAACATCCAGGAAACTGAAGTTCTCAAACTTCCTAACCTCTAGTTTCTGTGCTGATATTTTATAAGATAATATTTGCACCACTGTATTATTTGGTGTCAGTAGTAATGTTCTAATACAGTGGTTCCCAAGCTTTTGATTTCTGTGGATCCCCACTTTAACATTAATGGAACCCAGGGACCCCCACTTAATCATCATGGGAATCCGAGGACCCCCCCGCCTGAGTCATTACTGGAAGCTGGGGACCTAATTTGCCAATATTTGTTAATATTTTTTAATTTCTAGGCTCTCACGGACCCCCTGAGAAGGCTTTGTGGACCCCCAGGGGTCCCCGGACCACAGGTTGGGAACCACTGTTCTAATATAAAGAAAAACACTTGCTAATGAGGGGAACTGCAACGTTTTGCTGGGAGCCCTGATGAAACCTTACATATAATTTGATTTGTTTAAATTTGTTGTTAATACTAAAATTTATGTATATTCTCCAAGAACAAATACTGCTTTATATATCCACGGCCTTTGCTCTCTGCAGTAGAAGCTGCACTTTACTTTGATAAACCCTGTTATTTTTTATTGCATGCTTAGTTATCAATTCAGTGAGATTTGCCTGTTGGCTACTGGTATTGTGGACTACCACATCATGGCATGACTCTGCGTTTGCAGTGCCTAGACATGTGGACGAGAACATAAAAGCAAAGGTCCTATTATTCTGAAATCTTGTTGCATATTTAAATTGATCCAAATGAGGGTCGCAAATTTGCAGCAGTTTTTGGGCCAACAGCCTAAACAGATGCTTAGTGCTTACTTTGTAAAAATACAAATGCCCTGGCCCAAAGTTTTACTCAGAACACAGTGTGGTTGAATATCTGTGTCACTAACACCAACAATGACCAGTCTTGATTCCACCTCGCATCTCTTCAGTCCACCACCAGGCACTCCCTACTGCTTCGATTTACTCTTGCAGGTTCCTGCTCTCTTCCTTTGTCATGCTTTTTCCATATTTCTCTCCCTCCTTCTTTTCTTCCTGTACAAAACTCCGGCAGGCACCCACTGCTCTGTTATGTGCGCACCCACTGCTCTGTTATGCGCTGCCCCCCGTGAGAAACATAGTTGGTGGATGTGTGGATTTGGTCATCAGATATGTAAATGTTCTTACATTTGTCTTCAAGTTTAATACATTAACTGGCAGATTCAGAAACAAATAATTTATGGCCTTTGTGCATAATTGTGTGGCTTTTAACTGGCATTCCAAAAACTTTAGGTGATATTTGAATAAAAGGATCTAATTTCAGAGCATCTCTGAATAAACGTCTTCCATCATGCTTTCAACTTACATCTCAGATGACATTAGAGGTTCTAGAGACAACCTCTTCCTCACTAATGCAATTCCATGCTCCTCACAATGTATTCTTGTGTTTGTCCCACTGACACAGCATTTTTGGATGAATGATTCGTAGCCTTCCACTGATGATATCTGAACCTTGTGTTGCATTGCATGACGGGCAATTTTATTTCCCATGTGGATTTCTCCCTTCGCCCCTGCCCTCCCTTTGCCCCCTGCTGCTTTTGTAACTGTTTTATACATATATATATATATATTTATGTAAAATACCCCCTGCAGGGCATTAGCAGGGTAATGCATGTCACCAAGAAGTTCGGTGACTATTTCGTTGCAGCTCCCTTGGTCCTCCACCAGGGGGAGCAGAGGACACCCCTACATTCATCGGGCAGGATGCCCACCGAGGGCTTAACAAGGCCCAAATCCCCTTCACTACGATTCCATTTAATTCATTCAAGAAAATATGAGCTTTCAACAAATTTGTCATACAGTATGCACGTCCACAATTGAGAATTGCAAAGCTGTCATGACTTGTGATTTTTTGTGTTCATTATAGTTAAAGGTTTTCAGCAGAAAGTCTGCTAGAAAGCCACACAAACCTCTCCAGTGTGGTCTGAGCTAGCAGTGTACACCGTGTAGCCTTCAGTTTCTTGTAACCCCATTGCCAGATAACTGGGCCAGCAGTGTCATCAGCCTCGCAGGCAGGCCTGCGTGAAACGCCAAGGCAGATATAATGGATGGCTATTACAGCAGCAGCCAACATCAGGCGTCTACAGACCTTTATTCCAACCCCCTTCCCCCTGTGCTATAAAGTTACACATCTTTCTCAAATAACGCGCACAATGTTTGTGTTCATTAAAACGTGCATGGCTATTCTCACCTGTCACGCGCGCTCTCAAGAAAGATTTATGTGCTCGAAACATATGGGCTATCTGTGTTTTCAGGACTCGCCCAGACATTTCATTTTTCAGCACATCATTCCAGCAAGCCTTCACGGTTATAAACGGACGTGCTCTTTAAAATGTCGGCCATGTAATTGTTTAAAAAAAAAAAATCTAAACTAAGCGAACTGTTTCCATCCCACTATATTCACATATTTGAAAGATAAAGACTCTGATTACATTCTAGGCGCAAAGCCTGTTTCGGCACAAACAGTATCGGGACTACAAACTGAGCACACATTGTAAACACATATATTTTGCCTGCCCCAATAAAATAACAAGTGGGGAAGAAGTGAGTTTGCGCACTTCGGAATAGGGCAAACATGCAATTGACATCTTCTCCCCAATTCCGAGTTCCAAAACTCGGGAATCAGATGCAAATTACGCGCATGGTAAATACTCAATCCCATTCAATTAGTATTTACTGAGTGAGCAATTTGCAGCAGGGATTGAACCTATATTTTAATCGAGGCCTAAGAGACACGAGACAAAGTCAGCATTCTGTTTTTTCCTGTCCCAATACCGATTCAGCCTTCTCTCCAAAATGAGTACCATTACATTGGGCAATAGTCACTCGTGTGATTTGTAGTATGGAAATACTGCACAAGTGGGTCGTGAAACCCTAAATACAGTATATTATCCAGTGTTTTGTGGGGTCTCCACATTGGAGACTGAGGCCCGTATTTATACTTTTTTAGCGCTCCATTTGCGTCATTTTTTAATGCAAAAGGGGCGCAAACTTACAAAATACAATTGTAGTTTGTAAGTTTGCGCCGCTTTTGCGTCTAAAAGCGGCACAAATGCAGCACAAAAAAAGTATAAATATGGGCCTGAGTATGTTTAGCAGCAGATTTCTCAGTTTACAATATCTGCATTTTTTTTAAAAGAAAATTAGCTCCGCCTTTAATGTGTTGTCCAAGGTTTGTTAACAGGACTGGAGAACCGTCCAAATGTGGATCCTTTGTCTACTAACATGGCTGATAAATAACATTGCTGTTGTCTACCCATGTGTAGGCAGAGTCGTGGGTGGCTCCATGGCAGCCTTTAGGAGCGAAAACAACAAGGAGTAAAAAGGCGGATGCCATAGTCAACAAGTACATAATAACTTTCACGACGAGAAAACACTCAATAATATATTTGCTGGCATGTACATCTATTTCCAGTATACTTTTACACACCATGAATTATTGCCAAACAGAGAACGAGCCACCTCACGAGCCAACAAATGGTGGTCAGCCGTGACTGATCCCAGCCATACTCAGCTCCCAAACCTAACCAGTAGGCAACCTATTGGCAGACAAAGAGCATTAACATCTAGCTGATGAGGGCAGTGGACAGACCTACAGACTCAGAGCAACATATGCTTTAAAAAAATAAATAAAGATGGGCTTGGGGAGAATGGAAAAACATGATAGGAAGATATTTCCCTTTCACATCCTCTCCTAATTACAATCCAATATGAGGAACACAACCCCATTTGTGAGTCGGAAAGGCATTTCAACTAGTAAAAAACCCTGCGCTGTTTGTGACCACAGAATGGCTTTGGACATCCGGCCTCATGTTCTAACTTTTGTCTCATCCTCCATTTCTGAGATTTGTTTGTTCCTGCAAAACCCCACAAAGAAAATGAATTTTAGTACTAAGAAGTTCGGTCATTATAAGTGATGTATATTCTGGAAAATAGGAAACTTGTATTCGCAAAATAAGGCACCTAGCTTAGGTGGCCACAATCTTTTATTGATTGGCACCCTGGAGATATAGACTGTGCTGGAAAACAAAATATGGATTGGCCACCGGAGTCCCACCAGAATTAAATCAAGTACAGGCACAAGATTTTCCAACCACAGTGAACCATTTCTTAAATATTGATGGGCTTTTTAACTGCTGACTTCATAAGACTGCCAATAAGTATATTGCCACTTTCCATCTGCTCAGAGGAGCCTTGCATGTTTCCCAGGATGCCAGAAGCCACATTTGATTGTTCAGGAAAGAGTTTGTTAAAGAAAACAGTTTCAACCCGCTGGCATGGCAGAAGCGAGGCAGTGTGTGCCCTGAAATGGTAGACTGTTGTTCCAGTGGAATTACTCTTGAGAGGATGCTTTTTACCTCTTAGAACCACACCCTTGCAGGAATAACTTTAGAACTTTTATAGTAATGTTCCTCATCACTTTGAAGCATTTCAAGGTCTGAACAAGGAACAATAATAACTAAACCCACCCCTATCCTCCTTCGGGGGGGGGGGGGGGGAGATTAGAGGGTAAAACCAAAGGTGTCAACCTCATCTTCTCCTGCATTTAGAGGAAGGCCACATCATGTTTTTTTTCGGGTTTCCTTTGAATTGTTGCTTGAAATAAAATAGATGTGTATTCTTATGCAAAGAGTAAGATGGAGGAAAAGGATAAGCTGAATCGTATGCGTAGAGTAAGACTAAAGAAAAGGATAAAAGTGCACTCTTTCTACTGGGAATACGTATTGTCAATCCGTACCTCAATCCACCAGAATTGTTGAAGATGAACACAGGTTGTTCAACCAAAAGTATCTTCACAAAACACAGTAAATCTATGAAAGAACAGGATAAGAGTCTTCATAACTGGAAATTTTTGATTCAACTCCTTACAGCTGAATATTAGAAGACTATAAACATTTCTTGATCTGGCTATTAATGACCTTGTGGTTCTGGTGATCATGCCTGGCTCTGCTGAGAAGTTTCACATGCGTCTATGCTGATTAGAAAGATAACTTCCTATGGTTATTTACTAAGTAATGATGCTTGTAGATGAAGTGTCACTTGAGAAAGCTACCCCGAATTTTGAGCTAAAATCTTTTCCTGTAGAAACTTTTTTTTTTCAAATTAAAGGCTCCCGGATCTTAATTATTCTTAATTAAAATAAAGCTGTGGTGACCCACTCAGAAACTCACAAAACTTTCTTTTGAAATCTTTAATAATGATGAAAAGTGAGATTAATCTACCAAGATAGTCTGTGAGCTGACACTCATCTTTGACTTGTGCTGTGATCAGCAGGTCAGAAGTCTGAATATCGGAAAGGCATACTGATCTTTCCAATGTTGGTAGTTTCAGTACTTTTAAATTGGGCAATAGAAACTAATGAAACACGTTATTATTATTATTATTATCATAATCTTCATCATCATTATACTTTACTTATGGAAGACCGTGCACATGGTTAGAGTGATATGCTTCAAAAGAGGCAGTCGTGTATCAGCAATAAAACTCATGAAATAAGTTTTAGAACGTTTTAGACTGAAAAAACATATCTCATTTTTATAACATGCATTTAATTTTGCCACTTTATATTTCATTGAGAAGTTGTATTATCTGGTATTATTTAAAAATTAAATAAAAAAATTAGAATACTGAATACAATTAGTAATTTCCAAAATGTATATTTCCAACATTTGTATCGTCCTGAGTGAATTCAGGAGACTAACTTGGGATGCAGGACCAGCCAGACTGTGCCCTGATACTCTGAGGGAAAGAAGCTTTGGCGAGTCACAGGACTGGCCGGGTGCTTGGATGATAGTTGGATGGTGGCAGGAAGAAAGATTTACAGTTGAGCATCAATCAATGAAAAATCAAGGACGATGATCTGCCACCACTCTAGGCTCTTTAGAACCGTGGAACAATTTGGAGGTCGCATTAGAAGACCTAAGGCTTGTAGCATAAGGGCTGAATCTAGGCAAGACGGCCATTATTAGTGAAAAACACAGCCTGTGATATAAGAGGGGTTAAATTAAAGCTTTTTGGTCACGTGTCAACACAAGGACCGGACAGTGTAAGTTTATTTTTCTGGGATTTAATAGCACAGCATACGCATTGAGGCACCACATGTGCTATAGGATGAATCATACTAGGACTAGTGATGAAACCAGATTATCCAAAATTCAAACAGTCTGGTTGTGTTCACAAGGCTGCAGGTAAATTATTTCACAGTTGAACAATCTGTGAGGAGAAAGCTCTTTCTCCTAATCATGCTTGAAAGTAATAAGTACATGGCCACATTTAATACTATTTCACACAACGCAACACAGCAAGTGAAACTTACTGTGCTGCAGTGCGTGAAAGGAATAGAGCAGAAGTGCTCAATATTTACAATGAGATGGTGTATTTCCGCTCTGTTTTTTTGTGCTGGCGCTATGTGCTGCATTGTATTACTTGGCATTTACTAAACCACGCAAAGTGGCTTTACATGGCTTAGTAATGCCAAAAATGCTTTTGCATTGGGCTACGACGCAAAAGTGATGTAACTCCAATACAAAACCTTAGTCAATCTGAGTCACAGTGTTTTCTGGGTGAAACGACCAACTATAATGGTCTACAGCACATTTACTCAGCTGAAGCATCCGCTGTACTTGATTCTAAAGTTTTTAAACCTGATAAATGGCCTTGTAAATTACACCTTCCAAGAGAAGGAGTTACTGCAAGGCAGTGCGAGGTTACCAATGATAGGCTAATATGATTCCTCTTCTTCATGTTCATCTGAATTCAAGCTGTTGTGTTTAGGATACCCCTAGGTCTTTGAATTGACAGCTTAGACAGGCCTGAATTGATTGCTTTGCGGTAATCCAATAATAATCATATGATGGTATTAACAATGATTTTAGAGGAAAAAGAAAAAATGCAGAAGATTTTTCAAGCTCCTTAAATCAAAGTAACAGTAATGAGATTCACATTTAACTGAATGTTCAATGTTGTCTCTTCCGCCATCTCTGGGGCCCATTTCTTGATCATTGCTACTTTTTTTAGCCATGTTCTGGGTTTGCTGTATGGGGCAACTGGGACAGCATAACTTCAGTATCAGTCCTAATAGACTGCTTTCACCCTTGCATCGTTTTATTGTTTCGTAATTTTGCTTTTTTATTGTTTTAGGTTTTCCATCTCTACTTGTAAAGTTGGTAAGCCTATTGGGTACTTTGTTTTCATTACCTAATCTCTAACGTCCTATTTTGCATCCGTCCTCCACCCCTCCCCTCTTTACTCTCTTACTTCCAGAGCTGCATGTGCCATGGGTCCCAGAGCTTAGGTTTCCTCTAGCTACTGCCCAGATTGAACTCTGTTCATGTTTCCTGTGCTAATGTACATGCATTATGTGTTCCTTATGAAAAACCTTTAATAAAGAATTGTTAAAAGGGGTTGGTCTTAACCTGTGAAACTAGCGTCAGTTCAGATTCAATTTTGCTTATAAATTCATTACTACTGGTAATTGTATTTTCTGCCTCCAGTCTTTGGCAAATGTCAAAACAGCAATAATTATTTTAAGGATGCATGGGTCGAAAAATACATCCAGTAGCACATAAGCATGTAGTTAGAGTGAATTTCTCTCTCATGATAGATAGAGAGTTTATAGCAGGCACAAATTCTCCCAGGACTATTGATCTATTATTTATTTATGTGATCTCTGAAAAGCACTACCTTAGTCATGGGACAGAGTCAAGGGAAATCAACTTTAGCCCTTCAGCAAACATCCAGCTGGCAGAATCCTCCATATAAGAGGTGTGGATGCAGACCAACGATCTCTGAGGGCATTGTCAGCATATTCTATATGCAGTGAAGTCAACAGGTGACCAAGAGAAGCAAGAGGAAACAGAGAAATGTTCGCTGGCATATCATCCACCTGTCAATAGGATTTCACAGTGTCACCTTAGAAAGTTTAACATGTGACCAGAAAACTAAAGAAATAAATCAGACTACAATAATTTGAAGTTTTTTAATATTTACTTGTAGCCCTGTAGGTAGGAAGTAGTTAAAACAAAATCCTAGATGTAAACGAGAACAGGTAGGCAGAGAGGATAGAACACTCTGATAAAGCAATAGGATTACCTGCCTGGCAGATAATTCACGAAATGACAAGAATGAGGTTGCGCTGGTTGATACTCACGCTGAGGACATTGTATTGAACACACTCTTGAAGTGGAGGCATTGTTAATGGGAGGATAGCTCAGTGAGTTCAGTGGTCATAGGTGAAACATGGTATTGATCACAAGTTTAAATCCTGGCAAGGCCGACTCAACCTGCCTTATATCCTTCCGAGGTGATCAAATTGGATAGGGAAAGCATTGTGAAATGCTAAATAAAGTCAAATAACTATTGGTTGAGACTAAGGTCAATTATTGTAGGCACTTCCTGAACGGGAAAGCATCTTTATTACATTGCCATGACACTAACAACTCAACAGCTTGCATCTGTGTGGTTGCAAGATGCTGCCCTTCACGCCTGCTGAATCTAGAAACAATGGGGAGGGTTGTAAAGCAAGAAATATTTGCCTAATTTTGGTGATCGGTTTGGAATGCGCAGAAAGGACATCCGTTTAGGTTTGGGGCTTGTGCTTTTTTAGGAAACAAAATCTCCAAGGTCATTCTACACAAAGTCAGTAGTGCGGGAGCACAGCCATACTGGTAGTTTCAAATGATACATAATAGGTTCAAAAAAGCCTTTTTTCTTATTCAGAAATATTTTTGGCTCTCAGTGCGCTGCGGGCCTGCTTTTTTGGCTGCCTTCATTTCCTGTCTGAATCTGGAGTCTCAGTAGAAAACTTGCTTACAGTGTGCATCTGAACACAGCAGGGGTGCCGGCCTTTGTTTTTCATACAACCTGAGCCCTTTCTCAATATGTCCTGACATTTTACCATGCTAAATTTGGCTGAAAATACATTGCAACTGATAGCTGATCTCCCGCAGAGCTAATAAGCAGGCTGGCTGGCACTAAGCTATGGGGAAATATTATTTTCTGTCAATAGACATAAATGTGAAGTTGAATAAACAGGGTTTTCTCTGTTATCTAGATGTCTTTGTAGGTTAACTTTAGGGTTTCTTTAAAAAGAAACAAATATGCCACCTTACACTGTGTTGCAGAATTGTTTTTGGCATCGACTCTGTCTGATTCCAGTTTATTACTGTTTCCTTCCAAACTTATACCTTACTCCTGGGTATGCTTACAGGTAATTAAAAGTCTCCCTCTTTCTTGATGTCTGACACATATTTTCATGGCCACATAAAACTAAGGTGATTGCCGTCAACAGACAACTGTCTGCGGTTTTTATTTTTTGTAATAATTGTCTTGGTTTGTTAAAAATCTCACGTTTCTTTGCACCTGGCTTGTTTTAAGGGTCATTGACGGGCTTTGATATTCATGTATTATTTTGTTTGTAGGTGATTAGCAATTTGTTTTGGTTCTGACATATGTGTTCCTTTATGCATGAAAAAAAGCAAATAAAATAGAGTCACACAATCAGCATTCTAACCAGAAGTCAAAACAGCATTTTTTTTAAAGAAGGTTTTGATTCCCCAAACAAGCACAGATTGTCTCGCTGGTCACTGAATCCGAGTCAAGGTGTCAGAACCGGCTATGATGCCTTCCTCACTGCAACACTATACATTGTGTTTTATTTCAATTTAGTCATGATGGAAGGTAGGGATTGGAACGTTTGACTTTGCATTTTATCGCTGTATTTTCAAAGCTGCCAAATAAATGTTTCTTGATTGATTGATTGAGACTATGGGGGTTATTACAACTTTGGAGGAGGTGTTAATCCGTCCCAAAAGTGACGGTAAAGTGATGGATATACCACCAGCCGTATTACAAGTCCATTATATCCTATGGAACTCGTAATACGGCTGGTGGTATATCCGTCACATTTGGGACGGATTAACACCTCCTCCAAAGTTGTAATAACCCCCTATGTATTCCTAGAGACAATGGTGATTGGTATTGCGAGGTCATTCCATGGGCGCGAGTCCAAGAGCTGAAAGATGATAATACATATATTTTTCAATTCAAAATTGCCTGGGGTTTCACTTTTAGTAGCTGCCTGTGACTACCATTCTCAACAGGCTGCGGCCAGAAAGCCTTGTTCATGTCATTGTCAGAATTATCCTGTCTCTGTTTTAACCCTGTAAGGCAGTGGAATGTTGTGAGGCTTAGGAAATGGGGATGTTTTTCAATCTGAAGTATCCGATGAATAAATTAAAATTTCACAGTGATTTATACTTGACCAACTGGTTGGCACCGAAGCAAGAAAGGCTCTGAAAAGAACCCCGTTGAGGTTTCAATAGGTTTTCCTGCTCACACATATTAAGGAAATCTATCTTAGTGCTGGAGACAGGTTCAATAAATCTTACACATTTAAATTGTTAGTTTCAAAATAATGTAAAAGAAAGGAAAATGCTGAATTGGCAACTTTTCAATAATCATTCTTGCTATGTTCATACGGAGAAGGATATACAATTCTACGTAACATAACACAACTAACGTGTGACGTGTCTGTTAGTGCTTTCTTCCAATAACTGGAATGCTGTATACCATTCGGAGCACTGGAATACAAAGGAAAACATTGGCAGCTTGGTGAAGGTTTGGCCAAAAGTGGAGCAGTCTGCTATGATGCGTTTTATTCACAAACTGCATTCCGTAATACATTTATTAGTACTACAATAGCACATGATAAGACTTGCTTTAGTTGAAAGTCTTTAGTATTCACCATTGTTGGTGCAGCCAGTTTTGTTGCATCTCTAGACTGGTGTCTTAGAGTTGCTATCTATCTTCAGTAGGAGAGTAACTAGTTAAAATTGAGGGTGTGGACATTTCTGCGCACAGTCTTCTCATTTTTCTGTATCGCTCCTAGAGGGCATCCCAGAGCTAGTCAGCCCAACAACTCAACAAGGAGCCAATCACGAACGGAGCAGGGAACACACTGCCTTGCGCATCAGCATACAATAAGCCCTGACACATTGTGGTGAATGCGGTGTATGATAACACCCACTTTAGTTGAAAGTCTTTAGTATTTACCATTGGTGGTGCAACCGGTGCTGTGTATCTCAAAGAATGTTCCAGGATTG
Source organism: Pleurodeles waltl (assembly GCF_031143425.1). Lineage (NCBI taxonomy): Eukaryota > Metazoa > Chordata > Amphibia > Caudata > Salamandridae > Pleurodeles > Pleurodeles waltl. The sequence continues at coordinate 821,592,638 of NC_090443.1, read as the reverse complement.
TTGTCTTTCTTCTGTAGAGCTCAACAAGTGAAAATCAGGGGTGCTGGCAATGCTACTCAGAGTCTTCTCAGGTGTCTGTACCACTCCCAGAGTGCAGGTGCATCCAAGAGCTATCAGCCAGATAACTCAACAAGGAACCAATCACAAAAAGGGTAGGGGATGACAGACAATATGAGGACCTGGGGTATAATTTCCCCTTTCTGCTTAGTTTGCATAAGCCTGGGCAATCACTGTATAACCATAATTTCCAGATCCCTTATATGACAAGACAAATAGCTTGGTGGATAAGATACTCTGTCAAAAGGTTGCAGATATCCTGTCTGCTGTGTTACGAGTGCCATAAGCAATAATGCACTTGTAACATGGCAGACGGGACATCCGCAATTGTGAAGGAGTATCCCGTCTGCCAACTCCAAATTAGGTCCACATTGTGCTCAAACCCGTGTTAGATACCATTTCCATTTAATTCTGTTTTGAGAGTGAGCATGTTATTTCCTCGCTTCAATACTTTCTGCCGTTGTATACTTTGTCACATCCACAGATCACGCTACCTTTAACAGTGGGTGATGCTTTGATGTTCCTAGTAAGAGATGCGTTCCCCACTGACTTCACATGGAACTGAGCAGCATGGCTTGAGAAAGAAACTAAAAACATAATTCAACCAGCCCTCCGACCACATAGTCCTCAGCCAACAGCCACTACAGAAATTCACTTTGTGCTGCTTCATAGGGGCTTTTCTCTTACCCTCTCATGACAGCAGCTATATTCCTAGGTCCTGTTTTACTCAGTATTCTTTTGATAAAATACTGTAAACCAAAGTGTCTCTTAAAGTAACCTGTTTTCAAACTTCTGCACTAGGCCTTCTCGACATATTTTCTGCCTGTAACAAATTGGATTTAGCCGTGGCCCACATCCTACGGTTGTGTACTGTGCGTGCTAAGGGTTCAGGGTGAAAGTGTTGCCACGTCCTGTGCACGTGCTGTTTATATCCCGGGGATTCGCACGCTTTACGTTATGGCTCATTAAAGAACAGTAAAGTGGTTTTGCCCAGTAGGGAGGCGCTCATGGGTGACTAAAGAGGACTGAACATGCTAAAATTTTTTAAAGGCCAATAAAAATGAAAGGGGGAAATTGCTTCCATGGGCATCGGCCACAGGCTGTAACTTTAAAATAAACCGGCTTAAAAAGCAGTGCAAGGCCTGCGGACATCAGAGGTTGCTGGCAACGCTTATCCTTTGTGATATAGTTAACATTTTAACTGCATTTCTCCTTTTTCAAATAAAAGGCGTATTTCAACATGAGGATCATGCTGACAATGTCAAAGAGACGTTCGTCGAGGTTCTGGAATACAGTTTTAATGGTATAGAGACATCTCCAGTTGTAATGACAAAATCTATTAGTACAGACATCCAAGTGCAGCTAGTTTGCAGTTTACAAAAATAATAAACAAATCAACTAAGTATTGTCAATGCACAATGTAGTAAAATAAAAAAAATATAAAAAAATGACTATATTAGCCTTTCTTCCACAGAGCCAACACTCACTTCAGAAAGTCAGTTTGTGTTACTGGATATAAAATAAAAACACATTAAGCTACAGTACAAACAACATTAAGGACAAAGTTAATCTAGAGGCGTTTTTGGATTAGCCCTTCTCCCTTCACCACAGCCCACCACGGGAACTCTACACAACCCAGGCCCTCCCCATCTTCAGTAACTGACCAACTTATTGAGCTTCAAAAAACATCTGATAACTCATGCATTCTTCCAAACCTTAAAGCACCTGAACTGCAGCAAAATGATTCATAGGAGAACTATCTTACCCACAATATCACCGCCTCAGCCCCATACCCTCCAACACTCCAAGAGAATCATTGGTGATTAGCACACCGGTCACTTCACCAGTCCCTGCTCCCTTGGCTAGTAGCCCAGGGACAGTGCCATGGTCTCTCATGCAAGCCAGAGTATGGCACCACAATATAATGCTTTAAATATTGGCTGGAAAAATATAGTGTATTCAATATGATTTGCAAGGATATCTCCTTATTGGAGTTAATAATAAAAACACTCTACGGCGCAATATTTTTGTAAACAATATTTAGGCCCCGACATGCAACCCCAAGCAAGGACAAAATGCAGCTTTGTCCCCTGGGTAGCCTGTAAAAGACAGCAATAATTGGGGTGGAGTAGGCCCATAATGTCCCATTGCAGCTCTAATGATAGTCAGGGTCTTGCTATTTACCCAGTTTTCTTCCTGCTGTTATGTCCTTGTAAGAATCCTGCACAGTATCCTGCTTCTGGTATGCAAACCTTATTACTTCCCTTCTTTGTACCAACACATACTTTAAGATGTCACTAACCTGTTGGTGATGGGTGGCATCGCCCACTTGCTATGAAACACTAGTCAAAAAAATACATTGATCCTTACATGTATGATGTGACACTTTGAATGAGATATGTACATCCATTGCTGTCTGCTGAATTCTTTAGCCCAAGTGGCTATTTCTAAAGCAACATTCAATGGTGGACAGATTAGCCTACATGGCAGAAACACAAGAAAGACTATCTGTACTGAAGAGTGGTTGTGAATTTAATCATGCCATTATGGGCAATTAAAAAAAGCCCGTCAACAGCATCTTTCCACTGCTGTTAATAGAAGTTCAATAAAATCATGTTTCTGGCCTCTTTTTGACACTTTGCATTTTGTTTAAAATAGAAAACACAGAGATTGTGTTTGCTGCCACAAAACAGCACCGACTGCCACAACAAGAAGTGGAGTACTTTGTAGCAGTTCCTCAATAAAAGTTGTGATGCCAAACCAATTATATGGGACATGTAGACCTGGCTTCTCTTGGCTAAAACAGGTTCAAACAATGCAGACTGAAGCACATAGACTACTCAGCAATTTCTCAAGTTAGTGATTACAGGATTATAGCTCAATCTTTTTATTGGTGCCTGAAATGTCACGGGTCTTAACGTAAGTACAAGTTGTAACCACAACTAGAACTTGTCCCAAAGCACATCTTGTCCTGGGAAACTATCCTAGAAGGTGAGTTGTACAACATGCTTCTCCATGCGAAATAGCACCTCTAATACAGATGGAACAAACAAATATGAGTTCCTGCAACTGTGAGAACTATAAATGTAGATATCCGTATCACACATATACATTTGCGGGCCAACGGGCACCCACCCAAAAAAAGACAACTTACATAGAACAATATACCCACCAAACACTGACTCCAAAAAAATAGAAAGTCAAATGCACTGCAAAACCAAACCAATGGCGACTTGTGATTTGTATAGAGCTTATTAAATGACTATTGTTCCAGTGTTGAATGCTTTATTATGATGTGCTGCCTAAAATAGGGTTAGGATTGGACATATCATATACCATAAGAAATATCAGGCAATAATAAGCGGCAAAGAAGCAATTATTTTGCTTACTCTTTAGCAAGGATACACAGCCAGCCACCATGAATCATACCCTATGCATTTAAGGCTGTACCCTTCTGCTATGACAATCTTCATATCTATTGCTCCAACATCAATCTCTTTGCCTGAACAATCATTTTGGGATACCAAGTCTTGATGCACACACAAATAATTTGACAAATAGGGCCATTTAACACTGTTTTCAAAGCTATTATGTGATTACATAGCATTAAGAGGTAGAGGGCTAGGCACGTTTGTCCTTGGATCACCTACTTAGACTTACCATAAAAATATCACTCTTTCTACAGCTTTCACAATTAGAAGTGCAGCAAGTGAAGCAAGCTAAAACATTTTCATATTGGATATATTTGGAAGCGCTGGGATGTCTATCATATCAATATCTGTTGGTAAGAGTATATGGTGAATGGCAAACGTGCCACTTGCTTAGAACCTTATAGAAATTGGGTGGACACATCCCAAATACCAGTCTTGATTGCCTCTGATTCCATGCTGGATATTCTTCGCTTGTGAATGCTGATTGCAAGCCACTGATTGTGCCTCTTGAGGTACCAGAATGAAAACTGCTCCGCTGGAGACATAGTAAGGTGGAGTTTGAATTAATCCCTAGTTCATGAGGAATGTGCAAATGAAGACCACTTGGATGTGCAGCCGCTAGAGAACTCCGCATCTGGGATTTAAACCCCTCTGGTTTGATGAGGAGAGGCTCTGAACAGGCTAGCACAAGTTGGAGTCCACAGGCTGCATTGCTGGGTAAAGAATGCCGAGGAACGTCCTACATTTGAGACAGATTTCTAGTTGTAACCTGGAATGTGAGAAAGTGGAGGAGTCTCGGGCCAATGGAAATCCTCAGACAGGAAGTCCAGCTCACAGTACTATCAGCTTAAGCTCCTTAATATATATATTTGAGCAGCAAACGGATGGATGGAACAATTCAGAGGGGGGAAATATGACTATGATAGAGAAATCCACTGGGCAATGGTCTTGTCAATTGACCAAGAAGCTGCTTAAATAATTGACAAATCTTACTTAAACACCCAAATCATACATCTACAGTTCAATTAAAACAACTTAGACACCTAATTGAGAATATGAGCACAGCATACGCTGTTGCATACTGGCTTATGATATGGTAGCCTGCCATGGCAGTCTCCGGGCTGCCAAAATTAAATTAAGTAATACTTATGGCACAATGTGTGCTATACAAATGACATTAATATAACTCAACTTAAAGTGTGACTTACTGTCTCTTTTAAATTAATTTTAGCACATATTTTGCACGACGTGCTTGGGAAAAAAAAAAAAAACTAAATGATAAGATATGGGACAGAGGGTGTGTTTCACAATGTCCAAGAGCTTTGCAGTTCTTTCCTTTGAGGCTTCTGTCTGTACTTTGAGATAAAAAAATGTGGCTCGAAGCAAGACATTCACCTCTGGGGACAAATAACTCTTTATTTTGCCTCTGTCTTCAGGAATCAGCAGCAATAGAAATTCTTCTCTGCAGAATTTTCAAAAACATATTTAGTCTAAATCCATGGCTCTTTGGTCTCCCTTCTAAAATGACGCAGGATATTTCAGTATCTTCTTTATCGGAGAGTTGGTATTCACGTCCAGCCTGAAAGTTGGTGGTTTGCCGCTTTCATTTAATTTGGTCTTTGGCCCTTCTCACAACCACTTGTGTCATTATCTGGATATGACATTTAACTTCTCGCTCTGCTTTCTTTTCTTCACTGTGATCTGCCCTACTCCCGACCATCCCTTTCGTTTTCTTTACCAAGTGAGAGAAGGATGTCTCGTCCCATTCTCTGCCTCTCTCTTCTTGACCTGCCAGATCCTCTCGATGCAGTGACCACATCAACTATTGCAATGTAGTCGAGGACAATGTTCTGAGGTATCACACCCCCAAAACACTAAATTGTAGGGAGACATCCCTGCTGAGACAGATTCAGGAGGAGGAGCCAGAGCAAAAACAGGATGAGAAAGGACCCATAGACCTAAATCTGAGGAAAGATGGAGTCTGCAGGAAGTGGATTGACGAGGACTTCCACAGGGCACATATCATGTTTGGAAAGAGAAGCATGTGTCAGGAAACAATGATGCAGTAAGAAGATGAAGAGAGGCACAAGTGAGCAGTGGCGTAACGCAAAATTATGGGACCTCCCTGAAAAATGTGATGACGCGCCCCTGGGACTCCAGTACCTCACAGAGATACACTGGCCTTGGGCTGAATGTGCCCCCCCTGAAGGGTGGACCCTTTAAAGGGTTGGAAGCCCCACTGCATCTCAGGGCCTGCAGGGGCCTATGTTACACCACTGCAGGTGGGAGATAAAGGTCACAGGATGGAGGTGAGAGAGCACACATAGTACTGATCCACACAAGGTGAACCCACTGTCCTCTTCCTCTGCTCTCGCAGGCATTGTGGAAACCTGGGGCACATGCAGTGCAAATGAAGGGTAGGTGTGGTACCAAAATATCACAAACTCAGTATTGTCTGACAGAAAAATTATATTCCAAATATTGTTCACAAAAATAGCGGCCCATAGGGGTTAAAAATAGAACATCTAAACCCCAGGCGACAATATATAGTTGTAAACGAGGATTAGGGCGTGTATTTATGTTTGTCAACGATATTCTGCACTGACCACAACCAAAGGAGTTGGACAATCTATAAAAAATGTCCTGCTTGAGGAGAGTATGCCAAAATGTAAAGACACGTTGGGGCATATTTGTACTCTGTTTGCGCCAGATTTGCGTAATTTATTTTTACACAAATCTGGCGCAAACTTAACTCCCTATTTATATTTTGGCGCTAGACATGTTTAGTGCCAAAATATTGGAGTTAACGTCATTTTTTGCCTGCAGAAAATGACCTTGCATCAATGAGATGCAAGGTAGGCGTTCCCGGGCAAAAATGACTCAAAGGCCCTAACGCGTTATTTATCCTCCCATGCAAAAATCATGCACGGGAGGAGGAGGGCCTTAAATAATGGCGCTAACCATTATTTAACGTCTGGGTATGGGCAGGAGTTAGGGGACCTGTGGGCCTTTTTCCATGGTCAGAGACCAATGAAAACAGCCCCAGGTGCCCTTCCCTGCCCCCAGGGACACCCCCACCACCCCCTCCCTCCCACACCTGGGGGGACCCATCCCAGGTAAGTATATATATTTTTTTTTAAAGTGCCATGGGGGGGGGGGCTAACTTGGGCCCCCCTACATGGCACTGTGCCCAATGGCCATGCCCAGGAGACATAAGTCCCCTGGGCATGGTCATTGAGCTGGGGGGCATGACTCCTGTCTCTACTAAGACAGGAGTCATATCCATGGGGGTTGTGCATTAAAAAAATGACACTAGTCAGGTTAGAGTCATTATTTTGACTCGAACCTGACTAGCGCCATTCTTTCCCGCACAACCTCCAGTTTTCTCTACACCTCCCCTACCCGTTTAGCGTCATGTATTTTGACTCTAACCGTGCCTTAGCGCCGGCTTGCGCCATTCCTTAAATATGGCGCCCGGCTGGCGTCTTGGAATGGTGCTAGCCAGCGCTATACTTTTTGACGCAAACCAGGTTTGCGTCAGAAAGTATAAATATGGGCTGTAGTGTATTATGAGAGGTAGTCACCTGCTGAAATTATGCACAAAACATATTTTCCAAAGAGCCTAGGCAAATTACGTAAAACGTACAGTAAGCAGACTTTACTGGATTGACATAGTAAAGTAAGCAAAACAGCCTCAAATCAGCATTTATTATTATTTTTTTTTCATTTCTTTGAGTCTCATATCAAGTCGAAAACCACATAGATGGTTGGCTTTTTGGACGTTTCGCCCAGCATTTAGTCGTCACACACAATAGAAAAGACAGATCTATTCCCCTAGCATTAGTTCTATACAGTGCATCAGACATGTCTTAACAATAGCCTTCTGAATATATTTCTGGAGAATGAATATAGGAGGTAAAACACCTTTAGTGTGGTGGGAACAACATTTTTACTTAAGTTTATTTATCCAGTGCTAAAGTTGTTTTGCCAGGCAGGGATCACACCATGTTTTAAAGCCTGGAGCAGTTTCTTCCAATTTCAATCCAATGTATTTATTTTAATTTTCCTTTTACTTTTTGCTCCTACAGTTTCACAGAAAATCGTGTAATTTGACATTAGCGATGCAACAGATTGCTGGAGAAAAAGCATGCTTGGCGTCCGACCCCTATAACATAGACTTGGCTGGTGGTCTTGGAAGCATCCCAAAAAATCTGGTTTCCACTTCCCAGTGTGAATGTAATTAGCATCGGTTTGGCCAGTCAAAATGCAAGCTCTATAAAAGATCGAGTATGACAAATCTAGGTGGTAGCTTGAAACTAATGGCTTGAAAATCACATGCTGAGTTTAGCTGAAAGGATAAGCAAAGGTCATTTGAGTTCAGCTGTGCTCTAATTACCATGGAGCCACCCCCGAAAGGGCATCTGTATGCACAGTGAGCGAGCGGGCGCCATGTAGATCTCCAAAGCAGGGGCCTACCGAGGAAGGGCATCCTTTATTTTTTGTGATCAAAGGATGTGGTGCAGTTGGTCATAGTATCAATCTGCAGGAGGTTCATGGCTCTGAAAAAGATCGAGACCAGTTAACTGACCTCACTTTCATGTGTCACGTGGTATCTGCCTACCATACATGGACAACAGATCAGTCGCGGCTCGCGGGGATTAAAAGGGGCGGGACAGCGGGTGGCGAGGGGGGGAGTGTGGGGAATAATATTAAAATTATATATATAAAAAAAAATAAGAAAACTTACCTGCTCTGCTTCCGCGCCGTGGCGGGCCAAACACACATGCGCACCGAGGGGAGTGCACAGTGCACTCCCCTAGTCATACCCCATGGGCCCACCCCTTTAACAACAAAACGATAATAAACTATGTTTATTATCGTTTTGTTGTTAAAGGTTTGCAGCAGCTGCTGCTGCGGAGGGGGGGGGGGGGTGACGCTCCTCCGCCCTAATGGAGGAGCGGCCCCAGCAACAGATAACATTATGGTGAGCTGGAAATCTTTACTGCAAAAAAATGTTTATTGTTTCCAGCACAGTGTGCAGGTTCTGTGATGTTGTGATCCCCTACAGGTTTAGAAACCTCTCCAGAATGAGAGGCGGCCCCAGGTCCCTTGTTGTGCCTTTGAGAAAGGTAGGTGTGGTTGCTCGGGAGCACAGGTAGTAGTGCACTCCAAAGCCCAGCCCCCATCTCCAGGACCCGGCTGCCTTCAAGGTCGAACTCCTGCACAAACTGGAAATTATCAATCAATCAATCAATCAAAATCATTTGTAAAGCGCGCTACATACCCGTGAGGGTTTCAAGGCGCTGAGGGGGGGTGGTGCTGCTATTGCTCGAAGAGCCATGTCTTGAGGCGTTTTCTGAAGGAAAGAAGGTCCTGGGTCTGTTGTAGATCAGACAGGAGGGTGTTCCAGGTCTTGGCGGCGAGGTACGAGAAAGATCTGCCGCCGGAAGATCTGCCGCCGGAAGATTTGCGCCGGATGAGGGGGATGGAGGCGAGGGCGAGGTTTGCGGAGCGGAATTGCCGGGTGGGGGTGTAGAAGCTGAGTCTGTTGTTCGGGTATGTTGGTCCGGTGTTGTGGAGTGCCTTGTGTCCGTGGGTGAGGAGCTTGAAGTGATCCTCTTGTTGATGGGGAGCCAGTGGAGGTCTCTTAGGTGGGGGGTGATGTAGCTGTGGCGGGGGATGTTGAGGATGAGTCGGGCGGAGGCGTTTTGGATGCGTTGAAGGAGTTTAAATGGGATACCGGCGTAGAGGGCGTTGCCGTAGTCGAGTCTGCTGCTGACGAGGGCCTGGGTTACTGTTTTTCTTGTTTCTGTTGGGATCCATTTGTAAACTCTGCGAAGCACGCGGAGAGTGATGTAGCAGGAGGAGGAGATGGCTCTGACCTGCTTTGACATGGAGAGTGAAGAGTCGAGGATGAAGCCGAGGTTTTGTGTGCTGTCGGTGGGTGTCGGTGGGGTGCCCAGCGTGGTCAGCCACCATAAGTCGTCCCAGGCAGAGGGGGTGGGCCCAAGGATGAGGACCTCTGTTTTGTCCGAGTTCAGTTTTAGCCGGCTGTCTCTCATCCAGTCGGAGATGGCTTTTAGTCCCTCATGGAGGTTGGTTTTGGCGGTGTGCGGGTCCTTGGTGAGGGAGAGGATGAGTTGGGTGTCATCGGTGTAGGAGATGATGTTGAGGTTGTGCTGACGGGCCACTTGTGCAAGGGGGGCCATGTAGATGTTGAACAGCGTCGGGCTGAGGGATGAGCCCTGGGGTACGCCGCAGCTGATGTTGAAGGCTTTGGATTGGTACGGGGGAGGCGGACTCTTTGGGTTCTGCCGACGAGGAAGGATGCAGTCCATTCGAGGGCCTGGTCCTGGATTCCTGCTGCGTGGAGGCGGGATTTCAGGGTGTGGTGACAGACGGTGCCAAAGGCGGCTGATAGACCTAGGAGGATGGGGGCTGATGTTTTTCCATTGTCGAGGTGGCTTCTGATGTCGTCTGTGGCGGCAAGGAGGGCGGTTTCGGTGCTGTGGTTGCGTCTGAAGCCGGATTGGGAGGGGTCGAGGATGTTGTTGTCTTCGAGGTACCGAGTGAGCTGAGTGTTGACGATTTTCTCAATGACCTTTGCTGGGAAAGGAAGCAGGGAGATGGGCCGGAAGTTTTTCAGGTCCTTGGGGTCCGCCTTATGTTTCTTGAGAAGGGCGTTGATTTCGGTGTGTTTCCAGCTTTCCGGGAATCTTACAGTTTCGAAGGAGATGTTGATAGCTTTCCGTAGGTGTGGTGCGATGGCTGTGTCTGCTTTGTTAATGATGTGGTGTGGGCAGGGGTCTGATGGTGATCCGGAGTGGATGGAGTTCATGGTCTTGCGGGTTTCGTCGCCACTGATGCTGGTCCAGGAGGTTAGTCGGCTGGAGCGGGTGGAGTTTGTGGTGGGTGGGGTAGGAGCGTCCGATGTATGAGGGGAGTTGAAGCTGTCGTGGATGTCCGTGATTTTTCGGTGGAAGGCGGTTGCTAGGGCGTCGCATAGTTCTTGGGAGGGGGCGATGTCATTGACGGTGGCGTTTGGGTTGGAGAGTTCTTTTACGATGCTGAAAAGTTTTTTGCAGTCGTGGGTGTTGTTTTCTAGGCGGGTCTTGAAGGAGGATCTTTTTGCTAGCCTGATGAGTTGGTGGTGTTTGCGTGTAGCATCCTTGAGTGCCGTGTGGTTGTCTGGAGTGCGTTCGAGTAGCCATGTTTTCTTAAGTTTTCGGCAGTGGCGTTTGGAGGCTTGGAGGTCGTCGGTGAACCAGTTGGCTTTTTTGTTGATGTGGTTGTTGGAGGGTTTTCTGAGTGGAGCAAGGCGGTCGGCGCAGTCGTTTATCCATAGCTTGAGGTTGTGTGCGGCGATGTCAGGGTCGGTGGGCTTGACGGGCGGTTTCTGGGCTAGGGCGTTGGTTAGTTGAACTTCGGTGACTTTGCCCCATCGTCGGCGGGGTGGTTGTTCGGTGAGGTGGTGTTCTGTCTGTTTCTTGATGGTGAAGTGGATGCAGTGGTGGTCTGTCCAGTAGAGTTCGGTGGCATGGTTGAAGGTGACGTGGTTGCTTGTGGAGAAGATAGGGCCAAGGGTGTGACCGGCTGTGTGGGTGGGTGTGTTGACGAGCTGTGTGAAGCCGAGGTTGGCGAGGTTTTCGGTCAGGGTGGTGGAGTTGGTGTCATTGTTGTTTTCGAGGTGAAAGTTCAGGTCCCCGAGGAGGATGTAGTCCGTGGAGGCGAGTGCGTGGGTGCTGACCAGGTCAGCGATGGCATTGCTGAAAGGTGCCCTGGGTCCTGGGGGTCTATAGATGAGTGTTCCTCTGAGCGTGGTGTTGGGGTCGGTGCAGACTTGGAAGTGAAGGAGTTCGGTGGCGCTGAAGGAGTCGTCCAGGGTGGTTTTGACTTTGAGGGTGGCTTTGTGGACGGTGGCTATACCTCCTCCGGTTCTGTTGGTGCGGTCTCGGCGAGTGACTTTGTATCCGTTCGGGATGGCGATGGCGATGTTGGGTGCTGAGGAGTCGTTCCACTAAGTTTCGGTTAGAAAGGCCACATCCGGGGAGGTGGAGTCGAGCAGGTCCCAGAGTTCGATGGCGTGCTTGCGTGCTGAGCGGGTGTTGAGGAGTTTGCAACGGCAGTGGTTGATCTTGATCCTAGGAGGTTTGTGGGCTCTGTTGCAGGTGAAGCTGCAGTTGTGGCAGGAAAAGGGTCCGTGCGTGCTCTTTGGAGAGGCCTGGAAGCAGGTGGTGTCTCGGCTGGTGTTGAGTGCGCGGAGGGTGTCGGTGTTATAGCGAATGCTGACGGGGTGGCTGTTGCTGGGACCAGGGGTTCTGGCAGTGGGCGAGGTCCAGGCACTGACGGGCTTGCCTCTGGCGCGCCGGAGACCGCCATTAAGAGGGGAGGGGAGAGAGAGGAGCAGCTGGGAGGCGGGAGGAGTGGGCGAATAGGATTGCGGGGGGAGTGGGAAAAAAGGAGCGGGAAACGGCACAAGCAAGGAAATGGGAGAAAAAGACAAAAAGGCTAAAAGAGTGGAAATGGGAAGAAAGGCAAAAAGTCAATAAGAGTGAAAAACAGGCAAAAAGAGTGAATAGAGTTGAAAGATCGGAAAAGGCAGAAAGGCAGAAAAAGTGGCAAAAGGAGTCAAAGGCTAGAGAGGAAAGAGAGAGTCAAGGATGACTGGAGAAAAGAGAGTGAAGGCTGAGGGGGCAGAGAGACACTCTAGTGGAACAGGACCCGAGGGGCATCGATCCCTAGACGCAGCGAGGGCGGGGAGGGGGAGACACGGGCACGGCTTGGTGGTGCTGTGTGGGTGGGGAGTGTGCTACCTGGCCAAACAGGTCAGTAGACACTCGTCCTAGTGCACAGCGACCGCCATTAAGAAGGGAGGGGGGAGGGAGGAGCAGCTGGGAGGCGTGGGCGAATGGGGGTGCGGGGGCGGGGGGAGCGGGAAAAAAGGGGCGGGAAACGGCACAAGCAAGGAAATGGGAGAAAAAGGCTAAAAGAGTGGAAATGGGAAGAAAGGCAAAAAGGCAATAAGAGTGAAAAAGAGGCAAAAAGAGTGAAGAGTCAAAAGATCGGAAAAGGCAGAAAGGCAGAAAAAGTGGCAAAAGGAGTCAAAGGCTAGAGAGGAAAGAGAGAGTCAAGGATCACTGGAGAAAAGAGAGTGAAGGCTGAGGGGGCAGAGAGACACTCTAGTGGAACGGGTCCCGAGGGGCCTCGATCCGTAGACACAGCGAGGGCGGGGAGGGGGAGACACAGGCATGGCTTGGTGGTGCTGTGCGTGTGGGGAGTGTGCTACCTGGCCAAATAGGTCAGTAGTCCAACTTTGGTGTAGTTCCACACACTCCAAAGTTGGAGTGTGTGGAACTCTGATAGTCCCTGCTTCCCAGGCAGGAGTCTGCCACTGTGCTCTGCTCTTCGTGCCACACAGGCACAAAGATTATGCATGTTGCTTTGAGGTTTCAAAGTGGAAGCAGCGTGGTACAAAGTGGCTGACACGAACACACTACCAAACTACAGTACAGCAAGTAGGCCCCCAGTACCTTGTAATGTGTCAACCGTCCTTTTGCGCTGCTGGACCTGGGAAGTAGCCTGGGCCAGTAGCAACCCCACCCAGTACGTGTCAAAATGACATCTGAACCCAGAACTCTTCACCATTTACATTTTTTTCCCATGCTTGGAAACTTAACCAACATTTTAATGTTCGTGACGAAAATAACAATAAAATGACATCTAGATTTCACATGTGTGTGTGACTGGTAGAATTGGAGTTATTTGCTGTACAGTAATATTCAGCATAGAAAATATGTCTATTAGCCTAATGAGTACACACTTTGTAAGCCATATTGGGTATGAGGTACGTCTGGGAGAAACGTAAAAAGCTCATCTGCGATTGAAATAATGTGCAATGAATCTAAATATACAGTTCTCTAGTTGAATTAGCCTTCGTGGGAAATACACATGTGCTCATCACCCCTTTTCAAAAAATAGTTATTCTGTTACATCTAAATCACCACAATACAACCCATAACTCAATTCAAAACAGGCATTGGCAAAGCCAATAGCTCTTGCTTATGAAGAGCTATTGGCTTTGACAGAGCCCTTTAGCAATGTTAAAGAGCAGCTCAGCTACTGTGCAGCATGGCTAAAAGTTAGGAAAAAAGTGCTATGGCGTGGCCAGCACTAGTTGCATCATATCTTTTTCTTATGATGGGCGTGGGTGGGCAACATAGACAACAGGGGCGAGTGTGGGAGGGAATGGGCCACATAGACAAAGGGAGGGAGGGAAGAAGCAATAAATACGACGGGAGGGAAAAAGTGGTATGATGGAGCCAGCAGTGGCCACATCAGAGCGCTTTTTTGTAATAGGACATGAGGTAGACAAAGCAGTCAATGGAAGGGTGGGAGATGAGAGAGAAGAAACAGCACAGAAAACAAGAGGGTGGGAGGTGAGAGGGAAGAAGTAAAACAGACGATGCAAGTGTGGGAGATGGAAGAGGCGAAGCAACACAGAGAACGGGCACTATGACACGGCAGTGGCCATATCAAAGCACTTTTTTTCCTATGGTGATTGGGGGTAAAACAGACTACGAAAGTGTGGAAAGTAGGAAGGTAAAAGCAACATGACACCTGGAGAGTGAGAGGTGAGGAAGAAGAAGCAACTCGGACATGGGAAGGTGTAAGGGAAGACCTAGCACATAATGGAGGTGGAAGGGAAGAAGTAACAGAGAGGAACCAACATGGAGAATTAGACAGAAGGTGAGAGGGAATGGGCAACATGACAACAGGAAGGAGGGAGCAAGCAACATAGACCAGGGGAGAGTAAAAACAGCTCTACGACGTGGCCTGCGATGGCTGCGTCATAGCGATTTTTTTTTCCTATAGTAGGTGAGCAAGCAACACAGACAAGTGGAAGGTGGGAGAGAACAAGCAACAAAGACAACAGGAGGTGGGAGAGAAGAAGCAGCACAGACAAGAGGAGGGTGGAATGTGGGAAGTAGATAAACAAAACAGCCAACGGTAGGGTGGGAGACAAGAAGCATCACAGAAGAAGAAACAAGGACAACAAGGAAGACGAAAGAAAAATAGTAACTGAATCACAGTGAAAACTGTGGAAGGACACTAATCAAAATGAAGCAATCAACACTTGGTCCATGCTGCACATGAAAGAAGAGGAAATTAAACCGGCATGTACTGGCCAATTAGGTGGCAGTAAATAAGAGTGATAATGAAGACAGTGAATGGTGAGCAATGGATGGGCTCAAAGTCATTTGTAGTAAACAATATCTCTTGCAAGCAATAGCTTGTGCACGCTGTCTTCGACTAGACCTATATTCGTTCGTCTTCAGCATCTAAAATAATCTACTCCATATGTTTAGAATAAGTGATAGCTGGAAGAGCACGTCTCTTAGCACTTCAGAAGCCCGACTCTTTGGATCTGCTCCTCCCTGATTATCAGGGTGACAGAGCTAACAGGCCATTAAAAAACAGAGGCTTGCCCCTCTCGAGCCAGGATGCATGAAGTAGTCATGCAACAGTTCAAGGCGTTATGCTTTGCAAGGGTTCTCAATGAGTCTTTCATACTATTAGAGAGTAAGGCTCACCATCCTTCCATTTCCTGATTTGGGCTATTACATGTTCCCAAAATGTAATCTCAAAATGAAGAAAGGTTTATGTGATGAGGTGAAAGGTATAATTTTGTGTGAAGCTTTTGCCATTGTAATGCATTTTTTGGAGCGAAAGTAAAAAGCAAATCTTGGAATACTAGGATCAGAAACGGGCAGCTTCTGTCAAGCTAGCCGTATGTAAAACCAAACTGCAAATGTGGGAATGCTGAATGCCTCGTGGATTGAACCCTGCAGCATTGTCACTCGGGTCAAGTTGCACAGGACCTTCAAAGCTCAGGCACTGTGAGCATGAAGAGTGGCCAAAAGGCGCCAAATTGTCAAATGTCTGGTGCTTGTGAAGCATGTGAGTAACTCTTGACCTAACGGGGCACCTGATTGGCATAATGAACAGAGCAGCTCTGAGCCCGGAAACAAAACGGCCTTGTCCGGGCCTCCAGCGATACCTACGCTTGAGCTTTTAGCAAATCGTGGGGTTGGAGACTCGGCTCTGAATGGCTTTTGGGTGAGATTTTGTTCAGAAAAAGCACCCTTTCTAGAGACCTTTGGGCCCCTGTGGATCTTGTGCCCTGGCTGAAAGGGCCAGCTGAAGCAGGAAGTCCCCTCAGGGTTAAGTGCAGGCAGGTGCTTTGTGGACTAGATGAGCTTTCTTTCAGAGCTTTCTACAAATATCGCGTTTCCTGTCTGGAAGAGGGAAAAATACCACTCTTTTCCTCACAGTCCCAACACTTTGATAAGAAGTTTAATGAGGCACGTTTTATTTTATTTGGGGGGGGGGGAGGTGGACAACATCTAAAGCATATTGTAGTGAGGAACATTCAATGCTTTGTCATGTGAGAAGAGAAACCAGTGCTATCCTCACCTAAAATATGCTCTTGTAAAGTATTTACATAGAAGGTCATTAAGTGTGCGTGTGCACGCACGTGTGTAAAATTAAGGCTGGCCAAATTTACCTTGGTAGAATTATGCAAAATTCTGTAAAAAAAATGCACAATATTATGTGAAAGTAGGTGAAATGCAAAACCAACAGTTTAAATTCAGCATGGACATCCTTTTTGGCCGCGAGTTATATTCAGCATGGACATCTTTTTGGCCGCGAGGTATATTCAGCATGGACATCTTTTTGGCCGCGAGTAAGCATTTCGCACTACAAAATAGAGCTAAAAAACACAAGTCCGGGAATAACAACTATTCGCGGGCCTTTCATGTGCATTGTTTCTTGCCCCCATTGTGTGGTGTAATTGGCATAATTTCAAGAATTTCGCAAGACAAGCATTACTCACACTTCACAAAATTACAAACGATTACGCCAGCGTAATTGAAATTTCGGCCGGGCTGGTGTGTATGTGTTCTTCTGCATACTTGTGTACATCTGTGTGTGGAAACACAGACATTGAGTAACTCTACTGAGTACATGCTCTATCACATGGCTAATGTTCAACATCTCAAATTCTAATGCATGTCATGCTCTACCACATGCTAATCACTGTTACTATGTAAACTGCAAATATATTTTATAATTATTGTCTAATGAAAGCGTATTTTTTAATATTTTCATGCTGAACTATGCAATAAATAAATAACAAGCACTGGCAAAGTCAATAGGTCTAGAGTTGGCTACTAGCCTTTTGGCACTGCTAGTGTTTCTTTTGCTTTCTCTCCATTTTTGTGAAACTTTATTTTTGGGGGATCTGCTGGGCTCTCACCTTTATATAACAAAAACATTCCTAAAACCAAAAACCAATGTGTTTTAATCTCAGAAAGCACATACTGATGTGGGGGAACCGGTACTGAAGAAAACCACTTTGTGTGTGGATGTGTTCAACAGAATGCAATGACTCAGTGAAGTTAGGCAATGTATGAAGTGTGCCCACCAATTTCCACTGATAGTTTGCTGTAGTGGACAAAAGAGATATGCAAATGATAAAATAACAGACCAGTGGGCAAAGAGAGTTGGCTGAAAGCCCCTGTATGCAAGTTAATCATATACATAATTTTAGTAAAACCAAAAGGTCCTGGCTAGTGCCAGACCTAAATATGCAAGTATACTTTATCACATTTTCCATCTAATTGTCACTATACACTTTATGTAGCACTCCCAGTGCTTTAAGTGAGCTGGCGCTACCCAGGGGTTGACCTCTGAGCAATCCTTTCCACAGAGTGTACCTCAGACCCACTCTCTCCGAGTTGTGGAGTAGCAAGTGTTGTCAAGCCAAGGTTCAGAATGCGGTCTCTGTCCCATATTAAGAACAGAATTAAAAAAGGTTGAAGAATACCAGGTGTTCCCAAAGTTGCATAGTTACCTTATTTCTAGGAGTTTAGTTAAAGAGGTCAGAATTTAAATGGAGTAGTGATTTACTGTAGTGTTGGTGGGTGCTCTCTTCTTGCGGAGAGGGAACGATTGATGTATTGCCGAGACACACCACACCCAGACTTGCATTATTAAAGGAACTCAAGGAGCTCTGATCTTTGGTGGGGAGAACTCACACTTAACCACTTGTCAACTCATCAACTGCAATAGGGGTGACTCGCCGGGGATATGATGCCCCAGGATCACCCCAACACCACCAGGTGCTGTAGAATCCCTGTAGTGCATTTGTACTTTTCTTGCCCTATTGGGCAGTTCTTAGATGGCTGTAGCTCTGACCCCAGGTACTCTGACACCTTCTGTAATTCTGAATCAATACTGTGGTTTATCGATGCTTCCCAGATCTCCTTGAAAGTGAGCAACTCTGTTTGGGTGGTGTTTTGCTTCACTGCTGACAGAGCTGAAACACACACACACTGAAAAGAATCTCTGGAATGCACCTGTTAGTCTAGAGAATACATTTATTAAGTCACTCTGCAAGGCTCATAAAGGAAGGCCAGTACAACCGAAAGTGCATGTTTAAAATGTGCACTAAAATTAAATGAAAACATGTACAAAGAATCTTCAATCTATAAACAGCAAACGTATATGCAAAGATACATATATATATATATATATATATATATATATATATATATATATATATACACAATGCACAGCAAATAATTAGCAAAAATTCATCACCATGGGGCACAGTTGCTCCTTCATCTTTCTCTCAGCAGCTTCAGGTCGTAGACCACAGATCGACTGTACGTAGAGAAAGAGAGATCTACCCTCACGGGATGACAGGCATCAGCGTCCCGATCCTGTCTGAGATCTCTGAATTCCGCCCACAGTCAACATTTGGTCTCTTATATGCCTTAAACAAGCCAGAGAGGAGTTTTCTGGAACCACCCCCCCGCTCCAAAATTTGTTGTTAAAAAATGCTGGCTACTTCAGGTCAGTATTGAAAGGAACACGTTGGAACTGGCCAAAATCCCAGTTGCCCTCTACCAAAACCAACCGGTTTCCTGCCGTACCATAAACATCATCCTAGCACGTTCTTATCAGCCTAACTCCCCCATGTTATGCCTTAGTTCTTGATGAGAAAGAACACACAGACACGTAGAATAAAAAAATTAGCAAAGAGCACATTGCATAACCTGGGCATAGAAAAATATTTGCAGCTTTTAACATGGCGGTGAAGCTAAGGCTAAGCTAAAAACAAAATGGAGTCTGTAGGTCCTGACCTCTAATGTGACGGTGGACAAGCTAAGCTAAGTGCAACGTGGTACAACATGGAGTCAGTGGTCAAAATACAAATATTACAGGTGGACAGTCTATTCGCGGATGTATGCACTCACGTAGGCAGCATACTAAGAAAAAAATAGACAGAACTGCACTGGTGCCAGTGATAAAGAGCCCCCTTTATCCGCACCTTAGCTTCCTTCACAGATCTTGCGTTAGCCCTGGCTCACAAAAAGACCTCTCATCCAGTGAGCCAAAAATGCATACCTTTCTTGTCCATGCCCCACCACTAAATTGCATCCATATAACTACACCATAACCCCATGCTAAAAGGCAGGTGTTCCTGTTCGAAACAATACTCATCTGGAATGCAGGTTACTGCCTAAAAACCATAACCACTGAAATACCAGCATGCTTGGCTTTGCTATTGTGCTTGGCCCCGCCCACCTGACCAGGGATAATTCCTTGTCCTGATCACAAAGGGGAGATTTGGTTTAACCGAGCTAAGTTGTGGAAGGTAGGAATGCATTAAAGTACTAAAATAGGCTTTAGGATGAGCAATGCTACTGGCACACTGCAGCAACACCCAACCTAAATCTACCTCCCCTACACATTCCCCCGTGCCTCGCTGCCCCAGGGATACACCAGAACCATCACATAGCGTACCTATTGAAAATGGACCGCATCATAGAACTCTCCGCTAGTAAGGCTGCTGCTTCTTCAGAATTCACAGTTGCAGATATTGCATCATAAAGGTCAGCCAGGATCCCTAGCAATTACCACCCATACAGAAATTCCAAAGCACCAAGTAAAGGAGGTATGGGCCCACATTTACTAGATTCTCGCGCACATAGCACAGCAGCCCAAAAATCTGTACTGCACGAGAAGTAGAGAGAAGGAGAGCGCCATATTTACAGAAATATGACACTCTCATCCTCTCTCCATAGCTCTGGTGCAGACATTTGCTGCTGTGCGCCACACACACACTTTTGCACCATAGTGCAAGGGTGTGTGCTTAAGTCTAGCATAGGTTTTGTACTGGAAGGGTACAATTACAGTAGAAAATACTATGCATAGACACACACTAAGGCCCATATTTATACTTTTTTAGCGCTGCATTGCATCATTTTTTTACGCAAAGCGGTGCAAACATACAAAATACAATTGTATTTTGTAAGTGTACGCCGCTTTTGCGTTAAAAAGCGGAGCAAATGCACCACTAAAAAAGTATAAATATGGGCCTAAAACTTTTCCTACGGTGCATGTGTGCTGCACAGTGCATCAGACATGCAAAGTTGGAAAAGAAAAGAGAAATGAAAACATTTCTCTTTTTAATGCCTGCTTCCACACAGCATTAACTTTTGGTTCAAAACCCTGTCTACTATTGTTTGTAGATACGATTTTGCATCAAAAGACGTGGGTGATTGCATGGGAACGTCCATGTAACACAAAGCAGTGCTTCATGCTGCTTTGCATTACTTTTCAGGTACTTTCCAGCGCAAAACAAGTTTTGCACTGGAAAGTAAATAGGTAAAAAAAAACTGTGCCACTTTTGTGACGCAAATTCGGTGTAAAATCTTAGTAAATATACCCCTCAGTACTCAGAACGAAAGTTGATTTTGTTGTATCACCTTTCAAATCTGACACCTGCAGGCTGCGCTATGATATCGCGGAAAGCCTCTCAGCTACTTTACTAAAAGGGCCATCTGTGACGGAAGCCATGCTAATGAACAGAAAGAGACCCGGTGCCGTAGAGTGAATGTTGCCTTTACACAAGCAAATTTGCACCACCCATCCTAGGAAAGCCTACCCTGATGCTTCCTGCGGTGACTCGCACCATGATCCTGCTCAGCAAAGTTGAACTAGCGCCAACCCTGATGCGCTATGTGAGCACCTGGAAGAATAGAGGTCAAAGTAGATTGAGTAGTATTAATTCAGTATTTGACTGCACCGCATTCATTTTTTATTTAAAAATTGATACGATTTATTTCATCCAAACAAACCATCAAATACCATGGATTGTAGAAAATTGAGCTTCTTGCTGGGGATGGCCAAAGGGACATTCCACAACATCCCAAGGGAAACATGAATATGCCACAATACGCCACAGGGTGCAAAATACTGTACCTGCTATGCCACGATGTCCCTTACCTGAGCCCTTATCTTTTCTGATGCACCTTGTGCAAATGCTTGTCGCTTTTTTCTTATGGCCCCTGACGCAGCTGTCAGGATACAATAGTCTAGTTGATAGCCCACTCAAGGTGGCCCACAGTTTTCCTTTGGATTTACATCCTGAGTATTAGCTTGTGGTGACACGTGTATGGAGACAGGATAGAGTTATCTACCCCAGCTGCAGGCCCGTGGGACAAGAGTGGGGGACTCTGGTAAGTGGAAACCTGGACATATAGCACCCTCCAGAAAAAAAAGATATTCAAGGAAATGTCTCCTGCTAATGGATGCCTAAAGGCACCCTACATTATATGCGGAGCTGGTGCTATATCAGGAGTTTTGTTAAAGACGTCAGAATCATAATGGGCTAGTAATTCACTCTGTGAGTGGTAGCATGTTTGAGGATGAAACAAACAGTGTCAGCTATTGAATATGGCGTGACGAGGATCAGAAATCAAAATTTAAATTTAGAGGACCTGCAACAATTACAATTTTAAAACACTTATGGCCACAATTTCGATTTTGTGTAACCAACAGGATCTTGTCTACTTAGATGTCCATAAAATTAGTTTTCCAGACTTAAATTCTCTACTAGTTTTCCCAAAACAATTCAACTTCCATTATGTTAAATGGTGTTCTTCATCAGAGGGTTTGAAAACTTCATGCACGATTAGAATTTTGATGCCTTAAAGTGTTTGGTCCTTATCTGCAGTAAAGCTTATCCTATGTTACCCTTTGGCTTTAAAATAGCAGACTTCGGTATCCTTATATTTTTAGGTCTATCATAGCAGCGCACAAGCACTGCTTTTCGGACGTATTGGTATGCATCTGGGCTTATAACCACGCCCACCACACGCCCATCACTATCACTCGTTCATTGGCTTGCCTTTAAAAAATTCTTTGTTTTCGTGGGCACTGCTTTATGTTTGTCCCTCCATAGGGCGGTTTTGTTACTGCCTTGGACATCGCCCCTGTTACATGGATAATTGCACAATTGCCGATAAATTTGACTCCAAGCAAACTTCTTTTAGCTTTTGTCTCCATCCTTCACGGTCACGGCAGTGCTTTGAATCGGCTCTCTTATGTCAACTGTTTTACTTATTTTCAGTTTGTGTGGTAAGAAAGTTCCAGTTAGAAATTTACAACTCTTATAGCTTTAACTCGAGCAAACGCAAGACCTATTGCATTGCAAATGCTGGTAGTAATTGTAATATTTCCTAAGAGAGGCACTACCTTTTCAAAAAGGTCTGTTTTTCATAAACGTAGTGTAATGAAACACGACACTCGGCATGTAGATCTGGCATTGATTTTCTGTGTACAACAAAAGTTTTGAAATTCCAGTTTAACAAAGTGTAGGAGAAGCATGTTTCCTACAATTTAGTTCATTTCTGAGCCAGGGCTGGACAGCACAAATTTATAGGTCTATATAACTGTAGAAAAAGTGGCATAAATAGAGCTATTTCCTTTATTTATTGTAATTACTTTTCTGCAATTAAGTTGCCTCTTCAGAGTGGAACCTTTACATAATATTGTCCAATAACAATAAAAAAGTGCACGCTCTGAATACAACACTGGTAATGTTCTTAGTACAAATAAATGACTAATAGGCAAACTGTATGATATTTATATTTTTGGAAGCAGTCCTTTAAGCCAATTAGTGTCATTGTGATAGATACATTTTTGTAGCATTTATTATGATGCAGCTCTTTTCATACTGTGTATTCACCTGCAACATCACACCTATTAAAATATTCTACTTTTTTAGACATTAGCACCTACGTTCCACACGTATTTACAGAAATGTAGTAAACTTGTTGTTATCGGTCTAGTGGTGATGGGTAGTGGTACATGTCTTACTCTGTGTCTATTGAAAGAAGTTTAACTAACTTTTGTAAACAGACTCCAATAACCACGAGAAGGTTCTTTGAAGAACCAGTTCAGCTATATAATATAGCATCTTTCTAAAATAATATTTCAGGATATTCAACCAGATGTCTTTGAAAATGATTAGTTGTAGCATATCAGTCTTCTATCTTAAACAAGCATTTGTAATTCAATGGGTCTCACATTTGCTTGACTTAGAGCAATTGGCATTGCAAATTCATAACTGGACTTTTCTCGCCACATAAAGTGGTCTGCCCTGCCTCATAATTTGGTCTTTTCCCGCCACATAATTCCAGTGGCCCTGCATATAACTGAAGCACTTCCATTTACCTTCTTCCTCTATCTGAAAATGTTGCCATTTAGCATCCTAATTTAAATCTGCCATGCTAATGCCAATAGAATACCACTTTCACCAGCCCACCATCAGAGTTGCTGGCTGGCTAACACAATTCCCAAACAAAACAGACACGGAGGAGTAATGAGAGAAATAAACTAGAAGGCTGAAGGCTCACCCAAACATATCAAGAGTGTTTAAACGGTCATATTGTAATAAGGATGTTAAGTTGGACTGAATCATGGTGATAATTGCAATAAGGAGAGATTAATAAAACATATACAATTATCATATAAGCCCAATAACAACCTTTGTCAGAAATACATGTTTGGCATTAGACTGTAATGCTCAGAACAGCTGCTAGAAGACACCACAATGAAAATAGCATTTGTAAGAAACATGGTCATGTAACCATATAGTTACCCGCTAGAGGGCAAAACCACATGAAAAGAAAAGGATTGAAAGTATTGCAGTGTAACCATATAATTAACCCCTAGACAGCACAGTGCATTATACATTATCAGGGCTAGCAGTCCTACTGCTATGTTATTACAAACAAGACTGTTAAAACACAAACTACTCTTAGCTGTAAAACAAAAGTTCCAACCATGAGACAGATTAAAAAGACACTGAATGGAAGGAGGAGTTATTATTTTGGGGTCTCCACTAACCTAGTGTGGGGACCCAGAGATGATCAAGTCGGAAAGAGCAGGTCGTGGTGAGAGTTTTGAAGGTGATCCCATTGTCCTAGGACCACCACACGCTGAGTTATGAGCAAAAATGTTTTGTAAAAGAATGTCCGACAAAGCATTATGGGATGACCAAGTGCAGCAAATATTGTAATATTATGACTGTAATGCTCAGATTAGACCCTAGAGAACACCACAATAAAATATAATTTGTAAGAAACATGGTCACATAACCATATATTTAGCCCTTAGGGCAGTGGTCTCCAAACTTTTTAATGCTGCGCCCACCCACCTCAGTTGAAAAATAAAAACGATTAGACCCCCTTCAGAATTTTTTTACAATTATTTTATAAAGATATGTTTATGTCTGGACTAATTTAAACATTGCAGTTAAGTACTATTACCTTTAAAAAAATGCAATAACATGCTTCTGCTTAAAACAAAGCCCTGTTAGCTTTATAATGCTTCTTTTGGCCAGAGCCTGGTACTCCCCCGGGATCACTTGAGGGTCCCCTGGCCTGCCCCCCCAGTTTAAAGACCTTTGCCTTAGAGGGTGTAGTGCCTTACACATTTTCAGGCCTAGCAGACCTTCTGCAATACTAAGGCCCTTAGAGCACACACTACTCCCAGCTCTAAAACAAAAGTTCCAGGCACAAGAGAGCTTAAAAAGGGACTGAACTGTGGAGGTGTTATTATTTTGTGGTTCCCACTAACCTAGTATGGGGACCCAGAGATGGCCTGAACAGAAAGAGTGTGTCATGCTGCACGTTTTGGTGGTGGTCTCGTTGTCCTGGGACCACCCCAGGCTGAGTTATGGGCAAAAATGTTTTGAAAAAATGCCTGCAAAGCATTATGGGGTGACTTTTCCTGAGTGGAGTGAATCTTGTGGCGGGAGAGCCTCGTTGTGGATTTCTGTGTTTTTTAGTAAAGCATTTATCAATTATAAGTGTTTTTGGGAAAGCTGTGGAGCGTGTACGGGCGAGCTAAAAGAAATGATTCTGATTAGGTAACAGTGTGAACAATGTGAGCAGCGCTCCAATACCACTGATGGAGTTTGTGCTGTTGGTGCTGTGAGCACCATGGCTGCCATGGAGCACGAAGGGGAGAGACAAAAGACAAAAATAGTTCACCCACGCTGAAGTATATTGGCAATTGTGCAATTATCCATGTAACAGGGTCAGTCTGCTAGGAGGTAACAAAACCTCCCCAAAGGGGGACAAACGTAAAGCAATTATCAATGACATCAATAGATTTTTGAAAGGCAAGCCCGTGAACAAGTGAAAGTGATGGGTGGGAGGTGGGAGTGGTTAAAAGCCCACAATACTTACAACAGGTCAAAGCTCTTGCGCACTCAACCTTAAAAGGAGCTCTTCCGCTTGCTCAAGCCAATGTTGTTTCAAGAAATAAAAACTATCATGAATAAATATCTTACCTGACTATTAATGACCCTCTTCTCAAAGTATTTCTTCAATGGGTTTAACTCCTTTTATTGATATATTTTCAAACGAGTGATCTAGTAAAAGCATTCCAACCATCAAAGTTCAAAATATCTTGCCACAAACGAATTCTAAGACTTTCCCAAAATAAACTAATATACTTGACCTCATATTTTGGCTTCCATAAGTTTTTGACAATAATTGATGGCCACCTGCTTTTGTGCTTATGAATATCCCTTTCAAAAGGGATTAGAGAGATAAGGAAATAAAAAGAGATGGAGCCAAGTGTCTGGAACAAAAACTCAACGCAACCATAGCAACAAAATAAGGATGAGAATAGAAAGAGCCTTGCCCTGAAAGTAAGAATAAAGCCTGTGAGCACATAGAGCTTGCAGCTCAGTCATTCTGCTAGCCAATCCAATGTCTCAAATCTATGTGGTTACAATATTTGTTATTATAAAGTGGCATACATGCCACTTCCTTGCTATTTCAGAGCTATCAGTGACAAACACAAGCAGGTATGCTTCTGATTTCATGAAGATCTTTATGGATCACAAAGGAGGCGTTTACCAGCATTGTGACAGTAAGAGGGGTCCCTAAGTCATACCTTTCAGGCGGAACGGACTCTGTTATCACTTATGGCAACAAAGGCTTGACTGCGAAGGTAGTTGTGAGTTTTTTTTTTAATTAGGCCCCCTGTTATTTTGAGGCACCTGAATTATATGTAAGCGGACACTTGACCCAAGTGTCCTTTGGTATAACAAGCTATAAGGAATGGAGAAACATAGAATGTCTCCCTATTTAATAGATAATTATTTGTTTCAGGGTCCGATGAACATTTTAAAAAGAGTGAAAATCGAGGGTGGTATAATGGTCAGGCAACCTCATCCATGTGGATACAGAAGAGTGGTGGACTTGAATAATATGTTGGTGTGTGAGGTCCGTGGATTTGTAGTATTGAATCTATCACGTGCCCACCAGATCAGAACAGGCATCCTAGTCGCTACACTAAGGGGCTCATTATGAGTGCTCCTTTAATACTGGTGGGATTGGTTACTCCTGCTACTGCTTCCACTGTAATTGCAATGTTTATATTAAAAAACAGGCGTTTTCTGGCAGAAATCTCTCCTTCTACGAGGAGGTAAAATCTCTAATAAAAAACCACGAGAAAATGAGGAAAAACCAGGGTAATCATATGTAGAATTTCTTATTTCCTGATACTTCCTCATATCTAATGGAAACCTATAGGTCCCACTCGTAATCCCCATTAACTCCACCCCTCAGTATTTCTGAAATTCTGTAGGTGTTATATTGTCATAAGTAACAATACCCATTACGTTCTGCAAAAGTTCAGCCCATTTACTTCTGTTTGTAGACCCCATAGATTAATGCCCGGGCCACTGTAATTATGCGGCAGGGGAGGACCAAATTATGCAGTAGGATTACATAAAAGCAAGATATGCTGTGTAATGCTGCACATTTTGCCATAATATGACTTTATTATTTTGTGTTTTATACACATGGGGCCATATGTACGAACACATTTTCCCATTGACACAGAATGGGAAAACCCTTTTATACATCTGGCCCATGGTAACCTCATTTGTACCTTTTTAACAAACAAATACAGTAATAAACAACTGAAAGTAGCCCAGCCAACCTTTCATACGGACCTTCCACTGCGCGGGAACACGTCACTATTTTGTTGGGGACTTTTGATCCTATTGAGCTAGAAATACTTTTGTGAAAATCTGCAGATTATGCAGCAGATGAAGTAATAAGTGGCAGATACTGCAAATCCACAATTATGTGGAAAACACTGTGGCCACGGAATCACATCATTCCAGTGGCCCTGATTAAAAGTAGACACGTTTATGGTATTTACCATGTTTCTTTTGCCACTCGCATTAAAACAATTTTTCAGAAATTATTTACAGACTGAAAAGTGAAAATTACGTTTTTCTGCAGGTATATGTCTCAGCTTCTGTCACTTTTGTGTGCCATGCCAATGTGCCTGTCAAAATACTTATACGATTGTTAAAGAATCTACATCCTTTTACATAAACATGTGAAGGGTATGTACTGACTAAATTATCAATAATTACCAATAGCAATTATCAGTAACATTCCTTAGTTAACTTTCATTGATGATGTCTCTGAGTAGTACTTTCGAAAATGTGGCCTAATTCACAGACTGCTTTATCGCCATAAAAGCGTTTACAGCTTAATATGCCTGGTTTATGTCTGCTAGGTATTCAGAAAAGTATATCTAGCAGACGTAAATGCATTTATTCCTGTGTACTTGTATGCCACAAATCTAATCTTGCCTGTTTTGTATATATTTTGTATTTACTTTGGCAGACTTGCTATTTTCCCTTTGTATTTATATAGATTTTTTAGCAGGATATGTATTGAACGTACAGTTACGCATACGTAAACCAGAACACCTGCTACTGCCACATCTTAAGTCTGGAAAGGTTTGTGAATCGGAAAAATTGCAAAAGCATATTCAAGTTCAGGTGTAAGACTCTGCTTGTCACTCGACACATTGTATTGTGAAGCGTGCATAATCAGCACAAGTGGATGGACATATGACAGGTGTTTGAACTATAGGAAGGTGAGGGGGAGTCAGTAACACATTCCTCTCATGATTTGACCATAGTAAAATCTTAATTTATACTACAAAAAATAGTACCTACTTGTTATGCGCCTTTCCTTTGATGTTTGTCCCATAATAGTGTGTTGGTGTGATATGTTTAGTACAAAGCTCCACTACTGGTGTTTTTAGAAGAAGACACAATCCCTTGTAGAAATGTGATCCGGGCACAATGTGAGGATTTGAAGTTTTCCAGGTGGATTCTACTTGTCAGCGAGAGTGATCTACTCCGAGTGCTTACAGCACCGAGCTTGCATTGAAAGTATCGAACTTTAATCCTAGACTAAGGTTTCAAGCTCTAGTCAATCAGTGAGTGTTGAAGTGCATTTTGTGGATGGCGGGTCTACCAACCCAACTACCCATTTAGTACATGTTAACCAATTTGATCACTCCTGGAAGAAATTTATCTAAGGTTGCACTGTACAGAAGGACGTTTGATCATGTGTAAGCACTCAAGTGAGATTTTGTGGCGCTCTAATATGCATCCTTCCAGTACAAACTGTTCTGACCAATGAAATTATTACAAATTGCTTTCGATTGATTTCTTCAAGAGAAGCTATTCGGGCTAGATTTAAACCGCCAAAACATTCTCTGCCTTAGATGCTTTTATCATGCCACAATGCAGAGCCTTGAGGTGATGAGGTTTGAAGTAATTTGTCTCACGTTCATCATCTGTTGCAACCCTTTGTGGACCACTGCTGGCACAGTCATCTATGATGCTCCTTATACGTGTCAGAGTTTGGTGGATAAAGTGGAATTCATGGGCCTGATTCACAAAGAAAGTAGTTAACCTGCATCCACAGATTTACCCTTACATGCAAGTGTGGACTTACCACTTCCTGGAACTCACAAACAATCCCAAGGACATGCATGAAAAGTTGTACCATGCACAGCTTTCCATGTGTATTCCTGCGAATAATGTGTGACATTCCCAGCAGGAATTCCTAAATTATTTTAATGTTTAAGAAAACAAAAATGATAACTGCAATATCACCATGTCACCCTTTCATAGGCAGCCGGCAGAATTTACATCTGGTAGCCTTAACTTTCTCTCTTCCAGTGGCCCCCCAGGCTGAGGGAATGCCCAATCTTTAACATCAATAACTGGACAAGACACTGGTTTTAATCAATATTTATTATAAACTGGACAGTGCAGCAAAGTGACTGCTATCAGGCACTATCAACTACTTAAAGTAGGGAAAGCTAAAGATATATTAGATCAAATTAGGTGAAAAAACAGGGGCCCTAATTATCAGTCGTGGCTTGCGGCAAGCAGAAGTGGTGGGGTGGCGCGCAGGGTAGGGAGGGGGTAGGATTGATAAATAAAAATTTAAAGTAATAAAAAAAAAAACACTTACCTCCTCCGTTGCCGGCGCTCCTCTGTCCCTTGTAGGTCCGGGCTGCAGGCACAGGCTCCCAGTCTTCCCTGCGGCCAATCCTGATGCTGCTCAGAGCCAGGGTGCTCCCAAGTAGACTGGAAGCCTGTGCCTGCAGCCCAGAGCTACGAGGGACAGAGGAGTGGCACGGCGGCAACAGAGGAGGTAAGTGTTTTAAAAAATATATATTTTTAAATTTAATTTTTATTTATCAACCCTCCCCATCCCCTACCCCCTGCCCTGCGCGCCACCCCGCCACTTCTGCTTGCCGTGCAACTGTGTTGCTGGGCTGGACAGAGCCTACCGCACATGTGTGTTTGGCCGTCCCGAGACGGCCGGGCAAACACACATGCGCTCTGTACTTCCCCTCACTGCTCATCACCCCCGTAGCCCCACCCCTTTTACCAAAAAACATTAAACATTTTTGGTGAAAGGTTTGCAGCTGCCACTGCTGGCGGGGTGGGGGCGATGCTCCTTGCCCTAATGGAGGAGCCGTCCCTGCTAATAATTAATTTGGTGGGCGGAAAAGGCCGCCCGCCAAACTCCTGCAGTTGGGTTACCACCAGTGCGGTCCCCTTCCCGCGGCCCCTATTAAAAGTTCCAACTGGGTCAGCGGGCTTAAACAGAGTCAGCAGGAAACAGCCTATAACATTGACGCAGGCTTATAATTGAGCCAGCTGCAATGTTGCGTGCGTAGTGTGCACCAGCACCCATCGCGCTTTTCACTTGCGATGGCGCTGGCCATGGGGACCCCTGCATTGCCCAGCTAAAAGCTGGCAGAGAGGGGACTCGTAATCCCTAGGGCAGAGCTGCCTGCAGTGCTGCCCTGGCGGATCAGGACCGCCAGAACCACCAGCACCACCAGCACCACCAGCCCCTCCAGTGGAGGGGAAGTGACAGCGCTGGCAGTCTGACCGTGGCGCAACCGCCACAGTCGTAATTGTGGTTGTCGGACTGCCACATTGGTGGCGGTCCGACTGCCACTGCAGCCCTGGCGGTCTTAAGACCACCAGGGTCGTAATGAGGGTCTCAGTCTGCAACATAGTCAACAATGGTGCGAGCATCAGCATAGGGGTCACAGCTGCCACCTCTGGGCACCTTTGGTTGGTGGTCCTCTGTTAACCGCATAAAGACATCCTTCAGGATTGTCTTACTCTGAAGTAAGAGAACATTTTGTTTTCTTAGGCCTGGCATTAGCCATTACCTTTCAATTATGCTAAATTTACTTATCTATAATACACATGCACATATATGGGGTCTTTTTGCCAGCACTCTTCATCCATTGGTTTGTTATTGTGTCATTCCTAATTTTCTTCCGCCTACTACAGTATACAGGACTAGGTAATGGATCAGTCTGCGCCAACCACTGGCTAGCTTCATTGTGAGTGACAGCATTCTGCCCTGTCACAAGGAGCACATTCAAGCAAGAGTAGGTCCCTTAAGTGCAGTGGACTACCGTGTGCTTTTTGAAACTAAATCATATTTTTATTTGTAGCAAATGTTTTTTTTTTACATTGTTGCGGGTGAGGCAGATTTTCCATCAATAAAGTTTTGCACAAGACCTTGACTCAACAAATGTAAACATTAACAACCCAAAAGTTTAACAGCCAATGCCAGACCTACTGACTTTCTCAATGTTTGTTAAAAAGTGTTTCCCAACTGTAAACATACTTACAGATGGAAGCAAAGTATGGCTGTTTAATTCATCAACTGAACTCAACTTGATAGGTTGCATTCTTCTGGCAGGGACTTAATTAGGTAACGTTTTGTTTCTGGCAAGTGCCTACATCCCATTTCTCTCCGTTTGTTTTAAGTATGAGCGGCCTTGATTTATGAAGCAACAAATAAGAAACCACGGACAGAGCCCGCGATTCCAGTGTTTGCCAGAGGCATTTGTTTTTCATTATCAGGCAGCTCAGAAATAGTTGGATGTTGATATAACTTACAAGGAGGGCCATGAAAATGCTATTTCCGTTCTACAATTTATTTATAATACCTCATTAGAACAGGTCAGATTTGTAATAAAAAGAGATGAGGCCTTTTTTCCAATCATTTTTCTCCAAGTCTCTTGAGATTTAGTTACCTTCTTTTTTTTGACTGGTTCTGTGATTAATAGTGCCATCTTACTTAAAAATTTATAAAACAGTTTCACGCTAATCAATCACTCACACCTTGAAAACTAAAGTTATTTGCAGAACTTTGGACTGTAAACTCTCTTCATTTTGAGAATGTAAAACATTACTGTTAGGCAAACACTATGGAACCAGAAGGCTAGAAACATGGCACTGGGAATTAAAATAAAGAGACACAGCTGTTCAAAGATCTACTTCCTTCAGAAAACACCAGTACAATCCTCTTCATCAGGAGCCTTCTGTCAAAGCTTTGATTGGATGCCCAAACAATGAGATCACCTGACTCAATGGCACAGTAGAGGCTTCCAAACAGCCTCCTAAGTTTCAAAGTTAGGAAACACCATTTGGGATGTGCCAATTGAAATATTCTTCTGTTTAACGTAAAAAGAACTGTTCTTATGGGTATGGGTTTCACTGCCAGATTATAGTGATGTCAAGCTAGTTGCTGAATCATTTTTTGGTTACCAAAATGGGGAGGTCCTCATCCACCTAGGCCTTCTGAGCCAAGAGGTTTATGCAGAAATTGCAACTTCCTGGCAATCAATCTATCAATCAAACATTTATATAGCACTGCAAATCACCTTTGAGGGTCTTGAGGCACTTGAGCTGTATGCTGCTCTCTGGAGCTATGATCATTCGAACATCCAGGTCTTTAGTGTGGTCCTCATGTGCAGGGGGAGGTTGTTCCAAGCCTTGACTGGCATGTGCAAGAAGGAGCATCCTCCGCTGTTGGCTCAACGGATCTGTGGGGTGTCTGTGAGGGAGAGGAAAGCTGATTGGAGGTGTCTGGTCAGTTGGTGTAAGGTCAGGCATTTGTTGATGTAAGCTGGTCCTTCGTTGTGCAGGGCTTTGTAGGCGTGGTCAGCATCTTGGACTGGCATCTCTTCTGATTAGGGAGCCAGAGTAGCTTCTTGAGATGGAGTGTGATGTAGGTCCTTCTGGGAGGTCGAGTAGGAGTCTTGTTGCTGAGTTCTATATTGTCTGGAGACTCTTCAGGAGGGAACGTTTTTCCATAGTCCAGTCTGCTGGTGATGAGGGCCTGTGTGACGGTCCTTCTGGTGTTTGCTGGGAACCATCTGAAGAGCTTGCGGAGGGTGTGGAAGCAGGAGGATGAGACTGTGTCAGCTTGTGACACATGAAGTAAACAAGCATAGAGAATACAGATAGAGAAGATTTACACTTCAGTTCTATAGCAGAACTATAGTCTTGGTTACCTGATGTAGATTTAAGCAAGCATCATCGGCTGAGTCTGGAAGGTATGGAGAACAAGATATTTCTAACTCAGCCAATAAGATATAGTAGTACAGATGATAAGGCGGTCTGTAAAATATGGTTTCCGTGCAATGATAACTTATTCTTAAACAAATAGACTGTTAGATATATCTACCTCACTGTGCAAGGTGTGGTTGCTTACATGGTGCTAGCTCTGTTTAAAAGACATGTTGAGGAAGGCATATGCATCTTAATCTATATAAATAAGTTGGCCAGGTATTGTTAACATAGAATTAAAGATATAATTGGATAGATGTTTCTAATTCAATCTGTAAAATACAATTGGATAGATTTTGTTTACTGTCTGCTTTACGTATTTAAGCAGGGTTTGTTACCCTTCTCTTAAAGCTACATTTAAGTAGTAGTTAATTGCAAGGTCTGTGCGACATAACAGATCAGATATTTTCAGACTGGTCTGAAAAATGTGATTGCTGGTATTGTGCAGTCTTCAAGACGATGATTGGATGAGTGTTTTCTAGCCCCTTTTCAATGCTATGTTTATGCTATTATTCAAAACGATTCAGTAATCTGCACCGTAAAATGATTGAAATCAATGTCAGCAACAGTGGAAGCAGCAAGGTGGAAGAACTCATAATTTGTTGCAACCCAAACCTACCCCTAAGCAACGGTGGATAACCTTACAGATAACATTTGTGTGGCAGAAGGATACAATCTGTGCCATATACTGTACAGTTCTTTTTCATTTAGTGTATATTTACAAACATTACATTCGACCTAGTCACAAATTTGAGCCACTGGGAGATACAGTTGATCAGAATCGCACGCCACTATTAAGGTTGTATGACAGAACCATGCATGCGGGAACAATGCGTTGGAACCACAACTGCCACATTTCCACACATGCCTTTACCACATGTGCTTTTACATCAAATTTTGTTGTAAAAGCATGCCTAGTAAAGGTATATGTGGAAACTGCATTGTGGTTCTGTCATACAACACCCCCTGCATGCCCTGGGGCCCAAAACTACCCCACCCCTAATTGCTAAACTACCCCGACCCCCCTATCCACCCTAAGCCTTAAAGAAAAATGACCCTACCCCCCCACTCCTGCCCCTAAAAACTAAACCACCCCGACACCCCCACCCATCCTGAGCCTTAAAACCTTCCTCCACCCTAATAACTAAACTACACCGACCCCCACCCACCTTAACCCTAAAACAACTACCCCACCACCCCACTCCAGCCCTGAGCCCTAAAACCTTCCCCACCCCTAATAACTAAACTACCCTGACCCTCCACCCACCCTAAGCCCTAAAAAAAAATACCCTGACTTCCCCACCTGACCCTAAAAACTAAGCTACCCCAACACCCGCACCCGCCCTGAGCCTAAAAACAACCCCACCTCTAGCAGATAAACTAGCCCGATCCCCCACCCATCCTAAACCCTAAAGAAAATACAACTACCCTGACCCCCCACCCTGCCCCTAAAAAATAATCTACCCCACCCCCGGCTCTAAGCCCTAAAAAAAAAAAAATCTACCCCCCCCCCAACCCTGCCCCTAAAAAATAAACTACTCAGTCCCCCCAAACACTGTAAGCCCTAAAAAATAAACTTCCACTAACCCCCTCACTCCCGCCTCTATAACAAAAATAGCCCAACTTCCCCCGCTCACCCACCCCAAGCCCTTAATCCACCTCCCACCCCTAAAAAACGACCCCCCAACCTGCCCTAGCCCTACTTACCTCATCGCGTCTCCTCCTGCTCTCTGCTTTTTCTGTGCCTTAACCACGCCTATGTGTAGTTTGGCACATGTGTGGTAAAGGCTCAGAAAAAGGAAGTCGTTCCAGCAAGTGTGGTTATGGTTGCGTGGTACTCGTCTGCATTGTTTACAACGCGTGGTTAAGGACGTTTCCCCCACTATTAAAGTTCGGGTCACTGGAAGACATATTAAGCAACAAGGCTGCATATCCAAATGCTTTATGATATTGTATCTGCAAGTGCCCTCAAGCCCCCTTTTAGCTTCTAATATAAGAGCTGCTGGACTTCTACCGGATATTCTACCAGATCCCTTTTCTTTCCTGAAGCCTTATGCACTTTTTCGGTTCCCTAACCTGTTTGAAGACAGCCTTTCATTCAATACACAGTCTAACACATGCACACACAAACAGATATACAGTGACAAATGTTCTATTCAATGGGTCTGAAAAGATCTGAATGTCAAAGCCTGAAACAAAACTTTCTTTAGGTATAATTTTCCTAAAAGTCTGAAAAACACAAGATCTTCCATTGACTAACTGTTGGAAGGTCATCTTATAAGAAGTTGAATGCTGTGAGTGAGTTGATTCTTAATGGTAAAACATTACAGGGTATGTTTTATGGCTGTAGTGTGAACTGGGTCACAAGCATTTGTAGGATCCTGTAGGATTCTCCCTGATTCAGGAATTCTTCAACTTGATCCTTTGGCTGACCTGTGAATTTCAGTCTATCCCCACTGTGAGCTGTTGGTGGCCAAACAGTCATCATAATGTCCAAAAATCATCTAGGTGAGATATTACACCAAAGTCTTGCATTTAGAAGACGGACTAGTAGTAAAAGTGGTTAAACCGACTCAGTGTAAGCAGTGGCGTAGCGTGGGTTGTCAGCACCCGGGGCAAGGCAAGTAATTTGCGCCCCCTAACCCGGGGCAAGGCAAGTAATTTGCGCCCCCTAACCCGTGGATTTAGTCTCTTCCAAGATGTTGCGCCCGGTGCGGCCGGCCCCCCCTGTACCCCACACGCTACGCCACTGAGTGTAAGAGCTACTTCAATAAACTGTGTCAGTTAAAGGGTAAAACACAATATCTTGCTGATTTCACAAATTTCTCCTTCAATGTCAGATATACAACCACACCACTTTTTCAGAAGAACATCACAATTTGATTGCTGTAGTGCGATCTTAAAAGCTCAACCTCAGGCCACAAGTAAAAAATCACCTGGCGTAACAATACGTCACTTCACACCAGGTTCAACTCCTGGATTAAAGAAGTAGTCTGTGCAGATGCTCTTAAATGGAGAACAAGTACAGGAGGGAGGGATATTAGGTACCTGCGAGGAGTAAATCCTAAAAAGCTGTGTGTCTCACAGAGCCAAAGAAAGTGCAGAAATACCAGGCCTTTCAGCCATTACAAATAAACAAATGTACAAACAAACGTTTTGAATTTGCCACCATGTAAGTCACAGTCATGTACCAAAAAAGAGTTAAATACTTACCACCATGCACTCTCATGGCTATGACTTTTAAATAATAATAACTCGTCTTTTATTGTGCTACTTCCGGTCCGTTATTTTACAGCGCTGTAAATAGCCATTACTATAAAGTGAACTACCATCAGAAGACTTGGTCAGTTCTGTCGGGATTTGTACTTGTCGTGCATATAAGCGTCTAACTCTCTCATGGGCATACCCATTCCACTTAATCAATCCATCAATCAATGATGGATGGAATGCTGGAAGTATTCTCAGCTACTGCTAATTACTGCGACCGGCATCCAAGTCCCACTCTGCAAAGTCAGAACTGATTTGCATATGTCTGTGTCCAAACTGAGCAAGCATGATCTACAAAAGAACGATGGGCTGGGATTCAGCCTGTCTAATTACTACTGACTGAGATTAATTCAAGCATTCCATCCATCACTTTTTGTATACTTTAGTGTGCTACCCTAGGTGGGACGGGTGTGGGCAGATGTGTATACCATGCGCACTTTGTCACTTGAACTAAGTTATATGACAATTGGAGGTGAAACTGGGCCACCTGGAGAATCTGTGGTGGATAAGGCACCCATAACAATTGTACAGATTTTTTTATACAAACATATTATTTCTGTTCAGTAACACAGTAGCCTTACTGTAAGTGCCATGTAGCATCTAAAATAAATCCAGCATTAAGGACTTCATTAATTGGAAATGACATTCTGAGAAGTCCTTCCAATGGTGTAAATTAAGGAAAAAATTGACCATGATGTTTTCCTTTAGATTTTTGGGCCTCTTTATCTTTTGACATCTGTTTATGATATAATAAACATTCTTTGTGGGCAACCCAGTGTAATGGAATTCACCTCAAGCACAGCACTGTCTGAGAAATTAATACATGCATGGACAGTAAAGTTTATCATCATCCGATCTAACGCTTCAGGAAGACAGGCCAGCCGGTTTAGATTAAAAGCCTTTGTGTTTCCAATTGTTTTAGATTAGTTTTACCCACCCTTTTCTATTTTATTTTCATTTCCTTAAATGTAACTCACAGCAGGTTTCAAAGGATAAAAACGGTAGAGACAACAGTGCTGTTTAAACAGAACCAGCAATGGAATCTTCGCTCAGTAATTATTAAAAAACATGCTTCAAGGTACATGTTCTACTGACTTGTATGGGGTCACATTCATTTGTCATTGTCAGAATGTATTTTACCATTAACTTGTTTTGCATAGTGCTGGCTAGCGCTGTCTTGCTGTCTGGCAGTGCTGTAAATATCCTTCAAATCAATGGTATTACCTTTATCAAATTCGGGTGGATCAAAGGCAGTCTGTTACTCATGCAGCAGCATGTTTCATGCAGACCTGGATCAGACACATTAAGCCACGGGATTTTTTACTGCCTTTGGTTGGCTAATGCTTGTCCACATAACTTAAGTGATAATAGAGTTTTTTGTTGAATCATATTATATCCATCTACTTGTAGCTTTGGAAGAAACAAATCAGTCCTGGCAAATGAACGACTGACTACTCCTTGCCCGACAACAGGGTTTCTCTTGTGATCAAATCAGAGATTTGGCCTAGCCTGTTTTGCGGCAGTTTTAACTAATGACAATCTAGACCACTTTGTGT
Organism: Pleurodeles waltl; assembly: GCF_031143425.1. Classification (NCBI taxonomy): domain Eukaryota; kingdom Metazoa; phylum Chordata; class Amphibia; order Caudata; family Salamandridae; genus Pleurodeles; species Pleurodeles waltl. The sequence continues at coordinate 821,555,175 of NC_090443.1, read as the reverse complement.
ATATATATATATATATATATATATATATATATATATATATATATATATATAAATAAAATTATAGATGAGTAGCTATCAATAACAGGGTTGTTTTCTACTAAGGGATTCCAAGTGACATCAAATACACAAATGAAGTTCAAGTTGTCTTTGACGTTGTTTTAACCCTTGAGGTGAAAAACATCCAAATTACTGATAATTACCCATCTAAAATGTGATTTTGTCTATGGCCCTCCAAGAGAAGCCCCCTGGAGGTTGAGGCCATGGAGCAGCTGTGCAAGGAAACATCAGTAATGCAATGTTATAAAGGAATCCCATAGTGCCCTCACTTCCACCACTCCTCACCTCTAAATTAAATTTTCTAATATATTTTTGAAAAACTGCTGTCCTGCCACCCTCTATCAACGCATTGGAATCTCTAGCCTATATACATACATATATAAAAACCCAGTGAAGAATATAATCACCAGACGGCTACACAATGTCCCAAGGATCGTATTTAGCTGAGGAATAGATGGATTATCCAAGAAATTTCAAACAGGAATCATTCGTCGACTGTTTATTATAGTAAAAAAAAAAATATATATAGGTTCAGAACAAAGTCTCAATCACGCTGTCCCGACCGAATGTAATAATAATATATCTATATAAATATATATATATATGTATATATATATATATATATATATATATATATATATATATTTTTTTTTTTTTTCCTTCACCCGGTAATAGTGGTATCAGCGGGTGCTCATCCTTCATGTTTCAAATAGTAGGTGGCGAAACAAGTAAAGAAACCAAACAGATAATAGTAAAGTAACGTGGTGCTGGACGGTAAATTATGCCCTACCCCCCAAAAGCATATTTGTGCACCACAAAGGTGACACTGTACATATAGCAATTAAAGAAATACCGCAGCAGTCCTAAACAGTCCACTTTTTTTCATTGATTCAGATAAATCCAATCAATATATATATATATGTATATATATATATATATACATATATATATATAGACATCTTGTTACTATTCTCACCACCCTCTGGGTCATCCCTTTCCCTCCCCACTCGACTGCCTTGTTTTCTGCTCTCATTTATAGAGTTGAGAGCTAGCATCATGCTGACTGTGTTTCTTAGTGAGCTTCATCAACAAAGATTAAACTTTTCCTGCCAGTCACAATCTGCGTAGACATGTGTTAGACAGGATAAAATGGTGTCACTGCTTAATCCACAACCTAACTCAGGCTTCGGGGGCCTCAGAGAGGCAGTGGAGAGGGTAACCTGGTATTTTGAATTGCATAGCATTAATATTGTCTCTGGAATCAGATGAGGCAGGGAAAATGTTGGGAAAAGCCCTGACTTTGGTTATGTTCCAGCTATGAAAAACACAATTTGTTTTTCACTGTTGTCACGTAAGAGCAGCGAATAGCCAGATTTTAATTAATCACAACCCTGGTCAGAGTGAACACTTAATGTCACTAAATTAATCTGAGGTCAATCCCTTGCTAGTTGTGGTACATAGCAGACAGGCTTAACTTATGGCAATAGATAAAGTATTTACGCAGTACCAAAACAGTAATAAAGCCAAAGTGCAAAATAATAAAACCAAATTAGAAAAATAGTGTAAACTGTAATAAGCAAAATGACCCCAAAATGACAAACATCCAATAAGGGAGCCAGAGGTACACATTTTTAAAGCTTTAAGTGGAAATGGTGCCAGTGATAGTCCATGGTCGAGGTAGACCAGAACATAGGTGCAATTTGACTCTGACTGTGATGGAAGTGAGTTGGATACACCACCCAGGTTCATCCTGGTCAAAGATTTTAGCTTCCGACGTTGGTCCTTTAAGTCCCAATTCACCACAGTACACTTCCAAAGCTTATCAGGACATCGGGGGCTGTTAGAGGCCCAGAGGGTGTCAGGCTGAAGCCAATTAGAAGGTTTCAGTTTGGGCTTAGTTGCCACTAGTCAACTGGGTAGTTACAGAAAAGGCTTGTGTAGCTTGTTATGTCCCTGTAGCTTTTACAGTAGGTCACCTGTATGCCCCTTGCAATCCACTTCTATGTCCCGGGTACAAGAAAGAGCAGGTCCAGTCCTTCAGCACTTTGTTTGGGTTGCAGACAGCAGGTTCAGACCTCAGTCCTTCCCGGAGCGTTCTGAAGTGGGTGTCCGGAGATGCCATATTTATGCCTGGCATGAGCTACTGAGAGGGAATGACTCCTGGGCTCCCCCAAACCAATGAGGTAAAAGTTCCTGGGGCCCACCCAACCCCCTTTGGGCATTTTCAAAATGGCACACATTTTTGGCCACACTAAACGTGGGCTCTAAATACTGGAGGTATGTGGGGGAAATGTACTACTGTAATTCTAGTGTCCTCCCATACCTAATTCCAACATCCTGTTTGGAGCGGTCACTGTACCGCCAATAAACCCAGAAACAGAAGTATGATAGAACAAAACTGGGTTATCCAGCACCCATACAGTGGATACTCAACAATTGCTTTGGCATCCTGTTTCCCTGCCTTTCAATTGTGCCACCAGCATCATATTAAAAAAAAAAACACGTCAAGGAAGATTTGACATTCAAGCAGAATTTAACATTGTAATGTAAAAAAAATGTTCACAGCCCCACCATGCATAATATTCTGTCTGTTTCAGTCTGCCCATGCAAGTCAGCCCATTGTTTGCTCCTGAGAAGCCCTTCACACCTTTTTCTCATCTATTCAAATGCTAATTACTGGATAGCAGAAGTGGGAAAGCAAATGCAACTTTAGCTTCCAGGAACTTTAGGCAGGAAAAGGTAACTTTCAAAAATTTTCCTCTCCCTAATATTTGTTGCAAATCAGACCTTGTCTTTGAATTGATGTTTTAATAACTATTAATTATCTTTCTAGCTAGTCCCATTCATGAGATACACTATTAGGATTTTTTAATCTGTACTTTAGTTTTTTATATAGGACAGACAGGCCTGCCATGGTGAAAAATAGCTTTTAGGTGCTAATCATTGTAAGGACAATTTAATATTAGATTTCAACATTTTCTATGTTTAAGTACCATACGCTCTGGCTTGTGTGTGACAACGCCTACAGAGGGGTGACTTAATAATATTTAAAAGGGAGGTTTTGACCTGTCAAACGGTTTTATTTTGACAGGTCGAATTGCAGGCATGTTTGTACTACCTCTGTTGTTGACGGCATAATAGGTGCTGCAGTCCACTGATAGCATTTAACTTTCAGGCCCTGTGAACACCTTGTACCATATACTAGCTACTTAAAGGCAAGGTAAATACACCAATTAGGAACATGACAATTCTCCCATGTTCAAAGGGGAGGACAATAACTTTACTACCATGTAACTAGGATAAAGCAGGGGTAAAGTACACAGAGTTCTAAAACCGGCAAAAATGTACGGTCCAGCAAAAAGTGAGAAATATGGGCTGACCATGCAGAAAAGGTGGTTTTCCTACACTGAGTAGTTTTCACTCATCAAAGGATAGGTATGCGTATATGCTGTGACTGCTTTTGAAAAATGTGTCTCAATCTTGAAAGCAAAAGTACCTCATTGCAGCACACAGTTGGTTAGAGCTTAAATCATCTACAAGGGTGACACAGCTTGAACAGACCCTTTGAGGAGCTGATAACATGGTCATCTTGGACTCCTTAGGTTATTTTCGCGTCGGTTTATAGTGGAACTTGTACAGACCCTGACGACACAGAGGTCGTCATGGAACAAGGAGCACCATTGAGCTTCAAAGCTATCAATGGCCTCTTTCTACCACCCAACATATTTTAAGACTGCCACACTACCCCTTTAAGAAACACTTCTCATGCCACGGGCTGCGACTCAACTGAGCAAAGACCTGAGAACTGGAGGAAACAAGATGTAGGAAGAAGGAAATAGTAGATGGAAGACATGAGCCTTTTAAATGGAATCACACACAATAAAGTACTTTAGAGCATTCAAGAAACCACACAGCAAGCAGACTGAGATGCCTTTGTGGAGAAAATCCAATTCAGCAGACACAAGAGCTAATTAGCTCTCGTTTTCGCAACGGGCAAAGCCAAGCTTTAGCACCAAGGGCCTGTAATGAAACTTCCCCAAGCAAGTATGTTTTTTAAGCAGATCTATCACACCGATTCCTTCCTTCATTCTCTTAAATGAAGTACTGCGGTTTCCTCTGCTGCTCCCATGAGAGAACACTCGCAGGAGTTCATGCCTTTTTCCATTTAAAAAGCGATATGTTATTACTGTTGAAAATCAGACATAAAAAGCACTTTACAAATATAATGTATGAACTTACACTCATCGTGATATCAATACTTTGAGAGAACATCATTGAGTAAGTAAGAGACACTGCTCGAAATTATTACCCTTGTAGACCTGCCAAGTTCTAGAAATGTTTCACCTTGTGAGCAGGGATGGGCTTTGGATGGGGCAAGGCTTTGTGCTGAGTTTAACTCACCGCCTCCCTCACCCACAAGAAAAAACAATGCTTTGAGGCTGCTGCTGGTGCTCTGGGGAGATTTCACACCCTGGAATGGACACCGGCTGCACAGAGACTCCAAACAATTAGCTGGAAACCTGCTGTCGGCAATGGTTTCCAGGTAATTGTGTGCACACCCTGTGATATCGGCTTCACCAGGTGAAAGGAGCATCCACCATGTGACACATGGTAGCAACATGTGAGTTGAAAGGTCTGTCATTGTGAAATATTTGGACTCTTAAGCTCATGCAGTGACTCATATGTAGCTTTCCTGAGACAAACCTATGGGTGTTATGGATATCTCTCTTTTAACAAACTAAACAAGTATTAGCAAAACCAATAGGTCTGCAATGTGTTGCTGGCCTTTTGATTTTTGCCAATTTAGTCTCTTGTACTGAAGGTGACTACTTATTCTGCAGATGTGCACAATGTGCACGAGCGCAATGGCGTAATTCACAGCCGGGTAAGGCAGTGGCTGAAGCGGGCTGACTTTGTGCCGGATGCTAGATGCTTTGGTGGGTGGAAGCAAAATGTGAATGACACTACAGCAAACTAATGGCTGAAGAGGACAGAGTGAAAGCCCTAGAATGCAAGTCTCTGTAGTATATATATTGTAATAAAAGCAAACAATCTTGGCTAACGTCAGCCCTAAAAATCAATCTTAAATTATCTCAGTCAGCATTTACGCATATACTAAATGATGGAGAACAATGCTCTGATCTGGTAGCATTGCCTATTTTGATACTTTGCTAAGTGCTCCTTTAGTGCCTGTAGGAGAAAACTGTTGAGTTGCTGTTTAGTAAGGATCTGGGCCGTTGGGGCAGGAATTCTTGCTCTTCAATTGAGTGCTTTCATTGTTGTGAATCAAATCGTAATGCAAACTGTGGTAAGCATGTCACAGTAATTCCATTGTTGCATGTCAATGCATAAGAAAAAAATCCCAAACTTTGCTGTGATATTCTTGTAGCATAAATAATCTCTCAGTAATAGAACTGAAGATGTATGCTGGCAATATTCAACAAATATACAAATGCATACTGGAATATATTACCAGCAGTGTTAGATTGAAAATGTTGGCGTCTGTAGTTTTAAAAACCTACAGGGCCCTAAAAAGCACCTCTTGAAGACAAACATTTACAATGCTATAAGTCTTGCATTTGCTTGAGTTAGAGCTATTGGTGTTGTAAATGCATAACTGGACTTTTCATGCCACATAAATTGGTCAACTCTGCCCTTAATTTGGTCCTCTTTGCCACATAATTGCAGTGGCCCTGTATATAACTAAAGCACTTCCATTTACCTACTTCCCTCTATCTAAAGCAAAAAATGAAAATATTGCAGTTCTATATTATATGTTTTTACATTATTATTCCCCCCACCTAGAGTGGGGACCCAGAGATGACCTAGACAGAAAGAGCATGCTGTGCTGACTGTTTTAATGGCGGTCCCATTGTCCTAGGTCCACCACACCATAAGTTATGGCCAAAACGGTTTTGGAAAAGGAATGCCCCGCAAAGCATTATGGGGCAAGTTTCCGAGTGCAGCAAATAGTGTAGTATCTTGACTGTAATGATCATAAAAATAGAATTTGTAAGAAATATGCTTATGTACCATATAGTCAGCCCCTAGAAATCAAAACTACAAGAAAACAGAATGCCAGAACGTAATGCAGTATGCCCATATATTTAGCCCTTAGAGGGCTAGTGTATTAGACATTTTCAGGCCTACCAGGCCTACTAGAATAATGTTACGAACAAGACCCTTAAAACACAAACTACTCCCCGCTGTACAGTTCCAGCCATGACCTAGACAGAAAGAGTGTGTTGTGCTGAACATTTTGATGGTTGTCCCATTGCCCTAGGACCAGCACATGGTGAGTTATGGGCAAACATGTTTTGTAAAAGGAATGCCTCGCAAAGCGGTATAAGGCGAGTTTCCGAGTGCAGTGAATATTATAGTATCTTGACTGTAATGCTCAGAACAGCCCCTAGAGGGCACCACAATAAAAATAGCATTTGTAAGAAACATGGTCATGTTACCATATAGTCAGCCCCTAGAGAGCATAATCATGTGAAAAGAGAATGGCAGAAAGTAACGCAATGTAACCATATATTTAGCCTTTAGAAGGAATAGCGCATTACACATTTTCAGGCCTATTAGAATAATATTACAACCAATGCCCCTTAAAACACAAACTACTCTCAGCTGTTAAACAAAAGTTCCAGCCATGACAAAGCTTAAAAAGACTTTGAATGGTGGGCAGGGTTATTATTTTGGGGTCCCCCCCAACCTAGAGTGGGAACCCAGAGACGACCTAGACAGAACGAGGTTTCATGCTGAGCGTTTTGATGGTGGTCCCATTATCCTCAGACAAGCACATGGTGAGTTATTTACAAAAATGTTCTGTAAAAGGAATGCCCCACAGAGTATTATGAGGCGTGTTTACGAGTGCATCGAATATTGTAGTATCTTGACTTTAACGCTCCTCGGATCGAGTTTGCGCTATATGAAACTTCCTAAAAAATAATTAAATAAATAAAAAAGAACACCCCTCCCACTTGCAACCACAAAGAAACAGCGGCATGCCCAAAAACAAGAAAGAGGAAGAAGCAAGATACGGCCACGGAGCACGAAGCGGAGAGGCAAAAGAAAAAAGTAGTGCGCCTCACTAAGGTATATAGCCGATCGTGCAATAATCCATGTAACAGGGTCAGTCTCCAAGACGGTAACATAGCAGCCTCAAGGCGGGACAAACGTAAAGCATTTACCTACAAAATCACTGGGATTTTGAAAGGCAGGCCAAGGAACAAATGAAAGAGATGGGCGTGAGATGGACGTGGTGAAAGCCCACTAAAGTAGATTACAACATGTCGAGAAAAAGCGCTTGCACACTGCCTACGCTTGACCTAAAAAAATGTTCTAGATTTCAGGGATTTTTTTAAGGCGCTGGGGGTAGAGTGGAATCGTGATTTCATTCATGGCTTCGATATTATCAACAGTATGCACGAGGCATGTTCACCTTGAGCATGAAAGACATTTGTGTGTTTATCAGAATATTTTTTGTAGCTCAGAAACCGTCTCTGCCCAGTACGAAAAAACGAGAGCAGAAAAGAAAGATTTTTCTACTGCGTGAATAGTGTATTTCTGAGAGAGGGGCCAGATTAGAACCAATGACAATCATAAACACAGTGCCAGGATAAATCATGTCCATCAGGGAATTTGGGGGGGGAGGGGGACACATAAGATCTCCGTGGAGATAGAGTTGGAGATACTGTGCCAGGGACATTATATTCCTTGACAGGAAGACAGCACAAATCATATTTTATTTCCACCAATAATACTCTCACATGGGGAAGTAATCATCCTCATAAATAGTTCCCAAACAGCGCCACGTCTTTAGTTATCAGAAATACTGAAGTACCATGACCTGACAAATAACGTTAGCCAGAACTACTGTATTGTGACATAAAGAGTGTTTTGTGTTTTCTGTGCCTAGAGAAAAGGACCCTTTAGAAGGCTGTGCCAGGATAAATACTGCTGTTTGGGAAATTGTCCACGGATTAAGAAGCAAGAGAAAACACATCCATGAAAGAAATCGCACATGAATAATAATTGTCCCGGGTTACTCTGTGTGTCATGTAGTATTGTACCAGGAGAACATACACAACCATTCACTTACATTGTCTGACTGTGGAGGAATAATAACTAAACAAGCCCTATCTTAGAGAAGCGCCTCCACCTACTTGGTGGCATGCTGCTTTTTAGAGAGGCTCTATCTACCTGGTGGTATACTCATGGGGAGAGGATGTAGCGCAGCAGTCAGAGCAACCGCCTGGGGAGCCAGAGATCGGCTCTATCTACCTGGTGGTATACTCATGGGGAGAGGATGTAGCGCAGCGGTCAGAGCAACCGCCTGGGGAGCCAGAGATCGGGGTCCGATCCTCCGCAACAGCCTACATCCTGTGATTCTAGGCAAATCACTTAATCTCCCTGTGCCCATGGACAGCGCCTTGAGACCCTCACCGGTGAAAAGCCGCGCTATATAAATTTACATTTACAGAGGAGTGGTTCTAGCTACCTGGTGGTATTCTCATTTTATGAGAAGCGGCTCTAGCTAGCTGGTGGTATACTCATTTTCAGAGGAGCAGCTCTAGCGAACTGGTGGTATACTAATTTTTAGAGAGGCTCTAGCTACCTAGTTGTGTCCTCATCAGCCCTGACTCTCTGGACCAGTGAGTCTTTAATATCACTGTTTTCCTAAAGCAGACAAGGACTCACAAGTTCTGTTTTCTTCTTTAGCAAAAATGTTTGCAGGCTGGCGAGCTGTAGCAATTCCCTGGACCTTCTAGTTTAGGGAAAAATAAGATGCCAATGTCAGGGACCCTCATTATTCCCGGGCAATAGGGCGTCTCGACAGTACAAGTGGCTTCTGCTCCTATCCTTACTGGCCCCTGCTGCAGACACCTGCAGAAGAAAAGGTATCTGTGAAAAGGAGACTGCCACTGCGCCTGTCTGATGCCTGAGGGTCTGGTTCAGGTAAATGTCAGGCTAGGAATGGTTGTGGGTACACAAAGCAGCTGCTGCTCTGAAGGTTTGTAAAAATGGAAATACCTCCTGTAGATAAAGGTTCAAATAAGGAATGGAGTCAAATAGAAAAACAACATTATTTACAAAATGTATTCCAAAGTCACACTGATATATATGTATAATAATAATTATCTAAAGACAAATTATGTATATGCATCCTGTCGAGAATTCCTCCATCGAAAAATAGAATGTACTGCAATACAAAAAATAAATATATGACTGCATACCTTGCTGGGTCTCTCACAAACACACGTTCACCCACCAGATAACCCAGTAATTCGCCATACACCCTCCATGCATCACCACTTCATAAAACACACAACTACTTATAATCCTGACATTGGACTAGGGCTGAAACCGAATTCAGATCTCAGCCCGAGTGGGAAAAACCAGGAACCCAGGGGTACTGCCTAGATACAAGCAAGCACGTGTTACTGTGAGCAGTTCAGTCACTTCTGTATTATTATACTGTATAGTGTGAATGTTTTTATTGAATCCTTCAGCTTGCATTGTGAGCTGTAAATTCAAGGCTGCACATTCCGACAAAATAGGCTTGGACAAGCAACTTATACTTTTCATGGAACAAAATGACATCTCCGAGATCACAGCATGACCACGTGTCTGCCGGGCTTATCTCGCCCCCCAGCCGCAGCCCGCACCGTCCAATCCACTCCCACATTCCGCTCAACACTCCCCTTCATGCAGTCCTTGTACCCCACCGTACTTCAATTCCTTCCATGCATCTAATGTAGGGTGACCAGAATTTTAAAATAAAAAACCGGGACATTTCATAAAAATAGAAAAAGGCCAACAATTTTACTTCAACCGAGCTCACAGAATGACAATGTTCATTAGCATAGAATTTCAGCAGAGGAGCTAAGAACATAAATAAAATAGAATTTTTAAAGTCTGTGTCATGCTTGCTAATTAAATTGCTTCTTTATAACAGCTGCTAACTATCCTTTTTTTGGAAAACATAAAAAGGCACCTCCCACCGTTTTTAGTCGAACCTCTCTAAAAACCGGGACATGAGCTGAATTTCACAAAATCTGCAGGTGAAAACCAGGACTGTCCCAGTAAATCCGGGACACCTGGTCACCCTAATCTAATGGCAATCTGCGCCCCTTACAATGTATGGCCCACCCACTATTGTTTTTTTTTTGCCCACAGGACCAACAGCCCACCACCAATACTTCTAGAAGTGCCAGACTGCCTGACAGGCCGGTCCATCCCTGAATCTCCTCCCCGGAACTCCACTCCCCCTTAATACTCCTCCCCCTCCCTGCAGAGGTCCTATCCACTTTCACTCTGTACAACACTCCGATACTTTGTAACTAGGTTTGTAATATACCAATTACATAAATATATCTAAATATCTGGGATATATCACTCTTCGGGTTTAAACAGTTTCACAGAGAGCTGCACAAGACTTTGTTTTTACTCGGACCTTCAATAAATAATTCACATTTTTTGCAGTAGACCTGCTGCGTGTATCACATCTGTTTTTGTAATGCTAACAGGGTTTACAGATTGTGCAAAGTCAATAGAGCAGCAGTTTTCCAGCTTCAGGTTTTCCTTTTACAAACCATGGTTTCCAGGTGTGTCAGTCCAGTTTGCTCAATTGATGCAAAGAGAAAACTACAACTAACAGCATGTACCGCTTTGGCAAATATGAGCCCCAGAAAGCACATTCATTGAGTAATGTAGACACCATAAGTGATGAGTGTCTATGTCTACACACTGACAAACCATATATGTACAATGTCCAGGATGTTGGTTTCAAGGGCTTCAAGAGCAGGTGTTGCTGTTGCTGAACTCTGATGGCCCCCTCTCTTCTGACCAGGGTGCACTACTTGGTAATATGCAACATTTGAATACCTTAGGCATACGTGACAGATCTCCGTTGGCTCAAGGGTAGGTCGCTCCCCCTGCCGCTGCAGCTCCTCCAGGTTCCTGAGTTCCTGAGACCCACCCCACAGTAAGTACCCCCCACCTCCCAGCTCCTCGTTCTGCCCCGCGCTACTCACCCTCTCTCCTGCTTCTTTTCCTTCTTCTCTGTTCTTCCTCCTCGCTCCTCGTCTGTATTCTTCTTCTGTACTCCTCTTCTCCCCGTCTTCTCTCCTCTTCTCTTCTTCCTCATCTTCTGCTGTGGTATTCTGCACTCTGTTTCTTCGTTTTTTGTATCTCCCTCCGTGTTCTTCTGTGTTCTTCTGTGTTCCTCTGTCTTCTTCTGTCTTCCTCTGACTTCTTCTGTCTTCCTCTGTGTTTTTCTGTCTTCCTCTGTGTTTTTCTGTCTTCCTCGGTGTTTTTCTGTCTTCCTCGGTGTTTTTCTGTCTTCCTCGGTGTTCTTCTGTCTTCCTCGGTGTTCTTCTGTCTTCCTCGGTGTTCTTCTGTCTCCCTCTGTGTTCTTCTGTATTCTTCTCTGTTCTTCTGTCTTCCTCTGTCTTCTTCTGTCTTCCTCTGTGTTCTTCTGTATTCTTCTCTGTTCTTCTGTACTCCTCTCTGTTCTTCTGTGTTCTTCTGTGTTCTTCTGTGTGTCTTCTGCTCTTCCGGTCTTCTGCTCTTCCGGTCTTCAGTCCTTCCGGTCTTCTGCTCTTCTGTTCTTCTTTTCTTCTGTTCTTCTTGTCTTCTTGTCTTCTGCCTTCGGCTCTTCTGCCTCCTCCGTCCTCTTCTCCCTGCGCCTGCCCTCCTGCTCCTGCCTCATCCCCCTCCCCCACTCGCATCCCCCCCTCTATCTCCCCTATCTAACCCGTTCACTTTCTACCTCCCTCACTCCTCCTATCTACCTATCTCTCCATCTCTCTATCCCACTATCCAACTCCCTCACTCTCCACCTCCTCCTATCTTCCTATCTCTCTATCTTTTTCCCTATCTATCGATTTCTCTATCTACCTTTTCTCTCTACCTATTTCTCTATCTCTCCCCCCCTCCCGCCACCCCCTCTATTACCTATCTTCCTATCCCCTCACTCTACCTCTCACCCTCACCCACCTCTACAACCCCCCCTCCCCTATCTTCACAACCCTACACCTATCTTTCTCCCTAATCTCCTAAACCTCCTAACACTCTCCCCCCTCCACCCTTAAACCCCCCTACCCCAGCTCTTCTCACTCTACATGTCCCCCCCTCCCTCGCGCTTTCCCGCCGCGACCTCCTGCACGCCCCCGCCCCCCAGCTCCCATTCGCCCCCAGCTGACCCCTTCCCCCCCCCCTCCTACCTCATATGGCGGCCGCTGCGCGATCGCGCCGCTGGTGCGCCGGAGGCGCGCCAGAGGCAAGCCCGTCTGCGCCCGTCCGCACCTGGCCCGCGCCCAGCGCCATGACCCCTGCTCCCCAGCGCTCCCAAGCCCCGATGATCCGCTATGACCCCACCACCCTCCATGCCCTCAACCCAGGACGCTCCAACACCTGCTTCCAAGCTCACCCCAAACGCACCCATGGACCCTTCGCCTGCAACTCCTGCAAACGCATCTTCCACCACGGAACAACTACGACCACAAGCCCACGCGCCATCAACCACCTCAAGTGCATCCTAGTCAACGCTCGCTCCGTTCACAAACACGGCGTTGAACTCTGGGACCTCCTAGACTCCACAGCACCGGACGTCGCCTTCATCACGGAGACCTGGATGAACGCCTCCTCTGCTCCAGACATCGCCACCGCCATCCCCGAAGGCTACAAGATCTCCAGGAAAGACCGCACCAACCAAGTAGGAGGAGGTATCGCCATCGTCTTCAAAGACTCCATCAGCGTCACCACCTCCACTGAAGACTCCCCTCTTGCCGCTGAACACCTGCATTTTCAGATTCGCACCGACCCGAGGACCACCCTCAGAGGATCCCTCGTCTACCGTCCTCCCGGACCTCGCGCCCCTTTCAGCGACACCATCGCCGACTTCATCTCCCCGCACGCCCTCGCCTCACCGGACTACATCCTCCTAGGCGACCTCAACTTCCATCTGGAACAAAACAACGACCCCAACACCACCACCCTGCTCGACAACCTCGCCAACCTCGGCCTCAAACAACTGGTGAACACTGCCACCCACATCGCCGGACACACACTCGACCCCATCTTCTCCGCCAGCAAACACGTCTTCTTCAGCCACGCCTCCGCCCTTCATTGGACCGACCACAGCTACGTCCACTTCACATTCCGACGCGAGACCCGCCACCTCCGCACTCAACCCATCCCTCGCCGACAGTGGAACAAGATCCCTGAAGAGCAACTCTTCGCCGCACTCGCCGCCAACCAACCCACCCTCACCACCGACCCAACGTCGCAGCCCTCAACCTCACAAACTGGATCTCCAACTGCGCAGACAACCTTGCTCCCCTCAAACGCTCGCAGCGACAGAACAACACCAAGAAACCCCTCTGGTTCTCTGACACCCTCAAAGAATCAAAGAAAACTTGTCGCGCACTTGAGAAAGCCTGGCGCAAGGACCGCACCGCTGACAACATGACCGCCCTCAAGAACGCTACCCGCAAACACCACCACCTGATCCGCACTGCCAAAAGGAATTTTTTCACCGACAGACTGGACAAAAACAGCCACAACAGCAGAGAACTCTTCAGCATCGTCAAGGAGTTCTCCAACCCCAGCGCCAACGCCGTCACGCCCTCACAGGATCTGTGCGAATCCCTCACCACTTTCTTCCATCGCAAGATCAGCGACCTCCACGACAGCTTCGGACACCAGACCCAACCTAACACCACCGAACCCACATCCCCGACCATCACCCTCAACAACTGGACCCACATCAGCACGGAAGAAACCAAATCCATCATGAACTCTATCCACTCCGGCGCCCCTTCGGACCCCTGCTCGCACTTCATCTTTAACAAAGCCGACAACATCATCGCCCCGCACCTCCAGACCGTCATCAACTCTTCTTTTTCTTCTGCTACCTTCCCCGAATGCTGGAAACACGCCGAAGTCAACGCCCTACTAAAGAAACCTACGGCTGACCCGAGCGACCTGAAAAACTTCCGCCCCATCTCCCTTCTGCCTTTCCCAGCCAAAGTAATAGAGAAGACCGTCAACAAACAGCTGACCACCTTCCTGGAAGACAACAACCTGCTCGACCCCTCACAGACCGGATTCCGAACCAACCACAGCACTGAAACCGCCCTCATCTCAGTCACAGACGACATCAGAACCCTGATGGACAACGGTGAAACAGTCGCCCTCATTCTTCTCGACCTCTCGGCTGCCTTTGACACCGTCTGTCACCGCACCCTAATCACCCGCCTCCGCTCCACCGGGATCCAAGACCAGGCCCTGGACTGGATCGCCTCCTTCCTCGTAAACCGCTCCCAAAGAGTCTACCTCCCTCCGTTTCGCTTAGAACCCACTGAGATCATCTGCGGTGTACCTCAAGGCTCATCACTCAGCCCGACACTCTTCAATGTCTACATGAGCCCCCTCGCTAACATCGTACGCAAGCACGACATCATCATCACCTCCTACGCCGACGACACCCAACTTATACTCTCCCTCACCAAGGACCCCGCCAGCGCCAAGACCAACCTACAAGAGGGTATGAAGGACGTCGCAGATTGGATGAGGCTCAGCCCCCTAAAGCTGAACTCTGAAAAAACTGAAGTCCTCATCCTCGGCAACACCCCGTCCGCCTGGGACGACTCCTGGTGGCCCACGGCCCTCGGCACCGCACCGACCCCCGCAGACCACGCCCGCAACCTCGGCTTCATCTTGGACCCCCTTCTCACCATGACCAAGCAAGTCAACGCCGTGTCCTCCGCCTGCTTCCTCACCCTCCGCATGCTCCGCAAGATCTTCCGCTGGATCCCCGACGACACCAGAAAAACCGTGACCCACGCCCTCGTCACGAGCCGCCTGGACTACGGCAACACCCTCTACGCTGGGACCACCGCCAAACTCCAAAATCGCCTGCAACGCATTCAAAACGCCTCAGCCCGCCTCATCCTCGACGTACCCCGCAACAGCCACATCTCCGCACACCTGAGACACCTGCATTGGCTCCCAGTCAGCAAAAGGATCACCTTCCGACTTCTCACCCACGCACACAAAGCCCTCCACGACAAGGGACCGGAATACCTCAACAGACGCCTCAACTTCTACGTCCCCACCCGCCCCCTCCGCTCCTCTGGCCTCGCACTCGCCGCCGTCCCTCGCATCCGACGCTCCACGGCGGGTGGGAGATCTTTCTCCTTCCTGGCGGCCAAGACCTGGAACTCCCTCCCCACCAGCCTCAGGACCACCCAGGACCACTCCGCTTTCCGGAGACTCCTAAAGACCTGGCTGTTCGAGCAGCGATAACCACCCCCTTTGTCCCTAGCGCCTTGAGACCCGCACGGGTGAGTAGCGCGCTTTATAAATGCTAATGATTTGATTTGATTTGATTTGATTTGGCTAAAGTGTAAAATCTATTCCAATGATTTTGATTTTCTCCTGTCTTTGCAGTATATTTTCAACTTTTCAGGGGTTCTCAGAAGAATCTTTCCTAGAAAGTTAAACCAGATGGACATTTCAAGTACTCCTTCTTTCCAAAAGCTACTCATGGATTTTTCTCCAGGTAGAGAATCTATGTGAGTAATTTGTGAAAATTTGCATTCACACATGTACCTTTTTTCCTCTGCATGGACATATTTTACCCAAAGGATAAATGTCTTCTCCTATCCTTCCCCTTAAAACATTGGGGTACACTGTCCTTTCCCACTGTGGAAAGGCTCTTGGAGGGTCATTTAAGGCGCAGTGGGCGGGCCATCAGCTTAACATGACGGCAGAGGTCAGACCCCCGTTCGCTGATGGAGAACTGTCTGGTGTATTATGAGATCCCTGCTCTTTTGGTAGGAATCTCAATCCCCTCTGTGCATCCACTGATGTGTAGAATGCGGTTTGGCAGAGCAATTCATTGCACCACTATGTTGTTTTGGCAGATTTGCAAACTTTTATGCTTTTCAGGATAAACCTTGAGCAGGCCTTTGTTCCTGAAAAACAAAAAGACAAGTGGTCCTGTCACACTAGGTGTTTTCTTCCAACTAAAGAGGTGGGTTAGTATTGTTTTCTGTTGCGGATTGCCAGTTTTTTCCTAGCTGTCCTGATCAGGAGAAATTGTATGTCAGAAGGATTACACTCTATTGGCAAGTATTCTGAGATACATTGACCAACAGCCCGGCAGAATACAAGCTGTTGATAAAAGCTGAGACTCTGCCGGTAGGAACCTCACAATTCACTGACTTCTAAATGAGTTGACAAACTCAGAATTTGGTGGAGCTGGGTTTACAGGATGGCTCCTGTTCTGACATGCTCTAACTGAGGACCTCAGTCTTGCCTATAACAGGAGTAGCTTTATATTAGGCTATTACTCCAGAATAATCAGAGAAATGTTGGTAATTCTATGTTACTATTTAACGTGGAGTTACCAATAATAATACAATTCCTGCTACAGTTTGGAGGGAAAATCCTGCAGCAAGAGCACATTTAGTAAGCATGAGAAGCTGCGCATGCTCGCTATTCACGTTCTGCTGCAGTTTGTGCTATATCATAGAGCAAAATCCATTCTCCTGTCCACTTAGTAAGCGAGGGGGCATTTTTGGTCTAAGAAATAGCACTAAATATGGGATTCTTCTTCTTGTGTAATGTGGAATCTCCCAGACTTCTTAGGTAATTCTTTGTGATTCTTCTAGACTGAATGATGTGGGTTACGTCCAACCACCCCCCTTTATGTTTGTTTCAAGGACGGAAAAACCTACTGAAAATTGATTGTGAATTCTCATTAACTTATGTCCTGCATTGGCATGGCTAATACTAAAAAAACACCACCTTGCTCTTAGTGGAGTAACAAAACTTGAAGGGTCCTGCCTGGAAAGTACATTAATGTGGGCCCCCCTACCCAGTCAGGAGCTCTCTGGCAGGGGCCTGCCACCAATGCACAGTTTGCTGTGCTGAGGGGCCCCCCGGGAGCTCGCCCCTCTCAGTTCCCCCCTCCGCACCCTGGGGGCTGCGGGGTCTATTGTTACACCAGCGCATGCCCATTCTCATTCCTAACTGAACAACTGTGATAAATCGGCATGCTTGCAGTTTTTAATCACAATGTGGAATGTTACCAGCGGTGGCCACCACAAATCTCAAGGGGAGGAGTGGGGAAAATAAAATAATAATAATAAAAAAAATAATTAAAAACTTACCTGCACTGCTGCCACCGCTGCCGGCTGCCTAGCTCCTCTTCTCTCCTGATGGTGTCCCAGTAGCCCCTGGGAACCACCACAGGCTCCCCCCACACAATCCTAGCACTGCTGACATGCTATACCTAGCATGAGAGCAGCGCCAGGATTGGTCTAAGGTGCTTGGTCTGCTGCTCAGACAATGTATTGGAGCCTGTGCTGTTTCGGCTGTGTTGCACAGCCAGGTTGGAGAAACCTAAGTGCGCATGTCAGTTTGGCCAACCTAAGATGGCCAGCCAAACTGACATGAGCACTTAGTGCGATCCACCCCTCATCCCCCCTCCCATGGCCCAGCCCTGTCCCTCCCTGAACATGCTGTCTGAGCCAGCAGCTGAAAAATAAAACTGTCTAAGGCCAGTGGGTTATGCTTCTTCACCATTGGGCAGGAGCCGCCCCTGAATTTTACACCACAATTACTTTGTTGCACACCTAATCATAAGAGTGTAACATTTGTAAATTATGCCCCTTTTCTCTTCATTACAAGGTTTGGAATCCCTCTTCAAAGTATTGCCATGAGGATTTCTACCCTTTATATATCATTAAATAAATAACATTGATCAGTGTATTGTATTGGCATTTGTATAGTGTTTCTTTTTTAACCCTCACGCATTTTAGAATGCTGTAAACCGGTCTTTACGTGTTTTTAAAGCATGTCTTAGTAAGCTGCAGAGCTCTCGGGTTTTGCAGGTCCATGCACATCCATCCTGCTTTATTCTTTGCATGATGGGACTTGTCGTTTTGATTTTTATAATGGGCTAAAAAAAGACTACACATTCTAGAAAACATAGAAAAGGAAACTGAATTGAATAACTATCTAATCATGGACCTGGGAATCTTAAGGTCTGTGACTTACTTAGACCATAAAATATAGACACCAGAGTTCTCAAGCTTCCCTGCTCCATGCACGAGTATCTTATCCAGTCCAGGGTTCCTCGTTGGTTTCTGGGACTCGTAGTCCTGATTTCATAACTACAGCTCCTGGAATATATATTTGAAAACCTGGATGGCGCGACCTGCTCAAGCACGGACCTGGGAAGCTTGAGCATCATGTGACAACTTAGAGGCGAGTACTTGAGGGGCCTGCTTCTCACCTTCGCTTGACGTTGTTTTCTTTACCTGAATGCTCTGGCGATATGCAAATGACGAGGACAGCAGCATAAAGGCTCGGGTTTCTTTGGAAGCTGCTCTGCTGTGCGCGTGATTGACTGCTCACGGCGCGTGCACACACGTGGCTGGTTTCATTGAGGGATATCCACTTACAGGGGAAAGGGAATGGATTTGTGGCAGCCCACATCTGTCCGCTCACGAGGAAGAGAGCTGCTCTCTCTTGGTTATCAGGCTAGCCTGCTTTACGTTTTAATCAGTGTGGTATTTCCTCTTCCTGCAGGCCACAAAGAACACCTGTGTTTTCTTTAATAGCCACAGAAGACGATTGAAGGCATCCCTGTTTTCAGAGGCTGCTGGTCCCAACTCGAGCCCAGAAATTAATTAGCGGGCCATGTGCATGCATTGTCTTCAAAGAGCGGCCTGGCTTGCAATTTCAACTAATGAAAAAGTTCGAGTGAGCCCTCTTGACTTGCACTGTCATACTGGATGTCTGGCTAGCGCTTAGAAAAACATCAATTCTGCCCCCTTTGAAACACAATCCAAAAGGCTTGCAATGTTTTAATGAACGGATGAGGACAACTTACTGTTAGATTCATTGACAAATCTATGTAGACAGAACAATAGAGCGGCTGAGCGAGTGGCCTCTTTTTGCCCTGTTATTCGTGCTCCTCTGTGTCAGCCATTTCTTAAGCTTAATTAATCTCAAGCAGGGCTGCAGCCAGGAGCATTTGCCGAAGCTCTCAGTTTTCCTAAATCCATGTGTGAATAACGTAGCTCGTGGAGGATTTAGCGTTGCTTTCTGGGAAGTTCGCCGTGCTTATTGAAAAAACAGGACTACAATTCCCAGCATGCAAAGCGAGCCTGGCCTGGCAATCCATCCATCGTGTGGATTGAACTGGGAAACTGATCTAACCTGTTTTAGAGGAAAAGTAGAGTTGTTTCGTACATCCATGTTTTCAGGACACCATGTTTCTTTTCCAGGGATTTTATGTCACACTATTATCAGGTGAGTGGGTCCAACTGGTTCTCTGTCATTGTCTTATATCTACAACTCCCACTACACATTAGGAGCTGTGTGGCAGCCCCAAGGTCACGGCCAACAGTGACGACAACCACATTTTGGGCCAGAGCTGTGAGACTCTGTCTCCTAAGTGTTTTCTCAAAAAAATGTTTATTTTAAAGCATATTGCACTGGGAAACTTGGTCAGACTCAGATATGAATCTACAAGTGGGTGGGGTGAGCTCCACCCAGGGCTTTCTGGGAATGTACAGCACATATACAGTAGTGAAGCATTTTAGGCCAGTATCACAGGTGGAACTATTCCCCGTCCTGTGCTTTCTTTTTACACGTCTTTGTTTTCAGGAGTGTTTCCTATTTGTTCGATTCACCTGAACGGAGACCAAACTCACTTCTTCACTAGTTTATTAACTAAAGACACAGAGAAGGAGTTCCAATGACAAAGAGTGAACTGGTAAGCATAGGGTCGGGGGTTCCAACAACGAATTTATGGAAAAATTGGTGAATGGTGCTTTACGATTGGTTGAAGTGGAGTACAAGATAAATAAGTGATAGGAGAGGGCATGCAGGTTCTGATCTAGGAATGTGAGAGAAATTGCTCCATCTAGGGCCTGACACTAAAGAATGTAAGACAAACGGTGGGTTTTAAGGCAGTTCTAAACAGACAGACACACAGACATGGATATGCAGACATGTTCAGGGGTGTAAGACATGACCCCACAGCCACTGTGGTGTGGGGGGCAGGCTCCTGGTCCTGAGTGAATTGTGCCTCCTTCATATGGCATTTGCACACTTCATCAGCTGCATTCATTAAGTCGAGCGCACAAGCGCGCTGACCAGTTGTAAGTATTGTGGGCTTTTAATCACGCTCACCGCACGCCCATCACGTTCACTCGTTTCTGGGCTTGCCGTTCAAAAATTCTTTGTTATCATTGGTAAATGCTTTACTTTTTTTCCTCCTTGGGATGGTTTTGTTACCGCCTTGAAGACTTTCCATGTTACATGGATAATTGCACGATTGCTGATATGTTTGACTGCGAGCAAACTTCTTTTTCTTGTTGTGACTCTCCTTCGCACTCATCCTCATGGCAGCCATAGCGCATTGAATCGACTCACTTATCTCAACTGTTTTACTTTCCATTTTCATTTTATGTGACAAGAAAAGTCCAGTTAGGAATTTACAACGCTAATAGCTCTAATTTGAGCAAATGTGAGACCCATTGCATTGCAAATGCTTGTTTCTATATTTACTTCATCTTATTTTATTATCAGGGCAGCACTGATAGAACAAGCTAAAATCACTGTAGAAACAAAACTCAGAATCAGAAAAAACGAAAGCAATGTTACTAGGATTCATTAATTTACGCTAGCTCTTCTGGTTATAGGCTTTAATGCTACAGCTACTTCAGCTTGTACAGCCTGGTAAGCAGTCCTGTTCATAGATGAAGTCTTATCTGACTGGTCTGTGGAAGTGCATAGAACAACTATGGGAACTTTGAATAGAAGTATAATAGGCTGGGCCAGTTAGTGTGGGGAGTGGGTCAGAAAGTATTTAAACATATTCCGTAAACACTTTGCTCGTCTTTAAGCTACAGGAAACTGCGTTTACATGTGATGCACATATCTTAAATAAAAAAATAATGCAAGTTCCACTAGTATGAGGAAATGCTTTGTTTTGGTAGGAAAGCACAACTTGATCACTATCAAAGGTGCCATATTTTTCAAGCCGAGGCACACTGTACTGCTCCAGTCCAGATGTTTTTATAAGTCTTTGATTTGTAGTCCTGCTTTCTAATGGGATTTACAAGACTATAAGTCCCAGAATTGAAAGGAAAACCTGGAGTGGGGCAGTACATCATGCGTGGACACTTAGCAGGGCTACTACAGACTTTAGATGCCTAAGTGTGCAACTGTTGGGTCGCTCACTTCAGTTCTGGTTGGCGCACTGGGGAAATGTAATGTGTATTTATAGTGTTATTGGGTCCCATCCTGTAACAGTGTGCAATGTACAAATCATTCATTTAAAAAATAACTACACACAGTTTAGCATAGGCTACAACATTTTAAAACTGTATAGGCAGCCCACTGTATAAGATAGGCTGCTTCAAATCATGCATTCTAATAGACCCCATTCAGACAGGAGACTCCATATTTTTAAAGTGAAAAATGGCTTTATTTTCGGTGCCTCCCACCTAAAATCCAATCTGTTTCTATATAACCTCCGCGCTAATACTCATGGCGGCCATGGTGGTTTGAAGTGACTCGCTTATGTCAACTGTTGTACTTTTCATTTTCAATTTAAGTGGCAAGAAAAGTCCAGTTAGGAATTTACAACGCTAATCGCTCTAACTAGAGCAAATGTGAGACCCATTGCATTGCAAATGCTTGTTTTAGCAATAAGTTCAATCCAACATTCATTCCCATTTATTTATGAATGCCGTCCAGGGTGGGAGTACTTTGTAGAGGGGGACACTCTGGTCTCAGTCCACCTCTGGACATGCTACAACCACATACATGAAAACACAAGTCACTGTAGGTTGCGTCATTGGCAGGAAGACAAGACGACCGAACCTGATAGGACTTTCGGAGTTATGGATGGGATCTGGGGCAACGCCTCAATTCTTTCTCTTAGCACAACAGCGAAAGCTGGCTGTGCAGCAACCACGTCTTTGCCCCAGATCTTTAGGAACAGTACTTTAAACCACAACAAAAATAAACGAAAACCTACTCAGTAACAGTGCCACAGCATTCGATCTCAACAATATGCAAAGTAGCTCCTACCTTTAGGTTTCCATAGCAAGGGTTAAGCAGCCTCTTTCGAGTTTCTGCATCTTTAGCAAGTGGTTCATTAGCTCCATCATACTTTGTTGATAATACATATGCTGATAGATTAATATACGTTTTAAAGTAAATCACACACTATTCCTAGGTCTGTTTTTTCCTACAATAACCATTACCCACAATAACACTTCAGGTTATCTCGAAAATAATTGTGTTGCATTTCCTAAGCCCTAGTTCAACGTTTTTTATTTCCTCAGTTTTTGGCAAGCAACAAGGGTGTATGGAGAAGGCCCTCATTACCACGTCATGCAACATGTTAGGTTATATAACGAGTGTCCGCATATTGGGCCATATGTACTAACACATTTTCCCATAGACACAGAATGGGTAAAACCCTTTGCTACATCTGGCCCATTGTCACCTAATAATGGACGATTCCCAGGCGTGATCTGAAGATTACCCAATCCGACAGCTTGAACTGGAGGTCAACAATGCAACTTATCTGAAAACAACTGGCTGTTATATGTTTCTTACAGTGCCGCTAATCACATTTTAGGCTCCTGTTGCTTCAAACACCATAATTCTTATAAGGACACAATTCTTATAATGCGTCTGAAATAATTTTCTATGCTTTAAATTGGCTGTCACATCACCATGATTGTGTATGTCATCATTCTGCTTACAAAATAGTTTAAATCATATTTTAGGCTTTCTATTGGCTGAAACATAACAAAGCATCTAATGGCATCGTTCTTTTTTACTGTGTCTTTAATCAATTTTTGGGTTAATACATCACACTGTGCATGACAACATTTTTGTCAATTACGTGGTTGAAATCACTGCTGTTTATGCACTAACTAAAGTCAACCACTTATGTGTTTTCATAAATGATATGCTGTGGCTCCTCCGGTGACTGAATGTCAGCTTTCTACATATTCATTCTAGAAAACGTTTTGTTTATGTTTCGTTTTTGGTCAGATAGTGTATCATTAGAAAATGGATGGAAAATTGTATTCGATTTGTCCTTCAATCCATCCTCTTTTGTTCTGTGAAAGCCAGTCCTATTAGGCCTAAAATGTGAACACTTTTGCTGAGTGATGGTTTCAGAGACACTCCATAGGATACATCACATAGCCCCAAAAATGCCATTACCGTTTAAACGAAACGTCTCGAAGGCACAAAATCAACAGAAAAGAGAAGCAGACGTGGCAGAATGTATATCTTGAGAGAAAAATGTCTAGCAGCTGCAAAAGTAAATGTGGGCCTCCATGTGACCTTTTGTGTGTCCCAGGAACCATTCTTTGTTAACCTTTCACATCTGGAGAGCATCCCTTTGAACCATCCCAGTACCTTCTAGTCCAGGGTGAGAAATCCAAGAATATCTTCAAAGGTACTTGGAAGAGGAATGACAAATTGTCACTCAGTCTGTATTTAGCAGAGCTGCCATACACTCTGTTCGACTCGACACACCCCAGAATTCTCACTCTCGCGGCTTTGTGAGGTTTCACATTTGGCCCAGGCCTTGAGTCAACAGTACTTCGGTTAATTATACCTCGCAGCATATTCCTTTGATAAAATATACATATGTTTATGCCTTGGTGTAAAACCAGCACTACCAATGTTTCAGGGAGCTACATTTAACCTGTAATATATTTGCACTGTAATTCTTTGTTTGCAGGTATATTACACTTTGGGCCTGATTGTGGGTGTCGTGGTGAGATAGAATGTATTAATAACACATAAGCAACAGGATATTCGGGATAAGAATTTGTCTGTATTTTGAGGTCTTTTTGCTAAAAGGAAAAAAATATTTTATTGCTCTATGCACCAAAATGTGCATGAGCTGGTAATTACCAGACTTTTGTCCTTGTTACATTTTAGCAAGTTTGCTCTGCTTAAATTTAATAGAGGGTGCAAGCTTTATCCCACGTGGTAGATTCAGGGCGCAATAAACGATGCACCACTTATGTGTGATGTGTGCAAGGAGATCACAATTTAATAGGGCAATTGAAATCAACCCCCTTGTGTATTTAATGTGGCCAATAGAAAAATGGAAATACATTTTTAAAATCGAGTTGAACTTAGATGAGATTGCAAATGTTTAGTGAGTTATACCCCCCCAAACTAGTTTCTATCTTAAAATTGAGTAACAGTAGCATCTGTTATTTACAGCATTTAGAAATTGAAGAATTGCTGTATTTAGTGCTATATAAATCAAGGTGTTTGTATACATTAAACTGTGTATTTTCAAGAGAGGATGGTCTTCGTGTAATAATTGCAAGAGCTGCTTTGCTGAGAGCCAGCATTATGGATTACAATCTGGATTTTTTTAAAAATTACTTTATTGTACAATTACAAGACATTTGAGCAGGGTCCTTACTGGCCTAAACATATTGATAGCCCATGCTGAGCTGCCTGTTACCATTATGAACAGAGTTTGTCTCTGGCAAGGCCTGTGTAAACCATTTTGTCCACTGGTGTACTATTGTACAAGAGTTAAATAAAGGCTTGCATCCAGGGCAAGCTTCGCCACTGCTGCTACATTCTTAGGCGAATACTGTGATGGGGATCCTGACAGCCTTGATAGCGTCCATGAAGGTCTGTTGTACAATAGGATTTTGTCTCTAAGGAGAATGACACACTATACCCTTTCCTCTTCTGGTGATAGCAGGCTCTAGCTTTATCTCCGTTGGTTGTGTCTGTGGATGTGCAGTGGTGTGTTTTCTCAGATGATCCTAATCTCTCTTTAGTGCCACTGAACTCACCCCATATGGGTCTATAGCTGGTCTTTCTGGCACTACGATGGTTAGTAGACCACAAGTAATGGCTCTACACCAGGGCTCTTCAAACTGGGGGGCTTCAAGTGATCCCAGGGAGGGCGCCAGGTTCTGGCCAAAATAAGCATTTCACAGATAACAGTGTTTTTTGTTTTAAGCAGAGACATGTTATTGCATTTTTAAAGTGGCAACAGTACTTAACTGCAATGTTTAAATATATCTAGACATATTTAAACATTGCCATCTTTATAAAAAATGTGTGAAAGATTCTGAAGGGGGGCCCAATGATTTTTATTTTTCAACTGAGGGGGCGGGGCACGGCATTGAAAAGTTTGGAGACCAGAATGGGCTTTCCAAAGAACTGAGCAGTGGAATTGAAAGAGCAGATTTCCTGTCTCTCTAAATCAGTTTTTGACTTTTTCTGCAAGTGTTTTCATCAGATGGTGAGCATTGCAGGGCCAGACTGGGGAGCCAAAAGTAGTCCTGGCTACAAGGCTCAAACCACCCCCTTTGTCCTCTCGTGCTGTTGCTCTCTTTCTATCCATCCATTCTCTCTCCATATCTCTTCTCTCACTCGTCTTCCTCTCTTATTGCTTCCTGTCTCCCCCTTTCTTTCCTGTTTCTCTTGAAGCCTCCCCAGCCTGCTACAATTAAGCTGGGCGCGCAGGGGAAAGTGGCAGATGCACCTGGGGCAGGCCCGGGCTTTCAAATCTGGCTTCCAGGGACCTGGTGGAATCCAAGGCCTGTCCAGTCTTGGAGTATTAGGAAAATAGATATGCAAAAAATAAATAGCCAAACGGATAATACATACAAATTACCAACTAGTAGATTAAAATGCTATAAAGTTCTCATTCTCGTTGCCCTCCGTGCACAGTGGGTGTGAACAAATGTAAACTGAAGCAGCAAGAAGAACGAGGGTACTCAAGTCAAGGCTTTAAGAATTCAGAAGATTAACCAGGACAAATCAAGACAAATCTGTATTTGGGTTCAGGTCTGAGCTCCCCCGCCCCAGGATCATACATGATTTACATGGTTATACCACCTGCACAAATGAAGCAGCTGACTGGCTTCAATGTCCAGCACAGAAATCCTTGGTTGCTTAGTCAAGTGTTTACATTTAGATGCTTTCCGGGGTTGTCTAAGTGCAATTCCACTTGTAAAATGTCAGACATTTGGCCCTCTGTTTCTACTCTTTCCTCTCGTATAATCCTTACACCTGGTTATATCTTGCTTTCCAGACATGAGCCAGAGCTGTTGATTCTAACATCTGTGCTCACGTTCATTGCCCCTTTTCCTGCTGCTCAACTGATGCTTAAAATGATTCAAAAACTGTTTCCTATATGTTCAGCCTCAAAGACAAAATTAATGTTTTTCGGTTAAGGATTATTGCCCTGTAGTGGGGGCATTAATATCTGTTAATCCCCTCGGTAAAGTCTTTTAACTGCTGCTAATTGGTCACACAGCATATATTCCACCAATCAAAGGCGAGGGCGGGGCAAGGGCCGGAAAGGACAATACCAGGTTGTTAACATCTAATTATCGTGAAGGCTTTTACTCTGATAACCTTTTACCAAAGTCATTAGTTTCCTGTAATGTGTTATGGAGGTCATGGAATCAGTACAGCTGACCATAACTATAGCTAGTAGTCGCCTCCCCCACTGTTCACCCCTTGCTGCAGACAAACACGCCAACTGACTGCGTCATGCTCTTCAGATTTACATCTAAACGCAGAACGCAGGCAAACAACAGCAAGCGCCGTCTGCATGCGAAGGCCTCGCTCTCCCACAGGGTGCTAATTATGATTAATGAACTTCTGCAGGAACTGACAGCACAGGCAGGAGAGCTGTACCAGGCGCCCATACTGGATGGATGTAATGCCATCACTTGCTTGCTTTCCATTCTGCTAACATTGCAGCTAACTAGTGCACTGTGACCTGAGTAATCCCGCTTAGCAGACAGCATGTCTACCATAGGTGAGCATGGTTGGCACTGTAGAGCACGCATGGTCTCACAACCTCGGTGCACACACAAGGTGTTGAGCTTATGCATGTTCTCACAACCTCAGTGCACACACAATGCATTGGGCCCATGCAGGGTCTCTCAACCCCAGTGCACACGCAAGGCATTGAGTGCATTCATGTTCTCACAACCTCAGTGCACACACAATGTCAACACCAAACTGATCCTTGTCCGAGGACTTTGCTCACGCCAAGAGAAATTTCCACAGCAGGATGAGAGCAGTGGATGGAGGCCAGGTGCCTCAAGCTCAACTCAGACAAGACAGACATCCTTGTAATCGGCTCCACCCCTTCTGCCTGGAATGAGTCTTGGTGGCCCACTGCTCTGGGAAACGCCCCCGCCCCCACAGACCATGCGCCCAACCTGGGCATCATCCTGGACTCCTCCCTATCCATGACCCGCCAAGTCAACACCGTCTCTTCGTCATGCTTTCACTCCCTCCAGCTCCTGTGGAAGATCTTCAAGTGGATTCCGTCAGACATGAGGAAGACAGTAACACACCCCCTCATCACCAGCAAACTGGACTATGGCAATGCACTCTATGCCAGCATCACCAAGAAACTTCAATCAAAACTACAAAGAGTCCAGAATGCAGCAGCCAGACTCATCATGGACATCCTCCGACACAGCCGCATCTCCTCCCACCTCAGAGACCTACACTTGCTCCTAGTCAACAAGTGCATCACATACAAACTCCTGATCCACACCTACAAGGCACTGCACAACATAGGACTGGCATACCTCAACCACCACCACGCCTTCTACGTACCCAACAGAGGTCTCCGTTCCTCCCAGCTCGCCCTTGCAGCTGTCCCCAAGATCCTTCTCCTACCCAGCAGCCCGGACATGGAACACGCTACCTCTCTAGCTCAGGCAGACCGCATTACTGAAGCAGTTCAGGAAGGACCTCAAGACCTGGCTCTTCTACTGAGCAACACGCCCTCAAACAGCGCTTTCAGACTCTGTGAATGATTAGTTGCGCCAGTGGCGGTTTCCCCACATGGGCGCTGGGGCTCTGCCCCCTTTATTCTGTTCTGCAAAACAGATTTTTCTTTACTGAAGAAAAAATGTTTTCATCTACTTTATCGGTTCTGAAAACAAAAGGTGTGCTTTAGGGCAGTGCTTGAAATAACTCACTGTCAGTCGAACACTGATCTAGCAGGCCTCTCATGCACCTTCGCAGCTGTCTCAGTGAGGCTTGCATCGAATACTATTTTCCGGCTGATAAGTTCACAGCCCTGTAGGCTGTGAGGCCATCAGCTCAGCAAAATCATTGCCTCCTGCGCTAAGCTCCACCCCCTGATGACATGAGTGGAAAGTTTGTCCCTGGGCGTTTTTAACTGAAGCCCTGCAGCTCTAGGGCATCGTGTCCATCAGGCACTGAAGCAAAGCCACCCCTCCCTTTTCCTGTTTGTCACAGGGTGCCTGGATCATCAAGCGTTACTAACCCTTCCCCACCCTGTGACCAGTTGTGAGGGGGTGGGGTTAGAGGCCAAAGGCGGCAAGCCGAGCCCTGGAATCTGCGCAGTTTGCGAGTTTTGAAGACAAACTGTTGAGGTTCCTGTGTCACTGCACGTCGCTGAGAGGAGGTGCACTGAAAAAGGTCAGAGAAGTTTGTCTAATGATCCTTTTCATAGCCGAGCGAGCCCAGAGATGGGAAGATAAAAGGGCAATACAGATTTATTTTGCACATCAAGCGAGCCCCAAAGCAGGAGGACTTCATCTTTTTATTTATTCCCTGGCACTGGTTATTTTCACCAGAAAAGTGTGAATATGTGGCTAGTTATCCCCACAATCTCTCTGAATACAAAGCAGCTAGTCCAGCACGGCTCAGAATTGCCTGTCCGACGTCAGGGGTAGTAAGCGTTATACAAATACAATTTATTATCTTGCTGTGTCAGTAGACAGGATGCTCTGGCACAATTATATCAGCAGCGTCTGGCATGTACTTTCAGTTTGGAGCGCCCATATATGCTCATTCCATTATGTGCTGAGTATTTTCTCCTCTCCCATGGTCGTGTATGCTGGCATTTATTTCCTGTTTCCACCATTCCGCCAGTGAAATAGATTTCAATAATTAGAAAAAAACACCATCCCACAAGAGAAGGGTTATAATTGTCTGAGTGCTTCCAGAATGACCTGAAACCTTTTGACTGCTGTATCTTTATGCTTGTCTCAAAGTCAATATATGTGGGCGGTCAAGCTTTTCTATTGCATTTTAAAAGATGAATGGCACTGCCCTGATGAAATGTTCAATGGCTGTGTGTGTTTTTTCGAATTACATGATTTGTAATTCTTTCACCACATCGCTTTAAGGAGCCAATTAGATGAATTGGGCTAAACAAGTCACATATGCGTGCAAAATGTTGTTTCCTTTGGGAATAATTTTAAAAGGGCTAGCTATATTACACTTTTTTGTCCTGTTGATCTGTCTGACCGATGAAAGATGTCATAAAGGTACCCAGCACCAAGCACGTGCAGGGAGGCCTGTACAGGACTATTCTGGTACCAATGCTGCAGACTAAAATCAACAATTTAAATAACAACAAAAAAATAGAAGAGGTCAAAGATGCTTGGTGCTGGGTACTTTTATGATTTGCGCAAACTTTACAGCCTGCATGCATCTTTAGCCTATGCTTACTCATGCTTGATAACTAATGGAAAATGTATGGCTTCATTTTACGCCCCACCATTTTCAAACCTTAGCAGCTGCCACTGAGTTGCGCTCTACAAATCCATGATTGATTGTTTGATTGAAGGTGTTGAGTGGAGCTAGAACCAAGCCCTAGATACTAAATACAAATGAAAGGGGCAGATGATGACATGAATACAGGCACTAACTACAGTGTGCATTGAATGAAAAAAATGATAAGGGGCACCTTGCTCGCACGCAAGTTTCATAGAATACCTACGATTGGTACAGGGGCACAGGGTGGTCCCAACCTTTCCGAGGGCTTCCCCTATTCAGGGGGCTCTCATGCAGCACAAGCTCAATGATAATCTGTGAGCTACGGGGGACACAGTGCCCTTTATCATATTCTGCAGTGGAGCCCCATCATTTTGTGCTGCGCCACAAGATTGGTAGGAGGATGAAATTGCAACAAGTGTATTTCCCCACTGTTTTTTTTTTTGCTAGACATAAGCTCACACTTCCATGTCTATTGGGGTTTTAGAGCACTAAATGGCCGTAGACAATAAAACACTCTCATCTGAAATCATTAGGACTGTAGTATTAGGATGTGTGCACGACTGCACCTGTATTAGCTTCATTAGGAAATGTTATCCTTTTGTTTATGATGTCACCTTTGACAGCTACTGGCCTGCTGGTCATTACTGAGAGCAAGGAAGAACACTCTTTTTTTTAAAAACAAGTACAGATGGGAAGATGTGTTTTCTTCTGTGCTTATGTGCGAAAATCAGTAAAAACGGAAATATGTGAGCCTTCTATGTTGGTATACATCCGTGATTGGCCAACTAAATGGATGGTAAAGGAAAGATCTTAGTCCAGGGAGCCCAGAAGTACTGTCTCAACTTTTCGCATCACATTTCGCCAGGGTTCTAGACTAACTATATTTCCGGCAATGCTTGGAGACGGGTCCTGATGTGAAATGGATACCAGGACGCATGACCTAAACGTTAGGTCAAGCCGCCACGTACCATGCCACGAATAGAAGTTCTTCTGAAGTTCCCTTTTTAATAGACTATGTTAGGCCGATGTGAAGGTTGGGCTAAGACCTGATGGGAACCATATGCAGGTAGAGACAGAAAGAACATGAAAGGGTAAAAAGTGAAGCACAATAAAGCCTTTTGTGACACAATCAATTTGAGAAGCAGTGGATGAAAGCATTCCCTCCCCGACCTAGGACATTGGATACATCTGTCTGATGCCTGGGAGGCATTGTTTTTCGCCTATTTTGAGACAGTCACAGGGCTCATGGACTAGACAGCTCGAAGGGGACCCGGTAAGAAAATCCTTCCATCCTACAACAAATAACAAAACTGCTGACCCCCCTCGTGGCCTGTTCTAAAGATCCAGCCAGTAACCTTCCATCAAACTCGCGCCTGTCTGGAAAAGTGCTAAAATGGCGCTCACGCCGGTTTTGAAGAAGGGAAAATGTATGTCTGTGCACTGTGGCGAGAAGCGGCAGGACTTGGAAGCCCCACTTCCAGATGGAGAAAACAGCATGACGAGTGACTGCAAGATGTCCGGCGATGAACCCCTGCACAGCATGACCTACCCTTTCAAAGTTTAGCACCAAACCTCTGTTTATCGTGCGAGAGTACATTTACTAAACACACTGCTACTGATTTTTTTTTATAGACATATTAAATAAATTATGAGGAGATTTATTAAGATGAACCTAAATATTAATCCCAGGGAGCAAAATAGAGATGCTGAAAAAGAATATTTGTGTGAGTAGGTGGCATATTTACATTAAATTAATGTTTGTATTTACACCGGGTATCTTCCACCATTTTTTGCACAATTAGGTTGATTATATGTTAGCAATAAGGTACCTTCAAACAGGAGCTCTAGGTGTTGGGATAGGTATACTGATGGAACTGAATACACCAGATTTCCGTAAATATTAATTTTAGTGATGGGGATGTGGATACCGATGTTAATAGGAGTGGGAATGAGAGATTGTGATTAAGAAGGTAGTAAACACTCACATAGTCACAACTTTGTGGGTATTCACTGGCATCTCTTTTGGAGTTTCACACCTCATTTTTAACACCTCACATTAGGGGCAGCGTTTTTAGAGATGTGTATTTCTCTAAATGTGTTGCGTCATTCACCCAAACATCCCTTATTTCCTGGGACTATGGGGGAAAGAGTTTCTCCAGGGCGTAAAATATTTTCAGTGTAGTGAAAAAAGTGAACTGGTAAATTACAACTGATTATTGTAATGCTGTAGATTTTTAGAAAATATGTAGGTTTACAAGTTACGCACACATAGAAATATTCAAGCTTAATGGATTCCCATAGATAGTTCCATGTTTTTCTGAATTCTATAGCACATGGACGTCCATACAAATCGTAGGATGGTATATTCCATTCACTGGTTTCTGCACGGAACTCTGATGCTTCCAGAATCAGGCCTCAAACTAGCAGAGGTATAATGGGTGTGGTAACAGAATACTGCAACCAAAATATTAGATAACAGGACCATTTACAAAATCTCGAGTATAAAAAATACCCCCTATTGGAGTTAACGATAAAAAACCTCCCCATTGGGATGATATTATGGTAAATGATGTTTAGAACACAATATTTATGTAAGATAATATTTTTGCTAATGAAATTTTGATATGCAACTGGATTCTATTGTACTTTTGACTCAGAAATTCATGTCTTCTGAGCTGTACAATACTATGTGGAATAATTCAATAGAGCCATAAACTGGTCACACTAAAAAGTCTAAAGCTCATGAACCAGAACTGTGACAGAAACGTACAAACTTGTCGGAGCCATGTGTTTCCCCAGGATTCCAGGTTCTCACTGTATCCGCCCTGTTTTACATCCCCAATGTCGACAGATTTACTTGCCATATATTGTTGGGCTGATTTAGTTAAGTATTTGAACTCCAAACCTGGTATAATTGGAAGCTGGGCACAGGTCAGGCATTTTGCTGGTAGATATGAATGTATGATAGATACCTTGCCAGTGCATAACTCTGAGTCCATGTTTCAGCAGCCTGTGTTTTGTTAGGATATCTTTTCATATGCAACTCTTCGGAGAAGGTGTAGTGCAAGATGTATGGCCTAGACAGTGCTTAATTTGAGACGGTGGTTGCCGGTGGGAGCCAACAGCACTTATTTTTGGGGATCAGCATTTTTTTTTCATGATCAGCTATTTCCGGAGGGGAAGAAAAAGAACAAACAGACTGAGTAAAGAATGGAGGAAGAGAAAGACGTGAAAACTAGCTACAAGGGAAAAATCAGAAACCTGCTAGGATGTGATGAAGGGGAAGAGAGGATTAAAAAAGCAGGAGATGGACTGAACATTACGCATCCTTGGTATGTGGCGTCTGACATTTAATAGTGTTGGGTGCAGACATCTGAGCAGAGCCTTGGGAACCGACACTCATTATTTTACAAATTAAACACTAGGCCTGGATCTTTGGACAGGGATATAAATGCTAACGTTGCTACTTTCAGGAGCCCGGCAGGCTCGGCTATTGGCAAAGAAACAATGAAACATGGTTCGGCTGCTTCATGATCTGCTGTTTTTACCACCAGAACAAACTCATGGGGTTAGTACTGCTTAGGTTTCAGTTCTGAGTTGGCATTCAAGTGCATTATGTGAGCGACTGAATAACTTGACTACCACCTTCGGTGACCCAAAGTTTCTACTCCTATGCTGCGTTTGACATGGTAAGAGAGGGGGTGGTGGGAGATGGAGGTGGGAGGGAGTCCGCCATTGATTTCAGGATTTGGTGCGCATACTCCCCTGACAGCAATTCAGCTTACTCTGGACGGTGGCGCCGGTCTGTTAAGCTGCAACAGCTGTGGTGGTGTTGGAGTTGGCAAATGGAGCTGTGACCATAGCATTCTGATTAAAGTGTACCGGTGACACCCTTGACAGGTGTAATGATTTGTAAAATGGTGTATGTATCCAGTGAACGTGAGGAGATTACAGAAAAGTTGACTATGTTTTGAGTTTATTTTACATTTTTCTACAGCGCCACTCTTCCACAGGAGTTTCAGTACATTTTACGGGGAAACGGCCATGGAGACTGAAGTCTCTGGTTTTTTTTTAAAGGTCAGGCAGAGGCACACACAGTGTAGCAAATGTGTAATGGGTCCTATTGGAAGCAAAACTAATCGCCCCCCTCATCTTTAAAAAATCAGGTGGAGACAGAGACCAGGCAAGAGAGGTGAGAGAAAAAGCAAGGTGAAGATAGGAGCTTTAGGGGAGACCTTAAAGCGCGTGAATACGCGGATAGGGTCTGGGGAATAAAGAGGAAGAAAAGTGGTTAGGCATTGTAGAAGATCTACAACAGATGTGAACTAGAAACCAAAATCTGCTCTGCAAACATATTTAAACCAGTCTAACTCTAGAGGAGATCATGACAGAAGTAAGGCTATGGGGCTTGTTTGGAGATTACAGACCTTCCTGCTTTTCATGCAGCACCACTGGCCGGAGGTCCACCGAAAAAATGCCTGCGCTCCAGAATGAGCAGCCCTGCACCTGCTTAAAAGTAATTGGGAATCACATTGCAGGTGGATTTTAACCATAAAATATTGCAGTTTTTGCAATTTGTTAGAACGTTTTTATCAATTTAAGTTTTTTCTGTACATTGGAAACCTTGCATTAGTAATAAAGTAATACAAGGTAGGACTTCCCATTGCAATCTCAAGGTCTTTATTACTCATTTCAGTAAACTAAAGCTCGTTATTTATGCTGCTTGGTTTAATTTATGATCTCTAGCTGAGCCCCAGCCTGCTGTTATCATCTGGTTATTCATTAAGGTTAAGGCAGGCAGTCAGTGACTAATATGAGGCAAGGATTATGGCTGTGCAAAGTTTTTTTCCATCAATGAAGTTGTACTAAGTTATTGACTTTTGCCTTTCAAACAACTTGCACAGTTTCTTGGGCTACCTTCGACCTTGCAATTGTTTTGTGCCTTGCAAGATTATTTTCTCCACTATTGAAACAGGCCATTTACAGACTTTTCATCTGCAGGTGTACCATTTGAAGAAGTCAAGTATACACAATAGCAAATACGTGCAGAAACTTTCTCTGCAAGTTTATAATTTGCTGAGATTTTTTTGTGTACAAAGCTATATTCTGAAAGGATGATTGAAGGTAATCAATCCATAGTGAGCCATAAACATACTTCAGTCAATTCGCCATTCTGAAATGCATAGGAACACTTAATTCCAGTTTACTGTTCTCATATTTCACGAGTAAAAACCTAGCAAAGTAGACCAAAATGTGGAAATAACCTATAGGGTGCAAAAACACAAATTCCCAAGACAATTCTCCATTTATGAGCCAAAACTCCCAATGGCCTTGTAATCCCACATCCGGGCGATACTCCACTGTATTGATACCTCCAGTTGCAGGTATTAGTTGCTTTCTGTGAACTAAATGTTACACAGAGCAGTTGTGTTGTTGTTATCAATGGGTATACGCAAAATACATTTTCACCAACATCACAGTTTTCACATAATTGTGGCAAAGCTCGAAACTGCACGACCCTTGTGAAGTTATAACGTTTTTTAAAAGACCGTCATAGAGTGTAAACATGCAAAACACATTGCAACATCATACACTCCTAGCCAAGATTACTTAGTCTTAAATCTGTATATTAGAATTATTTTAACCATGCACACTGGTTTTTGGTGCATCTACCATATCGAGGAAATCTAAAGAGTTAGTGATGTGAGGAATAATGTAAACTAAGTGAGGTGCTGTTGTGAGCAGCTGTTCATTTCTTTAAGAACTTGAGTGCAAACCCAAGTGACACAATAACAGCCCCCAGGGTGCCCAGACCTGTTAGCCAATTATGGAAGAACATCAAAAACAGTCACTCTTGTCTTTTCATAAGCACTTGTTGTGACACATGCATGTGTGTATGTCATCACACATGCATGGGCCTATTTTTTTCTTTTTGCCAATCCTGCACAGCCACTGGTGAACAGCACTGGAAAAAGACAAGAGCTATTGGCCTTACCAGTTCTTGAGTGTGTTGGCTATGGTTTCTGACAACGTACTTCTTTAGAAATTTTTGGCGTCTTAATAAATGTGACTCCAGGGGTTGTGCAACACATTAGAAAATAAACTATTTCTTTGGGGTTTTCTGAGGCAATATATTAATTAATAGCAGACAAAAGTCACTAAATACATATTTTATTTCCATGGTTTTAGCTGAAAAGGATTACAGTGACTTTATGGTGACCATTTAAGGAAAGACTATGGGCCACCTCATGAGTACAGCAGTCTTAGGACCACCATACCGATGGTGATGGTCCGACTGCTGTATCCTTGGCTGTCGGACCCCATATTAGGATGCTGGCTGTCGGACTGCCGCCACCACCAGGATCTTGGATCCCGATGCATTGGCAGTGTGGAAAGCTCTGGTCAAGCACGGCGGTGCCGATGTTGGCCTCGCCGTGCTGATCACGGTGGAAAGGCAGACACGGGGCCACAGGAGGGCCCCTGCACCACCCATACCCATATCATGGGCATTGCAGAGACCCCCCTGTCAGCACAGTCGGAATGCGCACTGTCTGACAGGGGGCAACAGTGTGCATTCCGACTGTGCTGGCGGTACAGACAGTGTGGCGTCATTGGCCGCGGCTCTTACTTAGAGCCGAGGCCAATGACGCCGCACTGTCTCTGCTATCCGGCCCCATGGGAATATCGAAATACAGCAGTCGGGAGGCTGCCACCTTGGCGGCGTCCTCTCGACCGTCGTCTTGGCGGTCTGACGGTCAGACTGCCAAGTTCAGAATCGGGTCCTATGTCACAAAGCCAAAACAAAATTATAAATAAACAACATTCTAGGTCTAATTTGCATTTGGTGACAAAAGTCAGTGGAAAATCATCATAGGATGGAAGAACCTTCCATTTGAACTTTTAAAATATCTGAAACTTCAATGTCATTTTTTTCATGTTGTTTTGTGGGGTGAACTTTAATGATCTCGAATGAGACAATTGACTGAATTACCGAATTCTACATCTGTCAAACTCTTGTTTTATTTAAATAGCTTTGAATAGTATTATATTTGTATTTCAAATTATCCTTTTGGTCACACGTGCTTTGCAGTTTTATATTACATTTGTACTTGGAAATAGAATCTACTTTTCTATTTCATAAGTGAGAAGTGTTCCTAACAGTTCATAAGTATTTCTCTCAGCGTCTCAAACACCCAACGCAGAGATAACCCTCTAAGCTCCGTAGGCCTGTGGCATGCACGTAAGATGTGTTTCTTCCACCACAAGGAAATTCTCGCTCTGACAAACTTAACCCTTTGACTGACGGCCTAGAAGCTTATACCCTATAGCAGTGGTTCCCAACCTTTTCACTTCTTTGGACCCCCATTTTATCAATACTGGAGCCCGGGGACCCCCCACTGAATCATTATTGGAACCGGGGGACCCCCACTGAGTCAATACTGATAGCTGGGACCTAATATTATTACATTTTTTAAGCAGCCGCGGACCCCCTGATGAGGCTTCGCGGACCCCCAGGGGTCCCCGGCCCACAGGTTGGGAACCACTGCCCTATAGCATGGAAAACTTTTTTTCAGTTTCAAAAATGTTCATAAAGTGTGGATCTTGTCTATTTTAGGGACAAAGAAAGCCCTCACTCTCTCGTAGGTGGCCTGACTCATCATTCACACATGTGCACATGACTTCATTAATCTGGTGTGATGTTTATCTCTCTCAAACACAAACTGCTCATTTCTGGTCTGTAGGCAGTGTGTAGGTGAACAATGTGTGCTGTGTTCACCAGACACTGATACTGTGCGGCTCTCTTTGATGTTTGCTGTCTGACTAGTGTAGGTTCCCGGATCTGACAGCGGGCCTCACTCCACACCTAAATCACTAAATTGTAATATACTTTGTATTCTTCAATGTGGACTCACTTTATTTTTATCCTTTGAGAAGTGAAGTTTCTCCAGCACCTAGTCACTAACCACAGACAAACGTCCACTTATTTGGTATAATTTATTTCATTAAATTTTCAACTCACATAATGATTACTATTAGCAGAGAGGGGTCGGTCCTGAAGAATGCTTAGACGGCTCTCATTGGAGGGCATAGAATAAAACAGAAACGTGTTGATAACTGTCATTGGGCCGAATCCATCCTCTCCTCTTCTTAGAATCTACCCACTTAGAACTAGAATAAAACTAATAGTCCACCATGGGGAGTTTTTACTAGACAAATTCAATTTCGTTTTCACTCTGCATGCACCCCACCAGATACAAAACCACACCACTCCACACCAAGGACGTCTAATGTCTTTACACCT
This sequence comes from Pleurodeles waltl, assembly GCF_031143425.1. Classification (NCBI taxonomy): domain Eukaryota; kingdom Metazoa; phylum Chordata; class Amphibia; order Caudata; family Salamandridae; genus Pleurodeles; species Pleurodeles waltl. The sequence continues at coordinate 821,517,206 of NC_090443.1, read as the reverse complement.
CAAGTGCTCCTCTCCATGAATGTTGTCGCACACACAGACACCTAGGCCCATATTTATACTTTGTTTGCACTACATTTGCATAACTTTTTTACACAAAAGTGGCACAAACTTACAAAATACAATTATATTTTGTAAGTTTGTGCCGCTTTTGCTTAAAAAAAATGACACAAAAGCGGCGCAAAAAATATATAAATATGGGCCTTAGTCTGGTGTCAGTGTAAGGAGAAGCCCCATGATGGAGCTTTCCACCTTTGCGGCGTTGGCAAGGGCTTTCCTCCTTGAAACAGACAAGAGCCTCACTTTATGAAACCTTTTGAGACATTCTTTGCAATATTATTGGGAGTAGACAGGCATAATCCATGGTTCGTTTTCTTGGTTCCCTTTTTGTTACTAAGAACTTTTTATGTACAATGTTGTAAAAATATCTAAGCTATCTCTCTGAGACAAAAACATTTTGAACCCCGTACATTCAGGGACCTAACATCTTCAGCTAAGTTTCTCAAAATAGTCTCAGTTATTTTTTAAATGAAGATGTTAAGTCTGTTACAATAAAGAGGTGTTTTCCCTTGTTCCAAACTTGGCTCTGCTTGGTGAGCCACTGTTGTGTATAACTTCAATCTCATCTTTTTTGTGCTGTAGTTAAAATGAAGAACATTAAAACTCTATTGGAAAAACAGTGTGGTTGCCAGGGCTGCCATGTTTTGCTCAGGACAAAATCAAACGAGTCTTTATGGACAGTAGCTATATTCTTAGCTCCCATGTCAGCACATGTATATTTCATACAGTAGTTTATAAATAACACGGGTGGCTATTCATGTGAAATAAAAATATGTGAAAACAAGCCTTGCACGATTGCAAGCAAGAAAGTTATAAGGATGTTGGAAGCTCCTGGAAAAAATAACATTTTATCTCTGAAGCGTCCCCCATCCACTTGCAATAAGAATTTTTCATGCCTATTAATGGAAGATGGTGCCATCACTTAGTGCTGCCCCAAGGCTGCTGCATTACCGTGTGTTGTGGAAGTTCAAGCCCAGACTATAGACGCTCATTCGTTTTGAGTGAGGACCAAGACAATACCACAAATCTATTTATGAAGGAGTGAGGAATGTTGAGTGAAGTTGTTTGGCGTTTCCCTTTGCATCTTTAAGCTCCTGAAATGTATGCATTTGAATAAGCGCATTTACGTGATCTGAAAGTACCATTTTTATTTCTACCTAAATAATATTAAATAAATTCAAATTTCTATTTTTTTTATAAAAAAATAAAAAAAATAACAACCAAAGGTCATGCATGCTCAATAGCTTTGTCCCGGGCTTCATATATACAGGAATAACATCAAAAATGTTGGAATGAAAATTTGGTACAGATAGCGGCTCTAGTTGAGTTTTTATGATTTTTTTCATCTTCTATATTTTGATTTGAGAAGTCATCCTCCTTTTTGACTTCAATTGATAGTGCTTAGATTGAGCTGGTGTTTGGTGGGGCCAACGGGCACTCATTTTTGAGGACCGACACTTATTTTTACTCATCGGACATTTCCTGAGAGCAAGACATGAAGAATGCACAACTTGGAAAGACAGAGGCAGAAAAAGACTGAAAAACCGTCACAAAGGTAGAAAATACAGACAAACAAGAATGAGATAAGGGTGCTGGGATTATCTGCTGGTCGATCAAAGAGGCATGAAGTCGATTCCAGACCAGGCAGCCTGGGTATGCGGCTCGCTAGTGCCGGGCACAGCCTCCCAAGTAGAGCTTTGGGCACACTTATTTTTAAACAAATGAAACCCTGTTGATTGATGACTCAATGTGGTGACTCAATGTGTGTTTTTTGCATGGATGCATTTTTGATAATCGTCTACTCTATGATGTATCAGAACTCTGGGAAAAAATGGTTGTTCCCAAAGGGAACGTTAGGTGGTGTTGAGAAGGTTCTGCCCGTTGGTGCTATGCAGAGAGGTTGATAATTCTGGAATATTAACTCATGACTGTTCCATTTAGGTTGTGAGTAAATTGAATCTGGGAGGCACAGATATCTATTCATAAGTATTAAAGTTAACAGCTATCTCATTTCAGGAAACAGCTAATGGCACAGTAGGTTGCTGCTCATGTTCTATGTGGTCCTATGAGCCACCAACAGATTAAACATTGAGTACAACCATTAAAGATAGAATTGTAAAGAACATCAGTAAGCAAAGGTTTGTGTTTGAAAATGGACCTTTGTAAAACAAACATTGCATTCCACAACATCACCAGTTTGTCAATTGTTATTTGGGATTGAAAGAGAAACATTATGGCAAAGCCCCATTTTTTCCCTGCTATTTCAGACCTAGATGCAAAACATATCAACAAATTAAATACCTACCAGCGATCTTTTGTACTCATGTTAATTTGTGAAATTGTTCCATTTTCTTATATTCATCTTAAGCTATCCAGAAGAATAAACATCGCCTACAGGCTTGATTGACATGTCTGAGTACTATCAGACAAGATTCAGCAAACCGGAATGGGTGAATGGGAATATAACATACCCATTTAAAACTCAAATAATTGGAGATGGCAATGTAAAGGGATGTCAGTAATGCAAATTGCTTTAGAATGTATCCTTGATTCAAATGGCAGCCAATGGAGGTGCTTTAATGCTGGTAACATGATTGTAGCCACAGTCGTAACAAACCTTGAGGGGCCCCTCTGCAAAGTGCACCACTGGTTGTAGCACTTCATAGACAACAATTGAAAGCAGCACTCCCTTGGAAGTTCAGCATTGTAGCTGCCACATACTTGAGAGGGGCCTGTTTGCGACTAGAAAAAATGCCTTTTGGGGTGTACAAAGCCCAAATTGCGATTTGGTAACTTGTTACTGAATCACAATTTGGGTTTTGCGAATCGGTATTAGGAAAGGGTGTGTTCAGAGCGTCCCTTCCTAACACCGAATCCGAAAGTTATGTGCGAATGTTTTGCAACCAAAATGAGATTGCAAAACACTCGCAAATTACCACCAATTTCAAATTGGTGGTAAGCCATTTGCAAACGGGAAGGGGTCCCCATGGGACCTTTTCCCCTTTGTGAATGCATGCAAACATATTTTTTCATTTTTCTTTCTGAAATGCATCCTGTTTTCCTTTAACGATAATGGGATGCATTTAAAAAAAAATGCTTTATTGAAAAGCAGTCACAGAGATGATGGTCTGCTCTCCCCAGCAGGCCACCATCCCTGTGAGTGCTGGCCATTCCCAATGAGGTGGCAAATTGAGTCCTACCTCATGAATATTGATGAGGGTAGGTCACTTGCACCCCCATTGGTAATCGCAAACAGTGTGCTTAACACTATTGTACATTTTGTTTTGAGACTTTCAATTTGCGATTCCCTAACAGATTGCAAATTGCGAGTCGTAAAAAAAAAAGGTCGTACATCTGGCCCGTTGTTCTTAATAATGTCCCTTGAAGCAGGAACACGATAACAATGCTTGCCTCATGACCTCTTTATTCCGATAATACAATTATTTTTGTCGCTCTGTCTCTTTTCTCTCTATATTGGGGAATTTGGCAATCCTTATACTCCGTATATAGCAACGTTGTAGGTGTTTTTCTGCAACATTCTGTATACAAACAAATAAGGTTGGTTTTCTACCTTCGTAATTGTACGTGTTGCACAGTTACGCAGACTGCTTTTTGCTACATTTTTTATTTCTTTATTTGACAAGCAAAATATTTAATAAACACCTTCCCCTATTCCCTTGTTCCCTTTCTGGTTCCTACACTGGAGAGGAGTTTACTCCTGCTGGCAGAAAGGGATCTGTGATCATTTCCAGGGTCTGAAGGAGTCAGAGAGGAGTTTGAAACAACCCACAAGGTCTTGAGTATGTGGATATTCCCATATTTACTTTGGAAACCTCCACTCTTCATCACCAGTCCCCATCTTTTAATATTTCTTACTACCCTGTATTCATAAATCCATCCGTTTCTCGTCCAAATCAAGCTTTGTCAATGATGCCCAAAGTGCTTAGAGGCTATTGGCAATATAGTGTCCTACCGAAAGTGATGTAATTAATTATGTGTTTTGGTCTTCATATAACCCTTCTACTAACACTAAACAGATAGTTTTCTTTGGGCGCATTAAAGAAGAGGATGGGCGCCCTTCTTGGTTCTTGCATATTAAAATGGCAATTTGGAAGTTCTGTCTGCCTTTTCTAGTGCAGAAAGTGTTTTTCAAGTCTCATAAAACATCTGGTTACACATTCCAACAATTTGAAGAAATTGCTCACTAATTAATGCACATTTAACCTCACAGAGACATCTCTATGTTAAAACAAGTTTGGCAGTTGTCCACCTGTAGGAAACAATGTTTCACAGTTCTGTGAAAGGTGGCATTTGCCAACAAATATTTGCATTCGAGGCGCTCAGCAAAGTGTTGCTTCCTAACGAGTGGGGTTTTGCTCATCAGAGACCTGAACACCAGTGAACCAGTCTGCAGCAAACATATGGGCACTCATGACGCTAAGCATCCCTCTGACCAGTAACGGTTTGATAGAGTTGTTGGCAAGTCAGACTGTACTGTGGTTGGGCTTCTTGGAGAGGCCAGCTAAGCATGGATATAAGCAGTAATGTGAAACTTGTATGGGGTGTTAAGGGCATCACATTTCCTCAGAGTAACTGACCTCATTGTTTGATATGGTGATGGTCTGTTAGCATAGTTGGTGGTTTGGCCAGCTTTTGCAAAGTGATGGATATAGTATTTATGCTGACTCTAAATGTTCCTAGATCAGGGTCCTTATTTAAGCGAGATGTTTATGTTTATTTTTATATTTTATAAAGCACCTTGTTATCCACTGTGAGGCATCGTGGCTCTAAGGTGACAGAATTCCTTTAGGAAAAAAGTTGGAATGAAGCGATTGATTGAAAATCCAAGTATTAAAGTTATTTCTAACTATGTCTTCAGAAGGCAAGCTTCTACATCAAGTGGGAGTTTATTCCAAAGGGTAGGAGCCACAAAGTTGATGCAGGGGCCACCCTGTCTGTTTTTTCTGATTGGGTGGGGGGGTGCTGTTTCTGAGTCTTTCACTGGCTGAATGGAATTTCATAAGGGCACATAGAGAGAGATGAGGTTACAGAGTATCTTGGTCCTCTATACGTCAGGCAAAGAGCTTTTATTTTGACCATTTTGCATCTGGCAACCACTGAAGCGTGATAAGTGACTTCATATGGGATGGGGACAAGGAATATTAAGGAAGAGCCCAGCTGTGACATTCTAAATAGTTTGAAGGCAATTGGAAAGGAATTTGGTTATAACAAAACATAAGGAGTTGTCATACCCCAGTCGAGATATTATAAGATCCCGAACTACTGACTTCAGTGAAGAAACCAGTAGATGGAACAAGATTTTCCTGAGCTATCTAAGAAGAACAAAGCACATGGCAGATGCTTTGGAGACATAAGTGGAAAAGAAAATATTATTGTCAAAGCTGAAACAAAGATTTCTGGCTGAAGAGGAGGGCAAAGGAAATTGTCCAAGGTCATCTGGCCACCAGTCTGAAGACCGAGTGAGGCACATTGACTCTAAAAGGAGGACATCAGTCTTTTCTCCATTTAATTATAGGCAATCGAGAAACATCCATATTGCCTTCTTGAATTTGTGAAATCTCTTCTGCACATCAGCATCAGGGTAGAGAAAATACAATGACTTGCTTATCCGTTGCATATGAAAAACCTTCCAGTCTGAAAGGATGAATGAGATCAGCAAGGAATGTAAATATTATAGTGGGTATGACTTAGGGATCAGACTTTTGGACCCCTTGTGAGAGCAAAACTGGATCTGAACAGAACATGGAGTAAAGACATGGATTGACGTGTTGGACAAAAAAGATGCAAATTATTTAAGAGTGGACCTGCAAATGCCAAGGTCCGACATACATTTGATAAAGATAGAGTGGCAGACTGTATCGAAGGCTGCCAAGAAGGTCCAAAAATATCAGGGCTGCAAAGCCTCCCTTGTCTAGGGTAGCCTTAAGATTTTCAGAAACTGCCACATGCGCTGTTTTGGTGCTATGTAACGGCCTGGAAACCTGACCGGGATAGGTCCAGAAGGGTTTTATTTTCCAAGTAATCCGAAAAGTGAGTGTACGTCCTCAGTACTCTCAGAACTCTTGGTACTGTGGTTAAATATGGTATATTAGATTATGCAGCGAGACCTTTGGTGAGTATATTCTAGAAAATGTGCTTGAAATTCATTATTTAATTTTTCATATTTTCAAAAAGTATCTTAATAGGGGACCAAACTCAAAATCCTTTTGGGAATAGACTGCCATTTTCATAAAGCAAGCAAGCTCCATCATGCAAGGTTGTTTGCAACCCCTATGTTTTCACTGATTTAGATGAAGATAATTTAGGAGGTGAACAAGGACTATACTGACTGTGGTTGGGCTTCCACAGCCACTAGAGTCAGGAACCTCTTCAACACCGTAGCTTATAGAAGGGCCTAGAGACCTTTAGTCTTGCTTATATTTGCTTAGATTTTTGTAAACATGTTTTTATTGTGTATACCAAGAAGTAGAAGGGAAAATCACTTGAGGAATAAAAATGTTAGGATAATCTAGAAACATTTTGTATTTTTATCTCCCACTGTTCAAAGTCCATTGAAGACTAAAAGAGGGCCATGTTAGCACAACCAATTGAATGTAGAATTATTAAGTAAACTATTTTCAAAAGAAAAAAGAATCTATGCACTTTTGTCATAAAATGAAGCTACTTTGCACACATATCAGAAATATGTTTTTCACTTTTTTTTTACTTGTGAATTGATGTTCATGTGTTTATGCGACTTACAACAATATACTTGTAGGTTTCAGTGGTGTTACTCTTAAATGCAAAAATGTTTCATTGGATTGAATTACATTGCGTACAGGCGGAGAGAAGTATACACCCTTGTTTCTTTTTATTTTTGGAGTTTACTGTGGATGCTGGAATTTCCCCTAGTGTTCAGGCTGACTGGCAGTGCCGAAACAATCAATGCGCCACTTGTTGTGAAGAAAGAGGGGTCGGCGGATCTAGAGGAATTTCACTCTGGAATTCTTTGGATTTAAATAAAAACTCGGCGAGATTCCATAGATTTCTGCCGCCAACAGGTGGAAAAATTGCATGTTGCTCTGCTTCCACTGCGTTTTAGCGCCAGTAGTTATGCTCCATGCTGAAAAATCAGCAAGAGCGTGCAGCCATTTAAGTTGATTTTACTGCCGCTTGAGTAGAAAATCTACTCACGAAGCAGCCTTCTGACCACTACTGCTCCTGATTTAGAAAATCATGCCGGAAGGCTTCCAAGCAACTGGAAATCGTGCTCGGGAACACCAAATGTAGCACTCCAGCTCACTTGCTGGAACCATGCATTGTTCCTTTTGTCATCGTGTTGCTCGAATGGGAAAAACATTCTGCCACTCGGAGATTGGCGGAATTTGGATAGAACTCTGGGTTAAAAGAGTAACACCAAGTTGCCAAATTCTTCTAATTCTGCAAGCAGAATCAACAATTCTGCCCTGGCCCAAAAAAAGACATAGCCTTCCTACTTCTTCCTAGAGCCAATGCCAAAAAACATAAAAAGAACAGTAACTACATAGCTGACCATAACTCAGTGATGAAGCGGTTTCATTTTTGTGTCTAATGGCGTACTTGTGTTTAAAGGCCAAGGGAAAATATCTTGTTGTATGTCGTGTACAACAGAACATGTCAACTTTCTTGTTGTATGAGAACTTCACTATTTTGAATGACATCCCATGGCCATAAGGTTACTTATCAAAACAGATATGATGGGGTTCATCACCTGATTTCCACAATAAAGTTAAAGTGTGATGTGAGTCACATATGGCAGCATAGGTAGAGCAGAGCAATGTTATCCATATATTCTCATGCAGCAGTAGCTGTTTTATGCATCAATATCTAAGAAAAATCATCTGTGGACTTATTAGCAGTGTTTTTCATGAAAATATCATATTGCACATTTTTGGGGGGCTGGAATTGTTTTGCCCTTTCTATTTTTTATATGATAATGACATCTCCTGTAACCACCCTCCCTTCAGCCTGATACCTAATCTTTCCATTGAATGGGGGTTTGCCCCTATCTTCCTTCCTTTTATTTGTGGTTCTAATGTAATGTAATTCCTTCCTTACTTACCTATCATGAAGCAACAAGAGAAATTTTTATTTAGCTTTTTCGTTGTAAATTCAAACTCAAAGACAAATCAACCAATCTTTATCAAATATTGACTTTCATTTTTATTTTAATTTTTATTTTAACATCATTCCAGGAAAGTCATGAACCAAAAAAATAATAATGCCAATAGTAGTCAGAGCCTTCCAAAATTCCCATAAAAATAGGTACGCAGACCAGAACAGACTATATTAGTGAGCAACAAGTAAGGTAAGAACAGGGTGATGCAATTTAGCAGTCCTTACGGTAGAAAAATCACAACGTGCTTGCCTGTAACACTCAATCCTGACAACTCCCGTGGAGTGCTTTAACATAAAGGAAGAAAGTACCTCCTTGAGTATAAGTAATGGGAGGATATAAGTCATCCAATTAATTAAAAGTATGATAAAGAAACTTTACACAGACAAGGGACAAATACGGGAAGAGAAAGGAATGAAGCAAGAAGGAACAAGAAGCAAGCAAATGAGATTGACAAGAGAGTCATGCAATGAGCTAACTTAAAGGCCACTTTGGTAAGCATTGGTACTGTCCACAGTGCATTTTTCCACGATACCTAAAAAAGATAAGATAAAACGAACTAGCAGCCCTGGCCATAGAAATAAAGTGAACGCCAAAAGAGCTAGCGTGAGCCAGCACTTACTATCTAGTGTGAGACAGCACTTACAAACTTTGAACAGTTTTCATGGTAGAAAGAATAGCATGTGAGGCATAACACCTATTCATTAGCAAAATAATTGCTACCATACAACCTTCCACTAATCAGTCCTTAGAAATGAAAGCACAACACAGAAGCCCAAGTTCTGGAATAGAAGTGAGTACATTATTACATTATCGCAACCGATGTACAACTATAGTTACAGTTTATGCTATTAAATAGTTGACAAAGGTTTTGGCCTCCTGGCATTCTCTTCACAAGCTACCTCTGTACTACCCTGGGAGTTTGGCCAATTGATAATTCAATAAATAACTACATTTAATAAGCATTTGGATAAAAAGCCTCTGCATTTCATTAAGCAGCAGCAATCATAAGTTCCAATAAAATACAAAACATTATGTAAACCAAGAATTACAATATATATTGTAGCCACAAAGTAGCACTCATTGATATAATTATAAAAATGAATTTCTATTTATAAAGTGGAGTTTACAAACAGGGCTTATAATAAACCATAAATTAAACAGCTGTAAAAATATGAAAACTACCCAGTAGCAATAATAAAGACAGGAAAGCTGGTCTCCTCTAAAGTAATTCATTTTTTTTTTTTTGAGAAAGGCGTGATGTGATTGTGTATTTTCTTTTTCTTCATTCTTCTTTGGCCTGCAAAGTATGACAATGAATTTACACCAAAAATCTTTACAGTTTATAAATGTATTTAAATTAAATATATTAAATGTATATCACACTGTGATAGTTCATCTTCGTCATAACGTAAAATAACTTTTGAAAGAAAATTCTGTGTTTAAATGTTAGAGAAGGGGCGGAAATATTGATGCTGTATATGCTGTAACTTGATATTGTGAGAATAGATGTGCATTGAAGACACACACTTGAAAAGGATTAAGTACACAAACAGCAATTTTAGATTGGTGTGCTCAAGGGATCATGTTGGCACTGCAGCTTTTTGAATATGTAATTAGTAAATTTCTATGGAATTCAGACGCATATGTTGATTTAGAGCTTGCCCGTGGGGTTACAAATGTGACCGATATCCCGTTCGCCATATTAGGATTCCATTATGGCTTATAGAAATCATAACGTTTGTGACGGAGTAAACCATCTGCCAAACTCCAAATCAGGCCCTTACTGTGATTGTGTATGCTCCTGTGCCATGCACTCCATTATCCATACTTTTCCTTCCACAACCTTGGCACTAGCAAAGCTTCAGCATCACAAGTGTCCAAGAATACATACTTGTTTGCTGAGTGACTGCTATAAAGCTTGCAAGTGAGAGGTTTGATGTCCAAGAGGAGTGACCTTGCATTTCACCCTTCTTACGCTTATAAAGTCAGCATCTCTTTTTTTAGTGTAGGCAGCCATTGTGCATACTTCTTGCTTGTTTTAAATGTATTTCTAAAACACAGTCTGGTTCCCCAGGCAGTGAGATAAAGTTTCTACTTTGCATTGAATCTCATACTAATATCACAATCTTCCTTGGGTCTCCATCAGCTACTATCTGAAATATATTGAGTTTGAAGGACTTGATGGAGAATGTTTCAAAGATAAGCTTGATGTCCTTAAACCCAAGAAGCTTCAATAACAACTTAGCATTAGGTGGGGTTGCCCTAGAACATTGATACTCATAAACATTTTCTTCAGGGCCACAAAGTACAGTCTGGTGTGTGTTCGAGGGCTGCATCGATGCTGGGACATCTTCAGGGATGTAGGGCGGGATGGGGGATTATTGAGGCAGAATCAAAAACACACCTTTTCAAAAGATTACAGGAAAATGGTTTCTTTCGATTTTTTTGCACATTTTGCATACATACCAACCTTTTCAAACTGGGAAGTGGGGGATTTGGGTTATATTGAAACAGAGGCGGTTTTAGATGGAAGTCACCAAAAATAAAGCAATTTTTTACTTTCAAATGTGGGGTCTCCTGCCTAAATGGGGTCTATTAGAATGCATGATTTTACAGCAGCTTATTTGATCCAGTGGGTTGCCTATACCTTTTTAAAATGTTGCAGCCTATGTTATACTGTGTGTAGTTAATTTTTAATGATTACTTTGCGCATTGTATACTGTTACAGTATGGGACCCAATAGCACTATGAATATGCTTTACTTTTCCCCAGTGCACCTACCAGGATTGAAGTGAGCGACCCTACCAGTTGTACACTTAGCCCTGCTAAGTGTCCACGCATGATGTACTGCCCACTCCAGGTTTTTCTTTGGATTCTGGGACTTGTAGTCTTGTGTATTCCATTAGAAAGCAGGACTACAAATCTAAGAATTAAAAAAAGCCTGGACTGGAGCAGTACAACTGGACTGGACTTGAGAAACATGGCACCTTTGATAGTGATCAAACTGTGCTTTCCTACCAAAGCAAAGCATTTCCTCATATTAGTTGAACTTGCTTTAATTTTTTATTTAAGATATGTGCATCACATTTACATTCACTTTCCTGTAGCTTAAAGACAAGGAAAGTATTTATAGAATATTTTTAAATACTTTCCCACTCTTCACACTAACTAATCCAGCCTATTATACTTATGTTCACAGTTCCCATAGTTTTGTTTTTATACACATCCACAGACCAATCAGATAAGCCTTCACCTATGAGCAGGACTGCTTACCAGGCAGTACAAGCTGAAGTAGCTATAAAGCCTATAACCAGAACAGCGTAATGAAACTTAGCGACATTGTTTTCTTTTGTCCTGATTCTAGGCTTTGCTTCTACAGTGATTTTAGCTTGTTCCATTAGCAGGGCTGTCCTGATCATAAAATAAGCTGAAGTAACTATAGAAACAAGCATTTGCAATGCAATAGGTCTTCCATTTACTTGAGTTGGAGCTATTGGCATTGTAAATGCATAACTGGACTTTTTTGCCACTTTAATTGGTCAACCCTGCTGCATATTTTGGTCCTTTCTGCCACATAATTCCAATGGCCCTGCATGTAAGTAAAGGGCTAGTAGGCCTACTGGAATTTTTTTTTTAGATAAGGCCCTTAAAATACAGACTACTTCCAGGTGCAAAACATATTTACTTGGCAGTTGCACAGGCAACATTGCCCGCAGGGTAATGAATAAATAATTGTACTCCAAGAATGCACGCTTACTGAATCACTGTCCCTTTAGTGCAGTCTGGGGAGTTGAACAAAATGGTCATGATTTTCCACATGCTTGAGGGGAGCCATCTAACATGATATTAATGATCCCACATCAGTCTTGAGTTGAAATATTAGTTATAAAATATTGACCATTGTACAGCATAATCAACCGTAAGCTCTCCTCAAGGTTAGTTTTATAAATACACGCACACACAACTCAAGTTTTACAGACTGAAATGTGTGTAGTTCATCTACTCAGGTTTCTGAATTGTATTTGCAGCTTGTTATCACGGTATAAAAATAAAACTACAAGTCTTAGAATGTAAAACTAAATGAGTGAATCATGCATCAAACTATTCATCAAAGGGTAGCACAGAGGGTTAATGTGCCTGCTGCAAAGAACGTCTACTAAGAAGATCAGAGTACATATAATGTAAAAATGACAAAATAACTCTGGCAATTTATGTTCTTTTTGGAGAGAGAATGTACTTTTGTTTAGTGGACGCTTGGAGCCCTCATAAGGTAGTACACAGAGATAATATGCCTGCTGCAAAGAACGTGTACTAGGCAGATCAGAGAGTGCATATAATGTAAAAATGTCAAAATACCTCTGGTGATTAATGTTCTTTCTGGACAGAGAGAACATATTTTTATATAATGGAAGCTTGGACTCATTATAAGGTAGCTGAGAAGGTTATTGCTCTTTCTGGAGGACTCATTATAATGTAGCACAGAGGGTTAATGTTCCTGCTGCAAAGAAAGTGGGCTAGGCAAATCACAAAGTACATATAATGTAAAAATGTCAACATAACTCTGGTGATTTATGTCCTTTCAGGAGAGAGAATGTACTTTATCTAGTGGAAGCTTGTAGTCATCATGAGGTAGCGCAGAAGGTTAATATGCCTGCTGCAAAGAGCGTCTACTAAGCAGATCAGAGTCATATAATATGAAAATGTCAAAATAACTCTGGCTATTAATGTTCTTTCTGGACAGAGAGAACGTACTTTTGTCTAATGGAAGCTTGGACGTATTATACGGTAGCGCAGAGGGTTAATGTTCCTTCTGGAGAGAGAATATTCTTTTGTCTAATGGAAGCTTGGACTGATTGTAAGGTAGCACAGAGGGTTAAAGTGCCTGCTGCAATGAATGTGTGCTAGGCAAATCACAAAGTGCATATAATGTAAAATAGTCAAAATAACTCTGGCAATTAATGTTCTTTCTGGAGAGAGAACGTACTTTTATCTAGTGGATGCTTGGAGTCATCATAAGGTAGTGCACAGGATTAATATGCTTGCTGCAAAGAATGTGTAGCAAGTACGTCAGAGTGCATATAATGTAAAAACAATACTGCCTATCGAGTTCATGCTCTGAGAGCTGTGGGCACCATGGCAGCCCAGAGAACCTACTTTTGTCTATTACATGGGTACTCGCAAACAGTTTCCCAGGGGCCAAAAAGTTTGGTCTGTGATGGGGCGGAGGGCTGCATAGATACCAGCACGCTGGTGCTTGGTCAAGAGGGGTTGGAGGCATTGACAGTAAGGTAGGTGTAGGCGAAGCTAAAGATATACCTCAAGTGGCTGAATTGAACAATGTGAAACCAGATAACCAGAGATTAATCCCGGCTTCCCCACTTTTTTCCCAATTGTGTGATTCTAGGCGATTGTTTAATTTCACTTTCTCTCCTGTTTCTTCATTATCAAATATAACAGGACCTCGAAATAAATGATTTCAGGTTGTGCGCTGTGCAAAACCTGCTGCTGTGTTTGATTTGAAACTATAATGGTGTTCATGTGTAATGTGAAACCAGATAAACAGGGATTGATCCTGGCTTCCCCACTTTTCCCAATTGTGTGATCCTAGGTGATTGTTTAATTTAACTTTCTTTCCTGTTTTTTCATTATCACATATAACAGGACCTCAAAATAAATGATTTCAGGTTGTGCAGTGTGCAAAACCTTCTGATGTGTTTGATTTGAAACTAGAATGGTGTTCATGTGTAATAGGAATCCAGGCCACCCACAAAGTGCACATAACAACTGACTTGTCTCTTTAGCTCACTATTGGCATTGTTGTCAGGGTAAGGGGAAGAATTAATGTTTCTAAATTCAAGTTTGAAAACTACCACTTTTAACTTAATACTTCTCAATGCACTGATATAATCAAGTGTACTAAGGTAAAACGGTTCTGCATGTTAATTAAATGCACTCTTTTGAACTTTGCAGTGACTGTCATACTTATATGTGTTTCTAAAGTTAAACATAGGAATCCCTAGTTACTTTGTTTCTTTAACACCAACTAACCTTGAGATAAATGATTGCCTATTTAATTTCTTTTTATTGTTCTTGCTGAGTGAATAAACAGCAGCCCAGTGTTCATGTTGACCAGGGGGCTGCATGTAAATGTAAGGGGGGGCTGCTTGAGGACTTTGGGCTGTACTTTGAGTATCCATGGTCTTGTGGAAGCTTGGAGTCATCATAAGGTAGCGCACAGGGTTAATGTGCCTGCTGCAAAGAAGTGTACTAGGCAAATCACAAAGTGCTTGTAATGTTAAAATGTCAAAATAACTCTGGTGATTTATGTTCTTTCTGGAGAGCGAACGTACATTTGTCTAGTTGAAGCATGGAGTCATCATAAGGTAGCGCACAGGGTTAATGTGCCTGTTGCAAAGAACGTATACTAAGCAGATCAGAGTGGATATAATGTAAAAACGATACTGCTGATGGAGTTTAAATCCTGAGTGCTGTGAGCACCATGGCAGCAAAAAGAATGCACTTTTCTCTAGTGGAAGCTTGGAGTCATCGTAAGGTAGCGCACAGGGTTAATGTACCTGCTGCAAAGAATGTGCACTAGGCAAATCACAAAGTGCATGTAATGTAAAAATGTCAAAATAGCCCGGGCGATTTATGTTCTTTCTGGAGAAAGAATGTACTTTTGTGTATTCAAAGCCTTGTGCCATCATAAGTTAGCGCACAGGGTTAATGTGCCTGCTGCAAAGAATATGTACTAAGCAGATCAGAGTGCATATAATGTAAAAACAATATCACAGAGTATATCAGCAAACATGTAATTATCCCTGTAACAGGGTCAGTGTGCAAGGCGGTAACCAAACCGCCCCAAGGCGGGCCAAACGTAAAGCATTTACCAGTGACATCAAGTTATTTTTGAAAGGCAAGTCCACCATCAAATGAGTGATGGGCATGAAGTGGGCGTGATTAAAAGCCCACAATACTTACAACAGGTCAAAGCTCTTGCACGCTCAACCTAAAAACGTCCAAAATCAGAAAACGAATTTTCTTGGTTAACAGGAAAAAACTGCACTTGAGCAGCTTTGTTTCTCTGCTGCTGATTCTCAAGGGGAGGTCTGCGGGCTGCAAGGAAAGTTCTGCCAGACCACCACCAGCAGTGCCTGAGCCGTTTATTGAGTGCCACAGCCCTAGAAAGAGTATTAGAGTCAAATATAGGATGTGAAGCCCAGAAGAAAGGGAGCTCTGACCAGCAAGGGAGTTAAGGATTTTACATCTTAGTTAGACATATGACAGCTGTGGGTTTGGAGTTGAGCTGGAAGTCTGCCAAACAAAAGTTCTATCACAATGCCCCTTAGGTCGCTGAAGTATAGGGAGATAAACAAAATAATTCACTTATCACTAAGGAACATTACTTCTTCATTAAGACATTACATTTCCACCAATGGGTGATTAGACTCCATGAGACCCGTTTACGCTGGACTACTTTAAGTCCTTCAAAGTTGAGTTAATGCATGTCGTGGGATAGCATGGCATCGCACGTGCTCTCTTTCTCGACTACAGCATGTTGAAAAATTTATTGATATCTTTCAACCCAGGGAGGTGTTGTCCACCTAGACAAGATGACCAAAGCACCTTTTTTAGAGATCAAAAAATATTAGTAGGTGTGGTGTGACCATGGAGGTTCTGGTGACTGCCTAGAGTAGCAATATGACAATTTTGTGTACGTATATTTGTATGTGTGTATGGATGCAATGAAGTGTCAATCCAGCTACAAAGCAATGTAGTTCCATTAAAGAGGGTGGAATTTAAGAGTTATCGTATTAAGTTAACATTTGTCTGTAGTGCAGCTTCACCAAGTGGAATGGGCACTCCTTATATTGTAACCAGACCGATATAGACAAAGAATGATAGGAAAACCATATCAACTGCTGATGTAAAGAGGACAAACAGAATTTGATGTCTTTGGCAAAGAACATTTTACAAATAAGAATAAAGCAAATTAGCAAATTGGTTCAGTGTATCTTAATGGATAAAGGTGTGAGAGTATATATTTCAGAAGGTGTCATTGTTAGGTTAGTCAAGATGTATATGAAAGGCATGACTTCAGTAACTTTCTGAAGGAGAGTTGAGTAAGGATTATCGGGCTAGATGGCTATTCAGTAACCATGTGACATCTGGACATGGTTGGTACAGTGGGACAAGATGTTGCTTTCAAGAGATACATCATTTATTGGCTTTGAATTAAGATTTATCTACAGATGATTGGTCCATCGCACCATTTAGTCTATTAGTACCTGTAGTTCCTTTTCTATAGCCTGGTGACGTTGCTGCTTGGATATTGCACAGTTCATTGGTGAGCCTAGTTGCTAGATGAAAGTGGGATGCTACATTTCACTTACTTCAAGGTGAGGCAGCTTGTTTTGAAGATGGTGCAAGTTGTTTGAGGCAGTCAGTTGGGTTCTGTTAGAATGGGATTTTCCTGACAAAGGGGGTTATTCTAACTTTGGAGGAGTGTTAATCCGTCCCAAAAGTGACGGTAAAGTGACGGATATACCACCAGCCGTATTACGAGTTCCATAGGATATAATGGACTCGTAATACGGCTGGTGGTAAATCCGTCACTTTTCCGTCACTTTTGGGACGGATTAACACCTCCTCCAAAGTTAGAATAACCCCCAAAATGTTTAAGGTGTTTTTTCAAGTACTGCACTAAATACAGTCTCCAGGGGTATGGGACTGGGCATATAGGGTGCTGGCCAATAGAGCATTTCATCTGTCTAGATGAAAAGAGATCATATAGGTATTGGCTGCCACTAAAACAGAAATCCCAAATCCCATGATTTGAAAAATCATGATTTGCTTTGCATAATTGTTTTGAACTGTTTACTAAGGGAAAGAACCAGGAACAAAGTGTCCGGAACCAAGCCTGCCTGAACAATGCAGGCCTTTTTCTCTGCCTTAACAACGCATGTGCTGAACAACGTACATGCGTAGTTAAGGCAGAGTAAAAGGAAGATCCATCGGGAGAGGACGCGATCAGGTTAGTGGGGCTGGGGAAGGGTGGGGGTTAGTTTTTAGGGGTGGGCGGGGTGAAGGGTTTGTGGTGGTTAGGCTATTTTATTTTTTGTAAGGGGTGGGTAGGGGGTCAGTACTATGGTTTTTAGGGTGGGGTGGGGAGTCGGGGTTATATTGTTTTTAGGGGCGGGGTGGGGGGTCAAGGTCATTTTGTAGTTAGGGGTGAGGCGGTTGGGTTTTTAGGGCGGGGTGGGGGTTCGCATGGTGGGGGTTGGGGTGATTTTGTATTCAGGGCATGTGGGAGGGTCGGGTTTTTAGGGTCGGGGTAGGGGTTTGGGGTAATTTTATATTTAGGGTGGGATTTTAGGGGTGGGGAGTTGGGCCAATTTTGTATTTAGGGTGGGTGGAGGGGTCGGTTTTTAGGGGCGGGGTTTGGGGTAATTTTGTATTCAGGGTGTTTTGGGTGAGGGGTGGGGTGGGTGGGTTGGTGTTATTTTGTTTTTAGGGGTTGGGTAGTTTTATTTTTGGGGGTTGGGGTCGGTTTTAGAGCTCAGGGTGGGTGGGGACATCGGGGTAGTTTTTAAAGGTGGGAGGTCAGGGTACTTCTGTTTTTAGCGGCAGGGGTGTGGGGGATTGGGTAATTTTATTTTTAGGGGCTGGGTTGTTTTATTTTTGGTGTGGGGGTCAGTTTTAGGGGGCAGGGTGGGTTGGGGTATCAGGGTAGTTTTTCAGGGTGGAGGGGTCGGGATACTTCTGTTTTTATGGTGGGGGTGGCATGCGACAACCACGCATGCCGTTTCCACACACGCCTTTACTAGGCATGCCTTTACAATGAAAAATCATTGTAAAGGCATGAGTGGTAAAGGCATGCGTGGAAACAACGAGGTCATTGTTCCGACCCCATTGTTCAGGCATGCGTGGTTGTGGCATGCGTGGTTCCATCATAGAACCGTGTACTAAACCTCCTTTTGACTTGAAAAGGTCTTTCTCACTTGGAAAAGGTGTTTTCCAATCATTATGAATTTCAATTAGTTGGGAATGCGAAAGGGGCATCCCTTCCTAACTGTGTTTTGCAATAATACTTATTAATGGTTTGAGACTGTGATTGTGATCAAAAACTTTAAAACTTTCCAGCATCTTAAAAGGGGTAGTAATGCTGGACAACCTTCAAGGAAGCAAACAGTGCTTCAGAGGATCATGAGCCCATTGATGTTATCCTATAAGGGTAACATTCTTTATTTTAAAAAGACATAGGCCCTCATTCTGACCCTGGCGGTCTTTGACCGCCAGGGCGGAGGACCGCGGGAGCACCGCCGACAAGCCGGCGGTGCTTCAATGGGGATTCCGACCGCGGCGGTAAAGCCGCGGTCGGACCGGCACCACTGGCGGGGTCCCGCCAGTGTACCGCGGCCCCATTGAATCCTCCGCGGCGGCGCAGCTTGCTGCACCGCCGCGGGGATTCTGACCCCCCCTACCGCCATCCAGATCCCGGCGGTCGGACCGCCGAGATCCGGATGGCGGTAGGGGGGGTCGCGGGGCCCCTGGGGGCCCCTGCAGTGCCCATGCCACTGGCATGGGCATTGCAGGGGCCCCCGTAAGAGGGCCCCTAAATGTATTTCACTGTCTGCTGCGCAGACAGTGAAATACGCGACGGGTGCAACTGCACCCGTCGCACAGCTTCCACTCCGCCGGCTCGATTCCGAGCCGGCTTCATCGTGGAAGCCTCTTTCCCGCTGGGCTGGCTGGCGGTCTGAAGGAGACCGCCCGCCAGCCCAGCGGGAAAGTCAGAATTACCGCCGCGGTCTTTCGACCGCGGAACGGTAACCTGACGGCGGGACTTTGGCGGGCGGCCTCCGCCGCCCGCCAAGGTCAGAATGAGGGCCATAGACTGTTTAAAAAAAAAAAATGTTTTCCATTTGGGAAAGAGATTATGGATGGTGGTCTGCTGTCCCTTGCAGGCCGCCATCCTTGCATTTGCAAGGGGCAGTAAATTAAAAACTGCCTAATTGATATTCATTTGACATATAGGGGGTTATTCTAACTTTGGAGGAGTGTTAATCCGTCCCAAAAGTGACGGTAAAGTGACGGATATACCACCAGCCGTATTACGAGTTCCATAGGATATAATGGACTCGTAATACGGCTGGTGGTAAATCCGTCACTTTTCCGTCACTTTTGGGACGGATTAACACCTCCTCCAAAGTTAGAATAACCCCCATAGTTTGGCAGCCCTATGCAAATGTGCAATTTGCACTGCGACCTATTACTACAAAGATCACATCACAAATTGCATACTCATTCACAGATCAATCAGTTGTGCAAATTGCACATGGAAATTATGGAACGGACCTTAATACACTGGGCTGATAACTCCAGAGCAAGGATAGATTTTTTTGTGAATGGTTAAATGCTTTGTCCCTGCACATCAACAAGGACCGCTGGAAGACGAGGCCTGCTTTATTTATGAAACAGAGTGGCTACGGTTCCGGGAGTGAATGCACACAGACTAAAAGCAAACACGGCTTCAATTAAGAGCGCTCAGGCGCGGCGGCCTCCTCTGTGACATCTCCAAGTGCTTACTGTAGCTACAAACACCCTGTGATTCTGTCATCGCCGCACGCTGTATAGTTAGGCGTCTGCGGAGCGCCCAGTAAACAAGCTGTCCCGGCCGTTTGGATAAGCGCTGCAAAAGAACAATCACAAAAGGCGCGCGTGTAAGAGAAGACGACCGACGGGAACTTAGCGCGGGCCCTTTACTTTAATGGACGTCCACGGACAGCCAGTGCAGCGCTCTCCGTGGAGGGAAGTCGAATTCAAAGGCTATGGAATGCCCTATAAAATTCTATTTTAGGCCCCCTAACTTTCCCAAGAGCTTGCGGCCAATGAGTCAGTGAGACACAGGCTGCCCAGAGGCTAGCGACGCCATGCACATGGCAGACATGCTCTACTCGCACGCTGATCGCATGCACTAACAAAACAGCAAAATGCCATTTTTTTTAATACTATAAATTAATTGTGGCAGGCATGCACTACTCACATGCTGGAAACCTGCAATAATTAAACAGCAAAATATATTTTTAAAAAGAAATAGTATAATAATAATTATAATTATACCACTATTAAATAGCCCTTACTCAGGTCTGATGCAATAGCATGTACATTTGGACCACTTTCATGGCAGTCGTGTTTTTTGCCTCACGAGGGGGCACGCTATATTCCCTCTTCCTCCTATCTGAAATAGTGCGAGCGAGTTTCCAGGAGGTGTACAAGTTCGGGCTTTTTTAACTGGATCAGCTTTTGGAACTATAACGCTAGGTTTGTGGTAAAAAATAAATCGGGTCCGATATTTCCCACTTTCCTGTTGCCACAGAGGGCTGGGAGCCGCGAGCTACTGACCTTTTCTGCGGCAGCACCGGGCTGTGCTCCCTTCGCCCACTTCCGGAAGTCCCAGTCCTGGAATTCCTAGACTGGGCCAAGTAGATGATGCGGCCATCGGGTGGCCATTATGTTTCCCTGATGGCACTCAGCATTGGGGAAAAACAAATCTCTTCCATTTTATGCTTCATCCTGTTAGGGCAGGACATCGTGGTGCAGTAATGGGCTAAATCTGTCTATGATTTTCTTTGGTGAATTCAGGAAGTTTGTATATCTACACGAAATACAAAATTTCTCGAATACGCTCAATGATGTGGCCAACATTAAAGTCTGTTTTCTTTTGTGGGAGACTTTCTGCTGAGTGACCTCTCTGGTATTTCGAACAACCCACTTGGTTTCCCTGCTCCAAGAATTCCTATTCATGTACTGATTTATCTTAAATGTAATTGAGCATCTTAGAATAATGTACGGACTCTATCTTGCCAACAAATGCAGTTGGTTTCATTACTGAATTGGACAGGCCTGTTCTCTATCATTTTCTGCAAATACTCTACAAAGACAAGAACTGAAATAGATATTGTTACAGCAGCAAAGGTGAATTGAGTCTTTCATATGAAACCGACCTCCCTATTGTGACATACTACCCCTAACATAGCTTTCAAACCCCGAACCCCATATGTCAATGATAAAATGTGTGACAGAAGGGATGGATTTTAAAGCGAGCCTTTATTTTACACACCTGATTAAGAATGCTAGCTCTGAATAAGTTTGTAGTTTGTCAGTTCCGATCTTTATAAAACAATCTTTTCAATCTGCTTTCTGGAAATATTTTTTAGCGTTTTGATGTTTACCTAATTCACTGCCATACACATCCCAAATTGTAGACATCATTCATCACCATCATTCATTCGGCCGCATCTTCCCTTTTTATTCATTCATTGTTTGGGGGACGCTCTAAGTCCAAGGTTCTTGTCTCAGGTATTGCTTGGGAGATTGTAAATCTAGGTTCTTTTCTCAATGTTTGTTTAGGAGACTCTAAGTCCAGTGTTCATGCCTCAGTGTTTGCTTGGGAGACTGTAAGTCCAAGGATCTTGTCTCAGTGTTTGGTTGGGTGACTCTTAAGTCCAAGTTTTCCAGTCTGGAAAAAGTTTAGAGCTATCTGGACTGTTTCCACACATGCCGTGGATCCTCCAAGAATTCAGAAATCGATGGAGGATTTGCAAATCCAATCAAAAACATAAAGGCATTGCATTAGACTGAGGAGCTTTTAGTCCTTTAGCACATCGCACATTGCAGATTCACCAATTCAGCAGTGGATTCATTAGCCAACACTATGAACTGAGCACCATAATGAGAAAAATAAAAACAAAAAGGCCATATGGGGACAGAGATAGCTTACCCTGATCTCTAGGCCCAAGTGAGGGGTGGGGGGCTTGCATATAACCGCTCATGGCATGTTCAATGACATCTTTGGTAACATTTCAAATTACACCATTGATGACATCCTACTGATCATCATCTATGATTGTGTTGTTGATAGTAGACCGTAAATTGTAAAATAAATGAAAAAACAAAAGAAAATTAAGGAGCCTTTGGTCGAATTAGGCTGGAGTTGACAGCACTCAGCGCACAGTAAGGGGTTGCTGCTCGCAAAGGGTTGGGTGAAGACCCTCCCAGCAGTAGTCCAGACCCACTGTCCACTCATGAATATTTCGGTGCAGGTCCTGCCTAATGGCCAGGTACCGTGACCACCTCCCGCTGCACGCAGTCAGGGTGCAACAGGGACAGGCTACCCAGGTGCTTACTTGTAGGTCAGGCCCTACAGCAAGCCCCCTCTGTGTATAGCCAAAGGTTGTGCAGTTTGGGCGTTACTCACTTGCAGAGGGTTGGAAGCAGAACACGGCCAAACTCCAGGCTCTGTGATCAACCCTTGCTTTACTTGGCTGAGGGCTGTGTGCAGTGGGGGCTAGAACTATGGTGGGTTAGGTCAGGCAACCTCCCCTTCCCCCCCTGTAAAGACCATGCCCAGTGGAGGTTCACTGCCTGTGGAGTGTTCCATCTCTATGCAAAACAAAGGCAGCGAATTTTGGATATTTCACTATCTTTAGGTGGAGAGCTGCTCATTTATATGGAGCACATATCCAAAACTGCCATGCTTTTAAATCTTACTACTTCACATTTACTTGAAGATTTTTAATTTTAGGATTAGCTGAATTACAAACCATACCAAGCTAGTAAAGTGACAATGGGTTCTCATTTCGTGGCTACCTGGTCAGTGCTGCAGCCATGTATTGCCGCAACGGGAGCAAAAATGTATAGTTTTCTTTCTGCGCTTATAAGTGCATCAATGCATTTCATTTTTACTTTATATATGCCCACCTTACAATGGATACTTGGTGCATTGCTAGGTTTGGGTATTGATTGCACAAATTTGACTGGTAAGTAGCTGGAGTCATTTGTGACTTTGAGGAGGGGAGGGCTCCTCTGTGCCTCTAAAGCAGAAACACACAGGCTGGGCAGGCAGAAAGCTGCTGCTGCCTTGTTCTGGAACTCCCTCCAGAATAGTGAAGCAGGTCACAGACATCAGTTGTGTGTCCAGGAGAAACATTTTGACTGATCCCTGTCATGCACTGGCAGCCAAGCCTCCAAAAACTATTGTTGGGACAGAGAAGGGGCCTGGGTGGGGTGGAGGTGGGACAACAAACATGTGCACAGTGTCCCATATTTCTTACTTATGTTGTTTGTGTGTCAATTTTAGCATCATGAATATTTGTGTGCACTTTGTAATTATGAAATTTGTCAATGCCTGCATTCTGAGTTACTAAGTACATAATGAGGTTTTACTGAAAACGGCAATTTGTGCTAAATGAAACTATATGGAAACTCATAATGAGTGCTGTTATTATGGCAACATGTCATTCGTACATACTTAGCCATGATGCAATCTGGTAACCTGTACATGCTAAGCCATTACTGAAATTAGCAATGTGTGCTGACTGGCACATTGTGAAAAATGTGCTCTCGCGTGGCAGTGGAAGGAGATCTGTGCTATGGAAGCCTTACAATCAGTTCTCCCCCTAATTATTTTTGTCTCCGTTCAGCAGTGACCTGTTTGTGTGCCAGCATTTATTTTTTGTATGCACAAGTGTGTGATACTAGCAAACATTATACTACTTTCTAGTGAGCTTAAAAAGGACACCTTCCCAAACATTTACATGTTAAAGAGTTACTTGAAAGCACATTTCCCTGCTAAATTGTCTAACAAGCATTGGCAATGCCAATATTTCTGGCTTTAATGTGCTGCAGCCTGCACTTACATAGGCATACTCCTTATCCAGCACTTACAATACATGCTGAGAACTTGCACTCAGGCACATACTTACCCTGGCTCACACAGCATACCCCTCATTCTAGACTTACAAAAACTTACCGCTTACCCTACACCTACATGCATTTCTCATCCTTCATTCAGGCACTTTGCTTACCCCGAATTCAGATGCACTCATAAACACCTAGAAGTTCTGCATTCAGGCACATTATTCACTGTACACTCAATTGGACACACCGCTTATTCTACACTCGCACCGACACAAGACCTATTATACACTCACACAGGTACACCACTCATTCTACACCCACAAGCAATCCTTTCACCCTGAACTCCCTATGCACAGCACTCATCCCTCACACCTGATGTCATTAACAAAATTGATCAATGAATTTCCACTCACATGCTACAACAATGCAGATGACACACAAATGCTCCTTAAATTAGACATTGGAAACTCACAAATCTTCAGTTGCCTCAGAGTCATTGATCAGTGGATGACGTGGAGCCATCTCAAAGTGAATGATTCCAAAACGGAAATACTCATATGTGGTGACTGGAACAATTATAACCCACTGTGCGCCTGACCTGCAGATCTGGGACCACCTCCTAAAGTATCTAAGGATGTTAAAAACATTGGAATTACCATGGAATGCCCAAGAGGTTAGGTTAGCATGGTCAAGCTTCATCACCTTGAAAACTCTGTGATGCATTTTCCCCCATCTCTGATTTCCGCACAAGGTCCAGGCTACTATCTCTCTTGTAGTATCTCAACTAGATTACACGAATGGCTTCTAACATCGATCATCTCAATCTACTATGGAAAAACTCCAGTGCATTCAGAATTCATCTGCCAGACTACAACAACATGTAAAGCCACAAGCCCACATCTTCCCAGCCTTCAAGGAACTAAATTGATTACTGGTTGCCAGAAGAACCACCTTCAAGCTGCTTTGTATCACCCACAAAGCAACACATGGAACAGGACCGATTTTCATCGGGAATAAAATCACCATATATGTTCTATAAAGAAACCTCCGCTCAAGTTTGGCACTCCACCTTAAAACATCACCATACAAGAAAAAGACTATAGGGGTACATCCTTCTCTGTTCAAGCGGCCAAACTATAGAATTCATTACCCCCAAATATAAGATCCACAGATAACTATCTTGTCTTCAGAAGACTACTCAAGAGTTGGCTCTTTCCTTCATAACAACCATATCCAAACCGCAATGGACTACATATGCCTGTGCTGGTAAGCATTTATAATCTGATTATGTGTATACATCTAGATATGTGTATTTCTTTGAGAAATATGTATAGTTACTATTTCATAATAATAAAATATGTGCATACTCTTTAAGTATGTTTAGCAAATGTATATTTACTCACAGGTAAAGGTGTATATATATATATACACACATACACATTTATATATATGTGTGTGTGTGTGTGTGTGCATATATATGTGTGCACATATATGTATATACAAGTATATATACAGTGTATGCATACATAAATGTGTATGTTATCCTATACTTAACATGTTCAAAGGTCATTGCATTGTTCCTAGATAAATTGTTAGATTAGATACTTATGAATCCCTGCTTTCATTTCAGCTATCACAATGAGCAAAGTTATATTAACTATTTTAGGAGTAAACATTTCGCTAGTGAAAACTGAAAAAAGATAAAATAATGTTAGAAAAGTACATAAATAAATTAACCTCAAATATTACTTATCTTTTAGGTCTGTGTTTATACAACACAACTTTAATTCTCAAAATATTATATCAATTATTATATTCCTTACACGTGTATTCCCTTACTATGTATTTACGTATCTATTTATCTATTATTTTAGTTCTACTGTACAAGAGAAAGAAAAAAACTCTCATAAGCTTTACTCTGTCTCCCGATCACCCTATACCTCTATCAATCTATCCTCCATCCCCACTCTCTGACTCATTCCAAACGCATTCTACTACTCTGATCTCCAAAATCACCCTGTCTAAGCTCTTTCCTTCTCTACCGCTTCTGGCTCACCCTGAACCTCAGTTTACTACTATGATCTCCCAAACAACCCTACTAAAATTTTCCTTCACGTATCTCACCTTTGACTCATTCAAACCTGTTATACTACTATAATCTCGCTCACCCCTTTCTCCTGACTCCTCCCTCCTCCATCTTACTTTACTCATCCCAAGCCTCATCCAATTACTATACTCTCCCAATTAACAGTTGTGGATTCTTCCTTCTTCTATCCTTCCATTATTCTATTCAAACCTACTAACAAACTCACATATCCTATGCTCAAATCAACTCATACTAATACTGTACTCTAATTTCTCTATACTTATCCACCACTAATCGTTTTGGGTTTCGGAGTAGCATGCTACTCGAAGAAAAGCGCTTTGACACCTCATTATGGGGTAGTAAGCACTATATATTTACAATTACAATCACATTACTCACAATGCACTCATTCAGACAAACCACTCATTGCATAGTCATAAAGGTGCACCCCAAGACTGCATCACACTACACACTATTCAATCTGCACTTTAAATCCACTTTGCTCACCCCGAAAAACCCTCACCCTACACTAATACAGACATACCAATATCCTTGTACTTGTAGGCACACAACTAACCTTGCACCCAGTCAGAGATATTGAGGACGACTAGATTCAGAACAGATCCTCCAAAGCCCAACCTGTAGGAGTAGGAGGAGAGCTGTGAAAGAGAATTCAATCTCACCCCTTTTACTCTCCATGTTAGACTTAGATGGGTGTAGGAGATTATGAATTAAGAGATATAATGAAATCCTTTGTAAGTAAATGAAAGTATAGAGCATCTTCGATATTATAGGCAGTAATGGAGGGCAACATTAGTGAGGCAAGTTGGTCATTTGAAGCAAACATAGCAAACTATGGGGCAATAACATTACAAAAAAAGAGACCGTGCAGGGAGGGGGAATTCCCTGGCGGGACACTGGTAACAGAGGGAATTGGGGCTGAGAGAGTTTTGGAGAGAAGAAAAGAGACTGCCAAGGGTGTATAACTGTCAGAACTGAAGAGAGCCTTAATTGTGAGAGACTGTTGCACAAAGAAAATGAGACCGCAAGGAAAGAAACAGTGCCAGGGAAGTAGCAGTGAGAAAGAGAGAGCAAGAGTTGATACAGCTGCAACTGTGCGACACAACTGTGTAAAGAAGAAAATACAGCTCAGAGCTGGTGACCAGGAAAGACAGCAGTTGACAGAAAAATAACGAGCTTAAGATAGGACTAATTGAGAGAGACCGCTGTGCCACCTCAGCAATTTAAGAACTACCCCACAAGACTTAACTAGCAGTGCAATACTGTAGGAGGCTGGACTGGCTTGTAGTAAGTACCAAGGGGTACTTGCACCTTGCACCAGGCCCAGTTATCCCTTATTAGTGTATAGGGTGTCTAGCAGCTTAGGCTGATAGATAATGGTAGCTTAGCAGAGCAGCTTAGGCTGAACTAGGAGACGTGTGAAGCTACTACAGTACCAGTTAGTGTCATATGCACAATATCATAAGAAAACACAATACACAGTTATACTAAAAATAAAGGTACTTTATTTTTATGACAATATGCCAAAGTATCTTAGAGTGTACCCTCAGTGAGAGGATAGGAAATATACACAAGATATATATACACAATAGCAAAAATATGCAGTATAGTCTTAGAAAACAGTGCAAACAATGTATAGTTACAATAGGATGCAATGGGGAAACATAGGGATAGGGGCAACACAAACCATATACTCCAAAAGTGGAATGTGAACCACGAATGGACCCCAAACCTATGTGACCTTGTAGAGGGTCGCTGGGACTATTAGAAAATAGTGAGAGTTAGAAAAATAACCCTCCCCAAGACCCTGAAAAGTGAGTGCAAAGTGCACTAAAGTTCCCCTAAGGACAAAATAGTCGTGTTAGAGGAATAATGCAGGAAAGACACAAACCAGCAATGCAACAACTGTGGATTTCCAATCTAGGGTACCTGTGGAACAAGGGGACCAAGTCCAAAAGTCACAAGCAAGTCGGAGATGGGCAGATGCCCAGGAAATGCCAGCTGCGGGTGCAAAGAAGCTTCGACTGGACAGAAGAAGCTGAGGTTTCTGCAGCAACGAAAAGGGCTAGAGACTTCCCCTTTGGTGGACGGATCCCTCTCGCCGTGGAGAGTCGTGCAGAAGTGTTTTCCCGCCGGAAAGATGCCAACAAGCCTTGCTACACGCAAATCGTGCGTTTGCCGTTTTTGGACGCTGCTGGGGCCCAGGAGGGACCAGGAGGTCGCAAATTGGACCTGAAGAGAGAGGGGACGTCGAGCAAGACAAAGAGCCCTCACTGAAGCAGGTAGCACCCGGAGAAGTGCCAGAAACAGGCACTACGAGGATGCGTGAAATGGTGCTCGCCGAAGTTGCACAAAGGAGTCCCACGTCGCCGGAGACCAACTTAGAAAGTCGTGCAATGCAGGTTAGAGTGCCGTGGACCCAGGCTTGGCTGTGCACAAAGGATTTCCGCCAGAAGTGCACAGGGGCCGGAGTAGCTGCAAAGTCGCGGTTCCCAGCAATGCAGCCCAGCGAGGTGAGGCAAGGACTTACCTCCACCAAACTTGGGCTGAAGAGTCACTGGACTGTGGGGGTCACTTGGACAGAGTCGCTGGATTCGAGGGACCTCGCTCGTCGTGCTGAGAGGAGACCCAAGGGACCGGTAATGCAGCTTTTTGGGTGCCTGCGGTTGCAGGGGGAAGATTCCGTCGACCCACGGGAGATTTCTTCGGAGCTTCTGGTGCAGAGAGGAGGCAGACTACCCCCACAGCATGCACAAGCAGGAAAACAGTCGAGAAGGCGGCAGGATCAGCGTTACAGAGTTGCAGTAGTCGTCTTTGCTACTATGTTGCAGGTTTGCAGGCTTCCAGCGCGGTCAGAGGTCGATTCCTTATCAGAAGGTGAAGAGAGAGATGCAGAGGAACTCGGCTGAGCTCATGCATTCGTTATCTGAAGTTTCCCCAGAGACAGAGACCCTAAATAGCCAGAAAAGAGGGTTTGGCTACCTAGGAGAGAGGATAGGCTACTAACACCTGAAGGAGCCTATCAGCAGGAGTCTCTGATGTCACCTGGTGGCACTGGCCACTCAGAGCAGTCCAGTGTGCCAGCAGCACCTCTGTTTCCAAGATGGCAGAGGTCTGGAGCACACTGGAGGAGCTCTGGACACCTCCCAGGGGAGGTGCAGGTCAGGGGAGTGGTCACTCCCCTTTCCTTTGTCCAGTTTCGCGCCAGAGCAGGGCTAAGGGGTCCCCTGAACCGGTGTAGACTGGCTTATGCAGAATTGGGCACATCTGTGCCCAACAAAGCATTTCCAGAGGCTGGGGGAGGCTACTCCTCCCCTGCCTTCACACCATTTTCCAAAGGGAGAGGGTGTCACACCCTCTCTCAGAGGAAGTTCTTTGTTCTGCCATCCTGGGCCAGGCCTGGCTGGACCCCAGGAGGGCAGATGCCTGTCTGAGGGGTTGGCAGCAGCAGCAGCTGCAGTGAAACCCCAGGAAGGGCAGTTTGGCAGTACCAGGGTCTGTGCTACAGACCACTGGGATCATGGAATTGTACCAGCAATGCCAGGATGGCATAGAGGGGGCAATTCCATGATCATAGACATGTTACATGGCCATATTCGGAGTTACCATTGTGAAGCTACATATAGGTAGTGACCTATATGTAGTGCACACGTGTAATGGTGTCCCCGCACTCACAAAGTTCAGGGAATTGGCTCTGAACAATGTGGGGGCACCTTGGCTAGTGCCAGGGTGCCCTCACACTAAGTAACTTTGCACCTAACCTTTACCAGGTAAAGGTTAGACATATAGGTGACTTATAAGTTACTTAAGTGCAGTGTAAAATGGCTGTGAAATAACGTGGACGTTATTTCACTCAGGCTGCAGTGGCAGGCCTGTGTAAGAATTGTCAGAGCTCCCTATGGGTGGCAAAAGAAATGCTGCAGCCCCTAGGGATCTCCTGGAACCCCAATACCCTGGGTACCTCAGTACCATATACTAGGGAATTATATGGGTGTTCCAGTAAGCCAATGTAAATTGGTAACAATGGTCACTAGCCTGTTAGTGACAATTTGGAAAGAAATGAGAGAGCATAACCACTGAGGTTCTGATTAGCAGAGCCTCAGTGAGACAGTTAGTCACTACACAGGTAACACATTCAGGCACACTTATGAGCACTGGGGCCCTGGGTTACCAGGGTCCCAGTGACACATACAACTAAAACAACATATATACAGTGAAAAATGGGGGTAACATGCCAGGCAAGATGGTACTTTCCTACACAACCCCCCCCCCAAACGAAGGACAATAAGACTAGCCATGACCTGATGAGTCTTCATTGTCTAAGTGGAAATATCTGGAGAGTCCATCTGCATTGGAGTGGCTACTCCCAGGTCTATGTTCCACTGTATAGTCCATTCCCTGTAGGGATATGGACCACCTCAACTATTTAGGATTTTCACCTTTCATTTGTTTTAGCCAAAGTAGAGGTTTGTGGTCTGTCTGAACAATGAAGTGAGTGCCAAACAGGTATGGCCTCAACTTCTTCAGTGCCCAGACCACAGCAAAGGCCTCCCTCTCAATGGCAGACCAACGCTTTTCTCTAGGGGTCAACCTCCTACTAATAAAAGCAACAGGTTGATCCTGGCCCTCAGAATTAAGTTGTGATAGGACTGCCCCTACTCCTAATTCAGATGCATCAGTCTGGACATAGAATTTTTTAGAGTAACAAGGGCATTTCAGGACAGGTGCAGAGCACATGGCCTGCTTCAGCTCCTCAAAAGCTTTCTGACAGTTTGCTGTCCATAATACCTTTTTAGGCATTTTCTTGGATGTGAGGTCATTAAGAGGGGCTGCAATGGAGCCATAGTTCTTAATGAACCTCCTGTAATACCCAGTGAGGCCTAGGAAGGCTCTCACCTGAGTCTGAGTGGTAGGGGGAACCCAATCAATAATTGTATGGATTTTCCCCTGAAGTGGTGCAATCTGTTCCCCACCAACAAGGTGTCCCAGATAAACCACCTTACCCTGCCCTATCTGGCACTTTGAAGCCTTGATAGTGAGGCCTGCCTTTTGCAGAGCCTCCAAAACTTTCCATAGGTGGACCAGGTGATCATCCCAGCTGGAGCTAAAGACAGCTATATCGTCCAAATATGCTGCACTGAAAGCTTCCAGCCCTTGCAGGACTGTGTTCACCAACCTCTGAAAAGTGGCAGGTGCATTTTTCAAACCAAAAGGCATTACAGTAAACTGGTAATGTCCTCCAATGGTAGAAAATGCAGTCTTAGGTTTAGCATCTTCTGACAATTTGATCTGCCAATACCCTGCAGTCAAATCAAAAGTGCTTAGATACTTGGCAGATGCCAGTGTATCTATGAGCTCATCTGCCCTGGGTATAGGGTGAGCATCAGTTTTGGTTACCAAGTTGAGACCTCTATAGTCTACACAAAACCGCATTTCCTTCTTTCCATCTTTGGAATGGGGTTTTGGTACCAGTACCACAGGAGAAGCCCATGGACTGTCAGGGTGCTCAACCACTCCTAGTTCTAACATTTTCTGGACCTCTTGCTTTATGCAGTCCCTGACATGGTCAGGCTGCCTATAGATCTTACTTTTGACAGGTAAACTGTCTCCAGTATCTATAGTGTGCTCACACCAAGAAGTGGTACCTGGCACAGTAGAGAAGAGTTCAGAGAATTGATCTAGGAGATTTATGCAATTATCTTTCTGCTCAGCAGTAAGACAATCAGCCAAAACTACACCTTCCACAAGAGCATCTTGTTCTGTGGAAGAGAAGAGATCAGGTAGAGGATCACTGTCTTCTTCCTGTCCCTCATCAGTTGCCATGAGCAGGGTGAGATCAGCCCTGTCATAGTAGGGTTTCAGGCGGTTGACATGGAGCACCCTAAGGGGACTCCTGGCAGTGCCTAAGTCAACTAAATAGGTGACTTCTCCCTTCTTTTCAACAATTGTGTGGGGACCACTCCATTTGTCTTGGAGTGCTCTTGGGGCCACAGGCTCCAAGACCCACACTTTCTGCCCTGGTTGGTACTGAACCAAAACAGCCTTCTGATCATGGCATTGCTTCTGGAGCTCTTGGCTGGCCTGAAGGTTTTTACTGGCCTTTTTCATGTACTCAGCCATCCTTGATCTGAGGCCAAATACATAATCCACAATATCCTGCTTAGGAGCTTTTAAAGGTTGTTCCCAACCCTCCTTTACAAGTGTGAGTGGACCCCTAACAGGGTGTCCAAAAAGAAGTTCAAAGGGGCTGAAGCCCACTCCTTTCTGGGGTACCTCCCTGTAGGCAAAAAGGAGGCATGGTAGAAGGATATCCCATCTCCTGCGGAGTTTTTCATGGAGACCCATAATCATGCCTTTGAGAGTTTTATTAAATCTCTCCACGAGTCCATTTGTTTGTGGATGATAGGGTGTTGTGAACTTGTATGTTACACCACACTCCTTCCACATGGCCTTTAAGTATGCAGACATGAAATTGCTTCCTCTGTCTGACATCACTTCCTTTGGGAAGCCCACCCTGGAAAATATTCCCAGGAGGGCCTTTGCCACTGCAGGTGCTGTAGTGGTCCTTAAAGGAATAGCTTCAGGATATCTTGTGGCATGGTCCACTACCACCAAGATAAACCTATTGCCTGAAGCAGTAGGAGGGTCAAGGGGGCCAACTATGTCAACCCCTACCCTTTCAAAGGGAACCCCAACCACAGGCAGTGGAATAAGGGGTGCCTTTGGTGTGCCACCTGTCTTGCCACTGGCTTGACAGGTTTCACAGGACTTACAAAATTCCTTTGTGTCCTCAGACATCCTAGGCCAATGAAACAATGGAACTAGTCTGTCCCAAGTTTTCATTTGACCCAGGTGCCCAGCTAGGGGAATGTCATGTGCCAGGGTTAGGAGGAACTTTCTGTACTCCTGAGGAATCACTAATCTCCTGGCAGCTCCAGGTTTAGGATCCCTATGCTCAGTGTACAAGAGGTTGTCCTCCCAGTAAACTCTGTGAGAGTCACTGACATCCCCATTAGCCTGTTTGACAGCTTGCTGTCTGAGACCCTCTAATGTGGGACAGGTTTGCTGTGCCACACTCAGCTCCTCTCTGGCAGGCCCCCCTTCACCCAAAAGCTCAGCAGTGTCTGCTTCCAGCTCCTCTGGTGTAGGTTCTGCACAGGGAGGGAATTCTTCTTCCTCAGAAGTTGAATCCACTGTAGAGGGAGGGATAGTAGGAAGTGGTTTGCTTCTACTAGCCCTAGCTTTAGGGAGTACTTGGTCCATTGTTCCAGGATCCAAGCTTCCCTGTCCTTTTTGCTTTTTGGCCTGAGCCCTTGTCAAAGCAAAAATATGCCCTGGGATGCCCAGCATTGCTGCATGGGCCTCCAACTCCACATCTGACCAAGCTGATGTCTCCAAATCATTCCCTAATAGACAGTCTACAGGTAAATCTGAAGCTACCACAACTTTCTTTGGACCAGTAACCCCCCCCCCCAGTTGAGATTTACAACAGCCATGGGGTGGCTAAGTGTGTTGTTGTGAGCATCGGTTACTTGGTACTGGTGACCAAGTAGGTGTTGTTCAGGGTGGACCAGTTTCTCTATGACCATAGTCACACTGGCACCAGTGTCCCTGTAGGCCTGAACCTCAACACCATTTATTAGGGGTAGCTGCTTGTACTTATCCATATTAAGGGGACAAGCAACTAAGGTGGCTAAATCAATAGCCCCCTCAGAGACTAACACAGCCTCTGTGGCCTCCCTAACAAGGCCAACCCCAACTAAGTTACCAATAGTGAGCCCAGCTACTCCCTTGGATTGGCTATTAGTAGGTTTGCTCCCACCACCACTGCTATTAGTAGGGACACTAGGTGTAGCAGTAGGGGTTGTAGTGGTAGGAGGCTTGGTGCCTTTCTTTGGACAACTGGGATCTGTTGTCCAATGGCCTTTTATTTTACATAAATAGCACCATGGTTTCTTTTCCTTGTTCTGATTAAAGGAGGATTTGGACCCACCACCCCCACCAGACTGTTTTTGTGGGCCTGATGAAGACTCATTTTTAGCTTTGTCCCCACCTTTGTCTGAAGACTTACCATCCTTCTTTTTGTTGCCATCTTTGTCACCCCCTATATGAACTTTTCTGTTCACTCTTGTTCTGACCCATTTGTCTGCCTTCTTTCCCAATTCTTGGGGAGAGGTCAGATCAGAGTCCACCAAGTACTGGTGCAACAAATCAGACACACAATTATTAAGAATATGCTCTCTCAGGATCAAGTTATACAGGCTTTCAAAGTCAGTAACCTTACTGCCATGTAACCACCCCTCCAAGGCCTTCACTGAATGTTCAATGAAATCAACCCAGTCTTGTGAAGACTCCTTTTTGGTCTCTCTGAACTTTATCCTGTACTGTTCAGTGGTTAAGCCATAACCATCCAGGAGTGCATTCTTAAGAACTTGGAAATTATTAGCATCATTTTCTTTCACAGTAAGGAGCCTATCCCTACCTTTTCCACTAAATGATAGCCATAGGATAGCAGCCCACTGCCTTTGAGGGACATCCTGTACAACACAGGCCCTCTCAAGTGCAGCAAACCACTTGTTAATGTCATCCCCCTCCTTATAAGGGGGAACTATCTTGTGCAGATTCCTGGAATCATGCTCTTTTGCAGGATGACTATGGGGAATACTGCTGCTGCCACCATGGGTTTCTAAACCCAGTTTCTGTCTCTCCTTCTCTACTTCTAAAGTCTGTCTATCCAAATCCAGCTGTTGCTTCTTGAGCTTCAGTCTGGTTTGTTCCACTCTCAATCTATTGAGTTCCCTTTCTAACAATCTGTCATCAGGGTGGGTGGGAGGGACATGCCTTGAAACAGAAGTATGATGAGAATGGACAGAAGGAGACCTGTCCCTTACAGAAGCCACCCTAACAGCTTGGCTAACAGAAACATCACTACCAGTATGGTGAGAATAAATGCTTTTGCTATGATGTGAGACAACACTATTTATATGGTGTGGCTCATCATCATTACCAACTATGCTAGACTGTCTAGTAATGGGCAGGCTAGGAAGTTTCTTTCCTGAATCTTTTCCTGGGGGAGTCCCTGGATCAGATTGAGAACCAGTAGCTACTTTTTCAACAGATTGGGCACTTATGGCCTTATCCTGTACTCTAAGCATGTTAATTAACAGTTCTAAAGAAGGATTCTTCCCTAAACTCAAACCTCTCTCTATGCAGAGACTCCTTGCTCCTTTCCAGCTAAGGTGATCATATGCAAGTTTGGACAGATCAACATTTTGGCCTGTGCCAGACATTTTTAGAGAGAGTTAAAGTGATAGTAAAAGATAAAAAGTTTGTCAGAGCTTTTAGAAAGACAGAGAAAAATAACTTTTTAAACTTTTTAGAACTTTTTAGAAAGTTAGAAGTACTTTACAGCACTTAGAAAAGAGTGAAAAGAGGAAATGCAAAACTTTTTGGCTATGTGTATATACACTGACCTTGTTTTGTATATTTTTCTCTTATGAAAAGTACAATGACAAGAGTGGTAAGTAGTCTCAAAGCACTTATCCCACCGCTGCACAACCAATGTAGGAGGCTGGACTGGCTTGTAGTGAGTACCAAGGGGTACTTGCACCTTGCACCAGGCCCAGTTATCCCTTATTAGTGTATAGGGTGTCTAGCAGCTTAGGCTGATAGATAATGGTAGCTTAGCAGAGCAGCTTAGGCTGAACTAGGAGACGTGTGAAGCTACTACAGTACCACTTAGTGTCATATGCACAATATCATAAGAAAACACAATACACAGTTATACTAAAAATAAAGGTACTTTATTTTTATGACAATATGCCAAAGTATCTTAGAGTGTACCCTCAGTGAGAGGATAGGAAATATACACAAGATATATATACACAATAGCAAAAATATGCAGTATAGTCTTAGAAAACAGTGCAAACAATGTATAGTTACAATAGGATGCAATGGGGAAACATAGGGATAGGGGCAACACAAACCATATACTCCAAAAGTGGAATGTGAACCACGAATGGACCCCAAACCTATGTGACCTTGTAGAGGGTCGCTGGGACTATTAGAAAATAGTGAGAGTTAGAAAAATAACCCTCCCCAAGACCCTGAAAAGTGAGTGCAAAGTGCACTAAAGTTCCCCTAAGGAAAAAATAGTCGTGTTAGAGGAATAATGCAGGAAAGACACAAACCAGCAATGCAACAACTGTCGATTTCCAATCTAGGGTACCTGTGGAACAAGGGGACCAAGTCCAAAAGTCACAAGCAAGTCGGAGATGGGCAGATGCCCAGGAAATGCCAGCTGCGGGTGCAAAGAAGCTTCGACTGGACAGAAGAAGCTGAGGTTTCTGCAGGAACGAAAAGGGCTAGAGACTTCCCCTTTGGTGGACGGATCCCTCTCGCCGTGGAGAGTCGTGCAGAAGTGTTTTCCCGCTGGAAGGACGCCAAAAAGCCTTGCTACACGCAAATCGTGCGTTTGGCGTTTTTGGACGCTGCTGGGGCCCAGGAGGGACCATGAGGTCGCAAATTGGACCTGAAGAGAGAGGGGACGTCGAGCAAGACAAAGAGCCCTCACTGAAGCAGGTAGCACCCGGAGAAGTGCCAGAAACAGGCACTACGAGGATGCGTGAAATGGTGCTCACCGAAGTTGCACAAAGGAGTCCCACGTCGCCGGAGACCAACTTAGAAAGTCGTGCAATGCAGGTTAGAGTGCCATGGACCCAGGCTTGGCTGTGCACAAAGGATTTCCACCGGAAGTGCACAGGGGCCGGAGTAGCTGCAAAGTCGCGGTTCCCAGCAATGCAGCCCAGCGAGGTGAGGCATGGACTTACCTCCACCAAACTTGGGCTGAAGAGTCACTGGACTGTGGGGGTCACTTGGACAGAGTCGCTGGATTCGAGGGACCTCGCTCGTCGTGCTGAGAGGAGACCCAAGGGACCGGTAATGCAGCTTTTTGGGTGCCTGCGGTTGCAGGGGGAAGATTCCGTCGACCCACGGGAGATTTCTTCAGAGCTTCTGGTGCAGAGAGGAGGCAGACTACCCCCACAGCATGCACAAGCAGTAAAACAGTCGAGAAGGCGGCAGGATCAGCGTTACAGAGTTGCAGTAGTCGTCTTTGCTACTATGTTGCAGGTTTGCAGGCTTCCAGCGCGGTCAGCGGTCGATTCCTTATCAGAAGGTGAAGAGAGAGATGCAGAGGAACTCGGCTGAGCTCATGCATTCGTTATCTGAAGTTTCCCCGGAGACAGAGACCCTAAATAGCCAGAAAAGAGGGTTTGGCTACCTAGGAGAGAGGATAGGCTACTAACACCTGAAGGAGCCTATCAGCAGGAGTCTCTGATGTCACCTGGTGGCACTGGCCACTCAGAGCAGTCCAGTGTGCCAGCAGCACCTCTGTTTCCAAGATGGCAGAGGTCTGGAGCACACTGGAGGAGCTCTGGACACCTCCCAGGGGAGGTGCAGGTCAGGGGAGTGGTCACTCCCCTTTCCTTTGTCCAGTTTCGCGCCAGAGCAGGGCTAAGGGGTCCCCTGAACCGGTGTAGACTGGCTTATGCAGAATTGGGCACATCTGTGCCCAACAAAGCATTTCCAGAGGCTGGGGGAGGCTACTCCTCCCCTGCCTTCACACCATTTTCCAAAGGGAAAGGGTGTCACACCCTCTCTCAGAGGAAGTTCTTTGTTCTGCCATCCTGGGCCAGGCCTGGCTGGACCCCAGGAGGGCAGATGCCTGTCTGAGGGGTTGGCAGCAGCAGCAGCTGCAGTGAAACCCCAGGAAGGGCAGTTTGGCAGTACCAGGGTCTGTGCTACAGACCACTGGGATCATGGAATTGTACCAACAATGCCAGGATGGCATAGAGGGGGCAATTCCATGATCATGGACATGTTACATGGACATATTCGGAGTTACCATTGTGAAGCTACATATAGGTAGTGACCTATATGTAGTGCACACGTGTAATGGTGTCCCCGCACTCACAAAGTTCAGGGAATTGGCTCTGAACAATGTGGGGGCACCTTGGCTAGTGCCAGGGTGCCCTCACACTAAGTAACTTTGCACCTAACCTTTACCAGGTAAAGGTTAGACATATAGGTGACTTATAAGTTACTTAAGTGCAGTGTAAAATGGCTGTGAAATAACGTGGACGTTATTTCACTCAGGCTGCAGTGGCAGGCCTGTGTAAGAATTGTCAGAGCTCCCTATGGGTGGCAAAAGAAATGCTGCAGCCCCTAGGGATCTCATGGAACCCCAATACCCTGGGTACCTCAGTACCATATACTAGGGAATTATATGGGTGTTCCAGTAAGCCAATGTAAATTGGTAACAATGGTCACTAGCCTGTTAGTGACAATTTGGAAAAAATGAGAGAGCATAACCACTGAGGTTCTGATTAGCAGAGCCTCAGTGAGACAGTTAGTCACTACACAGGTAACACATTCAGGCACACTTATGAGCACTGGGGCCCTGGGTTACCAGGGTCCCAGTGACACATACAACTAAAACAACATATATACAGTGAAAAATGGGGGTAACATGCCAGGCAAGATGGTACTTTCCTACAAATACTGAGTAAATATGCGGAGCAGGTGCCTGTTTTTGTTTTTATTTGTTTGGGCGCTTTGTAAAGCACCAACTGTTACCTTATGAAAACTTTGAAGCACCTGTTCACAGTAGGCTTAATGCGTGTTTTTCACATGCTGATGAATTGCTAGCTGCTCCAGCATATTGTTAGGCTTGTACCCCGGCAGTGGCTGGATAGTTCACCCGGTGCTGCACCAAATGCTGAGGGTTGTTTGGGGGTTACTCATGTGAGCCCATCAGCTTGAAATATGTCTGATCTCATCGAGAGTAAGAAATTGTAATGCCTATGTGATTATAATTCAGGCACTGCTCGGAAGATCGCTTGAATGAAGTCAGAGAGAGCAGGCTAGGCAGTAAGCCTCGGATCCTCCCTATGGTGTTACCACCCCACTACCCTTTGCACTGAAACATATACAAAGATAAAACGTATGTCAACTAACTTGACTGCCCACTCGTGTGATCAACACTGGTGTTCCTTAACTTTTCAAAATGTATGTTTTTTACATTGTCCTGTAAAGAAATAGATGCTTTGAATTACTAATGTGGCTTCTCGGAAAAGTGCTGCACACATGGCTATCATTTGTTCCAGTATAAAGGCACTTTTTAACTTCTGATATAGTTGAATTTTTCCCACCTTTTATCATGACTTGTGTAGAGAGGACCCAACATTCCTTCAGCATTGTCACTTTAGTCCAGTGAGAATTCTCATTCCTAGACCAATGCAACTCTGGCACCCAGGCACCCTAAAATATAACGCAGTGCTGTCTGAAACAAGCATGGTATCCTCCATGAAGCGGGGGAGCAGAGAAACTAGTGGGAAGAAGGATAGAAGAATGTAGATTCAAAGCACATCAAACAAGTATGCCACTGTTTGGGAGAAAATGTGTACCAGAGAGGGAATCACACATGTATTTGTGAAATACATGTTCATCCAAGGGTTGGTTGGTGCTAAATCACCAATGCTTATTACCCAATTCAAAGGTACACATACTCTGGTCACTTTATCTATTTTGACTAGGGGTCTTATTTTTCACTAAATTGTGGATTTACTTCTGCTCCCATTCAGCAATCTTGTTCTTGCTAACTGTCTTTTGATTACTTGTTTTATATAATATGTTTTAAGGAAGTGCTTGTTGTAGCAGCGCTCCTGACAGTTACAGAGAGGAACAATAATTATTAAGACCAATTCGGAGAGAATGTAATATCTCAACATTTTCAACAAAGTTGGTGCATTCATTTTAGCTTAAGAATGTTAGTAGGTGTAGAGAGCCACCTGGGCTCTTCTATACTTTGTTGCCCTCGGAGGGCAAGAGGGCGGACGTTAGCCCGATGTTATATAATAAAGCGGGAGCTGCTGACCCGGCAGTCCCATATGCACTGCACCAAGTGTACGTTGTGTTCTGTTCTGACTGCAGCAACGGCGGTGCGCCCACCCCCGATGAAAGAGGAACAAGCGGACGCTCTCCAGACCCGCCAAACTCCTGTGCATCGTCCGACCACCTCGAAACAAGAAGAGGGAGCATGTGGCAGCTGTGGCTATGAGCAACGGTGCTCATCGACACAGGAGCATCAGTCAACGTGATGGACGACACAATGTACCAACAACTCTCTCCCAAACCATGCCTGACTCCCAGTAACACCAAGATTTATACATATGGAGGACGTGATCCGCTTCCCCTGCAAGGCACGATTGAAGTGCCAGTAACCAATGAACAACACACCACCTGTGCAAGGTTTTATGTGGTCAAAGGAGACCGAGGCACCCTGCTGGGATGCCACACAACGGAAGACCTAGAATTAGTCTTTTTTGCTTGCCAGGTGTACGAATCGCACACCGAATCTCTTCTCAGCGAGTTCCCGCAGCTGTTTCAAGGACTAGGGAAACTCAGAGCCAAGCGTGTGAAGCTGCACATCGACTTGGAGGTAACACCAGTCACACTGAGGCACCAGCAAGGGCCCTTTCATCTGAGACCAGCAGTCAAGAGGGAACTTCAAATGCTGGAAGACCAAGGGGTGATAGAAAAGGTTGATGGGCCCACCCCCTGGGTTTCGCCATTAGTGATCGTGCCCAAGCCGCCAGGGCCCATACGCCTCTGTGTGGACATGCGTCTCCCCAATCGTGCCATCCGGAGGGAGCATCACATCACACCCACAATGGACGTCATAATAGCGGACCTGAATGGTGCACAGTGGTTTTCGAAACTAGACCTCAACTCTGGCTACCATCATCTTAAGCTAGATCCGGACAGAAGGAACATCACCACCTTCTCGACCCACGTAGGGTTGAGGCGATACCAGAGGTTGAGCTTCGGGGTATCCTCAGCAGTGGAGGTGTTTCAAAATGCCATCAGAGAAATATTATCAGGGCTGTCAGGAGTTATCAACCTGAGTGATGACATCCTAATCTACTCGGAAACACGTGAGGAACACCATTGCCGTTTGAGAGCCACCCTGCAGAGACTTGCGGATGCAGATCTCACACTTCACAAACAGAAGTGTGCATTTTACCAAACGTCCATTGATTTTTTTTGGATACATCTTCTCGAGGGAAGGACTTCAGGTACACCCGAGAAAAGCAGACGCCATCTGCCAAGCCCCAACCCCCCAGAGTGCGACTGAAGTCAGGAGTTTCCTGGGTATAGTGACGTACTGTGGCCGATTCATACCTCAGCTAGCCACAATGGCGGAACCACTCAGGCAGCACACCAAGTGTTCGTTGTGTTCTGTTCTGACCGCAGCAACGGCGGTGCGCCCACCCCAGGTGAAAGAGGAACGGCTGAACACTCTCCAGACCCACCAAACTCCTGTGCATCGTCCAACCACCTCGAGACAAGATGAGGGAGCATGAGCCCGATGTTATATACTAAAGCAGGAGCTGCTGACCTGGCAGTCCCATATGCACCGCACCAAGTGTACGATGTGTCCAGTTCTGACAGAACTGTGAAGGGCCTATGTACAGTAGGGACATGTCCCTACAAGATGTGGAGAACAGCGTGTCTGAGATGCAGATTATTTGATAACAGTTATTTTGAACCGGGCTCATTTTTTCAGCTCAGCATTTCTTTACCTCCTCAATTAAACCAGGTTGAACATAATACAATTTGCAACTTTCTGGCAACATATTTTGAATACAAGCATGTAAATAAAACAGATAGTTTTTTTTGGTATGCTTTTATTATAAAAATTGTAGTACTCGGACAAACATGTTCTTTATTTTCCCACTTGCAAAGTATGTTAATCTTGTGTCTGCTATTGCAGTTTCAAAAACAGTGAGTTAGTTTATTTCTTCTAAGAATGGTGGTAGTGGAGCGGGGAGGTCACACCTTGAACAATCCAGTCAGGAAGAAACACATCATCCTTTAAGGTCATTAACAAGTCATGGAGAGCTCCTCTCCTGTCAGCAGCATATTCCTTGTTTTGCGCACTCCTTAAGGCCCCCTGCGTGGTAAAAATGATACTGTGCGCGGCCGTTCTGATGTGCGGCTTAGATGGAACATAGCTTACAACACTGTGAGGTTGCATCTGGGGGTAGGTTCAAATAGCTAAAGTCCTATAGAAATGTAAGGGCACTGCTGTCAGAGGGAGCTTTACTCCACAGGCCCGTACTTTTTCAGGGTGCCATGCTCATGCATCAAAGTTCACTTATAGTTTTTAACACAAGACTGTACTATTTATTAGTGATGATGGAGCTAACGTGGCCAAAACCACTAGATTGTTCCAGCAGTTGGATCTACCTTGATTTCCTTTAACCTGTATGACATATTTTTTTTAAATAAAAATACGAGCCTCATCCTATAAGGCAGCCCTCTAAACATATTGATCTAGGAGTTGTAAAACCTTCTGACATGCTTGGGTAATTCTCACACCAGAGCCTTTTTACATGAATGCTGTATTTGCAGATTGAAGCTTCTGCCTCAGTGCCAGCATTGTGAACTTCAGTGTCATCTTAAGGATGTTTTGGTCCCTTGTTTGGGACAACTTTAGATTTTAATGACCATTTTTTTTGCTAATTCAAGCCCTTTGTTGCCTAACAATACAGAATTATACGTTAATTGTTAAGATATAAAAATACACGGAAGTGAGCTA
The DNA here is from genome assembly GCF_031143425.1 of Pleurodeles waltl. NCBI lineage: Eukaryota > Metazoa > Chordata > Amphibia > Caudata > Salamandridae > Pleurodeles > Pleurodeles waltl. Next base: position 821,474,519 of record NC_090443.1, on the reverse strand, counting down.
CAGCAAAAGTTCACTTTTCAAAGGGGTTCCTTGGAAGGCGGGGTACGCGGGTCATCGCCCCTTTTGCCCAGGCCTTAAACCGTCTCTGACAAACCTTAGACTACTGGGGTTCGATGTCACTCAGAAGGCACTGCAGGGACAAAGCTCACATTGCTAAAGATTTCAAGAGGAGAAAGAGAGAATGGATGGAGAAAAAACTTTGATCTTACTTTCAAACTCTGCAAGATATGCTTTAAAAATGTACAAACTATGCACAATGCTTGGGACAGACCCCCCATAGACGTTTTCGTATAAACTCTTCTCTTCTACAAAGTGGGTAAGGGGTGTTTGACAAATGCACGGATTTGATTGTTTTTGGTAAAAACTGTTTAGGGGATAAATCCTTTAACAAGAGTGTTTTGTAGACTGGTAGGTCAGGGCTGCCGTGGGTTCTGCGGAAGTCTGTGTGGAAAGGGGTCACCTGGCAGGGCCCGATCCATCAATTATTGATCAAAAGCTACTTAGGGTTGTTAGAACTGGAGGAACAGAGGTCTCAATGTTGTCGGAATACTGTTACTAAGGAAAAATGAAGCTGTGTTATTGGAGGTTTTGGGGAACTTTGTCCTACACCAATGATCCTCCAGTGACTATTTTAGACTTACATGAACATTGCCACAAGCAGAGCGCCCCTCCTTACTGAAACCCAGAGCTCATAAAACAGGAATGCCAGATACAACTCGGAGTCCAATGTGTTTTTTCACCGACATAACAATGACCAGCTTCAGATGTTATTTTAACCATGAGATGTTCTTGGCAAAAGAGACTGTGGAGTCACCTTGACACACATGTGGAATGTAATAAAAGAAATACTGCTCACTTACCATGTGCTTTTATTTACTTAATAGTCAGAGCTGTGCAGCAATCTGTCGCTCACTACACATCAGTACAGTTTAGTCATTTTTTAAAGCATAGGCATGTTGTTTAGCTAACCCTAGTTCTTAATTTGTAAAAATGTAAGTGCCAGGGCCTGAGGCATTTCTCGGGAAGCAACTGTGGTTAGCAATACTTTCTATTCCTGCCCACACTGCCACATGCTATTACAGATCACGCCGTGAATACATGGCCTGTACACACATCTTTCATATGTCTTGAATTATTTTTGAAAATGTTGTTAATGAGCTGTGGTAAACATGCACAGAGATCACCACCATGAGGTAGCCTGTCATCAATAAGAACCAATGAGAAGCGCCGGTGCTAAGCACTAGCAGACACAGGAACAAATTATGCCCTGGCCAAGCTGCCATAATTAATCAATAGAGAATAGCCACACACTGCTGGATATTTTGTTTGCCCTTTAAGATTTCTTTTCACATGTACTATGCTCTGCTGCCTTTTGGTACGGTTTGCGTTGCACAATTAATATATACATACATGCTTGCAAAAGATATTTTCCTGGCAGCTGGTATGCACCTGGTAGGCTCTTGGTCAGCAGGCTTCTCTTCCCACAGTTGAAGACTGGAGATTTAGAACATTTCACAAATATATATTTGGAATTAAGACTTTCTACTAATGAAGTATGAGGATGCTAGCTGCGCCCACTTTTAGGCATTAGAAGTTTTGTGCAACCAGGGGCTGCTCCTTCGCTTCACCTGTGCCAGAAGCAGAAAAATAAAACAATAGTTTTCTATCATTTTATTTTTCTGCTTCTGGCACAGCAGTGCAGGGAGGGGCGGGACTGGGCCAGAGGAGGTGGGAGGGGGGAGAAGGAGAGAGTGCACCTAAGTGCGCATGTGTGTTTGGCCGTCTGTCTGAGGCTGGCCAAATACACATGCGCACTTAGGAGAAACTGCACAGACCCCATGGCTGTGTCTGAGTGGCTGTCACTGCCGCTCAGACCAATCCTGGTGCTGCTTTCATGCAAGTTTTTGCATGAAAGCAGCACTAGGATTGCTGGGGAGCCTGCAAAGGTGTCCCAGTTGTAAAAGCTGAGACACCAGAAGAGGATCAAGGCAGCATGTGGTGGCAGCAACGGAAAGAGGTAATTTGTTTTTCAAATTATTTTTTATTCCCTCCCAGCTGGCCCCCCCCCCTTGAGATTTGCAGCCACCGCTTCTGCGCGCAACCACCTTAGGGCAAAAGCACACAGGATGGTTTCACATTACAATAAAAAGGCGAAATATTGCCTTCTTTTTTGTAGATGGGGAGTTCTCCTGCAGCAAAGCGATATATTGTCTGGAGCACTAAACATTTTCTCGCCATTCCTGGAGCTGCCTCCTTAGCTCTGATTAAACACCAAACCCTCACCTGAAAGTATGATGTACTATAATGCTTGTATGGTTTGCAGTTGTTTTATGCCATTTTCTTCTCAGAAACTGAATATTGATCTGGCATGCCTCTTTTGCCATTCTTTACACCTGGGGCACATGGTCATTTTGACTCGATTAATATAAGAATGCAAATCACAGGAAAAACTGCACTTCATTCTTGTGGGGCTGCGAGTTCTGTGCCTATTACTTTCAAAGGTCAAAAAACTTGATAAATCCCTCGCATGGGAGACTGATTGAATCCACAGGAATTAGCCATGGGTTCGCCTAAATTAACAGCCAGTAGTTCCACAATCTGTAGCTAGAGCTTGATTGACTTCCAATAAATTAAGCTGGTTTTACTCTTCTACAACTAAGGGAAATGTTGGTAAATGTAAGCTCCAAAGCATGCTCAGTTCAGTGCAAACTATATAAAACATCTTTCATTTCAAGTAAAAGACAGAATCCTATAAATACTACTTAAATGCACATTACTTGACATCAGCCCAAACAAACAGTGGCGAAGTCAACATGTTTCATCTGTGACAGCTATTGGCTTTGGCAAAGTTGTGTAGCCATGCTGTACAGCAGCCCGGGCGCTTTGCAGTGTGGCTAAAACTAATTTGGGAAACCACTATGACACAGTCAGGACTAATGTGCTTAATGTATGTGACTCTTGGAAGTGTACCCACAGCAAAACCTAATTCAATCTCTTTGTAATAGCCACTGACAGGAACTGCCCGCAGGTGGGTGCAGAAGAGATATCTAACTTGCTCCCCTAAGCTCTGTATTCTATTTAGCCTGCTCTTCTAAAATGCCAAGAGCATTAAGGAGACCATTTGCTAGTATAGAATCTAGTTCTGCCATCTCTGTGGCTTTCTCATTCTCTTTCTGTGGCTCTTTCTCTTCCTCTCTTGCGTTCTATATATCCAGTCAAAACTAACTCTGACTTGCAATAGTGAATTCTGAATAGTAAATCCACGCGGTTTTCTAATCAACTTCGATTCAGAGGCAGAAGGAACCTGCAGATGTTTGTAAGCAGATGATTTGTTCAGCTGAGGTTTACTCAATGTGGCTCTTTCTGGCAGTCTTAGGGCTGGCTTTAGTGTGGTGCAGCCGCACCGGGTGCTGACCTGGATTGGGGGGCGCTGACCTTTGGGGGCGCTGTGTTTAGCAATAACTTAGAAACTTGGGATTTAAAAGAACCTCCTGAAAAGTTTCTTGTGTGGCCAGCCCTCAGGAAGCATGTAAAATGTCAAGATACTTCTTGTGAATACTGTTCCTTCTAGGGAGAGAGATAAGAGTTTTGATTAATGTCAGCGTTGACTCACCATAAGGTAGCGTAGACGGTTAGTATACCTGCTGCAAAGAAAAGAACTATATTTTATGTGGATAGCTGAGTTGATTAGTGAAGCCAGCCTTCACAAGCGCCTTAAAACAATTGAATGTATGTGAAAGAGGGGCTATGGAGAGATAGGGGCACATTTGCCGTGCGGTAGTGAGGAATACAAGGAGGATGGTAATGGGCTAGGAGCACCAAAAAAGACTGTCGCACAGGGTGCCAACAGCTCTATAGCCCTCCCTGGTTTTAGCTACATGTGACTTGCCTAACTTTTAGGTTTCAGACAGATTTTCTAGGATTTCGCGATATCTGCAGAAATGTTCTGGGTTTCTGTGTTTGTTGCTAGAGCCATTCAAAAAATTCAAACTAGTTCATTGGTGCTCACTTTATAAATCTCATAAGAATTAATAAATTAGTTACCCGTGCTGATATTTAATCTTATGTCCCGCAAATTATGAACAATCAAACCTGCAGATTAAACTCTGCACTCTGAACCAAATACACTGTGAGTAGTTGATGGTTACTGACATCTATGATTTATAGAGTACACTGAGGTCTCCACAACGAGTGCAAAGCAACGCACTCCAGTACAGCGCCTGAATGTTCTTCCGGATGTAATGCATGGGGTTCAATTTACCAAAATGCCAGGGGTAGCGGAAGTGACATCACACGCCCTTTGACCTCCACTTTCATTCACAGACACATATTTACACATACACACAAATTCACACTTACACACACATTCTCACATAAACACACTCACCTGCAAGCGCGCACACAAATAAATTTAAAAGCATTTTACTTACCTCAGCTGTCACAAGAGGGCATATTCTCATTTTTATTCCACTAATAGTGAATAATATTTTATGTTTCACTATTAGAGTAATAAAAATTTGACAGAAAACAAAGAGAGAGGAACCCCAAATGACGTCCATAAGGACAAGCCCACTGCGTTCCTGGCATTGAATTTGTCATCTCTGAAGCTATTGGTTGCAAGGGCAGTGCCAGAGGTCACAAATGGCAACCTGTGGTCGCAGATGCGACCCTTAAATGACGTTGATGAAGTAATGTCTTGAAAAAGGTTTTTTTTATTTACTTACATTACAAAAATGTCTATTTGTGCAAACTAGCAAATACGGTATGATTCTCCCCCCTGAGATATGCAATAAAGCGCTTGATGGCAGGAGTGACTGCTCAAAGCCTGGAAGAGCAGTTTTAAGAGGGTCCTTGAGTCTGATTTAGATGTGGACAGGGACAGCACAAAGAATATGCAGGACTGACTCCACATGGTGGCCACATAGCCAAGAGCTTTTATCTATGCCTTTCATAACCCACGGAGGGGCTTGATTTTCACAAAGAAATATGCCAAAGAGATACATGATTAATATTCATTTTGTATTTAGCGAAAATGGCTACCGAAGATATCCTTGCTGAAGACTGCTAGTATAGGAGTTAATCACGGAACAAGCACGAGCGTAAGCCTTTTCTGAAAGTACTCGTCCATGATAACAGTTCTTGCTGCTTTGTCTCCTTTATTTCTAAAAAGGCTATGATATATTCTTTCAGCCAATGCTTTTTTAAATCAAGGGCCTCCTTTATGAGAGTTTGGCACACAGCAGCGTGACAAGGAACCTTGGCGCATTCCTGTCCTTTTCACCAGCACTGGCACACAATAGGCCGCCATGCCCCAATGCAGGCACCATTGTGAAAGGGTGTCTGCATTGCAGGGATGATTGTTTTTGTGCAGGAAGGTATACCTTCCTGCACAAAACAATCCTTCCTGCACAACAACAATCACAAGAGGCATTTTCCTTTTTTATGTGTGCTGCAAAATGCAGCACATATAGAAAAAGGAAAAAACAACGAGAAATAAAGATATTTCTCCTCATTGCATCTCTCTTATGCCTCCCCTGGGGAGGCGTAGGCTTCTGACGCATTCCCAGGTTTACTAAACCTCGTAAGTCTGGGAATGTGTCAAATGCCACGAGTATTACGTGGGAACACCCACCACAACACTCATCGCAGGCCTCCATGTTGCAGGGTGAGGCAACCCAGTGGCTTGCGCTGCGTTGCCTCAGTCCATTGTTATAAGGCCATCAAAAGCCACCCCGGGTGGCTTTACACGGCCGTGTAAATATGGCCCTTCAGTGTGCACCGCCAGACCATCACTAAGACTGACGCTCCAACGGCGCCGAGGGGATTTAAAATAAGTCGACAAGTGTTTTTTTGAGAATTGTAAATGTTCATACCACACATTTTTAGACAATTAATACTTACAGGTAACTGTTGCCAAATTTGATAACTCAGTGAGGTCTAACAGCTGGACTTTATTTTCTACATGAGTCTAGCAAAAGACGACACCCTTCCAGACTTTTGATTACATAAACTGAACTCCAACCTGGTTTTTGCTTGTGAGACGTTGGGTGGGAGGCAGAATACACACCTGTAAAGTTGGATATATTTCCCTTTCCATTAGCTCAGTTAAATGCTCAGGTGATGGGCTCTGGATTTTTGTTTGAAGTGACTTAAAAAGATGACTCAATAAGTTGGCTTTTAGCTCTGGAGCAAGTGTATGTTCATGAAAAGTCGCTCCATGTGGAATGTTATAACCAGATAATTGTATCCATGTACTAATGTGATTTTTTTTCCTTATATAAGTACCATGATACTTTCTTTTTTTATTTATTTTTCTACCAATGATGCAGTAATGCTGTTGTGGGATGCTTTGAACTGTTGAACCACAAAAGAAGTAACACGGATTTGAGTAAAGCACCACCTATCGCATGCAGTGCTACTGCACCAGAAACCTGTGGTTAGAACTGCCATATAAAATAGTTGTGTATGTAAGTTTTTTGATATAGGGAGCTGCAGATAGGTGGGTCTTCACACGGGAAGGTGTTTTAACTGGCTGCGCATTAATGCATGGGACATGCTAGCGAATCATAGGATTTTTTGAGTTGCAATTTTGACAGCTCTAGAAACATGGCAGAAGAATGCGCCTCTTTCCCAAAAGCAACAGGCCCTCATTCATTTAAAATCCTCCATAAATTTGATTTTATGCGGTTAATATTTTAATAAATTCTGAAGTGTCGTGTTTGCAATCCCAAGTAATTCACTGTTATATAGGTTGAAAGTAGCCTTTTTGTGTCATAATTTCACCAAACGGGAGGTTAACTTAAATCTTTATCTTGAGGTCGATTCTCAAAAGCATTTATAAGTAGGGGAAACAGTATTACAGGAGTATTCTTATAGATACTCTCCCATGCCTTTATGAATCACCCCCGAATCGTCCAACTTCCTATTAGTAAAAGAGGAAAGAGGGAACTGTTGTTTCCGTTTGTACTAATTATATATTATTCCCATTGTATTCACATTTCAGATATTTTGGGGCTGATCCACAAAGTGTGTAAAAGACTATCAAAGGACTTTTATTTTGCATACTGCAAAATAGCTTTGTGAATAGGCCTTTTACGTCTTAGCATCTAATGCAATAACTACATCACTTTTTTGATATAGGTAAATGTCACTTTAAGAGTCATGCAGTTCTTTGGATCTAAATTGCATCTTGAATGGGTTATATTGGAACGTATTGTTTTATAGACCTTCCTATGAAGATTGCTTTCCCACCACATGGACAATCTCGGCTCATTATACTTCACAACAATCCAGACTGTCAGCGACCTGCTCTTCTGCACAATGTGATTTGTGGTGGTACCATTGCACAACCTCAAAGGTGTATGTTAAGCATAAATGCAACAGTCATTAGCAAAGATCCTATGCCTTACAACCTTTTCCTTTGTACAAAGACCCCAGCACTTTATCACTAGCATATGTTTCCTAGGACTGTAATGACTTCATGCTGCTAACCATATTGTTCTTCAAATCAGAAATGTATGTTTGCCTCTTACTTCACTGAATGAGAATAAGTACCACTAACCTATGACTACACTTAGACATCAGCCACAAGTACATGGCACATTTGAAAGTGCTTATTTCAAAAATATACTGTTTCAACTTATATGGCCTTTGACATGTTGGTGGTTGACAGATATGCCTGTAAATATGAGTAAAACGAAAAAGATGTTGATAAGTTTTGAATTCTATTTCTCTATAGCAAAGTTTGTCTGCAAGCACACACTGCAGGGAAATGTGCTAGTCCTTGTCTATACATTTATAACATGCATTATTCTTAGGTGTTATATAATAGATAAAGATCAACACTGCTTTCCATCAGGCACCATGTTTGCCAGAAATCATTTTATTTTGGTGACCTTTGGTTGTTTTTTTGATGAACGACGGTATTTTGTCAATATGAGGCCATTTAGGAGTTTTCAAAGCAATTATCCAATGCTTTTTGCGCTGTTCTGTAAATCATGGGAACATTACTAGAACTGTTCAGAACTTTCTCAGTCTTCCCCTCACTATAGTCATACCGGAAAGATTAATAAGGCCAAAGTCATCCTTTCAGAAACACATATTCGTCTTTCTATTGTGTCTATGACACGATGCAGAAAAGGATGACTACCAGCTATACAGGAAGAACATGAAAGATGATAACTGTTCCATTTCCCCTCCTGCAATAACATAACAAAATGACTAACATGTCTATCACACTTGCACTGATGTGAGTTTTTCTAAAATGTTTCTAAAAGGAGGTCAGACAGAATACATTTCAGATGTCCCTGTCATCTTCCTTGGACAAATATGAGAATATGAGTTTGAATTGACTGGAAACAACAACAATATGTGGGTGTGCACTCTGAATATCAACATTAGAATATCGATGGGATATAATATTGCTGACAAGATATCAAAAAGAAAATATTGACAGAGAAGTAAGTCTCCAAGAGAGTGAGGTGTTCTGTGAGCAACACAGTGAGTGTTAATAGGACCTTAAATGTAGAAAGCACCATAGGTAGTGATAAGACGTGGATTTTTCCAGGTAATTTCACCCAACAGTAACGGAGAGTGGCACTGCAGCCGTGAAGCGGCAGTCTCATATTTGTACACTTAGCTAAACTTTGGAAAAATGTTGTAGAAATGAACCTGTAATTCAGTAGCTATTTTCCTATAAGCATGTTATTTTAAGTATATCAGCTGTAATGTAGAAATAATGTGAAACTAGATCAAGCTATCACATACTACAATGAATCATATTGTTTTCAAACTATTTTCCAGGTAGAACATTTTTCCTATGTACACTTAACAAGGAATACACTTTTTTATTAAAATACTTATAAGTACCCGCCTTCTTCTTCACTACTGTGTCACTGATCTAGGCTTTCACAAATTCCTCCCTAAAATATGCAAGCACCACACAACTACCTAATGTGAAAGAGGAAACATAGCAATGATGTAAACCAAAATAATGGAAATGTAATGAAATCTGTGGGTGTGACAAATATTTATTTCAAGGTACAATGAAGAGGATCCTATCAATATTGGGAACGTACTTTTATCATTGATGATTTTGAAATTGTTGGACTACATTTAGCGTCAGGGTAGGATTGCTGTTATTTTAGAATGTGGCTTTAAGAGGTTGTTATGACTGTGTTTAAAGTTAGGCTAAATGTTACAGTTAGGGCTGTCCTTACGTTTTCATAGGCGGCTATGATTGTTTATTGTTATGGTTAGTGTTTGGATAAGGAAAGTTATCAAGGAGTATCTTAATTCTGCTATTCATTATAATAGGCTCTTTAAATTTTAAAATACGTTAGTCACAATTGTGGCTTCCTCATAGTCACTTTTGTTCAATATAGCCCCTCAATTTTTCCTTTTTTCGTTATCATATATATCCATAAATAATACTCGTGGCATGCAATTCAAAAAACACGTTTGAAAACATTCTTTTTATGAATATTCTAATCAATTATTGCTTTTCAAAGCATATCGATTTAATAAATACATGCAAAGTATCTAAGGATCGAAACATAAAACAAGTTCCAGTACTGTGCATGGATCAATACAAGGAAGATCCTGTGCTATTCATTAAGGGTGTGTGGGATGCTCTGCTCCGCAGGTGGAACTAGCAGAGTTTTTGAACTCCGCGTTCCGCTTGGAGCATGAGTTGTCCAAAACAATCCGCTAGCCCTGCCAGCCGTGCGGAGCTCACCCTATGCACAGACAGTCTTCGCTCGTGCTGTGCAGCCCATAACTGGGCTGCAGCGCGCACAGGAGCAGAGGAGGGAGGCAGCCGTGCTGAGAAGGACTCATCGGAGAGGAGTCTTCTTCTCTTTTTTTTGTCGTTGTTTGTGCACACTGGTACACAAACAAGGCCTGAATTGGTGAATTTTCACCTCTTCTTGTGTCCCGTTAGCCATCTATTTATATATTTTTAAAACACTGAAAATACTTGTAATACAGTGACCCCCTGCTCAAATGATCAGGTTTGCGCCATAAATATACTATTTATTTTATATGTATTTCACAGTTAAAAGTTTCCCAAACATGTCACTTGACAATTTCTCTCAATAAAAATACATATCTATTCATGTGACTTTTGCATGCCATTTTTCCCTGGTTTTCTAAAGGTTTGAAAAATCATGATGTTTCTTCCACGGCTATAGGCCAAACATCCTACATGATGTTACTGTGGCTCCCAAGCCAGAATGTGAAGTGCCCCTTCAGGACCAAGTGCAATCTTGGCTAGCTTCAATTGGCTTTGAGTTGCAAGCTGTGAATCTGCTCACTCTCCCACAGTCCTTCTGATCGGAGGTGGCAGGGAAACTTCATTCAGCCATTCATTCATTGTAAAAGTGGTCAAACATCAAGCAGGTATGGACTTTTTAAAACTTTATTTCACTATTCCTCTGGTTAAAACTAAAATATCCCTTAGTGATGACGTGGGTAAATTGATTTTTTCTTTTTTTTTTAAACAAACTATCACTCCGATTCTCTTTTTGTTCTTTGATATTTTTAAAGAGGCAAGTCACTGCCCATATGTAGGCTTCTGCTGGTTCCAAACTTGATACAAGCAGTAGATAGTCATTGAAAACAAACTTTGTCATTTTTGGTACCACTTTCGAAAAAAACATTTATTAGTTAGTACAGGGCTACATATTTGCCACAAACCGTCTGCCTCCTTTTGATGTAAAAACGACGGTGTGTACATTGAAGGCGTTTTATATAGTGGACTGTTAATTACAAACTAGAGACTGCCAACTTAATGGGCTCATGAAAATGCAATTACGGAGTAAAAGGTCAAAGTAGTGCTATTGCAGTTTTATAGGGGGTTAGGGTAATAAAGTTGTCTTCAAATTGCATAGTAACTTTGCCAAAGTAATTATATTTTCATTTGTTCCTAAAAGTGAAGTAGGTACTTTTCCCTGAAAAAAACTGCTTAGAGCAATAACTTCCTGAAGTAGCATTCAAGGGCAACTTGCCCTTTTATTTCGTAAAGATATTTGCACAAACGCAGCCTTCCTTAGGAGCAGTTTCATAACTTAGAATTCAGGTTGGGCTACAACAAGCCGTTATAGGTGCGCACGCGGGCGGGGGCTTGCGGTGGGAGGTGTGTGTGTGTGTGTGTGTGTGTGTGTAATTCCCAGGCACATCTGGGGTTTGGAGGGGTCTGTGGCAAGTTGAATGCGTGGCTTCTCTGCCCAGGGTGACAAAATTCGTGACCTGGGCATTACCTAGGGTCTTGTTATCATCATCATTCCTATTTATGTTTATAGTAGACTCTAAGGCCCAAATTTAAGAAAAGTGGTGCTGCATTAAATGCAGCGCCACATTCTTTGCGCCCATCAGCGTCCCCCCTAACGCCACCATGTGTGCGCCATATTAAACATACGGTGCACTATTTCGCAGGTTAGGGATAATAGCCTCAAATTTTTTTAGCCTGTTGTAGTACATTGCAGGATTAGAGCCAAAAATGTTGGTGCTAGTCCTGCAAGTTACTTAGGGGCCCCATGTGAATAATGGTGTGCTTCTTTTAACGTCTGCTCTGTGCAGGCGTTAAAAAAGGCCACAAAATATTGCGCAGTGGAATCTCACAGATTCCACTGCGTGTCATTTTTGCTGTCCCACTAACGGGTGAACACCTCCCTTGCATTCATTGCATACATTTTGCCTTCCGCAGGCGTAATGTGGTGCAAGGGGTTACAAAGTGGCGCAATGCATGCATGCATGCATTGCGCCACTTTGTAAATCTGGTGTGGCAATTTTGGCCTTGGTGAGCCACATTAGCATCATAAAAAATTACGCTAATGTGGCGCGAGGACGCCTTAGGCCCTCTTAAAATTGGGCCTAAATATTTTCTGTAAAAGACATTGCACATTATGCTAAATCGTGAAATCGTTTAGAAAAAAAACATTATTCATATGATCATATTCTTAAAATAATCTAAAAACATCACAATAGACGTCCAAGCATGGTTACAATTAGAACTCCTAAAAATGCAAATAAATTCACTGTACCCACCATGCTTAGATTTGAGGAGGCATCGCCAAAAATATTTACTATACAAAATCTACCTACCGTTGCAAGAGAATAAAATCTGTGTAATAGTGACTACCCAGCAGTAAAGTCTTTTGGACCTTGGCTAATTCAGCTAAATTCCTTTCACTTTTAAAGTTGGAAAAATATTCCGTTTCATCACCGTTAACATTTTCTGATGTGCCAATAATTGAAAGTAGTCATACATGGCAAAGGAATCTACGTATTATGTATTTTGTCCACTGATAAAAAAGTAAATCTGTAGTATGTGACAAGGCTTGCTTCCCTCTACATGTATGAGTTTAAGACTTAACTGATTATTACACCATCAGTAATAGATTATCTTGAACCCAATCCTCCACACCATGGGTTCTCACAAACATTTTTGCAGGGACTTTACTATCCCATACAACAGGACTTTGAAATACATGTCTTCAGGATGTGCACTGCACAAAACCTTCTCATGTGTTTGATTTAATAAACTACAGTTCATGTATAAGAAAAACCCTGGCCGCCTAAATAGTGCACATAACAACTGGCTTGCCTCTTAGTTTACTATTGGAATACTTGCCAGGTTGGGGGGAAGAGTAATGTTTCCAAATTAATGTTCCAAAACTATCACTTTTAAAACAGTACTTCTCAGGGCATAGTCTGATGTACAAAAGTGAAACGGTTCTGCATGTTAATAAAATACACTTTTTGAAGTTTAAAAATACTTTATTGTATTTGTACACTTTTGCTGCAAGGTGTCTTAAAAAACGATGCTGTTCCTACAGTTAAGGGTGCAGGACACCCTAATCACTTCTTTCTTTAACTTCAATTAACTTTCAAATGAATACTGGGGCGGTTTATTTAATGTCTCTTTGATCTGGTGCCTAGTGGAGAAAACAGCAGCCCAGGATGCTGCACGCAAAGGTCAGTAGGGCCACTCGTACTTTGAGTATCACTGCTCTAGACAATACTTGCAAAATTATATATGTTTTCTGCTCATATGTGGTTTCATGAAATGTAATTCTTTGATATTCCAAATGGCCTATGTTAACTATGACAATCATGATAAGGCAAAATACGAAGAAAAATAGAATAGTTTTCACATCGATTAAAAAAAATTTCAGTCCTAATCGTACCACCTCCAGTGGTGTCCCTTTATGTAGCCCTAAGAGTTAGCTTCATATTGAGCCCAATACAATGTATTCGTTTTCCAGAGCATAGAAAACAATGCTTAGGAACCCAAAAAGTACTGCGGCTCCTCCTGTGAATTTTATAGTGAACAGCAAAAGACCATTCACTGGATTTTTAACAAAGGCTTCCATTGTGCCTTCTGATCTCAGATTATGCTGTGTGTCTATAGCCTGGCACTGCTTCCGGTTTGGGCTATCAAGGATCCAAGCATCCTTATATCTTGATACACCAAAGGTTTATGTTTGGCTTTTTGTTATATTTCTATTTAATTTTCCTTCGCAGATATACAAAAGATAATTTATATTCTTTAAAGTATCATGACTGCCTGGTCTACTAGTATAACTTTGTCTGCAGCAGGAGGACATGTGGCTTCATGGCCAGCAATACCGACTTTGGAATTGGAGAACCATGTTTGAGTCCCGACGTAAGTTCAACATTCGGGGCAAATCTTTCATTCTCCAGGTGCCTAAAATGCATTTGGCCTCATGTAACGTACTCTGGTGTTCATTTAAAGCTCGCCAATGCCCTTGGGCTGAGCTTGTGTTATATGAAACTCCAAGAAAAAAATAATAACGCTTGTAATGTTGTATATCCCAAACACAGTGGATTAGTGCCTTATAGGAAAAGCAATCACTCAGTGAATGAATACCGACCTGAAGCACATACTTGCCTGACTCCAGAGTGAACATATATTAGAGTCACATTCTAACTGCATAATTTGATCAATTGTTGTCTTAATAAGCAATTGTCCCATATTTAATAATTTAGCCTATAGTCTGGGGGTTGGTACACATTCAAAGGTTTTGGAGAAATCTATACGCGCATAGTGCTATGGTGCAATGCTGTGAGTACAAGATCACCCAGTCACCAATCCAAACACCATAGCATTGCACGTTATGTAATAACATTGCCTGAAACTGGTTTGGAGTGGAATAATATCACACCGTTTGGACCACTGCATTAAACCAGTCAGAATGGTGGTCCTTTCTTGGAGTTTGTCGTGATCTTGCCTTGAACCGTTTATGTGGTTTGTGCCTCTCTCGCTCCATCACTCCATGACTCAGGGATACTGCCAGTCTCAGGAAATCCTTCAAATTGCATCAATAAAATCAAAGTATGTCTGAAACATAAGGCAATCTCACCTCCTTTCTAACCTGCATGATTCTTATTTCTGTATGGTTATCTTCTAATTCTGAGGAAACATGCAGTTTCATTTCATCTGTGCAATATATGTGTCCCATCCGTTGTCATTTATTACGCTGCAGTGATTTTACCATTATTAAAATCACCTGACCTTCTTTAGTAATTTCCATTTTTGGGTGATTGTTTATAAAACATTATGCATTAATTTCTAATATTTATTCATTGCTATTTCTTTTTGACCCAACACAGTTCATCAATGCTTGTTTTACTAGCTTGATTTCTGCAAATCTTTTCGACAGCAGAAGTAATCTGTATTTCCAGTCCTTCCTTTCAGTGGCCCCGTACTATTGTTTTTTTTCATTGCTACGTTGATGTTCATTTATGTTTCAGAAGTTTGAGATTTAGTAGTATTCCTTATTACCAATGTTACAATCATCTATTTTTTTCTAATAGTTTTTCTTGTCTTTTTTTATACAACCCAACAAGTTCATATTATTTCAGTATTTTGTAGCAAAATAGAACATTTGATATCTTGGAAAATAAGATACGACTTTGAATCAGTGATGTACTTACTTGCTTTTTATTTTACTCTGTCACATAGTTCTCATTTCTGTGGCTAATGTTCAGTGCCTTACCTAAGATGACTATTAGTTATGGAATCAGTCTCTTTATTAGTAACCTGGTGTACCGAGCAGCTGCAGAGGCATGGGCAATGGAAGCCTTGCATCTTCTTGTGACTTCCAACTAAGTGGTGTCTTAACCTTCAGAAACCCAGTGAAACTTGTAGCAGGCAGTGATACTCGCAATAGGCCACCAGACACCTACTTCTCCTGGAAATGAGCTGAAGAAGAGAGAGTCTGATCTTCGAGGTAGATGTACTCCCATGTATATGCCTTCTTCCACCATGACCTGCGGGGTCCCGGATCAGTAGCTTATTTCAACAATGCAGGCATTGGAAAAGCATGTGACAGAAGGACAACACAAAGTACGAGAGCCATTGATACAAACTAACAATCTTCAGGGGTCAAGATTTGTGATGCTTTTCCACCAGATGCTGAGAAGAATGACATCTTCTTCCCTACTGCACATGACCCTGGAGCCATTTCCATTCTGTGCAAGCCATTGTAATGACTGATAAGGATTGGCATCCACTGTAGGCAATATACCAAAGATATAGTTTACACGGTGAGGGGATTGTCTCCGTTTCCTACTCCTGTGTAAAAAAGATGTACAACTGTTGTAGAACTCAATATATTGCATATGTACCAATTGATAAAACAAAAACAGTTCAATCACGAAGACTCAACTGAAGGGGAATAACAAGCACTTGCAAAGTCAAAGGCTCTTGTGTTGGCTGCCATTTTTCTGATTTTGTCAATGCTGTTCTGCTTTGTCATGTTTTTTGTAAAACGTGTTTTGGAGTAGATGTCAGGCCCTCACTGCAATAAAAAAAATGACTAAAAGCAAAAATATTTTTAGTTTCATAAGCACATGTTCCCATAGTAGTCACCGGCACTGAAAGGAACTACATAGTGTGCAGATGTGCACCTTGTGAAAAAGCAGAATGCCACCATCATAATGAAGTTAGCCAATGGCTGAAGTAGGTTGACTCATTGCTCTGCGCTGGATGCTGTAGTGGGTGGAAGGAACATGTGAATGACACGAGGAGACGAATGGATGAAAAGGGATGTCTGAAAGCATTTATAAACAAGTATATTATATATCTAATTTTACTAAAACACTAGAACTAAGAAGGCAAGGAAGAGACCTCGTAGAGAGGGCAAAAAGCTTATTATCAAGTGTTTCGATCTTGGAATGCTACATGACAACTACAGCAGGATTGAAAGCATTTCTGTTTCGTTACTTAATTATGTTAAAACATATGCTAGATCTATACACAGTGATGCTAAATAAATAAAGCACGCTTCTTAGGTGTGCATATGCGAACGTCCAATAGCTATCTGTGTGTGTGCAACAGTGGAACCGAATCCTGTTGTGTGCACGTAGTATTATCTTATGTAAGTCACATATGCTACCTGTATTGCACCCCGCAAAAGGCACATACTTTTAGGTTCCAGGGGAAAGCTAAACTCTAGCTTATATTTCTGCAAGCATGACCTCTCACATATCCATACAGGGCATGAACTTCTAAATAAACATTGGACATCAAGGCAAGCTCGAGGCAGCCTTATGCACGTAGCTACATTAAAACTAAGAGAACATCTTAAGATAACAGCAGGGTTACAGGCCAGAGATTGATGTAAGGAAAATATTCTTAGGAAAGAGGCCCAGAGAAATTATTAAGTGTGCCTAGAGATTCATACGCAGTTGGCTCACATGTTATCAGTGCTGGAATTCAAATTATGCGGAGTCCACTAGGAAAAATGAAAGCAGCTCCTCATGTGCGCTGGCCTTTCTTCCTGACTTTGATTTACAGATAAATACAGCTGCATAATGCATCACTGTTTGAGCAACCCCTGACTAAACAGGCTTATAACGATTCTACTGTAAGAAAGCTGCAGGAAACCTGCCAAGAGGGCGTGCAGCCAGGTAAGTGTGAGCTTGAGAGGTTTTGTGGAGATTGGTTGGGTCAAAAGAGAGAATGGGTTTGTAGGGTAGGCCTAAGAAGTTTCATTTACCATTCAAACACCCACAGTAAATTGTTGCTGGCTGATACCACAAAAGCTCCTGGAGGAAGCAATATCAACCCAAAACTACAGACTGACAACCATTACGAGGTCTGTAGACCTGATATCGGTGGACCGTGTGTTAGAAAAATAAATTGTGAGGCCAAAAGAAGGCATGTTGGGCACTCCTGACCACTAGTAGGGACCAGCGATGGGCTCACATGGGAAGGACGTCCCCTACGGCTGAATCAAAGTATGGCCACGAGACCCATAGAATATGAACTGAGGTCTGCTGAGTTATCCGGCAGACCTATGGAAATTGTAGGCCATCCCTTTACATGTAGGGTGATATAAAGTGCTTTAGAAAATCTGTGGATCTCATGAATACAGGGGAAAACGAGGGGAGGGATGAACGTGTCATCAAATTATTTAGAGAAGAATGTTTTATGGTTCCCACCACTTGTTCATTTGAAGCACTGGGAAGTGACTGTTAGCAGAGTCTATGTACCAAGATCACCTAGCATTGTCCCTTGAAGTTTGTGAAGTGCCCACATGCCGTGCATCCTATAGGCCGCCGTCAGTGAGCAACCAGCTTTGAAGAATTGTGTAAAATCCTATAGGGCTGTCAGGAGACAATACATATCCACTGTCATAGAAGATGGCTGAGCTAGATTTGTACAGAGAGGAACATCACTACGCTTTTCCACAAACTAACATTGATTTTACATCAGAAACAATATTCAGTGTGATAAGTTTAGATCCTGAATAGGTATACTGTGCTGAGAGTCCATCTTCAAAACATTGTGCAGAATGAAAACATGGCCAGGGTGTATGTACGGGGTGTGGCTTATCTGCACATGACCCACCATATGAAGCTCTGATAGATAAACAGGCACGACAGAGGCAAACCATATTGTGATGCCTAGTTTCCAGATTTCCATCTGCTGCTTCAGTCTGACTGCTGGCACATCTGATTTTTAAAATATTTAAGGAGGTGTCCAACTGTGGTTAAAGGCTGGAACAAGTTCCCTATATGCACAAGACACATTGGTATATGCTAACTGCTCCTGAGACAAAGTACATCAAATACTGGAGCTGGTTGACGTCTTTAGTTTTTTTTTTTTTTTTTTTATAGATGGGGCTTCATGACGCGTACTTTGCGCTTCCCCACTCTCATTGCAGTAAGTGGATTCCCACTGACAAATATAAGTACTTTCAACAGAAATTGTAAGAAGAACAAACAATAATATAGAGCAGATATATTTTTAATACAACCTGATCTCTATCCTCAACTAGGCAATTCCATAGACTTAAGTAAAAATGAACAAGGTTTAGTTTGAAGATGTACATTTCAGACAGTTGCTTCAGTTTCAACTTTATTTGATGATTTATTAAAATCATCAGAAAAATAAAAATAAAATTTGACCCTCAACACAAAAAATAAAAGACATTTAAACCTATTTTGTCCCTAAAGAACATATGATTGAGTCATTAGACAAGAGTATATTTTGAGTTAATAAATACAGAAATAAATGTATCTTGTAATTTATCTATCTAAGCAACATTGTAAGCAGCCATTCGTAGCTCCTCACCTAAACAGAAACACACCTCAGCTACATTCCAGACATTATGTAATAGAAAGCGATCATTGTGACTCGTGTATTTGAATAGGCAGATGCCAAAATGAGTACTAAATGCATCATATTGGCCATAGAAGTGATGGAAGGTGAGGAGCGGCAGATTTAAAAACATTCATATGTCTCCGCTACAATCCGCTGTGGACAGGATTATTGAGAGCCCAAATCCATATCACCTAAATGACAGCACAACTTGTGAGTCCAAATCCAGTGTTGCAGATTTTGTGCGTAGATAATAGAGTAACAAGGAAGATATATTGTACACTTATAGTATTCAGCACTACAAGCCCGTAGGTAATCCATAGCAGACAATCATTCAGTTATGAAGTAATTTTACAAAATGGCGACATGGCATAGATTAACAAGGGACGCATGTTACTTGACAGTGCAGCAGATGTCTGATGCGGAGTGAACAGAGAGGCACTTTTCTGTCCTATGCACAAAGATGAACAATAGTTAGACAATCATGGCCACAACAACCGGCAGGGACTTATCGTGACCTGGGACATCATGGGTTCACAGATGAAGAGTGGAAAATGGGTTAAGTGCTCACAAACGAGGTATCTAGAAATGTTTAGCTTAAATTGATTTGTTAAATGACGACATTGACTATAGTCCCCCACCCCCACTATTACTTTAAAACATGGAGGAAGGCGGGCCCGGAAAGGAACCTCCGGGACCCTGCATGGAGAGTACTCACTTCCATCATGCGATACGAAGCTGCCTCAGGCTGAAGGTATTCGGAAAGATGATCAACAAAATGAATGCAGTCACAGGATGTGGCCTGTAGAGTTTCCCTGATGATTCTCTGCTTGGAATTATCTCATTTTGGAAAAAGATTTACATTTGTATGACTTGAGTACCAGATGGGAGACTTTCTGAAATGGGCTGACACAAAATGTCACGCTGAGGTCCTGCAGGACCCATATGGCATTTTCCTTGGGGTGAATGGGGGAAAGCATTTGAAGGTTGGTTTTTGAAGGGCGAAGGCTAATGAATGCGTCTCCCGTCTCTGTCCTCCCAGGGATTTACCGCAGCAAGCAAAGTAGACAAAAAGAGAGAAAGATGGAGAGAAAGTTATTGGACAGAAAGGGACAGGACAGAAAGAGACAGAAGGAGAGCAGGGGTTTGATTGAACATTGTGGCGAAGGTGCTTTCGGGTCCTGGCCTGTCCCAAATGTGCTGGAGCAAAACATGGGCCTAGATAACTTATTTTATTCAATTTGGGACACCTATTTTGACTGCCCATGTGCCCTCTTGAGACATTCAATGACAATTTAGAAAGGCCTGCAATGCTATGACGTCATGGGAAAGAGAGAACAGGGAACATACAAGAGTGTTATATCATTGAATGTGAAACAGAGTAATAACCACTCTGCTTGGTCAAGAGGATGTCCGCGGGTGTTTTACTTAGTTGTGTCCATATAGTTTGGAAAGTTAGTTGTGTCTATATAGTTTGGAAAAATCAGTGAAGAACGTAAATTGTTCATTTCCTTGATAAATAATCCATAAAAAATACAAAATGCATAATTATATAAAAAATAGTAACAGTGCACTGCTTAGGTTTCCACTTATTGTGACTCGCTGCGTCAAAGCACCAGTATGTCCCAGGTATACTAGTCTGATGCTTCATTAGAGCACTTGATGCATTTAATGTTCTCCAACTACATTGATAACCTTTATTTTTATCTTGCCGTCAATATAGTTGCATTTCTTTACAAATGGGTCCTTCTAGGCTTCGGGAAACAGTCAAGGGGACAGACTTTACATTTGTTTTGCACAACAGCTATTATTTCAAAATTAAAATTGTTTAATGACAAACACTGTGATGAATACAAAAGCTCTTTAGTTTACCTCTGCTAATGTCTGCCAATCAATGTAACTTATTAACATAAAGAGGGGTGTAGCACAGGCTGCTGCACCCTTTTAGTGTGGGGAACAAGCCCCTGTGGCCCCCTCAAAGCTTCAGGTGGCCCCCATTCACCCAAGGCCAGTGAATATCTGTGAGACATGGGAGACTCAGGTGCCCATCATCACATTCTGCAGGGGGTGCCCCATATTTGTCGTTACTCACTGAACATAAATTACAATAATCTGTGAGGTATTTCGAACATAATTTGCCATCTATGGTACTTAACCTACATGCACTTTACTTTTAATTATAGTTGTAAATCTGCTCCCACAACTTTACTACCTAACATGGTGCAAATCTATAGCCTTGTAGAAGTGTGCCAGCAGGTGACAGTCACATTTTTCCAGGCGCACGTCCATAACGCCTTTGTGAATTTCTGTTTCTGACAATGTCGAGATATCATTATATAAAAGTAAAACTAGTGACATGCCTTTGCCTTTTAGCAATGGTTTAATTTTTATTTTTTTATTTTACCTTTTAGCAATGGTTTAATGTTGTTTTTTTAAATTCACGAGAACATATTTTTTTCCTGCAAAGAAACCTTTTCTCTTACTCCCACATCAAGGTTAAGGATGTTTTTTTCCCTTCTCTCGCAGCAAAGGGATTTACTCCCCAGGGGGCAGAAGGAAATTTTTGACCATTTCTAGGGTGAGAAGGGGTCTTTGGTGACTATGAAAGTGGACGATCTCAAACTTACAAAGGAAACCCTAACCTGCAACATCCACTCTCCCTTTGGGTGGATTAGTCATATGCTATATTGTACACCTGTGGGGTAATAGTGTGACTGTCCGCCGTTACGAGTAACCCGCTCTGTGGGACAATAGTTATTGGACCTGACAAAATCTGACTCAGCTGGGTCAGAATTTCTTGTGTCAAAAAAATTAAACCAGAAATCGACATATACTGGTAAATATCGGGCATTATCCACCCTGATAACCTCCAGAAATCTTTTTGGGGCAACTAAGTGCATTAGTGTGCTGGTATTGTGTAAGGCCATTCTGGTGACTGTTCCAATGGCAATTTTAATAATCTATATATTTAAGTCCCTGAGAAGATTTTCATCAAAGGAAGCTTTTTTGATTGATGCAGAAATTCATCGTGGATCATGAATACCACAAGCAAAACCTTCTGTGTAGTAAAAAAAAAGAATTTCCCTTATGCAGCCTGGTATTGCTATCATCCACTGAAAGTAGGTATTCCAGAATGTTCCATTGCTGATTGATGCCTGCTTGGATTTTAATTCCGTTATGGCATCATTCAGCGGGTGGCCTCGAGAAGTACCACAGAAAGAGTCATCACTATGTGCTAATTAAGCACAGGGTGTGTTCTCTGGTCTTAAAGAAGCAGTGTTCTTTCACAAGATCAAACACATAGGCGCTTTTCAAGTGCCTACAATGGGGTGTTGCCTTATCTTCTTGGTGCAAATTAAATTGAGAAGAGTTCTATTTTGTGCCTGTGTATCTTCTTTCGTTGATAACCTTCCAGAGCCAAGCTGGAGTTACAGGTCTCTTTTTTGTGCTGCTGAGGCCACAAAGAACAAATGTGTGCATGTGCTTGCAGCACTTGGCTTCTACCAGTAAAAACACAAGAGGAGCAGATCAATAAGGGTGTGCTGCACTCAGCTGCAGGGTCTTCATGCTACTTTGTCTAATCAGATTCATGACACATGTGCTTTGTGCTTGTGGCACAGTGGTGCAAAATATGGCCCTTGCTATCCACACCTATCTGACTCACCAGTGGCCAGTGCCAGCATACTCTTCTGATTGGTTGCACCTTGTGGGAAATCATGGGATTGGCTCAGAACGCTTTGAATGCTGGCACAGACTACTCTTGTTTAATTGTATTCTAAAATTAGTAATGAGTGATGAGTGATGCATGAATATAGAGCAGGCTAGGAAAATTGTCTTGCTGATCTGCCTTTGCTGACTAAGATAAGCTGGACGGGTTTACAAACAGGCAGCCGGCATTAAGAGCTGTTCAATGCTCTTAGCTTCAATATGCACCTATGTCTTCAGCCTGAACCTATAATCATGAATGTGCGATTAATACCCTCTAGAGAGGGCTCTAACGCCATGTCATAGCCTTGAGCAGTACAGTAAAGCTTAACTGCGCTGTTCTTTTCAGCTCTTAGATGGAACGTGCTAATGTGCTCCTCCGTGTCAAGAACATGGCAAGGGAAGTGTAAATCTTTAAGGATTATAGGCATCATTCTTCAGAGCAGAAAAGTGCCTTTTCCTGTAATTCCTCAGATGCCCAGAATGCTGCCCATGGCCATGCTTCATGGAGCTTATCATATTTCGATGTCATTAAATATTTGGCAGGGCCTTGGCCCGCCCGGCTCGCCAAGTCTCTCAACAAGCATGTGCCACTCTTCATTCTGACTTTATTAGGCACTGTTGAGACCAGTGGGCATGAATGCTCTTTTTGTACCAGACCCTACTGTAATGCGGCGCGGAACCGGGACAAGGGGATCATTTTCCGTCTAGGGGTTATTATTAATTCCATGAATACTCAAAGAGACCGTAATAACAGACAACCAGCCTACTATTTTTCTTAGGTTACCTTATCAAAGGGCTGTTGTGTTGGAGCCCACTCACCATTATTGCCCTGAACACACATTATTTCTGCCAGTGGCTCATTTTTCCTATTGATATTTAGTTACTGCTCCAGCAGAACTGTTCGCCAATAGCTGTTTTTTGTCTTAAGCATAGAGAATTCAGAAATGTTCATGAATGCCATCCAATCGTGCAAGGTAACCCCAACGCAGTGTTAAGAATTTCTTAATCTCTGCTAGGTGGTCGAAGGCTGCTGTGGTCTGTGGGTTCTCCTCCGTCTTTCACTAGATTATTAAAACGTTTTTCAACAACTTTTATAGTTTGTGGTTTTTCTTCAGCTTATTTTAATTATTGTCGCTGACAGTTTTCTGAAATAAAAATATAAAAACACGTTTCCTCATGTTGTTGTTGATCAAGAATTAATTGATAGCTCAAATGAATTAAAAAAAAGATCAAATTGAGCTTTATTTTAATATCCACTGTTACCAATGATAGTTTAATATGCTAATAATGCGTCACTTGAAGAAATTTGATTGGAATGAAGTCTCAATTGATCACTATTCTATAACAACGTGAGGGCATGTGCTATTCTACTTTTTTTTTTTAGAAAAATGGCAAGAAAATAATTATTACTAAAGTTACTTTTATGAAATCTGTAGAACCCCACAAGGAACCGAGAGACCAGAATGTTCTGGGAAGATTAATAAGTGGCAAAGAAGAGAACGGCTCAGCCAAAAAAGGGAATCGTTAAGGAATATGTGGTCAGGAAACGTCAGTGTGGGAAGGAACTCGTGCCGGAGGTGGCCTGAAGCGCCCTTCGAGTGGAAAAAAGTTATAGTCCAGTTCACCCACTGTTCGGCCCTTTCATCTCCGGAGTGCAGATGCTTTTGTGTTTGTCTTTGTCTTCTCTTCCTTTAACTTGACCTCAGCTCATTTGTTGCACCGCGTGATGAACAGAGCATGTATCTCATTTAGGGGTTGCAGCTGCGACCCCTGGCTTGCCCTTTGCTACCCCTGGTACTCCCTTTGTGACCCCTGTCCTCAGAGGTGGCAAATTCACTGCCAGGAAAACAGTTCCATCTGGACCTTATTGATGTCGGCTAGGGCTCCACGCTTTGTTTTCTGTCATTTTTTTAAATTACACTATTAGTGAATAATGATATATTATTCACTATTAGTGTAATAAATACATTATTCACTATTAGTGTAATACAAATGGAGTACAGTTAGCTGGAATATGCCCTTCCATGGAAGCTGAGGTTAGCAAAAAATGCCTTTACATGTATGCTGTGTGCATGCTTGCGGGTGAGAGTGTGTTTATGTGTGTGTGAGTGAAAGTGGAGGTCAAAAGGTGTGTGTTGTCATTTGCGCTACCCCTAGCATTTTGGTGAAATGACATCCATGGAACCGAGCCTTTGTTTTCAGCACCTCTTACTTCAGAGCTCATCTTCTTCAAAAAGGGACCTGCTTATGAATGTTTCCTTAAGCAGTAGAGGAGACATGTTTTACTTTACTGTGTGTGGATCAGTGATACTTCCAGTGACTTAGACAGCACGACGCACCAGCGGGTTCACTTCCTGCAGTCTTGGGAGGAGTCTGATTAATGAAAAAATGAAATGTAGGTTTATATAGCTTGGCATACCTCCTGTGAGGGTTTCAAGGCGCTTTCCCAGTGCTGCAGCCCAGGAAAGAGACTTTATTTCTCTTGCTCTTACTGTGTGTTTCCTTCTCGACCTCTGGGACAGGCCCGGACTGGAACGATGCTCGGTGCGGATTACAGCTCATCACTCTGTGAATGAGGGGTGCTTTGGAATCTGCACTTGACTCCTCCACTTCTGGGTAAAAAGCATGTACATCGCCCCATTTTCTCATATGCATTCCATTGTGCACAAGTGCAAATTCTCTTTGTGAATTTGTGTGTGCAAAGACTGCACTTTCCTCCTTATTTGATTTAGTACTGGTTGAGAAAAAGGGTTAGTGAATCGGGCCCATATGTTGAAGCAAACGCGGTCCTCATGCAATGTCTTTGAATTGTGGTTTCAATATATTTGCGTCACCTGGTTTAAAATATTGGCTAGTGGCACTGTTTCATAGCACTGTATTCCTAGAGATTGTGCCCCAATTTTTGACTGATGCTGGATTCCAGCAAGGATACAACAAAGAACTCAGTCTTGTCTTCTTAGCCTCTGGCTATAGGCAGGCCTAGTTAGCGCGAGCGCCATGTGTGTACAGGGCCACAGGAGTTTGCACATGGATACACTGATCTACTGACTTTACATAATGACATTGCTTATGATGCAACTTAGTTCTGTGATGGACATAAAGCCACCACATATCTGTGAACGCCAGAAGCATCTTCTTCAGACCTAGCATTGGTTTAGTACCAAGGCTCACAGCCCACAAGCTGCCCTCTTCCCGCCCTCTGCCCAGGTAAGTCTCTGCAGAGATTTTCATACAGTATGAGCCAGACACGCTCATCTGCCAGCCAATGCTTTTTTTGTTTGCTGCATTCTGCCTCATCTCGGTGTATGTCAAGGATTATGAAATCTTAATTTATCCCACTTTCTGGTAACATAATTTAGGAACAAGTGGTTATCCAAAGAAATACAGTATCACTCACATATATGTAGGTTTCACCTTGCATCACCATGTTAAATTTAAATTGAACACACCCTACTAATGAGAGAAGACACTATGACCATGGAAAACATTAGCTCTGCAATAAACAGAGAAATTAGGTGGTCGCCATATGCATCCTATCATACACAAAATCATGATTTGCATTGTCCGCACTTGGAACAACTTGACCAACCCAAAAATGAGAAAAAAAAAACACTTTAATGAGAACAACTAGCCATAAATATACGATGATAGGTGTAAGTTGTAGTATCTAGATGTTATGTGCACTAGAATCCTCATGGTTCTGAGCGGCCTTTGAGCAGGAAGTACAAAATGTATAGGGAGGTGTTAAGGTGTGGTTAATGGAAAGTATGATTTAACGCAAAGTGTGTAAGTGTATTCTGAGGAATAAAGTAAACTTTGATCACAGCTCCCATGTGGTGTAATTCATCTGCATACTTCAGGGCTGGGGAAGATGCTACAACTTGTAATGAGTAGGGGACACACACCAGAGAAGACAAAACTTCTCACCCTGAGAGTTTGCAACAATACCACAACAGCTTGTGCGTGCCACATGTGCCCAGAACCGATATAGAGTGGTCCGCAACTGGCACATGCAAGGAACTATTATTCAGAGGAAGCAAAAAATAACAATCATGTCAGCAAGGTATGAAAAACAGAAAATTGACTGACTGCCAAGGGCGATTGAAACACACGGTGGCACACACTCCAACCGTGACGTCTGCCACCCTGTGGGGTGAAACCTGTCTGAACAGCACATGCTCTCAATGGCTGCAGAAGAGAGCGTGAAATACAATGTGGCCATGTTCCTACAGCCACCATTGGCTTTCAACACTGCTAAGAAGCAAAACATTTGTGCCAGGTTGGCTGCATGCCCACATTTTTTTTTCATGTACTATGAAGATGTTGTCCAATTCCTTGCTCTTTTATTTTAACAGATGTGTTTTGTGCATGCTATTTTTAGCTCACTATTTGTTTTTATTAATTGTTTCTCACACTTTATTTACTTTGACTTGAACACAGTGTCAGAAGAGTCTAACCCTTGCGCTCGGGCATCTTAGCTATTGCTCATACACACACAGCTGTAAAAGGCACACCCATCTGTGCCCCTACACGCACCAGTTGTGCACAGGGTCAGCCGCTATGCTGGTCTAGCCATCCATCCTGTTGATTTTACTTGTCTGTCGCATTTCCTTTACTTTGTTACTTTGTTAGCATTCACCCTCTATATATTTTCCCACTGCCTTGTAGTCCCCTTGCTAACATTTCTCTCAGGGCTGGTTTTATATATGGAGAGGTTCACACTCCACCTGATACATTGTCCTGCATGTTGGTGAATGTCCACTCCATCTCAAAATACAAACTAGAGATTCTTGACTGTATTTTGCTGCTGGATATGCTGCTCATTACTGAATCGCAGACACATGGCGCTTCTGAGCCAGTTCTAGTGATCGTTTCCCTGTTTGTTACAAGGTTATACAATTTCCCAGAAATACTTTTGTTAATGCATTTTGAAATTAACTAGTTTTCCCTTATTGAAGTCCTTTGACACCTTCACTGAGATTCTTACCATTGGCCTTCTTGGCCCAGGAGCAGTTTTCTGCCTTTCACTAGCAGATTTTCTTGCACCATTTATCAGGAGATAGTATTATTTTCTACTTCTTGGCAGTTTTAATATTTAGGTAAACGTGATTGATCTTCATGATGCGTTTAAGTTGCTCAATTCCTGTGCCACACTGTGCTTTTTGCAACTTGCCTTTTATCCCATGCATATTGACCATATCATTGAATATAATTTCCTCTTTTGCTCAGTGTTAGACTTGGCATCCTTAAGGTGGTCTTACCCCAGACTTTTTTCCTTTTACTGCCTGTTTTGTTTCTGTGTCTTTTTGTTGGTCTTAGGACTCCAAGCACTTTACAATTGCTAACCAGTGCTAAAGTGCATGTGCTTCTTCCCTAAACATGGTAACATTGGTGTATCCCCAATTGCCATATTTAATTTACCTTTAAGTCCCTTATAAATTGGTATACCATATACACAGGGCCTGGAAAGTAAATGCTACCTGTGGGCCTGCAGCACTGATTGTGTACCCACTTAAGTAGCCCTGTAAACATACCTCAGGCCTGCCACTGCAGAGTCTGTGTGCAGTCTCACTGTCACCTTGACTTGGAACTCAAAACCTCTTGCAAAGCCTTAAACACCCATTTTCTTACATATAAGCCACTCCTACGGTAGGCCCTGGGTAGCCCATAGGGCAGGGTGCAATGTGAGTAAAAGGCAGGACATGTACTTTTAACTTTCACATGTCCTGGTAATGAAAAACTCCCAATGCAGTTTTTCAGTACTGTGAGGCCTGCCCCTCTCATAGGCCAGCATTGGGAATGCCTTAAAATACTTTTAAGCTGTAATCATGCAGCATCATGTTTAGTATCATTGGAATGGTAATGGGAAATCCTCTTTACTGGTAAAGTCGGATTTATTATTACTATTTTAGAAATACCACTTTTCGGAAGTGGGTATGTCTCTACCCTCACTATTGCTACTGCAACCGCACTGCCTTGTGCACCTACAGCCTGTCTCTGACACACAGCTGACCTAGTCTAGGTGACAGCTGCACTTGTGTATTTCCTCTAGACACTCACAACACAGGATACTCAGCTGCATCTGCATACTGAATGGGTCTTCCTGGGGAGGAGGATGGGGCCGGACCGCTGTGGTTGTGGTGGTCCAAGTGCCACATTGCAATGTTGGTCGGCAGACCCGCCAACCTACCACCACCCACCCCAGGACCTCCGATCCCGATGGGATGATGGCGGTGCAGGTTGTAATAAGCCAGGGTGGTGCTGAAGTCAGCTCCGCCCTGCTGATTACAACCTTGTGGAGAACAAGTGCAGGGGGTGACAAGGGGGGCCCTGCACTGCCCATGCCCATGGTTCAAATGCCATGAAAAGGCTGGTGGAGAACAAGGGCAGGGGGCCACGGGGGCCCCTGCACTGCCCATACCCATTTCCATGGGCATGGGCAGTTTAGAGGCCCCCTGCCCAGCACCCTCAAAATGTGCACTATCTGATGGCCAAACAGTGTGCATTTTGATGGTGCTGGTGCTGCCTGCATGCACCTTTCCCACTGGGCTGACAGGCGGGAACCTTGGTTCCCGTCCATCAGCCCATTGGGAAATATATAATAGGGCTGGTGAAGAGAATGCCACCTTGACGGCGGTCTCCTCACAACGGGTCTGGCAGTTGTTGGTCAATTTCAGGGTCACGGGGGGCCAGCACTGCCCATGACCATGCCAATGGCAGTGCAGGAGCGCCCCCTGTCAGCACACTTGGCATGCGCACTGTCTGTAATAGCAGGCAGTGAACATTCTGAGTATGCTGCAGACCTCGACAGTGCAACACTTTTGCCCTGGGATCACAGGGGGAGCTGAGGCCAATGCTACTGCACTGTCGGTGCCAGCCAGCCTGGAGTGGAAGTCATATTATGGCGATGGGAAGGATGCCGGCTTCGCAGCTGCCTCCCCACTGCGATCGCCAAAGTTGTAATAAGGCCCTTAATCACATTGGGGAAAGTGTTGGTTGTTGAGGGGTTCAAATGTATTGTTCCCATTCCAAACTGATCTACAAATGTGTAGGACTTTGAGGGTTCAGGATTGCTATTCTTACACCAAATGTAACCACCCTGGGGAAAGGGAAATGCTAGACTTTAAGGGACTAATCTCACTCTACATTTAACAACATTGGGAAAAGTGTTGAACTTTGGGGGAGGCAGATTTACTATTCTAACTCCAAACTTAACCACATTAGGGAAAGTGTTGGGCTTTGGAGAGCAGAGAGGTCAGATTTACTATTCCTACTCCAGACGTGGGCCTGATTTAGAGTTTGGTGGATGGGGCTACTCCGTCACAAATGTGACGGATATCCTGTCCACCATTGTATGATTCTATTATAGTTTATGGAAATTGCAATATGCAGACAGGATATCTGCCACATTTGTGACGGAGTAACCCATCCTCCAACTCTAAATCAGGCCCTTAATCACAATGGGAAAAGTTTTGACCTTTGGAGGAGGGGTTGGATTAACTATTCAACCTCTGAACGAAACCATATGTGGGAATGTATTGAACTTTTGGGGAGTCTAGATTTTCTCTTTTAAGTCCAAACTAAGGGCCTTATTACATGTTGGGTGGTTGAACCACCAGAGCTCCAATACGGTGGTGGTAAGAAGCGGTCAAGCCGGTGCCTCAGCATCAAAGTATTACGATGTTTCCACTGGGCTGACCAGCGGAAACTGTCATATTATGATCCCCCCTTAGGGAGCCGAGGCCAATGCCATAGCAGACAGTGCGCATTCCGAGGGTGCTGGCAGGGGGGACCCTGCACTGCCAAAGACATTGTACAGTGCAGTGACATCCCTGTGGGCCCTAGCACTGCCTTTCCACCAGCATTTTCATGGAGGGAAAAGTTTGGTGGAAAGGGCAGTAGTGATTAGCACAGTGGTGCCGTACTCGGCACTGCCGTGGCTGACCAAGACTTTGACCGCCAACAACCCGTCAGGATCCCCTACCCGGTGGAGGCAGCGTTCTTCTGGCGGTCCGACCACCAAAATAATAATCTAGCAGTCGGACCACCTGAATTGCAGCATCCTACTGCCACGCGAATTTGGTGGTCTGTTGACTGCCAAACTTGTACTTAGGCCCTAAATGACATTGAAGAAATTGTTGGAAATTGAAAAATTTACTTCAAATGTACTGGGGAAAGTGTTGGTCTTTAGGGGGGTTACTATTTCCTCTCCAAACCTAATCACATTTAAAAGTGTGTTGGACTTTGGCGGGGGTAAAATTTACTATTCCAAATCTAAACATGAACTCATTAGGGAAAATTTTGGACTGTGGGGTGGAGGGTGGTCAATTTTACTATTGCTACTGTAAACCTAAAGACATTACAATATGTGCTGTACTTTTAGATTTCAAAATTAACTACTACCACACATTTTAGGGATATATTACAGAACTCCATTTTAATTATCCAAACAATAGATCATAGAGCATAAAAAAGTAAGTTGAGAGTACTACCCAAAAAATACCAAAATCTAATATTTATTATAACTTTCAAAGTAGTAGCTATAATTAAAAAACTTTACATTTAAAGGCCCTTATTTATAAAATGAATAATAAATATAAATAAATAACATACATTTAAACAACAAAAATTACAAAATGACCTTGATAAAAAATAATAATATTTAAATGAAATTATTCCAATTATTAAAAAATAAATAAAAATAGTTTTATTAAGTACCTGTTTATCAAACTAGATTGTTTATCTAGGAACGTTTTATTAAGCTGTACACAAAATATCATTACACATTAAAAAAATAATATTGAATCAAATTTTTAAGTATATTTTTAAAACCTTTATATGTAAAAACCTGAATTTACATATTAAAAAACTAAAAAATAATTATTTAATTTTGTACATTTGTAAACATTAAAAACAAAGATGAACACAACAATTTTAAACAAAACACACATAAAGCATTTAAATTACTCCCCACCTTATTCTCCTATAAATCCAACATCCAACTCCTAAAAATATTATACAAAAATACAAAATGTTTAAAAACAAATGCAAAATATTAAATTATAAAATACATAAAAATACACTCACAAATGATATAAATTACAATGCCAGAATACACAGTGATATTTGTACTAGCTTCAGAAAAAAATATTTTTGAAGAAACTATATTTTTATCTGTGATATTCTGACCCACAATATTTTTTATATCATGATCTTAAGACATATTTGCCTCTCACAATATTCTTTGACCAAAGCAGAAGTAGTACTGTCTCTACATTGGTGAGGTAAAATACTTAAAATACTATCAACAAGAAATACTTCAAGCGTTTTTGTAATATTTATTAATTTAGTTAACAAATTTGCATTTAAATCTCCTTAACTTCATTTCAGTGACAGAAAAGTGCATTAAAGGAAAAACTAATTCTGCGTGTGGGAAAGCAGTATGCAGACCCAAATTTATTGCAGGATTTTCAAAAAACAAATAGACACCAATAAGTTATAGAAAGGCAATAAACTAATGAAATATAAACAATTTATCTGTTTACAACATATACTATACAAATCATCATTGGACCCAACAGCACATCCTATACTCTGAGAGAATGCTATTGTGATTCTAATTTGTTCGCCCAGTTGATGATAAACAGTTGATGTTTTGGGCCTATTGCCAAGTTGTGAGGACCTTCATCAGGACTGTAGTGTTTTCCCATACACATCTGATCCCACTTCCAGGTCTGTCAACTAGAGAAAAGCAGTGGAAACTCTACAGAGTGAGTAAGGGTAATCACAAGAGCAACAAACGGGAGAAAGCTTCTCAAAGATTACATTCTACTAGTAAGCTGTGATCAGAAGACATCCAGAAGCAACTATCTCACTAATCAAAATGCCAGCAACAGAATGGCAGTTGTACCAAAACATGACTCAATTAATAGGTCAAGCACTCGTCAAACACTCAATAGCCAAAGGGAATCAAAACATCTAATTATCAAGCTTTGTTTGAGGGCGGAAGTTCATGCCTTAGAGAGTCAGTTGTTTTGATTGGCTTTACTATGCTACCCTGGGTTAATCTAAGTTGCATTACACTGTGTTAAATTACTGTAAAATAGCTTATAAGTTATATACTAATATTAGTGCTTTATAGAGCACTACATGTGGCCCAGTGTTGTTCTTGAGAGTGAATCATTTTCAGTTTGATGTCTGATATCAGCTACAGCACTATTCAATATTAATTAAAAAGAAGAAAGCTTGACATTGACATATCTACAAAAATAGATGCAATATATTCTGGGTTATTTACACTCTTGTGTGAATGTAAATTACACTAGTAAATACTATACATGCAGCATTAACTTATTCGTGTTTTCAGAAACATGTATAAGTATTTGGTATTCCTGTGAAGAGTCCCTGCACAATTGATGTGCCTTAACTTCATGTGAGTATTCATGCATATGTCAATTCAGAAAACTTGAGAACGTTTTACTCTTTTTCTTACTAATTGAAACTACATGCCCACCATATCCCCCTTCAAAAACACCTCTAGTGAAAGCTTAGGTAGCTGATAACATTTCCAGCTTGTTCTGCAACACTTGCATGAAGAGCCTTTTGGTATAACTTAATTTGTTCTGAAAACTGTAAAAGTGTTTTTCTTGCTTTGTGAAAAGCAGCACGTCTTTTAATCAGGCTCATTATGTTAAAGGGTGTTTAAAGAATTGATAGTGGCAGAAAAGAACATTACAACCCTTCAACCATACTCTAGTCTATAACCTGTCATTACACAAACAAGACTTTTCAAGCACAATGTGCCTTAAAACTCTTAAAGGTACAGGGTGACATTTGCACCTCCATCTGAGCATTCTCTTACATTTTGTTCTATTCACAAACATTTCCAGAAGTACATCTGGAAATCTGTCCCAGGTGAACTTTTGGGAATGTCAGGTGATTTCTCTCTAAAGGTTCCTATTCCACCTATCTGGAATTCCCCATAGCGAAGAACTCCCTACAGAGGGTTTGGAGCCTCCTGTGAAAATGAACATTATCTTTCCTCTCCAGGGCTAATATTAGCCCCATGGAAAAACCCTTTGCCTACATCCCCAGCAGTTTGGTGGTGATCTATTCCCCTTTCCATCCTAAAAGGAAAGTTACATCAGCTTCTGGCAAAAGTAAATATCTGAACATTTCCTGGGTGAAAAAGGGTCAGAAATAAATTTGGAAACGAGTGGACATTACTAAAGGCAAATTACGCTTTGGGATGCCCACTTACCAACCACTGAGTTGGATTTACTACAGCTAATTTATCCACTCTCAAGGTGAAGAACTATTCAGTAGTAAATACACTTATCCTCTCATCAGGAATCCTTTGTGGACTCATGGTAAGTGTAGAAATGTAATTTTGGATGTAAACATATGCTAATGACCAACATGACCTTTTTTGCATCTTACCTTGATTATAGAAGTCAGTACAATCATAGACATTTTTAGAAGATCCCCATAAATTGCTAGGCAACTATATGATCCCAAAGATTTAATTCCTTGTGAATAACCCCTGAACTGAGCAACATGACTGCTTGTTTAGAATTCAGTTGTGTGCAAAATAGCATTTTTTTGTCTGCAGACTTTGGAAAGTTCTTTGGAAAATTTACAAGTTCATGTAAGTTACAGACTTTTTCGCTTAGCCATGTTTGTATGAGAATCATGAGTTTTCCACAATAAGTTAAAACCAGTTTTCCACTGCATACCTTTCACACATTTTGGGCCCAATTGTTCTTCTCTTGGAATAAGGCATAAAAAGCAAGTTATACCGATTTTAACCAGTTCTGAAGTGCTATGTCATTCATATGTCTGCTTATAGACCACTTAGGATGTGCTTACTTTCCTTACAGAATGACAATTTACTTGCTGTTTGTAACCTTTTTTATTTAGTAAGTGTGTGCTGTTTGGATGCCTTAGCCTGTCACAGTGACACAGTGGTATTTATTAAACACCCTTGCAAGTTAATTTGTTTTACTTTTCTGTCGTGATAACATGTCTTTGGATTTATGCCTTTTTTCATTCACAGTGTAACAATGTGCTGGCACACAGGCTTTCTTAAGGATGCAGCATGAATACTGCCTGTAGTAAGTTTTCTGTGTATTCCTTAAAGTTCACTACTTACAACACAAACTCCATCTTCTGAAACCTTTTCATAGCACTCTTCTTTGAAGGTACAGTTTAACATTGTTGATGGAGTATGCTCATCAAAAAAGCCCTACTCCCACCTCCATATTGTTGCAAATGGGTCACCACCACTTTTAAAATGGTGGCAAAATATTACTGTTTTGCCACCGAAATTTGGTCACAAAACAGTAATACATACCACACTGATTCGGTATTTGGGTGGGACACCCAGAACATGCCCCATCCAAATAAAGAATCACATATACAAATTGCGATTTGCATTTTGTATATTTGAAAAATGATATTTCTGAGGGCTAATTGGGTCGTTTGCGACCAGGAAAATGTTTTGTACTTCTAACCCTTAGTGCTTAAATGTAGTGAAAGACTCATACTTGTGTAATTTTTCAGATAAAAATTATTTTTGTGCTAAAAAAACCCACAAAAAAATAATTTGCCATGGTTATCAGCCACTAACACACACTACAACTTTGCCACAAATAGCGATGCAACTAAACAAACGACGTGGCATAATGGCATAATGTTGTGAATTTCACCAACCAAGTGTAAAATGTAATTCCCAAAATTACAGAATTACACCAGCGTAATTCCAACTGTGCCCAAGCTTACTTGTAACCAGGGCCTTGGTGTTTTTTTCCACACAATATATTAGTGCAGAGAAAAGCTCCATAAATTGTAAAGTTCCAGAGAAAAAACAGGCTTGTGTTCCAGCTTGACAGTGAAAATTAACTTGCCATGAATACAAATGATTTCGCAGTTTGCAAACTTTGCACAGGTGAGCTGTCAGTCTTGGACACTTTGCAAACCTTTCCTGATGGAATAAAATAACGTTTACCCCTCTAGGATACACCTATTACCGAATGTCAGCATCACATCTGCCATATTCTGTGACATTATTTCTACTTTCATTGAAATGTCATCAAATGCTTGTCACTTTCCAGCCTAAGGGTTATGCTCCAGAAACGAAATGCCTAGACACACACTGTAAATAATTACACAATACCAATCCAAAAACCATACATACGGCAGCTGCATTGTCTGCATTCTTTTCCACAGTACAACGCTAAGAATTTACTCAGCTACTTTAAGTCAATGACAGATAAAATATGGACAAGGTTTGGGTTTATCAATTTGGAAGGCTTTTTTGGTTTTGTTGTTTTTTTTCTTTTTATTTCTCATTGTGCGGTACTTAATCGGCTAAAGAATACCAATGTCATTTTCCATGGTAACACAAACCAAATAAAGGCCAACCAATCACGCGGCCGACTACGCTAATCCCCTTAGCACGATGGTCTGCTGCATTGCTTTTCACTGTCGGTTGTAATCAGTGGGTAATGCTGCAGGAATTTTAGTTGCTGGTTTAATGAACTTTCCAGTTTTATTCATTTACTAATCTTCTTTCCAGCTTTGTTAGATTTAGAGATCTAAGAAATGTAAACTATATCCATCCTGGTGACAATAGGCAAAGCTGCTCGAGGCCTGGAGTACTAATTCTGGTCGGGGAAGGGGTCAGTAACTTCATGTGAACTGGAAAAGGAGCCAAGAAGTATCATTTTTTTCACCTGTGCATTTTAGCAGCATTGCACAAACGTCCCGGAAATAACTTTTTGTTTGGGATGGGAGAGGATGAAGGATGCTATTTTTATTTATTGTATCATTAAATCACACAAAAACATATTTTAGGTCAACTGCAGCCAAAAGGCTGCATTTGACCAGCATTGCCCTGGACCATTTACAAACTCCGAGGAATATACATTTCCTGCGGCTCTCTTGCAAATCTGTATCCCAGGGCAAAGCGCTCTGAGGTGACCGATAAGCGCTTTACACAAATCCACAAATAAACAACGAGAGGCCGATCAATGGAAGCATTACTGTAGTCCTTTATTTATTCTGTACTGCTCTGCCACATACAACTGGCATTTTTGTTGACAAATTATGGAAACAGGGCCGCATGGGGAATTCTTGTTAGGGAAAGTTTCTAAAAGTCCCAGGCTGAACTCGTTTTCGTGGTCTCGTTTGCAATTGTGCATTTTAAGTAAATACCCTGTGGTTTGCCATCTATCACTTCTTTGCTATCCATTGTGATCTCATGAGAAAGGAACGTCCATATGCAAATCAGTCTGAACCTGCCTAAAAAGGAAAAGCAAACCATGGCCTTCTCGGCCACACACTCCCTACGTAGAACAACAAGCAGTGTGAATTAGACTGCCTTGAGCCACACACATCTTGGCAACATAGTGTAAAGTTGTGTGTAGGATGTCTAGCATAGGATTTGTGCTGGAAGGCTACCCTTCCAGTAAAAGGTATTATACTCAGACTCTTTTAGCATCTTTCCCTCTTTGGATGTGTGATGTACTTTGCAGTACACATGTAAAGTTTCAAAATTTTGGAGAGAAAACAGCTTTTCTCATGTTTTGCACCAGCCTCTAAGAGGCATAATTTTGATGCAAAGCCCTTTTCACAGATGTTAGTAGATAAGGTTTTCCGTCACAAACCATGGGTGATAGGTGGTAGCGGAACGCCTGAAAAGAGTTACTTTGCATTTGTGTTAGGCAAGTTTCCAGCACAAATAAAGTTTCCTCTGGAAAGTAAATAAATAAACACTGTACACCAGTTTGAGTCAGTTTTGGTGAATTTGCACTGGTGCAAATTGTTGATAAATGTGACCTATAATGTTATCTGAAGGGATGAGCCTTCAGCCTCTTACTGAAATGTAGGATGACAGAGATGTTTTCCTGATCCTGGAAGTATAGATGGAGAAAGCATATTTTCGCAGTTTTTATTTCATTCAATTTATAATTTCCAATCTGTCTATCTCAGGGCTTCTGGTTCTTCCCCGTCCACCCGAGGTCCTGGCTGTGGTTATTTTCTCTCCAAGTAAGCAGGGGTTCTGTTTTTGGCAGCTTTGCATGTGATGCAATAACAGCACCTTCCCCCCCCCCCACCTTCACTCCTCCCCTCCTCCTCAGCGCCTTGACACCCTCACGGGTGAGTAGTGCACTTTACAAATTCCTGATTGATTGATTGATGCAGCTGGTCTTGAAGATGATCCAGGGTTGAAGTGAGAGCGGGTGTAGTTCCTTCAGGGTTGAAGTGACATGGTCAAACTTCTTAAGGCCTTTGGTGAGACGTACATAATCATGACAGATTGTGAGATACCTTTTATTTGAGCGAAAGACAGCTTTTGAATGTGGACATGAAAATAATTCCAAGACTAAAAGTGATTAAAATGAGCACCAGGAATTAACCCAGCCTGCCAGTGCCACTGTCATTTTTCAATCTGCACCTCTGTCTTAGCCTTAACACAAACTTTTCCAGTTGCAAATTTGAAAAGAAAATGACAGAAACTATAGAATTCCTTATAGTTCTGCACTGCATAATTGACAGAAATCTTGCGAAAATGTTTGTGCATACTGCTGAATAGTTTTGAGCAAGCCCTTCCAGCTCCAAGAATGTTTTTTTCAATTTCACAATATATTAAATTATAAATCTTGGGGCCTAATTATGAGTTTGGCGGTGGTCGGACCTATGCACTACTGGCGGTCTGACTGCAATATTACGACCCTGGCAGTCGGACCATCAGGGGACCGCCAGCACCACCAGGATCATGAATCCTGATGGATTGGCGGCGGTCGAAGTTGTGGTCCTCCACGGTGGAGCTAAGTTTAGCACCGCCGGACTGATCACGACTTCCCTTTCTGCCAGGGATCATGCCATGAAAAGGCTGGCGGAAAGGCAGTGCTGGGGGCCGCAGGGGGAGCCCTGCACTGCTCAAGACCAAGCCACGGGCAGTGCAGGGGCACCCCCTGCCCACCACCCTCGGAATGTGCACCCAAGGACGCTGGGCTCACCTTTTGTGCGATGCAATTGGCATTGGCTCCCTGAGGAGCGGAGGCCAATGCCGTCACACTGTTTCCACCGGGCTGACTGGTGAAAACCTCCTAATACAGAGGTTTCTGCTGGTCAGCCTGTTGGAAAAATTGTAATTGGGCCAGAGGGGAGACATCCAGCTCTACAGCGATCTCCTCCCCACGGGTCTAGCGGGCCGAAGGTCTGCCCACCAAACTCATAATCAGGCCCTTGTGTTTGTAAGTCCTTTGTTAGTTCATCCTCTCCAACCCAAAAGGTATGGAAAGTCCTGTCTTTGAAACTGATGGTTTGGTTTGGCATGGTCCAGAGTATTTTTTTGTAACGATACAACTATCATTTCTCTGAACCCTGTAGTGTTGTTACCTACTTCTACAATGAGATCCAAATGTTATTTTTTTTTTCTGGAGAAACATTGAAAACCAATATCCAACTATATCAGAGAGCCCGGATCAGTGGCTGGCTGCTTCAATCTTTTGGTAGAAACAGCATTTAAGAAGAAAAGTTAAGCTGCATGCTTTCATTATTAGAACAAATAAAAACGAAAAGAAAGGTTCCTGCCATGTGAGAAGGTTTTGCAGAAGATGCGGGATCAATAGCTGAAACCAGTATATGGTAGGTTCTTGGAATAAAGAAAAGGTCTGATAGCAATAAAACTTCTCAAAATCAATCATGATTAGTAATTTTCAAATATTAATTTAGAGAACTTTACAGCAAAGCAACAGGCTGGTTATTGTTAGTCAGGGTAATTCCGTTTAAGCAGAGAATATACTCATTGAAAACAGATGTGACACAGCTGGAAGTGCCCTGAATTTTACAAAGGAGAATTAAATATTGGGCAACTGAGCCGAGCAAGGGTTGAGAAAGTGCTGAACAGTATCCGGGCTGTAGCCCTGGAAGCACTGGGCGCTCCTGATAGGAGTGAGTGAGCGGCCTCAGTGCTTTTACCCGCAACTGAATCTCTCACCGGGTCCTAGTATTAAAGATAAACACTAAATTGCGATATAGTTTGTGTGCAATAGAGGGCAAAGTGGAAAACTGTTTCTTTGTAGCAAGGGGAGAGGTCACATAGTACTGACCCCCCCACACGATCGGACTAGGGACACCAAAACCCTCCTCACGCCAGAGAACCAGGGACTGCCAAACAGAGAACACGCAGCCCTCTGACCCATCCTCCTAATGGCCTAGCACTCCACCCACAGGCAGGTGGATGAACTAAAAGCAAAGTGACATTTATCTCTGCATAAAAACCAAAAACATTAAGAAGTGAATGAACGCTTCTCACAGAATCACAAGAAAGAGATACACGGCCAACCAGCGAAATCAACACCTTTCTTCAATCTAAAATTCCATCTAGGTAACAGAGTAAGAAGTAAAATAAACATCGTTGGGTTTCCAAACATGTTTACATTATTTACAATCTTCCCGCAGAAAACGAACATTATTTGAGTTATTCACCTCATAATGACAAACGCAGGTCTGTGTGTTGATTGTTTAAATCAACCTAATCTGAGTTAGGTAAAGTCTTGCCTAACATCGTGGACATTAGGACCCAGGAGTATCCATTTACAGGTGAGGATATCTAGTTCCTAGTATCAGAACTCCAACAGCTCCTGAAGCTGACATTTTCACATTGAACAACTTACATCTCACTGATTGCATACTCTATTGATATGAAGTATTTATACCTCCTTCTGGCCTTTTTGTTTTCAGTCAAGACTTATTTGTTTAAATGTGGACGAGGCATCTGTTAAAAGGACCTTGATGGTTATTTGACAGCACGGGAGAGACATAAAACAGATACATGGGGCATCACCATGCTTTGCAGGCTCGGTGTAATATCTATGGGTTTTACTACAGTGCCTCCTTCATGTGGACACCAGTGCGATTCTGCCTCTGTGGATGGCCACCCCTCTGCTCTCAATGACGTAACTCCACATCATCTCTCCAGTAAATCAATGGAGGGATTCATTTATATCTCACATGGATACAAGAAATACAAGAACCAGAACTTTAAAGGTATCATTGTGACTAGCCACTTTATCAAAGTTGGCAAAATAATTCTAAAAACGAAAGTCATTCATAACTGCTTCGTCATAGAAACTATGATAAAAGGAGAGGGACATTTGGTTTGATTACAAAGACTTAATCAAAATTGTTATAATTCTTACCTAAAATTTAATATCATATTCAGCTTCAAAGTGATGTATGATTGTTTGCGTACAGCATAAATATGTGTTTGTTTTTCATTTTTCTTAAAGTGCGAAAACAGAAAAAAAGTTTGTCTGCCACTTTTGAATGATAGTACTTTCCCATATGGATTAAACTGACCCATGATTACATTTGGGCTAAAGTGCCTTATGAAGTGCACACATCTCTGAGATGACCTCAGGATACTGAAACCTTTCAGACTCAGTCAGTCAAACAGTTCAAACTTTAATTGGTTTATAGCAAAATAAATCATAAAATATATCACAATTTTATAACATGAAAAAACATCATTGGATTATAATCATTAAAAACTGCATTGCATCACAAAAACATCACATCATTACCTTGATATGAAAATATAATAACTATTTCAAAATAGCTACATCTAGCATGTTCTTATTAATAAATGGGATAACCGCAGTTCTACAAAAATAAAGTGCTATGTGTAATAATGGGGTAAAACTGTATTAATCTCAAAATATTTCAGAATTCATAGAGAACCCCTATGATCCCTTTGGCAGCATCAAACTTAATATGAAATACTATGTGTAATAAGGAAAGATAGTTCTATCAATGCAGGAACATTTCAAAGTTGTAAAGGAGCCCGGGGTCTGCTAATTGCAACAAACTTCAGCTAGCATTTGTGCTATAGAGGTCAATAATTGCAAGAACTAGAGACATTAAGGGGGTCATTCTGACCCTGGCGGCCGGTGGCCGCCAGGGCCACCGACCACGGGAGCACCGCCAACAGGCTGGCGGTGCTCCCACGAGCATTCTGACCGCGGCGGTTCAGCCGCGGTCAGAAGCGGAAAGTCGGCGGTCTCCCGCCGACTTTCCGCAGCTCGGGGGAATCCTCCATGGCGGCGGAGCGCGCTCCGCCGCCATGAGGATTCAGACACCCCCTACCGCCATCCTGTTCATGGCGGGAAACCCGCCATGAACAGGATGGCGGTAGGGGGTGCCGCGGGGCCCCTGGGGGCCCCTGCAGTGCCCATGCCTATCTCTTTTGGAGAGCGCCCGCCGGCCCAGAGGAAATGTGTGAATGGCCGCCGCGGTCTTTTGACCGCAGTGCGGTCATTTGGTGGCGGGACTATGGCGGACGGCCTCCGCCGTCCGCCATAGTCAGAATCACCCCCTAAATTTCCAGATAAGACAAGTCTTTTCTTGTACTTTAAACATTAATAAAACACCTTTGATACATTAAAACAAACAGTGGCTGGCATCTATTAGGTCAAATAAGTACTGAAATGCCTCCCGATAAGCATGCAAATGTTCTCTTAGAAAAAATGGTTTTAAATATTGTTTCCTATGTACCAGATAAAAACTACAAGAGAGTACTAGATGCAAATTGGGTGTGTAGATGTATTATTACAAGGACATTTCCAGACATTTTGGAAATACAGCTAGATGGTGGATTATGGAAAGACTATATTGGGTTAAGAGACACATTGGGGACCAAACTGATATAGGAATGGAGCCCTGGATACTTTATATAGATATATAACTTGTCACTACGGCCCGATTTAGTTCTTGATGGTTGCACCGCCAAGCTGCGTCAACAGCAGACTCGAGAAGACCACCAAGTTGACGATCGCACCGTCTGCCGTATTTAGATGTTTTGTAGCTGAGGCGAAGACCGCCACAATGGAGTGCTCTCCCTAGCTGTCAAGTAGGTGTTACAGTTGGACAGGCAGTTCACATGTGGCGATTTGCTGATGGAGGGAGGACATCACTTGACCCAACGGACATCGGACAAAACCAGTGCCCATAGAAAAGAGGTAACTATACCAACAATGGAGTTTGCCCAAGTCGTCCCACGTATCCTGGGCATATATGTCTAATACACAAATCAAAATTAAGGGGAATAGTGGGAATAAAATGTAAAATATGTTCAGTAAATGGTGAGAATATTAATCAGACACCATACACACTGATGTATATGCTATTGTCACCAAAACAAAGACAATTTACTGTTTTATTAACGCAAGCTCCAGTTTCCATGCTCACAATGTGTTTTATTTCATAAGACACATATTCTTCCATACCAATGAACATGATATAAAATTATATGACATAAATAACACAAAAATACTTTATATACATTAACCAAAGAGCCGGTTAATACGCCCAGTTTTTTCTTAACAAATTTCTGGGACTTTAAAAACATATGTACAAATTCCTTATATTACACAAAGACAACACATATTAAATTTTACAGTTTCCTGGCTAAGGGATTGACATTCTTTGTTTAGTGCAACCTTGTTTTCCCTCACGTCCAGGTGGCACACTGATTTATTTCACAGTTTTTGTGGTTTTCTCACGTACACCAGCCACGTCCTCAAGCAAAAATATACACACCATATAGAGGACGAGTGTGTGGTATCACTTGGCTATAGCGTGTCCTCTGGGTGACTGAGTAT
Source organism: Pleurodeles waltl (assembly GCF_031143425.1). Lineage (NCBI taxonomy): Eukaryota > Metazoa > Chordata > Amphibia > Caudata > Salamandridae > Pleurodeles > Pleurodeles waltl. The sequence continues at coordinate 821,431,511 of NC_090443.1, read as the reverse complement.
ATATATTTAATTATGTGTGAACATTTCCTTCTAACAGTGTGAACTTTTTAACATTGTAACTACATTGGAAACTTTCATGCGAAATGGTAAAAGTCACAGACACTAAATATATAATTTAGGTTCCTTTTCCTCCAATGTCCTGAAGAGGCCCAAAGCCAGGAGGGTCGAAAAGCATCAACTCCATCCCATTTTCCAAGGGGCATTTTATAAATTTCAAAGCTGAGCACATATAATTATGGCGTATTGAAGCAATCAGAGATATAGAAGTCTTGGGAACCTTTTGTTTTTTAAATATCGGGCCACCTTGAGCGGGGGACTTTATGTTTATATATGGTATTTGAAGCCACATAAACTTATTGGGGTATGGAATTGGAAATCCAGACGTTTTTCGACTTACGTGGATAGAATTTAATATGTTTTGTCTTTGTGTAATGTAAGGAATTTGAGTATATGTTTTGAAGTCACAGAAATGTGTTAAGAAAATTTTGTGAGTATCAAAAGGCTCTTTGATTAATGTATATAAAGTCCTTTTTGTGTTCGTTATGTCATGTGATTTTATGTCATGTTCATTGATATGTGAGAATATGTATCTTATGAAGTAAAACACATTGGGAGCACACTGGAGCTTGCTTTAACAAAGTAATAAATTATCTTTGTTTTGGTGATAATAATAAATACACCAGTATGTACAGTGTCTGATAAATGTTCTCACCGTTTACCCAAAATATTTTACAATTTATTCCCACTATTCCCCCCAATTTTGGTTTGTAGAAAAGACGTAAGTCACAAACACACACTCTGCCCTTCACATATGTGTCCCCCTGCATCAGCACAACACACCACAGACACACCATTATCCATTACAACACAACACAACATCTACATGTTTCAAACACACATAAACATACATACCCACACTAGTGACACTGCACCCACACATGACACAAACACAACAACCAACACACTCATCTACACAAACACACACGAGCACAACTACACATATCATGACAGTGACCGCCACACAACAATATGCACCTGAGTACTGTACGCAGCAACACAACGCAACATACACAACAACATGCACACCATATTCAAGTGGCACACATAATGACACAACCACATAACACAAAGAACTCAATAAACTGTGGAGCCTATTTTGGTTACAGACAACCAGCAGACTAAGTATTGACTTAAATTGGAATGTGTGTTTTGAGCTTGGAAGTGTTATAAAACGAATTCATGGACAATCCATGTGGAGGTTATTACTGTAATCTGGGCATGCAGGGAGAATTCCAGCAAATAGATATAGAAAGTTAATTCCACTGACAGGTCTGGTTGAACTGAAGTTATTCCATCAGCCCTCATAGTTATGTTTCAGGGACTTTCAATCTGTTTGAGAAGTGGCATGTATCTTTTGGAAGGTGCTTCTGAAATTACGAATGCTGGACTGCTACCCAAATGAGTACAATAAAGCAGGCAGCTAGCAAGGAGGAATGCATTATACTATTTGTTTTCATTTCTTCAGACTTCCATCTCTGTCCTTTCCAATGACCTGTGCAATTTGAGGTAAGTGGCTTGAGAGAAGAGGCGAAGAAGGCCACCTGAAACCTGTGATCCACTGGCTACAAGAAAAGATATATTATTGGACAATGTAAAGAAATCACACATAAGTAAGATTGTGGTTTGACAAAAAGCATGATGTTGTCACTGAAAGGGCGGTTGGAATTTCATGTGTAAAGATGGAGCCATGATAATCCTTTGCTAGGTGTATTGATCCACTTGTATTTTGTGAATATGGAGTGCATGACTGTGCCTTGGGCATGAATAGGCAAGTGAAAGCTGCTAACAGAATCAATAAAAAGAAATGTATGTCAAAGCCTTGGGAGTGGGCGTGGGAGTGCGCACAAGTTGGCCAACCATTTTCACTCTCCTGTGGGCCTCCTACCTTGACAGTGCAATGGAATGATAATCTCATGAGTCAGCTTGTGACTGACGAGTGTCAAGAGACTTGGGTTGGAGACAGAAGTATGAGTAAGAGTATATCAAGCATATATATTTTACCAGAACATAACTGTAAAACAGTATAGGTGGCAATAGTTTATTAAACATTATGTAGCAAAGCTATCATGATGATGGGTTAGCAGTGCAAAATGAAACTTAATTGTGGCACTATGGAAACCAGTGCACCACGCATCGATAGCATTCAATTGAAGCTGATAAGACATGTTGTATCTGGTGTACCAATGGTAGTAGTGGGTAGAACACACATGGCTATATGAGTATGAGTTTAACCCTTCACCACTTTCTGACGTAAGCCTTAACTGCTTGCTATTGCAACTTTTGAGAGACAAGTTTAGAAAATGAACTACTCTGGTATGGAATGAAATAGTCTTAAACTTTGAAACCCCATTGGTGAATATCTGAATCTAGCATGCATACTGCCCAGTAACTACCTACTCTCACAGGACTTGGTCCAATGAGTGTGTATAGTCATAGAACTAGGACACTTGATATCTAATCTGAGCTTTACCAACTCGCCTAAATTTGCTGGAAATAAACACCGCATTTTAAAGCAAGGCAGGGCCCACAACATAGCAACTGTTTCCCTGAGAAGGGCATCCCCTTGGCCTTGCCATCAGAATTACAGTAACCCCATTTGTGATCTAGTGGACTAGTTGGAACTAGGAGACACACTTTTTAATCATTGTCTCTCATTTGGCCAAATTGTGTGCTCTGGGACATTTTTAACTAATTCCTCTGGTCTCTTTTAGCAAGACTTGGAGTGTAAAATAAATGTGAAAGCTGCTTGAAAACAGACTGGATATTACCTGTGGAAGTGAAGAAGTGTCCAGGCTCATTGCTTATGCACCAAAATGCAAAATTGTAGTAAATTGATATCCGTTGCAGTAAATAGCAGCGTGCTGCTGTCCCAGGTCTTCTACTTTAATGAACTGTTTGATCCAAGGCAAATCATACTCTTCCTGTACCTCTGTCAATGATCTGATAATATGTCAGTACTTTAAAACAGGCTCCCAGGACAGCTCCCCAGCATGGTTTTCATTCATACATTCAGTGCTGTTTAGCAACTCTATTTGAATTTCTGTAGTCAAACCTTCTCCTGAAACAGCAGGGTTCCTTGTGTGCTGCAGCTCCTCCCTCCCAACATTGAACAGGCACATCCTCTGTAGCTCATAAAGGAATGAAAGAATGAGAGTTATTTATCCTTTGAGAGGGTTAAAAGTGGTGGAGAAGACAAATGCAGGACAGTGGGTGTTGCACAGTGCTTCTCTGTGTACAGCAGAACAGGAACCATGACTGCAGGAGAAATCTGTAAATATAGGACAATCAGCCACCAGTGGCGGCTGTCACTGAACAGGAGTGGTGGGGTGGGACAGGGGGCAAAGGGACGGGGGTTGTAAATTTTTTTTTTTTTTTTTTTAGAAAACAAAAACACTTACCTTTGAGGGGAGATGCGTTTGTCTCCCCTCCGTCCTCTTCCCCTTCCAGGCTGCACAGACTTCCAGCCAATTATGACGCTGCTGACAGCAACTCTATTTGCTGAAAGCAGCGTTGTGATTGGTCTGAGCAGCCTGCTTCGCCGCTCAGACTGGGAATGGGAGCCTATGCATGTGTTCTACCCGGCCAGCCAAGAAGACATGCACACTTTGTGTGCACATAGCCCTCCTCAGGCCCCCTCCCTCCAGCACCGCTCCGCCCTACAAGGAAAAATAAAATGATAATAACTTAATTTTTCCTTTTTGGAAAAACCAGTGGGGCGGAGCCGCCCCTGTTAGTCACTGTAGTACAGGCTAGATAGAGTTTGAGACCAGATTGTGATCCTAGACTTACCGGGCAAGATCACTCAGTGAGTTAAGTGGTTGCTGGTGACTGCTGTGTATTTTACCTATATATAGTCCAGCTGTTCAAATCCTGGTCAGGACTTCTCAGCGCTTTTAAGATTAAGTTTCAAGAAACTAAATACAGCACTATAAAAAGGACAAAACTGAGGTCATAACTGTTATTTCAAAGCAGTGCATTCTGTTAAATGTGTTTGCTGATTACAACTTCACTGACATTCAACTGACACGAAAATGTTTTGTAAAGTGCCTGCGACCCTTTCTCTCGATCTGCCTCTCGCTCAGAGAGAAAGAGACTCACCTAGTAATTGCTAACATTATAAATGTAGTATACATTTTAGCAGGTGGAATATGGAATTTACACTTTAACCGAGAAACCCATCTTCCACACGTGTAAATGTCTAAATATACTGCTATGGACCTTTTCATCTTTTTTAGCATATACGGCCCTGAAATGTTATCCAGTCACTGATTAAAAAAAGAGAGTTGCCAGAGTTAGCGTATTTTAGTGTATGTTAGGAAATGACATTTTTTGTGATCTTCTATTGTTCACCCTAGTTGAGCTTTAAAGTGGCATGCTGAACCATTAAACTGGCATTGGCCAAGCCATATCTTTGGCTTTGTCAATGCTTGTTTTGTTTTGCCATAGTTCATGCAGAACTTTATTGTTGGAAACTATTGGATCATCATCAACCTTTAATTTTTTTTTACAAAAAGCACAAATATTTTTGGGTCTAAAAAAAAAGCACACATTGCCATAACAATTCCTGGCACTCATGGAAACAACTGTGCGATTATGCCTCCTGTGAAAGAGGAGAATGCTGTAATTCACAGTGAAATTAGCCAGCGGCTCAGGTAGGCCACCCCATCACCCCATGCTGTATGCTGTAGTGAGCATAAGAAGAATAAGAAAGACAAAACAAAAGAGCAAAGGATAAAGAGGGCTGGCTGAAAGTCTCAATAAATGTTTATCATATGTATAATTTTAGTAAAAGCAAACCAATCGATTCCGACTTGCCAACGCTAATCGTTTTAGTAAAACCTAAAGGTCTTGACTAACACCAGACCTAAAAAAAACGGCCTACCCGGGAGAGCCTGAAGATTTTATGACTCTGCAAGTGGAAGGTGAACTCCTCTCATGCACAGGAAGAGACTTAATAAATCTCCGAAACACTTAGTTTAAGTGTGCCATAAAATCAAAACCACTTCTTTTTTTCTGTCGCTGAAATAGGCCATTCATATGCCAATTGCATTATATTTGTTCATGAAGTTTAAAATGCACATTCGATTCCATTTGCTCTGAAGAGGAAAGCAACGAAACCTAAGGAAAATAATGTCTTACTGAATGTGCAATTTCCTCCTTGAGTAAACTGCAAGTAAGTCTTTAAACATCTCTCTTGCCAAAGCAGACAGTTTCAGTAAATGAAATTTGGCAAAGCTTCATCAACCATTAACTACAATATTTGTGAACACTCCTAGAGATTTGAGAATGGAACATCAGTGCTTGGTTAGAATACTGTCTGGCAAGTGTCACAGACACATATTAAGAAGGGGAAAAAATGACAAACTTTATGTTACACTAAGAGGATATGTATAGCACTTTTCTGCAGTTTGAATGTTACTGTAGCGCTTTCAAAATGTGAGCATCCACACCATGCTCAGATTCTTGTTGACTGCAGTCAGTCACCCGCTATATCCTGTTATCCATAGGCATAGTGCGTTATGCATGTGGCTGTTGTTGAAGGACTTTGTCATTTGATTCTGTATATAGTAGTGCTCACTCTGATAGGGTTCATCACTTCTTGTTAGACTTCAAGTTTGGTTTCGCCACACTTGTAACCTAACCTTTGGCTTTGTGGAAATTGAGTGTGGAAAGATCCTATAGAACTCTGGCCTCCTGCATCTCCAGTTGGTGTGAGTCAGAGCACCAGGTTACCTGTTAGTAACCCTTGGAGAGATGGGGCTTTTATGCGGGATAAACTATAACATAAGAGCAGAGAAAATGTGCACTCCTGAGAACATTTTAGAAACCGTCATATATCCACTTTGATGTTTTTGCTCCAATGATGGCTCAAGAGGCTAATACACTCCCTACCCTGCTATCAGTCAGGTTTTATCCTTGAAGTCAAAGATTTAAAGACTAGCCAGTCTAACTCAGATATTCATATTTGCGGGGTTCATGGGTTGTATAACTGGAGTGCTGCTGGCATGCAGCAGGAATTCAAGCCTTACAGCAAGGGCTGAAAACAATAGTGCAGGCCTTTTTTCATTATCCTCTAGGTGGGTGTAAATTGAAGGCCTGATTCACAAAGGGCCTCTGCACTCATGGTGGAGGCCCTGCGGTCGTGGGGGAATCTCCGCACTCGGGCGAATTCTCACTGCAGATTTCACTCTGAGTGTAGAGACTGCTCCACGACTGCTGGGCCTCCGTCATAAGTGCAGAGGCCCTTTGTGAATCAGGCTGTTAGTGTTTGCTACCAGTTTTTGCCATTGCCTATGCTTGTTTTGTTGTGTAATGGGTTTTATAAAACATTATTGTTGGGTGAATTGCTGGACCGTTCCTTAATATTTAAAAAAAGATGTTGCCCAATGCAAAAATCTTCTTTCTGGTCTCAAACAGCATACATCGCCATAGTAACCCTGGCACTGAAGGGAACTACTTAGTGTGCACATGTGCTGCTAGTGAAAGATCAGAATGTCATCACTCACAGGGAAATCAGACATTGGCTGATGTGGGCTAACCAGCTGCTCCAAGCTGTATACTGTAGTAGGAGGAGGAAAAGTGTGAATGACACATCAGACAGTAGACCAACAGATGAAAAGGCTAGCTTAAAGTCTGTATAGGTTATATATTACTCAGTGGCAGGCACAACTGTGTTGCTATAGTTAGATCAGAGTTTCCATACAAAAAGTTTTTTTTCCCTATTAGCGTTGATGCCGTTTGACAAATCTGCATGAAATGTTCCAAAAGAAGTTCCTCCACTTCGGCTCCTTCAGGGAAACTTTCATGCTGATCCATCAAGAGAAAGCCAAGAAAAAGGGTCAGGGTCCCAAAACATTGATTTCACATTTTAAATCCCATAGGAAACATTGCTCTCTGATACAGAAAAAATGGCTGAATGGCATCGCACCAAATACAGCAGAAAGTTAGAACTTTATTCAGAAAGCGTGTTCTTTGTGATTTGGTATAAATACGTTCAGTCATTGTTGAGAAACTATCATTTAAAGAGGTGCTTGGATAGGTATTAAGGGGTTTAAAAGTTAGATATATCCAAACAGTTTGTCCTGCGGGGTCTCATGGTAGTGAAAAGTAAGGAAATAAGATTTTCTGACTGTCCAAGAGAAATGGCTGAGGAAAATGGCATGGCTCCTATTACAGGACTGTGGGACTTTGTACCTTGAGAAATCTTGCATGGCACCATGAAATCTTGTGGGTGAAGTTTGAGCATCACGTACTATGGGAGTAGAGTGGTAGCAGAAAAATATTTTAAAAAAAGAAAATGTAGGTCGGGCTCCCATTGGGGGTTGGGCACCCGTGCCAGAGGTTTGGGGCAGGCCCTGTAGCCAGCTCCCCCAGTGTGCATGGCCCAAGTCCGTGCACAGCAGGTGTTTGGGTGCCCATATTTGGCCAGTGGTTGGGCCCTGCAGCCACTGGTTTGCTGCACACAGCCAAAAGCCATGCACAGAAGGGGCATTGGTTGTAGGTTGCCCCAGGGTCCTAAGGCTATGCTCAAGGTGAATATAATAAAAAACACAGAAATGTGTTTAAAAAGCCACAGGTTAAAGTGACACTATAGTTAGATATGGTACTAAGATTGTGTGTTACGTTAAACAATCACCCAGACATTCACTGTAAAAACACAGAGGTTAAAGTGATGTTATAGTTAGGTGTTGAAATTAGATGAAAACTAATGTTTAAATACTAAAAACCACTGAATTCACCAGTTGTAGTTTACCGAGCTAACAATATCTCGCTGTGCAGTACTTATGAGCTCACATATTACATACCTCAAGATTTGTTTAGTGACATAATTGAGTACATCACTAATATCATCTCAGATGGCATTACTGATGACATCATCCAGTCATTGAGACAGCATCCTATGTAGTTTGCGGACTTGAAGAAATTCAACATGCTACAACTGCGGCCATTTTTCTTCTCACCTTAATCGGATTATCCTCCCAAAGACTTCACATGACCCACAATTCTAAGTCAAGAAGTCAACAGATATGCATTTGCCACTGAAAATACATCATCTGCAAGGCAATCTGGACATCAATCTGTAGTTTGGTAAAACACACTACATACATTCCTGAGATGGGCACAATGACATACAACCTTAGAGCCATGTTTACAGTGCCAGTGTGAGATAAGCCACCTCTGAGTGGGACACCCCTACATTTTACATTATTCAACAATCTACAATGCCTCAGAATCTTTAGTCAAGTAAGTTCTGGAAATAAACATCCACAATTTATAAATCCTCTCTACATAGAATTTGTCAATAACATTTATTGCAACTCTTTAACAGGGACGTCCTTAAGATATCAACTCAGGGATAATCTATAGTCAATGGAAGATTAGGCTTTTCTTACAGACCTTTTGCAACAGCCTTTGGCTTTAAACCACAACCTACGTTGAAACATACCTGCGCAATACAACCATAGTCAAATACCATTTTATAGGGCAACACTGCTTCGCCATTGTGGGTGAGGTGCCCCTGAATTTTTCCTTATGCACATTTTGCCAGGGGAACAAAATCACAATGGTCGCAGGCCAGAAAGATGAAAAATTGTGGATTCATGCATGATCTCTCCAGTTTCGCATATTAACCCTCGTGCTTTCTAATTTTGTATATTAACCCTCGCTCGAAGAAGGAAAACAATATTTTAGCAATTTTGTCCCTGGAGAAAAACCACAAGGTGTGGATTTTCCCCCAAGGTACTAGACAGTAAAACACACCTATTGAGAATGAGGGTGTTAGAGTGTAGCAAGAAGTCAATTGTCCCTGTCTTTGCAAAGTCATCAAGCACTCCAGCCTCTGACTAACTGACTGATTGACTGATTAGCCCTGATGGCGGGGCTTATATTTTAGCACTGCACTCAGTCATAGAAGACTTCATGCCCCCTTCAAGGGCCATCAGAGGAAGATAGTCTGGCAGTTTGGGCCCACGCTCTGTGTGTCTGGGCGGGGCTCTCTCCAGCGCGTGCACCTATAAAAGATGTCAGGTGAGATGAAGGAAATACTTTTTTGGTACTCTGGCTTTTAGCTCCAGCCTATGGCAGACACAAAAGCTGTCCACGAAGGGGACCGACGCCGGGCATCCTGCGTCTGTAAGATTGCCACTTTTTGGCTCTCGTGGTCGGAAATGACAAGTTATGCAACACCAGCCACAAATTTGAAACACAAGTTATTATCATTATGAGCTCAACACAATTAATTTTCTTCATGGATTACTGAGTTGAGAAGCAAGACATCAAGGGAAGAGTTGCAAACAAGAAAAGTGTCAGGTCAGAAATGAGAAGCCAAAGAAACTGCGGGGTAATTTGGACAAATGAAGTAAGAAACGCATCCGTCTTTTCAGAAGCAATTAATTTCGATTTTTGGTCAAACGCATGACACTTTAAAAAAAAATCACGTGATAAATACAACAGTCACGTTTATTTTACTGACCACGATACATTCTCCATATACACATACAGAATCGGTGTATTTTTATTCTGAAGCAGCGACTGAACTACAGCGGATCCTGGGATTATACCCTGTATAGCCCTCAGAGCTTGTCTAATGAACTCCAGTCAATTCGCCATCAGTCAATTCGCCATCAGTCTGCGCTTCAAAGTTCCCTTTTGCTGCATTTATTGATGGTGGCTTCGGACCAGCTCTAAACCCGTCATTTCAGTGTTGACTGACCTCTTTAATTTGGCAACTGCTTTCTAATTAACTCAAGTAAACTATTCACTCCCTCGGCATCTTTCAACTGCAGGAGGTGCTGGCTTGTAAAATCCCCTCGGAAGGAGGCTCACGTAGTCTCAAAGCGCGAGCAGGTCAACACAGGTCAACTCCGCCTTTTATCCTTCTGAGGCCAATCGCAGATGAGCTGCATTAAAATACTGAACTCGTGAATAATATTCTGAAGGCTGTCCATACCAAATGACGTATTATTGTCGCGTTATTATTAGTATGTCAGTGTCGCAAGGTGTTTAATGTTAATGCTAATAATAATCATCAACTTCATCTACAGAATAATATTAACAATCAATATCATCAACTCCATTATCATTATTAATTATTAACATTATGTGCAGGTGTTTTTTAAACGCGTTTTTATGAACTGATCATATTCAGAGTGAGTGATTTAGCATATATGCTTCAATGCCTCGGTATGTTGGTTATTTGACACCCAGAATGAGTGTAAACACGATCATAATTGGTTGCTTGATTTTGTTTGATTTTGTTTGGTTGTTAATAATTGATTAAAACTTTTGGCATAACTCATTCCATGGATTTGAAGAACTGACTTTTATTTTTTGCATACTGTTCTAAACCCAACGAAGCATTTGTGCTGTGTGAATCCTGAGCATTCTGTAACATTGCTTTTTAACTTTGACTTGGTGAGCACAGTCACACAAGTTTGGTGATGGCAGGACATTACTAACTTAGGGCCACAACATGTACGTTACACTGGTTCAGGCAAGTCTGTACTAGATTTTGGCAAGCAATGATATTTGTACCTGGCATTTTCTTAGGGGTTTGTTTGGTAATACATACTACACTTTGTGTGTGTTGTCCCCAGCTGTGGTTCTAAATGGGGGAATGAACTAAAAAAGCAATACCTGAAATGGTTGTAACACAATAGATTTAATTTTTCTTCATTGAGATTCCCCAGTGCGGCCCTCCATCTGCACACAATCCTATACTTATCCCCCGCGTCACAGCACACGCAAGCTTCCAGTGCCGCTGCTCTATGCCCAAGTGCACTGATTTTGGATCAGATGTTGTAGTTTTCTTTTTGGCTTTCATTTTGAAGTCTCCATTCAAATTCGATTTATACCAAGGGGAGTCCCTTGACCACACTGCACCGCCGCCAAACATTAGATTTGTTTAGTGTAAGTGAGGTTTATTTTCCCAGTCTTTCTGGATCACCACTGTCCTCACTTAAGGACAGTTATTGCATGCTACTCAATATTGGGCTTGAAATACATAATACCCCCAAGAGGCTTTGCCCGATGACGCTGACACCCCGCCCGGCGCTCCGTAGACGTCTGTAGCCTTGATCCTGGTGAGTGTAACACTGCAAAAAGCGATAGAGCCACAAGGCCAGGTACAATGATGCTATTTAACCTGGGAGCAGCTCTGCAGCAGCGATTTCCATGGTGACCTCTGTGGATATTAACCATAGGGAATATAGTCATAAAGTAAGTCTCAAAGTGTCAGTAAAATTTCCATCGCAGGGTGGCCTGTTCGCCAAGAAAAACATATTTGAAGCGTTCTGCTCCACACACTGCATTCTGAAGCCTGCTAATAGACTCAGTATAATTGCCTGAGCTCTTTACCATGACATGCAATAAACCATAATGCACATGCCAAGACTTTCTGAATTTGATTTTCCCTCAGATATAATAAAGATGCTGTCAAAAGAGATCAGACCAAGAAAAGGAAGACAGGAGATGATGACAACAGGAGCTTGCCTCAGGTTACAGCCAACTATAAGATCTGGTGATGGACTCAGAACTGATTTGATGCATCCAGGATTTCAGATCTCCTATAAAAGTGTCTGGTGTCATCCTAACATTGAATACCTGGGTATCAGTTTAATGTTTACAGCAGCCATATTTTGGATAGCCCAGGTTCACGGTTAAGACTTCTGTTCACTCCAAACGGATACAGTGAGTTTTAATATATTTCAACATATTAATGTTTAGGCAAAATTCACCCTCTTTTTCTACTTGCTGAGTGGAGTCAGAGATGCTCAGCTGCTTCACGGTAGGGGGAACAAAAGCCACACTGTAAGGGGCTGGGTAATGTATTTACCTTAATGGTAACTTCATTAAGGTGAATAAATGAGCTGGAAACCTGGCAGTGTTGTTCTAAGCCTATCTCCTAGGTCCTCCTAGCCTATCCGAGGCCGGGGCCACTGTTAGGGAGCTTGCTTTGGTGCATTCTCGGGGCCAAAATAGCATAATTACCTTAATGTATTTAACAACAAGGTAATCCTGTTGTCCGGTCCCGGCAGTGCTGCGCTGCTCAGGGATTTCTTGTTCCCTGCTCTCACACTGTGTGGAACGAATAATTATTGCGCTGCAGGGCATGCTGCCTGCATTTCACCTCTGTTCCGTTCTGGGCAGGTAAATACAAAACCAGTGAAAACAGGTGGAATTGCCAAACGTTTCCCCTCTGCTTACTGCAGATTAAAAACCGAGGAGTTTCGCCCACCCCTCTTAATACAATGAGAAATGTGTATGTCACCGCAAGCACTGCCGTGTGTCCTTCTTGGGCCGATGAAATAAAAGACATAGAGGTGGATACAACACCTCATATTCGAGCCTTGAGGCAGTTCAGCTTTAGTGTGTTATCAATAAATCTAGTGACTAATTATTATGATTATGTATCATATCTTAAGCAACTTATGCCAGATATAATCCAAGTGATTGTTTAGACTGAGGGAAGACATATAGTTCCACTTGTACCAGTGGCGTAACAAAACTTGAGGGGACCCCTGCAAAGTACATGGAGGGCCCCCCACCCCCACCCAGCCAGAACCTCTCCGGCCAGGAGCTTGCTGCCAGTACAGTGTGCTGTGCTGAGGCGGACCCCTGGAGCTCACCCCCTGCCCCTGCACTGCAGTGGCTGCAGGGGCTATTGTTACACCGGTGACTTATACATCCAATTTAGTCACCTGGTGGTGGAGGCGTTTGCGTCATAGCCATTTATTTGTGTGTACATTATTTTTGCTTTACTTTTATAGCCTGCCATGATCCGGTGAACCTGAAGACTCATCATACAAGTTCTTGAAAAGCAGATGTTTAAGCAAAACAAAATAGATGCAAATTCTTCAGCTTCAAAAGGGGTGATAGTTTGCAAACATGGTGGATCTGGGGAAGCCATCGGATGCACAGATATGGATGCTTGCTGTGGGTTGGGCTTCATAATTGCCCTCATTGTTCACCACGTACACAATTAAAATAACCTGACTCATTTTATGTGCATCCTTATTTATTTTAGATTAGTAGTTTCAACACCTGCCCAAATATAAGAAAACATTTTTATTCCATATTGAAGGCAGGTACAGTTGACCCAACTCCTAATTTGGAATGCTAGATCGTCACTAATTTGCAATTCATACCTGAACATAAAATCCTACCTCACAGGTATAGAAACATGTTACATAAACTCAACCATAGGTACAACATAATAGACCATGATGCCTGTAGAAGGTGCTTAGTTGCTGGTTTCAGTCTTGCGTTTGTCCACACTTATGCTCCCTACATTGGGTGTGTACTGGTTAGGGTATCCTACTTTTGAGGAAATAGCGATCATTAACACATGGTATTGGGTTATTTTTTATTTTCTACTTGCTCAAGCAGTGAGTAATTGTTATTGGCTGTCTAACGTTGGTCGAGAGGGCCAGAGACATTCCATAGCTTCAGGATAATTATTGAGCTTACCAATCATGGTTTTTTTCTATACATATGCTTCTTCTGTGGAATAGATATCCAGATATTCTGCTGTGGCACCTGTGTTGTGGACACATTTTGCATATCCCTGCTCTAACCCCGTGTTGGTCCAACTGAAAGCCTTAATCAACATTTATCTTTTATAGTGCTACAAATGCAAAAAGTTATCCACCGACCTGTGAACTATTTCCTTAAAATAACATCAAGCCTTCATATTGCTCATCGGTCTTCACATTGCCTGCCGGTTGCTTGTGAACTTTCATCTTGGTCGGGTGTAACTATCTACCTTGAATTCCACAGAGAGGGAATCATTTGAGACTGATTATGTCTAGGGAAGCTCCTTGGTGTACTCGTCTGAAAAAAGTATGATAAAAAGGCCTAGACCAAATGATGTGTTTCTCTTACCACAACTTCTTTAAAAAATGGTAGAAAATTACAAAATTAAGAATTTCACCTCGAGGAACGTAAAAACATATGTGTAAAACCACCAACATGCAGTGGCAACTTTAATGATGCACCTGTGTTCAGACTCAGAAGAGGTAAAATGAGGACGGCCCTTCTCAGTTTTTCTTTTGACTATGCATACAAAGAAGTAAATTATGAAAATCTTTCAAATAGTTGTTTTGATAATGTTTATTCTTTGTTGGGAGAAGAGAATGGATTTAGTAGATATTTTCCTTTTCATACTATATCTGTATATACCTGATTTCTATAATTCTCAAGGTGAACTTATGAGAAACACTGTAATAGCATTCAATCATAGACTCCCAGTAATTTAGGATTCAAATTAGCAAATTGTACCTTGTCATTGGAAAATGTACATGTTTGTTATGGAACATGCTCTGTGCTAGAGTCATCGATGGCCTTGTATTAAGAATTTGTTTATCTAACATACGAACAGTGACACACTGTTTGTTATGTGTTCATTTCACCTTGAATCTAGTAGCTTCGTGCATTTAGAATTCTTGTATTAGGTTGTAGGAAGATATCTGATTTCCCTCCAGAGATAGATCAAATGCCAATTTTTATCAGCTAAATGCACTTTAGCCTAGTCATTATAGAGAATAAGAGACAAGCCACAGACCTTTATTGCAATTTAATTTTTTTGTGCCATGAAAGCTCGAGATTCGGACCAATGAGAAAAAATGTAGCACAATGAAAATCTCTAAAAACAAAGCATATTGATATTTAAAACGAGGTGACCTTTGCTAAAAAAAAAAAAATGTATCCAGGAATGGAAATGTGTTTCCTAAAAGGGTTGCCAAATAACCAGAAATCCTGGTTACAAAAGCCTTCACTAAGCACTTCAGGAGCAGTATACAGATTTTAAATTCAGAAAGGCTGTACGAGAACGACCTCACTAGGGATAGTTGTTCAACATTTAAGGCACCATGACATTCCAAAAGTAGTTTGAAAATTCCTTGGTGCCATCGCCTGGCCTGCTATCTTGTCGAGGATCACTGGCCCATCACATTTCTTCTGGCAGGGTATGTAGTTGGCATGGAGACACAATTGATGTTGAAGCTCCTCATATGCTAACACACAAAGTAGCAATACTGAGTAAAACTCTGTACTCGACTCACTAGTGAAATCTTCTGATCAGGAAGTGTCATTACATACAGACCCTACATATTTATGTCACTTTGACTATTATTTCATTAGTTTGTCATTTTACGACACAGAAATACTGTCAAGGCTAACATGGCATTTTATTAGTACCGGTTTCACAGCTGAAACTAGCAATTAAAAACTTAAAGGTGATCATTAACCTTTGCAATGGGCCTGCACTGTACCACACCGCAGTTGACACTTTTTTTGTAACTTCTGCATCTATTTGCGTTTGAAGCAATATTTATTGAAATCTGCAAATGAGGCAGCGACCTCACCTGCACTACTGACTCTGATGAGAACGCCTTAAAGGTCAACATTTCCCCAAAATAAACAGACTGCAGTGGAAATATTTTACATTCGCCTTCAGAATTAGCAAACAGTAAATCTTGTACAATTTATGTGGCAGCAAATTAAATTTGCCACAGCCTCTCAGGACCCTTCCCCATATTTTTAGGGTTGTGTGACTTCAAGTTGGGCTCCCAATTCCCCAGCTGGTGTTAAATAACCACCATTTCAAGGTTCACCTATTTCTGCGCCCTCGAACACCAGGCAAGCGTGTAAAGTTGCCAGTGTGAGAATACAGTGCCCAGAGAACTCCATGAGTTATGTATCACAGGCAACCCATGAGAGAGAAAAGTGTACTTTCTGCCACAGGGGGATATATACAGAACTATGTGAACAATGACGTAAGGTAAAAAAAAATAACTCAAAGGCAAGGCCGGTTCACACCGTTTCATGGAGTGAATTTACACTCCCTCTTAAAAGGTGGGGGCTTGGGGAGATATCAGGACCGAGCACGAGGAACAGTAGTGAATACAATGAATGGAGGGCGAACAGAACCCCACGTAAGTGTAAGCATTAGGCAAAATAATTGTGAAATGAACAATCACCACAGTAGCTGGATAACACACACCGAATTCCAAGGAGTGCTTTGAGTTGAGTTACACATCTAGCTTAACCTATTAACTCATTTTTTTCTACCCAAACCCTTAAATTGACAAAGTTGACGCTAAGCGTTCTCTACCATAAGGGATTTCCAAAAAGGCTTGATTTTGAGACTGGATATTAGATGCAGCAGCTACCAAAAGTGTTGTAACCCGAGCAGAGAAGTAACTAAATCTCTTTAGAATACACATTTCCTCGGAGACGCAGTATAATTGTTCTGGAGAGCGATCAAGTATAACAAATGAATCTCACACAACATGACAAAGGCTTTTGTGGGAAGACACAAGAGTCTGCTCATGAAAGGGGATCTAAAGTATAAACCATTCTGAAGATTGGAAGAACACACAGGACACACAGGTCTGGTCCATTTCCAACCAGGAGATTAACGTCAAAGGCAAGACAACGATATTAAATCCCATCCAAAAATTGGACCAAAATGTCAATCAGATGAAACTCAAAACTGCATTACCTCATGCTTCTTCGAGGATGGTTATTTAGCATGCATCCTGTGTGGACTCAGTGGGCTGTAGAGTGGATCTGCACGCACATGAAACCAGCTATGAGATGTCCTCTTCTGTGTGATACATCCTGCTAATGTAACCTCATTCCTTTACTAACATTAGTCATTAGGGGTCAATGTAAGCACTGGGCACACACTAAACAACCGACCTATGGTTCTGTTAACACGAGTTTGTCGCAGCTGAGGCATTTCTATTGGGTCCGGATGCGTTGGTGGAAAACGTATACCCGCGCCGGGCTATGCAACATTTTTGATCCCATCTTCACAAAACACTTTGTCTAACAGTTGCACTGCAATCCCTGCTGTGCCAAACTGCATGGACTCCTTTTTGTGAGGATCAGTACTCTGGGTTCACTGTCCATTTCTGCACATATATTATTATTGTTTTTTGTTATTATTATTATTTTTATTATTATTTTTATTATTATTATTATTATTATTGTTGTTGTTGTTATTATTATTATTATTAGCAGAAGTAGTAATAGCAGTAGTAGTAACATTAGGGCCACTGGAATCATGCAATTGTGTGGTTGTGGCTTTATTTGCATGATTATGTATTTGCTGCATTTGCCACATAATTCATCATCTACTGTATAATCACCAAAGGAGGGTAATCCCCAAGCAGGGATCCACCCCAGAAGACACCAGGGATTTATTTTTGTTAAAGGGAGTGGCCCCTTAGGCAACGGCCACTCCCCATAATAGAGGCAATATTTTGGCTGTTTTCTGCCCCCCTGAGGCCGACTGGCCTTCTACTTAGGCCGATCTTCCCCCTCCGGGTGGGGGGGCAGAAAACCACTAGACACTAGGGATTTTTACAATATATTTCAGGGAAAGGTCCCTGGGGCAGAGGTCACTCGTCAATATGGGGGCATTTTTTTGGCCTCTTTTCTCCTCCACCCGGGAGCAGATTGCACTATGTGGCCAATCTGCCCACAAAAGGGGCAGAAAACTATTAGATACCAGGAATTACTGTCTCAATTTGTTTTATTTGTAGGGGAGGGGGCTGCCTGATATGGCCATGGCCACCGCCTAAAAAAAGGAAACAGTCTTTCTGCCCCTCTGATGGTCAGATAGGATAAATACCCACCACAGGTTGACAGAAAGCCTACTAGACACCAGGGACTTTTATTTTTTCTATTTGTAGGGGTTGAGGTGCACAGCATGGGCATGGCCATGCCTCCAACCCCCCCAGAAAAGGGGAAACAGGTGGGGGGGGATCGGGGCAGTTACCTTCTCCCCTTTCCCCCCGGGGGGCAGAAAGCCCACTAGACACCAGCGATTACTTTCTTTAAAAACTTCTATCAGTGGGGGCTGCCCATCATTGGCATGGCCATGCCCTCACCCCCCCCCCCCAAAATAAAGAGGAAACTGTTGGGCAGATGGGGTCAATTACCCAATCTTCCATCCCGGAAGGGGACACAAATCTCACAAGACACCAGGGATTACTGTTTTTGTTTTTTAGTTGTAACGGTCGGGGATGCCCAGCATGGGCATGGCGTCATGCCCCAACTTCACCCCTCCCCCCCCGAAAAAAAGGGAAACAGTCTCTCTGTCCCCTTGGGGGCCAGATGGGTGAAATTACCCCATATGCTCCCCCAGGGGCAGAAAGCCCACTAGACACCAGGGATTACTTTTTTTTGTTGGAGTGGGAGCTGCCCAGCAAGGACATAGGCATGCCTTCACCCCCTTAAAAAATTGGGAAGCAGTCCTTCTGCTCCCCTGCAGACTAAAGCATCTCATACCAATGGCAAGCAAAATTATATTTGAGTTTTTACAGATTAGGCTAGGAGAGTTTGGCTAACTCCTGGTGTCATCTCACTTGCAATGTTGAACAGCTGCATGTTTTGGGCCTGGGTATTCTGCCACCTGGAAAAACCTACCAGACCCAGACAGTTCTGAAAACTCGACATCTAGGGGAGCCTGGGTGGTGTGCTTTGCATCCCTCTCACACCATTTTCATACCCACAATGTTCTGCAAACATCAAACTTTGCCTGAAATCTCACATTTGCCTTACAATTCTGAGATGGAAACTTTTAGAACACATAGGATTCTACAAAATTCCTTCCACCCAGCATTGCCCCACTTCTGCCAATAAAAATGCTGTGTCTTGTGTGGTTGAGCGAAGTGCCAGCGGCAGGAATGGATCCAACTGATGTCAATAGGAGGCCTCACGCAAGGGCTCCCATGGTCCTAGGTTTGATATGTTTCTGTCACTGGCACTAGGCCCAGACACACAAGTTGCATAGCATTTTTATTGGCACAAGTGGAGCAATGCTGGATGGTAGGAATTTTGTGGATTCCTGTGGATTCTGGAAGTTTTCATCTAAAAAATGTAAGGAAAATGAGTGATTTCAGGAAAAGATTGAGGTTTGCAGGGCATTGTAGGTAGAAAGCCTCGTGGGATCCATGCATCTCACCCCTCCCTGAATTCCCCTAGGTGTCTAGTTTTTTAAAAAACATACAGGTTTGCTAGGTTTCCCTAGGTACCGGCAGAGGTACGGCCCAAAAACTACAGCTACCCACTTTGCCAAAAAGGGTCAGGTTTGCATGGAACAATTTGTTGTATCCATGTTTCATTTTAGCCTGTTTTCTGTCATGGACACTAAGCTTACCCACACAAGCGAGGCACCATTTTCCTCAGAAGACTTAGGAGAATGCTAGGTGGGAGGAAGTTTGTGGCTCTGTGCAGATTCCAGAACTTTCTATCACAGAAATGTGAGGAAAATTTGTTTTTGTAGTCAAAGTTTGAGGTTTGCAAGGCATTCTGGGTAAAACAACCTGGTGAGAGCCTCGCAAACTACCCCATCCTGGATTCCCCTTGGAGTCTAGTTTTCAAAATTGTACAGGTCTGCAAGGTTTCCCTAAGTGCTGGCTAAGGTAGGGCCCAAATACCAAAGCTGCCCACTTTGCACAAAACGGATCAGTTTTGCATGGAAAACTTTCATGTATCCATGTTGCGTTTTGGACCATTTCCTGTCACGTGTACTAGGCCTACCCACACAAGTGAGGTACCATTTTTCTTGGGAGACGTAAGGGAATACAGAATAGTAGAACAAGTGTTATTACTAATTGTATTTCTCTGCATTTGCACCTTCCAAATGTAAGACAATATGTAAGAAAGAAGTAATTTTGAGAAATACCCTCTAATTCACATTCTAGTAAGGGTACCCACAAATTCTGAAATGTGAAAATAACCTCTGTCTTTAAACTCCATTTCTTGTGCCCATTCTTGAAATGCATAGGTTTCCTTTATACCTACTTTTCACTATCTATATTTTACCATGTTAATTGCTCTATATCTGGTAAACAATAAAAAACCATTGCAAGTTGCAGCTCAGTTATTGGCTCTTGGTACCTCTCAAGTTCTTGGAAAACCCACAAACCATATATATCCCCACAACACAAAGGGTCTAGCAGATGTAATAGTCTATAGCTTTTCTGAATAGGCCATCATGATGAGAAGTTACAAATGATAATGTTGTCACAAATGCCTATTTTTTCATACTATTTTTCAATATTTTTCTATTCAACACGTGGTTTCTTTGAGAAATCCTTGAAGGGTCTACACAAATGTCCCCTTGCTGAATTCAGAATTGTGTCTAGTTTTCAGAAATATACAACTTTCCTGGATCCACCACAAATGCAAAAACTGTGTTAGAACATTTGGTTTTCTGAATCAAGTCTACCTGTCCCTGAAAGGTTGGAAAAATGGTGACTTTAGCACCTCAAATCTTTCGTTGATACCAATTGCAGGAAAAAAACTAGACACTTTCTTCTGAAGCACTTTTTTTTGCATTTTCCCCCTTAAAAACAAAATTTAGCTATATTTAGGCAAATTTTTTGGGTCGCTCCTGGGGAATCCACAAACCCTACGGGCCAGATTGACAAGGCCCTAGCGCCTCCTAGCGCCAGACATCATTACTTTTTACCACTAATCTGGTGTTAAGAAGGCCATTCCCCTTCACCATATTTACTAAGTGACGCAATGCTAGCATTGCGCCACTTTGTAACCTCTTGCGCCACATTTACTTGCCCCAGGTATGATGCATGCAAGAGGAGTCACTCAGGGAGACTGCAACAAATGACGCAGTGAAATCTACAAGATTTCACAGCAACATTTCTTCCATATTTTTTTTATTACCTGCTTGGGGAAGGCATTAAAGTGATGGGCCCATAGTAGTCTATGGGCCTTCCTAGTGCTTTGCTGCACTAGTGCCATCATTTATGGCGCTAATCCAGCAAAGCGCCTCAATAGCGTCATAAATTATGACGCTATTGTGGAAATGAGCGCCATGGTGCGCCGTACTGTTAATACAGCGCAACCACAGTGGAGTTAGGTGGGGTAGGGGCGGCGCAAGCAAAGTGGTGCATCAGGACCAATGCGTTACTTTGTTGTAGAACTGGCCCTAAGCACCTTTAGAATCCCTATGATGTTTGAAAAAAAGGAAGCAAATTTGGCATGGATAGCTTATGTGGGTAAAAAGTTATGGGGGCCTAAGCACAAACTACCCCAAATAGTCAAAAAAAGGCTTCGCACTTGGGGGGGGGGTGAAGGCCTAGTAGGGAAGGCGTTAAATTAAGACTCTGTATTTACTCTTACCTAATTTCAAATTAAACTTAACATACATTTTTAAACTCCTACTTTTATAGGATCTTCTATATAACAGGTTCAGAAAGAAAAGTGGTTGAAATGTTCCTGTGGAGCTCAGAGTAGGGACTGAAGACCCATAAAGGAAACATCAATTACCTAAGTCATGCCTGACATGTACTTAACACAAAGTGCCTGGCACAACTAGAGAAACAAAAGTCAGCTGTTGTCTTTGAATCCTCCTTAGAAGGAGCAAGTCTCATTGCTTAGCTCTGCATGAAAACGGTGAGCAGGAGGCGGTATGGTCTGATGTCTAACATATGCTGCGATGTACAGTCTTAAACACACAGGCTATTTCATTCAGTCGCTCCACAGCAGGTGCTCTTTGAAGAAAAGTTAGAGGCTTCATTGTGTGATTTAATTTAAAGCTATGTGAATATAACATCTCACGCCAAGCCCCTTTCAAATATGACTCAAGAGTAGCTTACATAGGATATTTTTTCATTGGATCCTAATTGAACTCATACTGTGGTGGTGTGCATCTTAAGAGAAATCACCTCCTAAGTAGGTGATCAGTAAACAACTGTGGACAATTCAAATTAAAACAATTATAATAGCTTTACTACACATTACACTACATTCGTCTACGACTAATCATTTATGTCCATCTTAAATCACTTGTATTCAAAACGTATTTTTATTATAAGGGTCATTTTAGTTCTTACCATTCAACCACAATTAGACCTTATTTGGAATATTCCTGAAGGACACTGAAAGCCTCAATCCTTTTTAGTGATTCCACAAAAAAGCCCCAGAACAAAGGAAGCACAAACACCAAAGTCATTTATTGTGTTAAACAAAAAAAAATACAAGGGCCCTAAGTTTTTCTTAGGAACCCACCACAAAAGCTACCCACCACAAACGCTGCTAATTGCTGGAGCTGCTGTATACTAAAGCTTTCTAATCTTGATTCCACCTCAAGCTGCTTTCTTCAACCTCCCTACACTGCCTGACTCTTTATCTCACTCTTTCAAGTTGTTTTCATGGTTACTTTCTCCCTTTGTCTCGGTTTCCCTCTTATTCTCTTCCTCCTTCTTTTTACTTTCTCTGTCTTTTCCCCTCTTTTTCTTGACAAGGTCAAGGTACAAGGATGAAAATTAAGCCATGATCCCCAAAAATGAGAGCAGGTACACACTTCTTGAATAAAATTAAATCACAAGAAGTCAACTTATAAAGAATATACAATCTTTCCTTCTGCTTCAATCCAAAGCTATTCAAGAACATAGAGATTAGAGTAGATTCTGCATGTGATTGGGTGGACCTTTTACCTCTGTAAGTGGTAGCCTGGCTGGTCAAAGGAGAAAAAAAACATTTGTTGATTTCTTCCATTTTTAGGTATTGCCCACTTGACAGCATATGCACTATCTGTTGTGAGATATATTGTCAGCTTCCAGGGGACTCTGAGTCCACCCATTGCTTATCATTGTTTGGCTTCTCTGTCACTCTTATACGCTTGCTTCTTGAATGGGGCTTTATATTTGTCTCTACCCTGGAGCATGACTGCACTAATTTTCGTTTTTACAACCCTAACTTTTCAGGTTTTTTTTTTTCTTTTTGCTTAAGCACTTCACAAGAGTGCATTTGTTTTTCCAGCTGTCCCCTTTGACTACTTCTCCCCCTTTGCTGTGCTCGTGTTACTCCACTTTCTCCATGATGTTGTTGTGTGCTTATTCCCATGTGTTGGTTTTTTGCCTGTATGCTTCACCCCTCTAGCTCCACATTGTACTCTCTCTCTCTCTTGCTATTTGCTTCTCCCATTCCTTTCTCCCCAGTTCCTTCACTCCCTGCACCCTCTGTGTAGCTCTCTGTTGAAAACTGGGATACTGGTTGGTGGGGGGTGAAACACAACTCAAGCAGCAACCACAATCTCTCTCAGGGTGAAACATAAGCAAACTGCAAATTAAACTTTGCTTCACCCTCTGGTAGGTTTGCACAAAAGCATTCAGGCTTAACTTAGAGGCAATGTGTAAAATAATGCAGCACTTCAAACATTAATAAACTGAAAACACAAAACGGGAACAATCCCACAACAATTTAGAAAAATAGAGTAAAACGTAATAAAGTACTTGACACCAAAGTGGCAAAAACCCAATCAGTAGAATGGGAGAAATGCAATTTTAAAGATCGGAGTGAAAATAGTGCCAAAAAGTCCAAAGCTCCACTTGTGGCTATCTTGTCATGCGGGACATGGTGACAGTTACAAGTTCAGGCTGACCCCAATGGAGCTTAGCCAGACGCGAGGACCATGTTAGTCCTGCTGAATGAGTTAGTATCAATGTCCAGTGCAAAGAGTTCCGTTCGCAGTGGAAGGAGGTCGTGAGGAGCAGGGATATTGTCACGGATGGTCATTGATGTAGCACGAAGTGCAGACTGGGCCTTATGGATGTTCGTCGCTGTAGAGCGAAGATCCTGTCAAGTGTTGTGGACGGTCGTTGCTGGAGCTTCACGTTGGCATTCACAGTGAGCTGGTGGTGCTGTACAGCGAAGTGCAGATCTCACACTATGAGGTGTTGTCGGCGGTCGCTGTAGCTCAGAGTTGGGTTCAATAGAGATTCAAGTTGGCAGCAAGATCTTGGTGAGAACTGGCCTATTTGCAAAGAGCCCAGGAACTTCCGTAGAACTTAGCTGAAGCCACATCAAGGGTCCAGGACCTGAGGGGCACCAACAGGGAGTCAGTACCTCAATTGAGCAGAGCCCAGCAGCGTTCAGGCATGTCTAGGCAGCAGGTCAGCTGAAAAGTTGCGGGGATGCTCCAGAGCTTGTTATGTCGCTGTGGCTCAGAAAAGGAGGTCAGCTGCCTGTCCCTTGGAGTCTCTTCAGCCTGGGATGAACAGTACAGGTCAGTCTTCCTTCTCAACAAGCAGGTTGCAAAAGGGGGTTAGTTGGGGTAGAAATACATTCTTATTAGTAAAGCCAACCCCATCAATTGTGCTACATTTTAAATCCCGAGTTTGTGCTTCTGCAGATTAAAAAACTTAAAATATACTGCCTACTGGTATGGAAGACATTTGATTACTACACCTTGAGACTCTCATTGTCTTATGTAATATTTTCTATAGATGATTTACACATATATGATTGTCTCTGTATAAAGTATGTGTGACTTAAAGTGCTCCGACACCCTACACTAGTATGAATAGCACTATAAAACAAATTAAATGCATGTGAGAGATGGCTATGAAAAGATGAGGGACACTATTGGAGGGTGGTAATGAGGGAATCAGTGGAGAAGGAGGTCATTGGGGGTGCCAAAAAGATTCCCACATTGAGGAACCACCAGGGCTAAAGCCGGTCCTGTCTACTCTATGGCTGACTTAGATGCAATAAAAAGGAAGGTTTGGGGCTGACAAAATGGTGATTTTTGCCAAGTCAAAATATGACTTTAAAACTGCAAATACAGGATGCCATTGCCTGAGACATGTTTAAAGGGATACTTAAGTTGTTGGCACAATCAGTGCTGCAGGCCCACTAGTAGCTTTAATTTACAGGCCCTGGGTACATGTAGTACCGCTTTACTAGGGACTTACAAGTAAACCTAATGTGCCAATTGGGTATATGCCAATTTTACCATGCTTAAATGAGAGAACATAAGCACTTTAGCACTATTTAAAAAAGGTAAAGTGTGTAGAATCCTAAGGCCAGCAAAAACAGGAGGCTGGAAGTTAAAAAGTCGGGAACAAACCACAACAGGGATGTCACGTCCAACACTTTCCCAGCCACACGTGGCCTTATGTTGCTTCCCCAGACCTCCATGATTCCACCCCTACCTGTTGGTTTCCCTCACCCATGGTACTTTATTTTCTTTTTGTTTATAGGTTCAACTGGGATTGCAAACAAAAAGGAAAATAAACACTTTGCCAATGCTTTGTCTATTTACAATATCTTAATTATTTCAACAGGAACCCCCAAGCTTCCTTGCTTTGCTCTAGCAGCCGAAATACTGCTTCATTTTCTCTTTCAGGAGAGGTGAAAGGAGACATCTCGTACTGGTCTGCGCCATCATCTACTATCCAGCTCCACCAGTGGAACTAGCTTCTGATCTGTGGCTATTTTAGCTCGGTAGCCCATAGATAGCTCTGCCAGTGGACCTCATTTCTGACCTGCAGGTATTCTATCATGTTATTCCAGATACAACTCTTCCAGTGGACCCCATTACATGAGCTTCAGCTATTCTAGCACTACAGCCCACTGACCGCTTCAGCAGTGGATCTCATTCCTGTCTAGGGTTGTAACTATTATAGTACTGCAAGTCACAGGCAGCTCTACCAGTAGACAACATTGCTGCCCTGCAGCTATTCTGTTATGGCAGCTCTGAGACAACTCTGTCAATGGACCTCGTTCATGTCTGGCAGCACTGTAGTATTCTGATCTGTAAGTCCATCCTGACAGTGAACGTCAATGTTGAGCTGCAGCTGTTCTAGAATGGCCACTCACAAACCACTCTATTGGTGGACCTCATTGCAGACCTGCGACTTGGCTACTAATGTAGCCCACAGACAGCTTTACCAATATCCTTCTTCTTGACCTAGAGCTATCTCAGTACTATTCAAAGACCACAGACGGCTCTGCTCACATTGCCTGGTTTCACATGCTACTATTCTAGTTCTGCCCACAGCTCAGAAAGAGTACGGGTGGGTGAAAAATCCTGCTCCATCAGCGGAGTTCGCAGAGTTTTGCCCACTCTGCGTTGCACTTGGAGCGCTGAGTTCTTGAAAAACTCCACCAACCAACGCGTGGCAGAGTTTTTTCTCACGCACAGCTCAAAAAATGTAAGTTGGCAAGTAGAATTTAGATCCACTAGTGCTATTTTCAGGCGCTAGAACGCCTCCTGGTGAGATTTCTCAATGCTGACAGTTGCAGCATGTCGTAGCCATTCACGTTGAGAAAGCTGCCAGTCGAATAGAAAATCTAATTAAGCAGCAGAAATAAGCAGCACCCTTTTGCGTGGTGCATGCTGGTGTTCAGGCTATTACAGTGCAGAACAAGCTCCCGGGGCTAAAAATGAGCGGGAGCAGCGCCAAATGCCCGAATTTCATCCACTGCCGGAACTCCATGGAGTTTTTATGTAATTCCAGAGTGAAACTGTGCGAGTTCCACCCATGCCTAAAAAAGAGCTCTGTCAATGTACATCATTCCTGACTTGCAGCACTCTCTTCCTATGCAGTACCATAGCCCACACATCCACTACGTCAGTTCTGTCCTCCAGCACTTCTTGAAACAAAGTTAGTAATCTCGTCCAGGGGTTTGATTGCTAGCTGTAGAGGTCTGTGTGGCTACTAAATGTTGCATTTTAAAATATTTATATTAATTTCATACCTTGTGGGTGAAGGAAACTGTTGAAGAGAGATAGTAAGTGAGTGAGTGCGAGTGTACACATTGGTTATTGATGCAATGGGGACAGTGCAGCATTAAACAGATTGTGGGCCCATCTGATAGACTGTGAGTTGGTCGGGCATTATTGCACCCCGGGCTCTGTACCATGTGGTACCACATGAAGAAGGTTTATTGTGCCACAGCTCTTTGCATAACCCTGAGAGAGGACACTCTCCTCCATTGCTCTGGCGGTCTTCACAGCCTAATTTAACATATTCCCTATCTGCATCGACAACACAAACCCATGGGGGATGGATTTGGGAAAACCAGGATGTTTGTGTCTAGTAAGCCAGCTTGTTTGATTTCATCATTGTTGCAGAGGTCATTTCGTAACCTTCAGATTTCAGTTCAGAATTCCAGCCAAGATTGGCTTAGGGCCTGATTTAGATTCTGGCGGATGAGTTATTTCATCACAACGTGGTGAATATCCTGTCTGCAGAAAAATAAATCCCCTTATTTCCAACGCCATTTATATTTCGGTGAAAAGGATATCCGTCACAATCTAAATCAGGCACTCATGCTTTAATCTTCTAAAGTCGATAACATTAATTGGGTAATTCAATACCTGTCATATACAGGTCTGGTAAGGAGGCAGTCTCAGTAGCCATACATATAAAAAAAACAAGCCTGTGGAACACAGCTCACCAGGATCTGTCCACTTCCCCAGGTACATGTGATGTCATCATAATAAGGCACAACATCAGTCTTGAAAACATAAAGAAACACACAGTATTGTTTTTGATCCCTTACACTTAACGCCATGCAAATGTGTGGCATTTTAGTCCATGCACATTATGTCATCATACACTCAGGCTTTTTATAGCATGATTTTGATATCAGAAGAAGAGGGACTGTTTTTTTTGCCCCTTTAGGTCCCCCTGAAATGGTGTTTTATGTCAAGCCTACAAGAAAGGGTTTTATAGCATTTTTTAAAATATTCAAATGTGAGAATATCGTGTGCAAATTGCTTTCAAATAATTTGAGTTTTACTGGTGCATAGAATAATAATTGATGATGTAATGAAGTTGCATTTGAAACAAGTTAGCTAGGTCACTTTGAAAGTTAAAAACTGCAATGAATGATTATGCCACCTTTGGGTGTAGAATGCTCTTATTTTTTAAATGGAGCGGCTTATTATTTTCTGTTCAACTTCTTCTGCTCATATCCCCTTCCAATCAGTGTCCCGCTGCAAAGCCATCTCTAACTTTGCTTCCACAGAGCATCAAGTAAATTACCTCAACATATGTGCAATGTGCAACATTTTTTAGAAAATGTTTATTGTGAATGAGGCTTCCATGAATTACCCAAAGTATACTTTTTAAGGACTTCCACTGGAAGGTCCGCTGAAGATGTGCTGGTGTGAGTTCTATGAGCCACTGCTAAACATTTCATTTGTGTTATACTTCTCTGGAGTACCGTTGCTGAGGAAGCAAGTGGAAGATTTCTTCTACTTTAATAAATGCGTTAGTGCTAAATATTTACATAGGTTTTAATTGTTGTTCCTGATTTGCCAAATGGGACCCTAACCATGATCATACCATATTGAATTTGCAGAATCAGCTAACAGCTTGTTCATTTTGTGTATATACCCTCTGGCATTTTGTGTTTCATGGGATTACCTTGGCATTTTCCTCATAAGCAATGCATTATGTTGTTGGTGCTCTTTATGAATCTGACACTTATAATTTTTGCTTAGAATATGTCAAGTTAGGGTTTTATGATTTTGCATTTTTCTGTACTTCTGTGTTGCACCTTCATGGCAATTCATGCATTTCTCATCTGTCCCACCTTTTTGACTACTCTGTAATAAATACCCTTTTTGCTCTATTTTCGATCTAGAATTCAGTCCTTTATGTGTCTAATATTTTGTTCCATTTAACTCTGCTAAATTGTGTTTTCATGATGAGGAATGTAGTCTCTAACCCCAAGATCAAGTTGAGACTCTAGAGAATTTATTTTGGTAAATATTGGGGTGATCAAATATTAAGGTTTGGCTTCCCCAAGTGTATGAACTGCCTACCAGATGATCCCTGTCCCCTTATTTTCCTCTTACAGGTCCCTGCTTTCTCCTTTTGTGACAGTTTTGCCATCTTTCTCATCATCAGTGTTCCCTGTATGTATGTTTTTCCCTCATTCAGACAAAATAAGGGCTGGTCCCCAAAATATGTGTCAGTGGCCCCCACAGGCAACCACCAGCTCAAATTAAGCAACGATTGCTCACCTTTGGTTGCTTTCCTGTCACTCCGTGCTTCTCATATGCATCCCTGCTTTTCAAACTTGTGTTTGTCCCTCCAATGTAGAATAGCATCTTTTCCAATCTCTTTCTATTGATTGGCTTTTATGCTTCCTCTGTTTCCTTTTCAGGCACAGCTTTTTGGATTTCCCCTTCTAGACAGCACATTCACTGCCTGTTCAGAGATGTATTGTTGGCTTACATTGGACTTAGAGCCCACCCATTGCTTACAATTGGTTGGCTTTATTGTCACACTCATTTGCTTGCTCCCTGTAAGCTTGTGTGGGCTTTCTTTCCTGTTGTTATATTTGTACCGCCCCTGAAGCATGAATGCATTACTTGTGTCTTTCCACTGCTTGCTCTCCATGCACTACATTTTTTTAATTTAATCACTCCACAAGAGTGCATGTTTTTATCCAGCTGTCTCCCTAATTTGCTTCTCTCCCCCACTGCCACGCTCTATGTTCCTCTCTCTTTTCCATGTTTTGCTTCCCCACTTCCCGAAATTGCTTGTGTGCTTCTCCCTGCTAGCTCACGTTGCTCTCTTTTGTCTGTTTGCTCCACTAAGCACTTCACTTTGTTCTCTCTCTCTCTATCTCTCTCTCTCCCTCTGTCGTTTGCTTCCCATTTTGCATCCCTCATTCTGCTTTTGCCCACCACATGCACTCCCTATTAGCTAAAGTCCCCCCCATCGCACCACCCTGTGCAGCATGTCTAAAAACCATTGGAAAACTCAATGTGGCCCAAAGGCGAGACCTACTGGAATGACCAATTTTTTTCTCTTCTGCGGAAGCATAAAGGCAGCGCAAGGTAGAAGAATATAAGGAAAAGTAAAGGTCACACTGACCTCCAGGAAGCATATGGAAGGGGTATATTAAAAGGGGATTATATTTTATTGCATGATCTTTAAACATACAAGTGTAAGTGTTTTGCTGAGAGCATGATTGTACATATCTTACATACAAGAAGAGCAGCCTAGAGCTCTGTCTCCCTCCCACAGAGCTAAGACTAACACTCCATCGATCCCCACCTTGTTTACCATTCTCTAATTAACTCTGCATTTCTATTATCCATTAGTAATGTTCGTGGGCCTGGTGGACACGAGGTAGTACAAATTAATCAGCATTGATTTAACTATTCCCAATGTCTAATTCAACCATTGTCCAAGGTATATGACACAGATCAGGGTGCACTATACTTATCTGTTTTAAAAAAAATAAAGGAAAATGGACAAAGTAGGTGTTTAAGGTAATGCTCTCTTTCTATCGCTCCACAACATTACCTTTCTCTCATTCTACCTCATCCTCTCTTTTCTCCTTCTCTCACCAGCTCCCTCTCTTTTCTTCCTCCCTCCATTCCTATTTTTCACTCCCTTCCCTCTCATGTCTTTCTCTCCCTCTCTCCCAATCTGTTTTTCTCTTTCCAACCCAACTCTCTTTTGTTTGCTGAATTTTTCTTTCTCTTTTTCAAATGTTCCTAGTGTCTAAATGTATCACCCCAACCCCTCTTTTTAGGCCGAGCCCAGGAGCGCGCATGCGCGTTCTCTCGACATTTTGTAATCTACATCCGTGGGCTTGTACCACACCCATCTCTCGCCCATCACTTTCATTCATTCCTTGCCCTTCCTTTCAAAATTCCCTTCATTTCATAGGTAAATGCTTAACATTTGTCCCGCTTTGAGGCTGCGTTGTTATTACCTTGGAGGCAGAGCATGTTACGTGGATTATTGCACGATCGGCCATATGCCTTGGTGTGGTGCACTGCTTTTTTCTTTTGCTTTCGCCGCTTCGCGCTGCGTGGCCCCATGTTGTTTCTTCCTCTTCCTTATTTTGGGCATGAGACTGTTTCTTTCTGGTGTTTGCGCACAAAGGCTGCAAGCTGGAGGGGGTTCTTTGCTTTTTTTTAAAAGGTTCAAATAGTGCAAACCCGGGGAGTGTTTTACACGAGTATGTTAAGTTTTATATAGTGCGTACTCCATCTGAGGAGCGCTTTACATGACTACCACCTACCTACAAGTTTATCAGTTGAAAAATATACAAACTGGAGCATTCAAAACATTAAAAAAATCAGAAATACTCAATGCGCCGCTCTTCGTGCCGGAGAGCCTATGATATAATATTCACTCCACTCAGGAAACTCACCCCATAATGCTTTGCCGGGCATTTCTTTTTCAAAACATTTTTGCCCATAACTCAGCCTGTGGTGGTCTTACGACAATGGGGCCACCGCCAAACCGTTCAGCAAGATGCACACTTTCTGTGTAGGTCATATCTGGGTCCCCACCTTAGGTTGAGGGGCGGGGGGCAAACATAGTAACCTCTCCCACCATGAAGTATCTTTTAAAGCTCTTTCATGGCTGGAAGTTTTGTTTTACAGCTAGGACTGGTTTGTGTTTTAAGGGCCTTGTTTGTAATAGTATTTCAGTAGGCCTGCTAGGCCTGAAAATATGTAAGGCACTACATCCTCTAGGGGCTAAATATATGGTTACAATGCATTACTTTCTGCCATTCTATTTTCATGTCGTTATGCCCTGTAGGGTTAAATGGTTGTTTGTTTCTTACAAATGCTATTTTTATTATGGTTTCCTCTAGGGCCTGTTCTGAGCATTACAGTCAAGACACTACAAAATTTGCTGCATTCAGATACTGGCCCCATAATGCTTTGCGAGGAATTCCTTTACCAATACATTTTTGCCCATAACTCACCACATGACGTGCTCTTTCTGGTCCGGTCATCTCTGGGTCCCCACAATAGGTTGGGGGGGGGAATAATAATATAATAAACAATGGCAATATTTTCATTTTTTGCTGCAGGTAGAGGAAGAAGGTAAATGCAAGTGCTTTAGTTATATGTAGGGCCTCTGGAATTATGTGGCAGAGAGGACCAAATTTTGCGGCAGGGTTGACTAATTTATGTGGCAAAAAACGTCCAGTTATGCATTTGCAACACCAATAGCTTTAACTTAAGCGAATGTGAGACTTATTGCATTGCAAATGCTTGTTTACTATGTGGTGTACATATCTAGAGAGAGTGTGTTCCCAAATGATATTTGACGTTATTCACAGAGATTATTTTTACTAGGTAATTTTTAAGAGGAGACCACACCTCTCCTTAAAAGGCCTTCGTCTAGCACTGTTCGTCGCTGGGGAAAGGACACGTAAGTCACCCCAGATCTCCTAGTCACTGCTATGGGAGTTGCACGAATGACAGGGGGCGGACTCCTTTCACTTTTGTTTACCTTATGCAATGATTTAAGTTGGTCCCCAATGCTCATGCCTATCGTCAATTATTTTGCTTCATTTCGAAATAGGGCAGTCTAGTGACAATCTAATTGTAGTGTTATCTGACAGGGGTACAGGTCAATCTTGTCAAAAGTAAACTGAAAGAAAAATGCAGTGATTCAGGGATCGTTCTAGCTTTATACATTCAATTACTTTTCAAACCTGAGAATCAATTTTGAACAATTTACAGTTGGGCATCCCACATTTTGGGAGAATGTGGTTACATTATTTTCAGGAACCCTTTGACATTGTTGAACAAAATAAACTTCACTTTTGCTGAGTTTTCCTTATTTGTTTTTTGTTTGGCTCCTTTACTTGGAGTAGTGTCAGTATATTCATGTGTTGGGTTTCATTGCAGGTTCCTTGGCATACCACTGGGACTATTGAAGAATTGTGGAGTGGAACTAAGCTTATATGGTGTATTTTGACATTACTTTTCTATTACAAGAAATACTTGCTATATAACAGCTGTGGGTGTTACTGGCGTAATTCTTTCTAGCATAATAACTCATAATTACCACAATATTACTTTAAATTATGCATAATTATGTGAAAAGCATAATGCAAATGCACCCTTGCATTTAAAATGGGCCAATGATAAAATTAGCGCTAAAAAATTAGCATTAAATGCTACAGGACACGAACAGCAATAGCCAACAGTCACCTGCTTTCTCTTAGGTCTTTATTCCTGTGCTCTTGCGTAGGGGTTTTTACCCCAAATCACTCACAATTACTCAACTGGCACAATTGTTTATTTTCAGTAATTTTGCATCAAAAGACTAATGCGTAATTACTAAAATTACTCCAGCATAATTAAAATTTCTCCCAGCCTACTTTATAACGCTGACCTGGGCAGTATTGGCTGCTTGTATACAGATTGCTGAATGGAGTTATCCGCAGTTCACTCACACTGACACAACCTAGCACTTTGAGCCACATGTGTCACGCCAGGTGTCATACTGTCCCGCTTCTTTGACACTTAACAGCGTTTCCAACACCTTTGCGAAAGCAGGCCTTGAAGGAATGCATGAGCTGACATGTACTGTCCTCACCATAAGGACCTATTGCACATTAGGGCCCACTCAGACTGCAAGAATGTAACTCACCTGCAGCCGGTGGTGACCTCGCATCGGCTTGCTGTACCCCCTTGATCCGGAAGCTCAGTATTTTCCTTACGTGTTACAAAATATTTCTTCATTGTTTGGGCAACTGAGGTCTGACAGCCCCAGTTTGCTTCCCATCAGTCTCTGGCCTCCTGTGCAAGTCAGGACTAATTGCATCGACACGTAGTGAAAATACAAGCGCACTCGCAACCCATTCTGCAACATTTCGTAAATGCTTCCCTGGGTAGGGAATAAAATCAAAATGAGCTAGTACCCAAAATGACAGCTATGAGGTGTCATATACTAGGAGAAAAACACACATCCTCTTCCCCTGCCTGAATGGTTTCACAGGGAGCTGTATTCTGACTTTGTTCCTGGGATGGAGAGAAACAAACTAATTCTTAAACTGAGATCATATACTGCTCAGAGCACCGAATAACTCTCTCATTTTGGCCGCTGGACTGAGGAAGATAATCAGAGGAAAGTGCTTGTTGGGGATCTCAGATGAAACAATAAGCCTTCCAGAAATGAGAAACATTGAGATTCTCATTCAGAAATTATATTGTTTCAAAGCCAATGCAAACAAAAGATGTAAGTGATGAAGTTTTGAGCCATAGTCTCTGTGGTAGGGGTATCCTTGAAAGGATAAAAATGTGCTATCTTAGTCAATATGCGAACTATCACCGTTGTCACTTGAGATCCATTATACGGAAGAAGCCCTACAATTAAATCTGGAAATATGTTGGGTCACTGTTCTGGTGGTATACAGGAAGAGGAAATAGAAGTCTAAATGGTTAACAATGACTATTTTTTATGAGCATCTCTACTTTAAATGATGGACACCAAAACTTATGAGGTACAAAATCAAGGGTATTTTCCACTGCTATGTGTCCAGAGATGGTATAATCATAACATTTTCTAAGAACCTCTCTTTGAAGCTTTCTGTGGCAACATACAATACTTGCTGATGAAAATATAAACACTCTGGTTTGGTTAGCAGAGATTTAGAAATAAGATCTTCCAAAACAGAAAGATTGAAACAGGTATGTGCTTGTTTCACCTCACCTAGCTAAGTCTGTACAAATCCTATCGTCCTATGAGAAGGAATAATATGTTGTTCCACTAAATTGGGAAGCCAAGGCTATTATCAAGACAAAGCACCAGCAAAAGTATTTTTAGATACCAATATGTGTGAGATAAAAAATCATGCTGAGAAAAGAAATAGGCCGAGTAAGCCTGTTGTAACTCTACACATTATGGACACATTTTAGGCCCCTATGGTCAGTTTTAACCTCAAAGGATTATTTTCAAAAATATCTCCAATCCACACAGTTAAGTCTAATAACTCACAGTTCCCTTTCAATAACTGAATTACATTCACAGGAATGTAATAGCAGATTGGGTGTTCAAGAGCATCTTCACCCTCTACTTGCAACAAAACACCCCTAGTGTCTCTCTCAGATAAGTCTGCCTCCGCAGTAAATGTTTTGAACAGATCTGGATAGCTCAGAAATTGTGCTTGGATAAAATACAATTGAAGATCTTGAAAAGTTTGCTCAGTATTGCCATCCCACATACCTGTACTTTAGATGTTCACGCCTGATAACTCTGATTACATTGCTAGCGAAGTGGGCCAAATCTACTATGATTGCAGCAAAACCTAAGAAGCACTACATTTCTTTCATTGTAGTGGGTGTAGAGTCGTTGGGATGGCAGCAGTCCTCGCAAGGCCCACAGAAACACCAAAATGTGGTAGAAAGTGGCCCAGGTACTCTGCTTGTTCTTTATCAAATTCACACTTCATACTTCTCAGGTTTACAAAAGAGATGTTGTTGCCATCATCATTTAGGGCCTGTGAAAAGATAAGTATATCATCAAGCCATACTATTATGTAGTGGTTAAGGATGCCTGCAAAGATGTGTTCCGTAAAAGTGTGGCTAGCCACATGGGCATCACTTAATAATCAAAGTACTCGAACGATTCACAAAAGGCGGCCTTCTATTTATTCCCACTTTGATACTCAAAAGATGATTCCTCTCACAGAAGTCACTCTCGGTAAACAATTGCTCCTCTCTCAAGTTTGTCTTGGCTCAGGGGCAGGGAATACCTGTCTTTGATGATGACGCTATTTAGTACTTGATGATAAGTTCGAGGATGGAGGTTCAAAGTCTTCTTTGGGATAATAAAACTATAGAAATTCCAACTGGGGATGAAGAACAAACTGTCAGTCCATTTTGCAGATTCTCTTGTAAATGCCCCTTTTCTCTTTTCCTGCTCAAAGAATGGATACAATTGATCAAAACGTGCTTTAAGCTAAATAGGTATGCACAACCAAACTCCCTATGAGGAGGCAACTTAAATACAGTATTTCAGAAATGTCTAAATATTCTTGGTAGTGCCGCGGAATCAAAGTCAAATTAGCAATGGTTGAGTACAAAGACTCGTCTCGAAGATCTTCAAATGGTACTCTGTAGTCCCTAGAAGAAAATTGTTGCTCATGCCAAAGCTGGGAAGACACTGAGATGGTTCATGTAGCTCATTTGATACACAGATTATGTCTGAGCTACCAGGGCAGCCAAATACTGCAACATAGCTGGGAGAGGAAATTAAATGAAATGAAATAGTTTCTTTATGGACAGCGAATAAAACTGGTTAGGGTTTTCTCATTCACAGTTCCCAAGGCTAGAAGTAATCCTTTCATCATTTGTACATCTTAAGGTGTCTTCTTCCAAAACAGAGGAGTTTTATTCTTCTTGACCTGAAGCTTCACTATCGAAGAGAGCCACCGGTGGCCATTCGTGGTTGTGCCTTAAGGCAGCTGCCTACAGTGATCTTAATCTAGCTGTGGCCCTCTCTAGGTCTGGGAATGTTCTTTGTTAAAATTAAGTAGCATCATACTCTCTGAAAAAGCTGATTGTGTAACTAACAAAGGCAAAGAGCGCAAAGAAAAGACAGCAGCGATGTTATTTCTGCATAATGTTTGATATAGTTAATGTTTTGCCACTAGAACAAAAGCTTATTACTGTCTGACTATGGAAGTACATTTATACACCAACTGCTCCTGAAGCACCTTTGATGTTGGCACTGTATTTTGATAACAGTCCTGACCATTGTATAGTAAGTGCTGTTTAAAGATCAGTTTTTACTGCAACATGTTTTTTGCTTGTCAGAACAATAAAAAAATTAAGTCTTTTTTATAGCATGCCATGTAATAGTCCATATTCTAAAAAGTACATTTCAGCTTGAGTCTGCCTGCTATATATACACAAATGCATTTTTGATGGTTATTAAACCAAACAATCCTATCCTACAAAAACTCTAGAGTTAAAATGAATTCACAATAGATATCCAATGCTGACATAATGTAATATGTGAGGGAGACTTTCTAAAACACAACATGCATTATCATTCTGTTAATATGGCGCAATAGTAGTACTTAATTGATGAAAGAAACTCTGCTGAATGGGGGTGTTGCTGAATACCCAGGCTGCCTTGCCTTGATTCCACTTTATGATTCATTCTCTCCCACATCACCCCCAGTACCTATCCTAGCTCAGTCCTTATCGCTCCCCTGAAGGTTTGTTTCCCTTTGTCAGTGCTGGGTCTTCCCTTTGTCAATGCTTTCCTATCTTTCTCTTCCCCCTTCGTGCTCTCTTTCATGGCTTTCTCTCACAGAGCCTGATGTTGAAAAATAAACCTGATCCCTGCAATAAGTGCTGGTGCCCACCACCTACAACCATTCGCACAATGGAAGCACTGCATTACAAAATACAACAGCACAAGTGCTACACCTTGTGCAAGTAGAGGAATAAGAGACAAAGACCAAATGGATACAAGATACCCCTGTTAAGATGTTGCAAATGGTTTCTTCTGCTGCTTGGATTTGCGCTGTTATCTAGAAAATGCCTTTTGACAATAGTTACATCTTGGAAGTCGGTATTAGTGTCCAATAACTTAGCTTGCTTTTCTACTGGGCATTTTAGAGCAACATATAAGAAGCCGTTTGTCGACTGAATTTATTAGACACTGTATTTGGTCCATTGTATTTCCAACTGGATGTCTCTCTTGAAAACAAGCCTCAGCTGAAAAGATGACATTGTGTCTTAAGGTACCAATGCCTGACGCCTTCTTTCTTGGATTAGGACTTGTTTCAAAGAACTCTCTGGCAATTTCTGTGCGAGGACCGATTTTATATGGAACAAGCTGAGTGTTAGCACACAACTGTGTCATTGAATACTTAGCTCCGCCAATAGAGGACGGCTATACCCCTTCATCAATGTGCTTGAATGATGCCCATATGTGTTAGTATTGTGACATCTCTAAATATGAATACTGTGCCAATGGGACTGCTACTGCAAGTATTACCAGGAGCATAGCCAAGCACTTTTCAACCTTTCTCTGTCACCATGACCCGTGCATGCAAGTGAACTAATCACTGGAAGCCATGGAGAAGTGTAAATTGACAAGGGTGAGGTGGGGGATTTTTCTTATTTCATAGGTGGTGTGAAGCAGATATGTGCCGGGATCCAGTTTAAATATTAATAAAATACATTGACCATTTAGGCTCCCTTCAGAAGAACTATAACCAGCTTCAATGGAGAGGAATGTACTGGGCAGTGCTTAATTTGTAATTAAAAACATGCCGTGCCCAAAGCTCTCCTCTGAAACGGTTGCTGCAATTAAATGTGCCAGCACAGAGGCAGCATAATCCTAAAACCATCCTCGGGCCTCTTTAATCCATTTACAGCCACTCCCTGCCCTTCAACTCACTCTTTCGTCTTTCGTCTTTCTGCTGTCTCCCTTTGTGATGCTTTTTTTCTCTTCCTCCGTCTTACCCATCTGTCTCTTTTGCTCGCAGTAAATTCCTGATGCAGAAAAATAAGTGCCGACCAGAAAAAATAAATCGAGGTGCCCCGCACGGGAAACCACTAGTTCAAATTAAGCACTGGTACTGGACCCTGAGAAGGGAGGTTGATTCCACAAAGTTTCTTCCTGTCAGTAAGCTTCTAAAGTCAAGAGTCCATCACATTTAACTCCGGGCAAGACACTCTTTGTGACTCATATAGATTATATGGCAGACCCTTCAAAACAAGTCAAGCCAATGGTGTACATTGCTATCCCTCCATTGAAAGTGCTGGGGTGCCTTCTCAGGGGTAAGAACTGCTTTATAAATGCAACTACAATACAATCCCGTACAATGGAGCCCATTGTCCCTTGGCCTGACTCTCATAGTGTAATTCTAAGAGCTTCCAGTTATGACAAGCACTTCATTGATAAAAATGACCTGGAATGCCAACCTCCCTCAATCCTCCCCTCGCCTGCGCCCTCCCCCCGAGGTGATTGGCAGGAATGTACTGCGTGTTTCGTCAATGGTTTATTTTCTTTCGTGAATGGTGACTACACATCCTTCATGCACAGCTGTCAGAGGTCAGTGACGAGAGGCTGAGAATGAGAAGAATGAAAACATGTATGCCTCTGCTTACAGATAATTCTGCTATTGTCTGTATTCCCTAAACATGTCGGGCCTACCTCTGTCCCTGCCAGGGCTGTTTATTCCCGAGCTGAGGCACGTTTTGAGTCTGTTTGGATTATTGACGCTGCACAAGAATCCCTCTTTAATTTGATGATATTTCTTACCGTCCAAAGTTGAGAAAAGAAGCAAAAACGAGTTTTGTGCAAAAAGACCACCGTTAGATATTTTCAATCGTGCATTTAGTCATTTCCGTTTGTTGCATATCATGTAAAAGGATCTTAATTATATTTATATTATGTATGTGTACAAATATATATATATGTGTGTGTGTGTGTGTGTGTGGGCGCGCGCTCTCAGTGAAAATAAATGTGGCCCCGTTGACATTTTATGTAAAACAACTGTACCAATAAACAGGAATTGACAGATTTAGACTGACTCTGCCAAGGAGAGATTCAGTATTAACACCATGATTCAAGGACAACGATGAGAGGGCACTGTTGGCTGCCTCATAGACGTATATTGCACTGAATATATACAGACAAACAACTTTGTTAATGGTCATGGGGCCTCTTCAAATTGATTGTACCTCACTGCACAAACTTAACACCTTGCACCATGGTTGTGTTAATACCTTTTTACCATAGCATAAACCATATATACAGTTGTAGAGAGTACAATAAGCTATTTAGTTCCTTTTTTAGGAAAGGGAGTGTAATTTGCTAAGCAGAGCTGCTCAGGCTCTTTTTATTTTCATTAGACAATGATGGAGCATAATGGTTACTAAAACCTGTTATTCAATTTATCCCCGTTCAATAGACAGTCCCTATTCTGTAGATAGTGCTCTTTTGCATTTAGAACGTCCTTTACTTTTTATTGTTGTATGCTTCCGGTTTCGTCAGTGTCATGTTGGTCCTTTGACTGCTCACCGATACAGCTGTAAAGGAAGGGTAAGCTCTGAGTGCGGGGGCCATTTAGGAGTTTCAATGGATGCTCAAGGTAAACAATATTTGTCTTTACGTTGTAATATGATAATAGGCCAAATATATTTTCTGACTATTATTCATAGCTTCAAAATGTTTTTGGGCAGAAATACTGTTTTTATTATTCACTTCATTCCTATGCAGTTCCTAGGGGAGTAAAACGTCCTGCCTCAGAGTTCATTTAAGGTGACACACGTTCACACAGGTATGTCCAGGTTTGTTCAGATGACTAGACAAGGTAGAACCCCACACAAGAGTGTGTGATGTCTGACTGCTCTTTATTGTAGGCATCACCAAGTGCTGAAGCACCAAGCGGCATAGATATTGTAAACGAGATGTGTCCCACATGTATATGCCCACAGGGGTTAGATCTACCACCCTAGACCCTTACCTCACACCCCCAACCTCCACTACTACAGTGACTATACATATACACATTGATTCACAAAAGAAAACCATAGACACCACGCCACCTTTTCAAACATGAGCACAGAAACAACAAAAACACGCCTGTATTCGCAGAGTGTCTGTGGTGCTCCTAACCAAATTTGAAGTGGTCCAACATTTCAGCAAAACACACAACAACGTGGCCAACCCAATCGCCACATAGTTTTCATGCACAGGCTGTGTAACTGCTTGTGAGAGTTCACAAACTGTGATTTCAGCACATGTGCACACCCGAATGCATGCATCTCGGGCATTCATTGGCACACATAGATGCACATCAACTGAAGGCTCCTCACAAGTTCAAATGAAAGCCCTTAAAAGTGTGTGTTTTCAAATTTGGATCACAGTGACCCAGAGGTACTGTTTCCTGATCTGAGACGAATGACCTGGATGCATTTTGTGGTTCTTTGGTCATAATAGGAAGGTATGTTAGGTATAGCTTCAGGTTGAAGCTACCATCAAACATGTTTACAAGTTTCAGGCCTAGGAGAAAGGTACATGACAGGACTCATTAATCAATAGGTCACTTACAATACCTTCTAAAGCATTCACTTGCAATTCACCACTAGCAGTCATCCCGGTACCCTCATCCGGGTGATGTTGCAGACACTAATGAGCCTCCAGTATACTCTCTGGTTGAGATATTGTTTTGCATACAGCACACGTTTTGTAGCTCCCTTGTGTACACTATATTTTCTAGTTACCTTTTCGCAGAGGGAACAAGCATTGGCAAGGCTAGCAGGTCTGGCGTTTAACCACTAAACTGCCAGGCTTTTTCCGCCCCACTGCCAGGCTTTTTTAATGTTTGAGGCACTGCGCTTATGCCTTTGTGTAATGTTTTTTTTTTTAAGTTCCGTGGGCAAATCATGTCCTTTTTTCACACATTTTAGGAATTGTAGCGGTGCTTAGGGTTTGTGAATTACCCTTGACAAACCAAGAAAGTAGCCACAATATAGCAAAAAATGTTGTGTTTTTGAAAAAATGGGAAACAGTGCTTTGCAATGCATAATTATTTTTCTACAAATGGCATCAACAAAAGGTTTGCTGTGCTAAGATCGATATATTCCTAGCTTTTAAGAAAAAGAAGAGGTGTGAAAGCAAACAAGTATTTTTGCCACAGTTTTTGCATCTTTCCAAGTGGTGATCCATTTTCCTATTTGTTTCTGGTTTCAAACTTTTTGCAGTTTATGGTGGTAACAGGTGTAAAACCCAAGGGTGAAACTGGAAAGCTTTACATTGCTGAAAACTAGACAAAATTCCAAATTTAGCAAGGGGAATTTGTGTCAATTGCTTATGGGTTTCCTAAAGACACTAATTGATGAATTAGAAAATAATGAAAATAAATATGAAAAATAGCAATTGGTGCCAATATTTTCAGCTGTAATTCTTTGCTCCCATGGCCGATTTACAAAAGTAACATAATGTTATGTCCATCAGACCCTTCTGGTTGCAGGGGTACATAGTGTTTGTCCACAAACATGCAATACCCTTAGTCAACAACTAAGCTGTAATTTATAATGGTTTTTCGTTGTATACTGACTATGCAGCAATTCATACGCTAATACCTAATATGTGCAAAATGGGTATGAAGGAAACATATGTATTTTCTTTATTAAATGTGTACAAGATACGAAGTTTGCAAACAGTGATTATTTGTACACCTCTGAATTTAGAGTTACCCATAACATCATATGATTCAGATGACATTTTGCAAAGTGTCTTCTTTCTTGCATACTACCTTACACATGAAAACCACAAATAGAGAAAATCCAATAGGTAATAACAAAGAAATATTCTACTTGTCTGTATTTTCACACTATTCCTGATATAAACTGTATTCCACATGTGTGGGTAGGTCCTGTGCCTATAACAGGAAACCCCCCAAAAAGTAATGTGGAGACATCAAATTGTCCCTATCAAAATCAACCCTTCTTTGCAATGTGGGTGACTGAGGAATTTGAGCCGGGCTTGGGTGCCACACAGAGAAACCTACCAAACCCAGATATTAATAAAAACTAGAAACCCAAACGAGTTTAGGGTGGTCTGCCTTGCATGGATCCCACTACCTTTTGTTAGCCACAATACCCTGTAATCCTCAAACTTTGGCTAAAAACGCTTTCTCACACTTCTCCTTTAAAAACTGGGTGAGGGAGAAGATTGGGGTAAATGGAGAGGAGGGGAGAAAAGCTGTTTTGCCTATTCTTATTTAAATGTTTTTAGACCCAGAGTTTTCACAGAGTGGTATGAAGGCTCTGTTATCCATTTATTCACATTCAGTGCACACTTAATTTCATGTGGAAACCATACTGAATCCTGAATATTGAATAATCAATAGTGATACATGGATGATTAAACCATAAAAGTGCTTGCAAAGGGGATTTCTGTCATACATGTATTGTATTTATACACCTATGAACAGCTTCTGTGCAGATTGTACGGTGGTCTGTTGCTCTGGGGGAGCCAGTGGTGGAATTGAGGGTAAATCCCCAATTCACCCCCAAGGGGAGCAGAAAGACTGTTTCACCCATTCTGAGGCAAGGGCACAGTCCAATGCCTGGCTGACTGGATTGCTTCACCCCTTCTTTTTCTGGCAAACTTTTCCCTGGTGTCTACTGGGGCACTACCCACCTCCCCCATTGCAAGAGTTCTATACCCATGGTGAACTAATAATACAACCCTTGCCTAAACTGTGACATTTTGGGGAACAAAAGGCCTATCTACCAATAGAGTAATAACAACCCACCCTTAAACGCCTGTTGAATTTAACATATACTTTTCACAATATTTAAGTCAAGTCCACTGACTTTATTATAACTTTTCATAGCAAACAGATTAAGCGTATGGTTTTGGTCACTGGACAACCAAATGCTGCCATGACCTAGGAAGCCCTGCTGTGTTGAGCATAAATTTTCACTAATGACAACCTGAGAAAAACAAACACCATAATTATCTAATTGTCTCAGAGCTGTTGTTTAATAGCATCACAGTGGCATTTCTGTGACCTTAAAGAGCATGCTCCATCCGTGGCATGTGGGTGATCGAAAGGTCAAACACAATAGCTTTGATTGTTAAAGAGCCTGGCTCAAGCAGCTCGATAAGCAAATGGTCACATCTGTTTGGCTTTCAGTGCAAGCACAAAGCTTTCCACAAATCACACTCTGACTGCAAGTGGGCCTACAACTGGGTGGAGCCACAGTCCATCTCTTTAATATTCCTGGAAGCCCTTTTTAAACACATAAGTTCTGGTGAGAGCTGTACTCTCAAGCCAGACTTAAAAATATGTTTCAGGCACAATCTAGTTCTCTTCTTATTCAGAAAGAAGTAAACCAAGATTGGATTGCTTCATTTTCTACAGTCAGCTTTACTAGTCTGCTAAAAACTTCCAACTGTGTGATTGACTTCTGAAGGACCTGTATGGAATTCAAGTCACATTTTAGAGTTGTTTTGGTCAGTTTCTCTGTGAGTATGGATATTGCAAATGCTTAAACTACCAACACCAGCCCACATTTTAATATAGTTTAATTATTCAACCTTTTTATATTTTCATGGAACCAACTCAATATCAAAATGTTTTTTTAGGGAAACCTTAACGTAGTTGTGTTTAGTCTCACAGGCAGGTTGGATTTAAGATCTCTGCTGGTAGGAGATTAGGCAACATGGAAAAATTTAGCAGCTTTATCAATGGTCAAGTGTCAGGAGTGCACACTCAGATGCTGGAAGACGTTGCAGAAAGCAACATTATTGTAGGGAAGCCAATGCAGAGAGGTGTGTGCATTGTTCATTTGAGGACAGGTTGAAATAACCAAAACCACAGTATGTGATTGTAGAGGTTGGCAAAATCCCTGGATTTGGACAGAGAGTGGTCAGATATTCCATTGTTGCAGCCCCGTTTTCGAGAACATCCCACATCCATATGAGGTCATCTTGACTCCTGGATTTGGACCTGTGCTTCATCCATTCAGGTCATCTTGACTAGAGTGTGTGGTCAGCTGTGTTTCTCCAGATGAATAAAGCTGTATGAATAGTTGCTGATTACTGATTTGGTCGTAGAGGTAATGGTCAGCCATTCCAATATGGCTCGAAATATCGTTAGCAATTTGATCTATATTCACTCTTTCACTGTAGGATGAGACCAGCACTGGTAAGCGATAGCAATCCTTGCTGCAGAGCTTTTAATAACATTACTTTTTGATGTATCATCTCAAAAGGCCAAAACATACTGCATCATTGCAGGCCTGGCAGGGCTGATTTCATATTTTTTAAGGATTCTGAAAATCATAGAAAATTCTTATAACCATTTATAGGAATTATGGTAACAGGAGATTAGACTAACAAAGCAGAACTGTGATCATGATGACAGCTAGTCATCTCTAGGTTAAACACAGTAGTCTGATGTTGGATGTACTGTGCTTTATGCTGGTTTTCCTCATGTTTATATACTTTTACATCTTATTGAAAAAGGGAAATGGATCACATCACAAAGAGGCAAAAAGATTACTAGGGATAATGCAATTTTAATCAAAGTGGTTACTTAGCATTATAAACAACATCTTCTGGCTCTAATGTGGACATATTATGCTTATTTTTAGGAGAAGTATGTGGCAAACATCTTTTAACCACTCTTGCCTCAAACATTTCGGCTCACACAAGGGAATGAATTCAGGCCAGGGTCGGGGTGGGGGTTATTTATATACTTTCTCCTTTATGCTTTCTTAATTGTACTG
Organism: Pleurodeles waltl; assembly: GCF_031143425.1. Classification (NCBI taxonomy): domain Eukaryota; kingdom Metazoa; phylum Chordata; class Amphibia; order Caudata; family Salamandridae; genus Pleurodeles; species Pleurodeles waltl. The sequence continues at coordinate 821,386,633 of NC_090443.1, read as the reverse complement.
TGCTATGCAACGAATTTGGGCTGCTTGTACTTATTTGCATTTTGCATTTCTGTTTATTTGTTGAGAGGTTGACTTTGTAATTTCTGTACATGGTTACTATAATGATATATAAGTGCAGTTGCGGCTAGCTTCCCAAAAAACAAATTTACTTGGTGATGGTTGAGATATGAATGGTGACACATATATAAGCACATAACATTACTTACTGTGGAAAGCTACTGTTTACAAACAACGTCAGGTAGTAATGTTCACAGTCATCTCTTTAATTCCTACATAGAATCAACAGTGTCAGTGCTTCATGATGAAAAGAATGCCATGCTTCAATATGTAGACAATGCACAAATATATATAAAACTCTAAGGGGGTCATTATGAGCCTGACGGTCAGTAGACCACCAGACTCACAGAATGGGGTCAGACTGTCAACAATGCAAGCTGTGCTGCCCTGAGGATTACGACCTCCTTTTCCGCCAGTGGTTTCATGGCAGTACCACTTCCATGAAAATGCTGTGTAGAACAAGTGCAGGGAGCACTGGGGGGGCCCTGCACTGCCCATGCACTTGGCAGTGATGAATAAGCAAAATATTGGTTAAAAAAAGATTGTGGTGCAACAATATCATGTTATAAATGTTGACAGTCAGAAATATCATGGGACAGAATATAAAAGGAAAGAATATACTTTTTTACGTGTATAATATTGTTTTTTTTAAATATGCATATTATTGTTTACTTTGATATAGTTCTCATATTCATCCCATTTTTATTAATTTAACATTCGTTATATTATTTTCAGGGAGTAGTATTATTATAATAATTGCCTTGTATGTGTTATTATAGTTTATACATTTCTGTGTAATATTAATATTGTTTTACATTAATTGTTCGTTTTTAATTTAGTAGTTGATTGTTGGGCTTGTAGGAGAGCAGCAAGAGAAGATTGTTTTTTTTGTTGTTTTTTTTTGTTAATTAACTATTTAATTGGCAATTCATTTTGTAAACTGTTAAAGTGATGAATTCCTTTATTTATTTTAGCATAGTCTGTAATTTTTCAAATTGAATTAAAAATTGTAAACAATTAGTGATTTTTAATTAAGTAATGGGGATTAGGAAATGTATTTGTTTTTAATATAAATCACTAATTATATTTGTAAATACATTTTATGTTAATTAGATAATGATTAGTAATTAATCAAGTTAATTAATTACTTGCTTCATTGTTATTTTACTTTATGTATATTTTGTGATTTCTAATGTGTAATTTAAATTTATAGTTCAGTATTGGAATGTTGGGCATAAAGAAGTTTAGTGTGGGACTTATTGAAAATATAAATTAGTGTTTTTAATTGTAATGAGGTTTTAGGTTAATTGGATGATTATTTTATTATTTGTTGTTTTTTAATAATATTTTAATTTCTTTATACTTTTTTTAATAACATTTCCTAATTAATTTTATATTTAACTTTTGTTTACATTGTATTTGCTCTATCTAATTACTCATTTAATGTTATTAATGTTTTATCATTTAATTCACATTTTTTGTTTTGTTTGGTGGGTTTTTGTGTACTGTGGAGGGAGGCATATTTACTTTACATTAATTTATTTTTGTTGTTTGTTAAATAGTTTTTGTTTGAATGAATGTTATTGTTGTTGGTCACATTTACTTTTATTTATCTATAATTCATACATATTTTAAATAGGTTCAATATTTTATGTAGTTAGGTATTTAAATGTTTTTTTTTTTTTTTAAATATTAGGAAATGGAATGATATATGTAACCACTCCAACGTCTAATACTTTTCCTGCTTTTGCTTACGTTGGAATGGAAAATGTAATGCTAGCCTGTCCAAAGTCTACAATTCCCTACTGTTGCTTACATTGGAGTGGGAATGGTAAATCTAACCCCTCCAAAGTCCAACACTTTCTTCCCCTTTGATTTGGTTGGAGTGGGAATAGTAAACACAACCCCTTGAAAGTCAAACACTTTCCTTGCTTTTCCTTTTGTTAGAGAGGAATAGTCATTCTAACCCCTGCAAGTCTAACACTTCCCCTACTCTTGCTTAAATTTGAATTAGAAGAGTAAATGTGATAATGATAATGTCTCACCAAACACTTTTGGTAATTTTGCTCATTATCGATTTTTTGTCATTATTTATTTTTTATTTGAAGTTACAATTATGTAAAGAAATGTAGATTAAATGTATATATTAGTATATTTTTTAACAACGAATTCTTAAGTAGTTGATATGTCTAATATAATTCATTTCCAAAATTGTTTAAATATTTTTTATATTTTTTAGGTTATCGCTAATTAAAACTATTTTTACATTAATTTTATTTTTCTAAAGATGTATGTTTTCGTTATAGACTGGCTTGCTAATTTTATTTTTTAATTGTTTTAAACATAGTTTTCATATATTTTAAAGTATATATATATATATATATATATATATATATATATATATATATATATATATTTATTACCTACTGGTGGTTGCCAGTAGGTAGTTGTACTTAGGAACTAGTGTCCATATGAAAAGAGTTTTCTGTTTTGCCAATAACTTTGGCGCCCTTTGACCAATATTTATTAAATTTTCAAACTAGTATGCCACTCACTTCAGCTGCTGTCTGGAAAATTTGGGGGTGATTCGTCAAGTGGGAGCTGAGAAAAAGGGGGGCATCAATAACACACCACATTTACTGCCAAACTTGTCAAGTCTTAGCACTTGATTAGCCATTATGAGAAACCCTTTCTTACCACTTTGCAACTTTAGAAACCCATAAAAATAAATAAAAGGAACAATTCCAGAGGAGGAATATGAACTATTCTTAGACAGATTAGATTCACAAGCATAGTAAAGGTATGATATTTGTCAAACTGTACAAATGATTAATGGAAATTAAAATGGAAGCTGGCTCGCCAGCTACTGAGTCACATCATTGAGTAGGGCTTACATTAGCTTCTCTGTGACTTCCTGAGGCCTGCAAACATAATCCCAATGATGTGGTGTAGTTTCTGATGTCCAGGGTATGCCCTTATGGAGCCTGTAAGTGTTGTGATTTTGGGAAGCCTCCCTAAGATACATGATGGATGTAACAGGAAAATGATAATGTCTCACTAAGAAATAATCTTCCTCTTTCTGCTTGCCACATGCTCCAAGAGACTTGATACTGCTTGTGGGCACTGTTCACCGAGAACTTCCTTTCGACACCCACTAATCTCCTAAATTATTTAGTTATCAAGGTGCAAATAGTCCACAAATAATCTGTTTTACCTAGTTGTTTTTTTAACATTTTGATTTATTGGTTATTTAAGGAAAAACCAACATGAATTATCTCCAGATGTTGGGTGGAGTATCTGTACCTCTTGTATAGGGCATGGGTCAATTTCCCTCAGTCTGTCAACTACCCTTGTCATCTATAGCGTATGGGATCTAGACTGTAGAGTCTGGCATTGATGGGTGTCCACCAGTAACCACCAAAAATCGGTGACTGAATGCAGCATTGGCACAATCTTTTATGCAGTTAGTTTCCATCAACATTACTCTATGTTTTTATCTTGCATATGAATCACTTTCAGTCTTTGAGGTGCAAAGGTTAACCTCATTGCTGTTTAATTGCAGTGCATAATTTTCATCTCATTAACCAAACTCAACAAATATCTCCACAAATATTTTTATAGGGTGTGAAAGTTATTTGGGCAAATTCAGGATCCTGGATTCTTACCAATTCCATAGTTTTTAGAGGAGCGTGTGTTCTGAGCAGAAGTGAGAACATCTAAGAGCACAAATGGCACCCGGGCCATCTTATGACAGGTACTAGCCGTATAACCATACTTCCCAGCACTTACCATATGGACTTCGAGTGCATTCAATAGACACAGGAGTACTGATAAAGCACATTAAAGGATCAAACTGTGATGTACTTTAGATTAATGTCTGTTATTGTTCTTCGTAGGCCATCAATGCAATATTAGATATATGAATTGATACTATTGCAATAGAAAGAAAAGCGGTTTTAAGAGCAGTTTTGGACCAATATTGTTTCTCAAATTATTTTTTATTCCGAGTTTAAATGTTTAGTTCATCAGATGAAGTGAAAAACTAACCAGTTCGAAGGTTGTAGCCTGTATTGTGCGTGACACAAAACTGTCTCACGTCAAAGCGCTTTATCATGGGGCTCACAATACTAGTCTGTGGGCTGTAGACACTGCGGAGACTGGCAGCTCTGTCCTACATCGGAAATAGGAAGAAATAGGAATATACCTGGTGGGGGAGCAACTTACTTTCTGTGCCAGGACACAACACGCTAAAGGAGTGGTGCCATCCTCTGCTGAATTGGATTAATTGCACTGAACATTCATTGCTTCCATAGTGTCTAAGGTATACACATTGTGTTCTTTTTATGCCTCTCCAGGGGATTACAAGGCTGTAGAAATGTCCAGTACTCCCTGTACTGTAAAGGATGTCAGGCTGTCTGTAACAGCCTTTCCAACGCATAAAATAAATTCTGGCAGTAGCCCAAACTTTAACAAAGTTTAACTGGGGTTCTTGACATAAGTCAGGTAGGAACCTGAAAGCTTTTTTAATTAGGCTGAACTGTGACTGGGGTCTGCAATAAAAATGAATTTAAAACTCATGTCAAGGGCGTCCATTCACCACAGTTGCACATATATCATTCGCAGACACAATTCAAAAATCAAATTTATATAATATGCTTCCTTGAAATACCTATTGCTAAATATGTGAAGACTGGTACGCACTTTCAAGATATGCTTGTGATCGTCAAGAGTTGCGTGCAATGCTTCAGTGAATTAAGTGATTTCTACCGCTATCTTGTTCAGCCAAAGTCAGTCACTAGTTTGAATCCCAGTGGCACCCTTTGGTTCTTCTGATATCTCTGAAAAGTTAAAATTTGACTGGCCCTCGTGATACCTGCTGTTTGTAGGGCTTAGAAGTGGCAAACAAATGTGGTATTAAGTACTATATAAGAAACAAGTTAATATTATTTTTCAGTATATTCCTTCTAATTAATTGGCTGGTTGCAAGACAAACTTTCTAGGAAACTTCCTTTGTGGTCAATCCTCTCTGTCTTTAAAATTGTTATGGAAAGAAAAAAGCATATATAGTGCAGAAGGTACAAAATTCTACTTCCTCTGATGAATGAAAAGTTATGTGCTTCTACACTCTATTGAGACTGATTGTGTAAGGATAATTCCCAGCCTCCTGGTAGATTGGAGGTTGCATCATGTTGCACTGTGAAGTGTAACATGCCTAACCAGGAAGTCTCAGACTGAAGGAAAATTCAACACTTTGATTGGTCGTTTCAGCTGGTCTGTTTCTACCAGTGAGGTGCAGGACAGTTCGACCTCTGTTTATGATTCCTTGGCAGGGACTGAGATCAGCAAGATCGTGAATTCCTTCAACCAAACGTTTTGTCAGTGAGTGTGGAGTTGGGTGCCCGAGGACTCAGGGAAGTCAGTTCCCTTCTCACTGGCTCGTAGGAAGGTGACGGCACTCCAGCAGACCAGGGATGTTGTTGGCCATAAATAAATTATATTGGTATGAAAGGAAGAAGGAAAAGTTGCACATTTGTATATCACTTAATTCCCCTAACAAGGCAACAAAGCACACCAATTATTTGCATCATTCAAGTAGGCACTAAAGTTTTTTAATTAAGTGGAGAAAGGGAAAATAAACTTCAATCTGTCGAATAGGTTTATTGATAGACATCAGAAGCATTGTTGAGTACTATTTAAAATGTTGCTTACATTTCAGTTATCACTTCTAATCAGAACTTATATTTGACTCTCTCTAGAGCATTCTGCACATCTCTGAATATGAAACAATACGTTATTGAAGCAAATGTAATGTTTGCTCTTTTAGCTCCTGCCCTGCCTCAAATTGTAGGGGATAGTGGGGAGAGCGCCAAGAAGCAGCTAGCAGGGAGGGGTACAGGGTAATGGAGCATTTAACAAGATACTACCAGAGCGCTGGGGTTTGGCCTGGTGCACACTGGGTTCAAAACTATCGTCTTCGCTGACATGATTCAGACTTTCCACTCTTCTAGAACCCTAATTTAACTGTCATTAATTGAACTCGAAAATATATGTAATTAAGTTTAATGGTATGACAAATTATCTTTGAGAAAAAAAGTGATTTCAAAGTTATTGGATCTTGGCAAGAGAGTTGGAAAGACTAGCAGATGTGTGCGCCAGAAGGATCCACCCAAGAGTAAGAGATAAACTTTTGGAAATGTCCCTTTACCACTGGACAATATCCAATAGGATTGTATTACTTGACAGAAAACAGGCCAGAACCTGAATAATTGCCCATGCAACTATGGATTACAAATCAATTATTTCAATCACTGCAGTCAGAAGTTTAGATAAAATCGGGGATGAATTTCCATCCTCCACTGCCAGCTCAACTGCAGTGAACACAAGAAACAGAAAATGGGTCCTGATCTCCAAAAGAAATAAGGACTCTCTCAGTTAATGATTGAAGTCTCGGGGTGAGTTCTCACTTACCGAGCACCCCTCATATACAGTCCTCCTGTCCTTGGGACTGCAGACTGTAGACCATCACTGGATGGTCTGGAATCTTTGACGCCCCAGGGGTGGTCTCACATACTAGCTGGCGCTTCTTTCAAAAGCTGCTGGGAGTGAGAGACTAGCTATCCACAGTGCAGCAGTTGCAGTGGCACCGGGACCTATGGGTGTGAGGTGCTCCCCTGACTCTTATTATGGTTGTATTTTGCTAGCACTCTATAGCTAGGGAGATTTCCTGCTTGCATGAGGGACCCTGCCATCTTTGCCTTGTCAGTGCTTGGTTGTACCTACATTACGTTGCAGCAGGAGCCCCTGCCCTGGTCACACAGAGTGAAGCATCCCATGCCTTAAGAGGGAGGTCTCCACCTTTATAGAGCACTTCCGCCTCCGTAAATTCCCAGGGACGTGCAGCCGTTGGGCAGACCCCTTCTGATGTGTGCACTCGGCTTCCATGGGGCGAGGACACACAATGCAAAGCAGAATGCTCACCCCACCACTGGCGCAGGCTCAACACAACTTGCACTGCACAGCAGGTTGTACATTTTGTATTTTTCACAGTTTTTTTGTAATCTACCTGGCGAATTTTATTAACAGATTTGAACGACGTCAGGGGAGTCATTGATTTTCTGCCTAAACCAGCCAATGAAGCATCATTTATCCTCATGAAACCCTGAAATCCCCCCTTTGAGGCACGAGTGTGGGTACGCGCGTGCTTGGAGGGGCTCTGGCACGCTTCTGTTCACAGGCTGTGGGTGCACTGGTAGGCCGTGCACATTAACTGTAAGCAAGTGCGGCGTCCCACATGCTTACTGGAGCAGGCAATGCAGCACTTGGCACACATCTAACCCATTGTACACACGCAGGTCCATCGTGCAATACCACGTTGTAAGGGCCGGGCACACATCTGAGATGCAGTTTACGCAGTGTGCAATGGCCCTAGTGCAAGGAAGGAAATAGCGCCCCTGGCTGCTGCTTCTTGAACTGTAAAATGCAGCAATTAGCAGGCTTGAGTGGGCCCCTCAGGCCCCTGGGCCCGGGCGCCACTGCACCTGCTGCTCTAATGGAAGCCTCGCCCCAAAACACATATGTTGGTAAGGCATGAGGAAGGCTGAAAATCATACATTGCGCATTCCCTCCTCCTGTAAAATATTGTAACTAAGAATTCCCTGGCACCCTTCCTTTCATGTTTGCAAGTTTGCTTTCGGAGATATCATTTGTTTTGATTTTGTATGACACATTGAATGAAGAGGTGGCTCGCAGTACTCTGTGTTGTGCCTGTCTGCTGGTGCCAGCTCTGATGCTGTTTGTCTTTTCTCCGTGGGTCCCTCTTGCTCAGTCAGGCCTGCCCGGACCTGTTATTAAACCACCAAACTGCTGAAATGTTTTACTCTCAAAACGCTCTTTGCAGGGGTCTGCCATGCCCACCCTGCACAAGCTCTTCAGCACAGCTAATGTCCACCCCCTCTAAACATTTAATGTAACCAGTATATGAATCCCATTCTGTACAGACATACGCTTTCACGTCCTTGGGATGACTGGTGTAGTTTTAAAAGCCAGTAATAAGTTGAAATCATTCTGACAAGCACATGATCCTTAAAAATAGAAACAGGTTTCAGTGAGCGTCCGCCTCTTCTTGTGCTCAGTTCTTGCCTGAGCTTAGATCGCTTACAGCCAATCTGTACACTGTCAGGCAACTGGATGGCTTAATCCTTTAGCTCAGGGCTAGGGATTCTTTCGTGTCACTGGGTTGCATCCACCTCATTAGAGATTGCTGTGGCATGGTATTGCAGGTTAAGGTAGCTGCTCCTGAGAGCTGTGTACAAGGCCAACTAAGCACTCAATCCTTCTGAGACTGCTAAAAAAGGAGACCATTTAGGGGCATCTATTACAATTGCTTTACACTTTGATGGGTTGGTGTTTAATACAATTGTGTTATTTGTGAGTTTGTCTGTCTATCAAGCATACTCGCTGAGGACACTTTTTTTTTAACTTAAATAGTATTTACACTGGGCAGTTTTTCAAAGTCATAAAGGATAAAGGCATTACAATAGTTGAATTGATATGGGTTAGTGATCTTTCACTGCCGACCCTGTTGGCCATTCAGTACTTCAACACATAATATTCATGAGATAACTTTAAATAGATGGATCTCAGTGAGGAAATTAGTTATACAGAAAATCTGACGCAGTGAGAAACTTTAGGACTTTCTGCAAAAGGCCATAGTGCCATAGGAGTCACATACAGAGCTGGATGGATGCTCACAGCAGATAAACACAAAAGAGCCATCTTGTATTTCCATCCCCCTCTTGTGTCAACAATATAGCTGTTTATTTTACTCCATCTCTCTTTTTCTCTTGCAGAGAAATGGGGATTAAGTGGGTATGTAATCTAAACTCCCCTCTTCACCTTCCACAGCTCTGCAGGCACCATAGTAGGCATGAAGCACTCTGGCTGGATTCTACAGGATGATATATGAAGATTTAAATGACCTATGAAAGATAACTCATTTTCTCTGTGGTACAACACAACTTGTCTGTAGGATGTAAACCATAACTGTGCAGGTTTATGATAAAATCTTAAGCAAAGAGTTAACAATAAAGACCTCGGGCCTGGTTCAATGAGGCATTTTTGATTAAACATGAACATTTATAATCAACCGAAATGATGCCAAAAGATGCCAAACATGAAAATCAACAAAAAAACAAAAATCCCCACAAGTGTTGTATATATGGTATTTTGCAATTTATTTGGGAATTTGATTTGTGTTGAGAAATTTGTCCTTATCTGTTGTCTCTATATGAGCGTGGTTTGAGTGAGGTGTGGTGTTGATTATTAATTGTCTGTCCTTGTGTTTTTATGTGAGTTACAACAGGATTTCTATTTTATATGGTTTTTGTATTTTTGTTTGATTTAGAATAAAATTTGTATTATTTCAATATTTGTGGTATCTGTGGGTAGTTGTTTGTTTGTGAAACATATAGGAGAGAGACATGCTTGTTTAAAGATTGATTTGATTCCCTAGTTTTCTCTCCTGACCAATCTAGGGATCCCCCTTTTGGATTTTCCTAAACATGAAAATCTTCCACTGAAAAATGCATCACTTACCCCTATCAGTAATTCACAGAATGATTCCTGAGAGGCGTAATTGATTATAATACTGCAGATTTATCTGCTTCGAGAATGGAGAAATCTGCTGTGTAAACCCCATGCAGATGGTAGGGAGGGCCCAAAGGAAAGTCTGAAATGTTGTGAACGCCCACAAACTCTTGAGTTTGCTGTCATTCAAAAATTCTGATCCTACCCTCCCCATCCTGAAAATGATTATAGTTTTACTCTCCTCTTGCAGGGAGGAAAGAAGAACCAAACTTGAAGGGGGTGTAGGGAAAGGGGTTTCTCCGTGGAGAAAATGGTTTCCACATGGAGGAAAAAAAACTAAGAAAAAAATTTGAATTTGCTCATCAGGGTCCTCTTTCCCAGTGTGTAATTCTATGCTATGTAACAAACTCACAGGTAACATGTGATACAAAGTTCTTAGTAGTACACATAGATGCTGTACATGGTACACCTTTTCAGGAATACCACTGGGAATGTTAGTGATTCCCAAACACTGTAAATATCCCCCTGTTCATAGGAGTACTACTATGGGTGTAGATTTACTGCTTTTATTTGTGAATGTTGCCAATACACTTAAAGGCTTAATCAAAGTCGCACATCCTGGTCCCCAAGCCTATTGTCGTTTTTACAACCTTCGTGGAAGAAAGTGCTTTATGAGCAGACTCACCTGCCCGCTTAAAGTGCCCCACCCAGTAACTGATGTCAAAATACACCTCAAAACCCAACTATACATTTAAAACAAAGCAGCATACTAGAAACCACAGTGTTGGTGATGGAGGACTTGTTGAAGATAACTTTTTTCCCTTATGGACGCATTGCCCAGTAAAGCAACCATAAGATGAATAATGGCACATAAGGTCTCAAAATCCAAGTAGAACTCATTGCATAAAGAACATTCTGGAAAGACTGTTCTGGGTGATTTTTATCATGGCAGGACTCGATAAAAAGTACTGACTTTTTGTCTGGACTAGAATCAGATTTAGTTGTCTCCCCTGCCTTATGTTTTAATACAAAATCATAATAAAAACACATACATATGCATACATATGTAGCTTTCTGTCAGCTCTACACATCCATTGGTCGGTTCAAGTGTCATTCTCATTTTAGAATCTTCCCACCACAGCATCAAGCATGGGGCAGTGGATCGGCCAACTTCGTGCATTGGTTATCTTACATTGTGATTGAGGGGATTGTTCTTGTGCACATGTGCACATCTACCTAAAAGTAGTCCACGTTTGTGGGTGGTGGGTTAATCTCTGCTTTGATGTCTGTTTTCATTCCTTGTATTTATTTCCAATTATTTTTGCGATGTCTTTTTTTATTTATTTGAAAAACATATACATGGCACCTATAGATTTTATCATTCATATTTTGTATTAGTTTTTTTAATTTAATTGCATGTATTTGCAAAAAGAGTAAATTATAAAATTCAAGCTTGACAAAGGCAGACATATTTCCTTTGCCAATGCTTGTTTTCTTTTGGCTGCATAGCCGTTTCACCTTACAGTGCTGCTCAGGGGGGCTCTAGGGCAATCACAAAGCACACCCCATCTTCGATTCATGAATGCACACCTAAATAAGTGAAAAAATCCAACTAAGCTTTTTCATCAAGAGTAGAGTCGACCGCTAGGAACGCAATTTACAATGTTTTTTCGTCTGATTGCGGCCTGTGGTGACAGCGCCTGTAGGTCGCGTTAGCAGACACCACAAGCCTGTTATCAGCTGCTTCCTGGTGGGCGACAGATAATTGGCTAATTTACTTTTATCGCACACTGAGTGTGCTGTGGATGCGATGAGAACACTGATACTGCCGACAAAGCTGAGAATGAAATGGAGAAGTCTGAAGCTCATTTGAGACTGACAGACAGCTATGACTCCGAAGAGAGAATAGCTGAGAGGCATGTTGTCAGTGAGACAGCAGACGCAGTCAGGCAGACACATCAAAGCACGAGGGATCTAGTTCACCGAGCTGCGGATATTGTGTAAGTGATGTGGAACAGAACATCATATGCTTTTGTGTGGGTTTCAAGAGTCTGTTGAATCCTCAGGTGAAACGCCTTCTTGACATTTCGCAGCCAATGTAAGCTAATACCGTGTCTTTAGGGCATTGACACTTTAGAAACAAGCATTGGCAAAGCCAATAGTTTTTGCTCGTGCGACACCTATTGGCTTTGCCAATGTTTGTAACAGCACAGGTTACTATGCAACATAGCTGAAAGTAAAGGAAGTATTACCACAATGATGCAAGCAACAATGGCCACTTCAAAGCATTTTTTTCTCCACTTTAACCCATCTTGCACACCAACATGTGGTGCTGTGCAACATATCTGAAAGACATGGATTAAGCCAATAGATCTCGCACAGGTGAAACCTACAGGCTTCAGCGATGAGTTAAACGCTCCCCGCAGACATCTGGCACATTTTCAGCTCATGAGTTTGAACTTTACAAGTGCTTCAAAGTAGGTAACGTGTGATAGAAGAACATCTTCTTGAGAGTGCACATTCTGTGCAAAAGGGAATGCATGAGTTAAATGCTCTCCGCTGACATATGCTGCATTTTCAACTCATGAGCTTGAATTTTGCAAGTTCTTTGTGGTAGGTAACTTGTGTGATAGAAGAACGTCTTCTTGAGTGCACATTCGGCTTAACGTGGAGTGCATGAGTTAAATTCTCCCCATTGACATCTGGCGCATTTTCAGCTCATGTGTTTGAATTCTGCAAGTACTTCAAAGTAGGTAACGTGTGATAGAAGAACATCTTCTAGAGAATGCACATTCTGTGCAACAGGGAATGCATGAGTTAAATACTCTCCGCTGACATCTGGTGCATTTTCAGCTCATGAGTTTGAATTTTGCACGTACTTCGAGGAAGGTAGCTTGTGTGATAGAAGATTATCTTCTTTAGTGCACATTCGGCACAATGGGGAGTGCATGAGTTAAATTCACCCCACTGACATCTGGCGTCTCCTTAAGAGTGCACATTCAGCGTAGTTGAGTGCCGCCTTATATACAGCTCGGTTTAAAAAATGAGAGCCGCAGAAAACCAGCCCAGATAGCGTGTCATGCATGTCCGCAGATATTTCACGTGTTAGTTGCATCCTTGGTTTTCAAACTTTACCAACAAAAGGGTTGTTCCCTCTTAAAAGAGCATATCACACTGCCAGACACTTTACCAAAATAGCTGGCATCTGTAATGAAGAGCACAACTTTTGTGCTTTTAGACTGAGCGCCCAGTGCGTACATCTTCCGTACACTTGAGTCTGTGCTGTCAAGCCTGACATTTTCATTGTTAAATTGGTGCATTTGTGATAGGCTCAAAAGGTTTCATGTCAGTTTATTTCAAATATTCTCAATACACTTCTGAACTTAATTGAAAGAGCAACTCACACAATTAATCTCTGCGGAGGGCAGCTGAAAATAATAAAGCCTCTCTTTCTGAGCTCGATGAAATTGTATTAGGTGCCATATAGGGTCACTTATGTGCCATCCAGGGTCACGTTTCAGGCAGCCATTACCATCATAAACTACAAAATAGTGCATAACAAGCCACACAAAGGAAGGTGCAGGGAGGAGGAAGGGGGCAAAACGGACATCACATATTAAGAAACCCACTCTGAGGAAGGTGCAGAGGAGTGAGTGAGAACAGACAGCGGGGAGAGGGATGGAAGGGTTGTTGAACATGAGGTAGAAACAAGAGACAGCAGGGAAGGAGTCGTGTGAGGGCGCACCAACAAGTGGATGGTGGGAGAGGGTGGTGTGGGTAATGCAGCATGAGGGAGTCGAGGAAGGCAAGGAAAGTGCAGTTAAAAAAAACAAGCAACTATACAGAAGGAATGCAAAGGAGGGGAACTGTCTGAAAACACGGGCACACTTATGGAGTGCTTAAAACGTCATTAAAAAAATAGTACCTTGAGAAGCATGCAGCCATGGAAGGAGGCTGAAAGCCAACCACTGGCTGCCAGCTAGAAATTTTACTTTGTCCAGGCTCCAAGCGCAGAACAGCAGAAGAGAGCAGAAGTGAACCTTGATGACGAGCCTGAGCCTTCTGACCAATCAGAAGCCAAAATATGTGAGTGACCGAGAAGCCTACCAATGGTAAGTATGGAGCGGGTTCTAAGCCCCTTTTGAGATTTTTTTTTTTATTAACAAAAGACTTCGCAGGCACAGCATACAGGCGAAACCTAAAAAGAGCCGCTACAGCTGCAACATGGGCAAAGTCAGCATGCACTATCAATATACTTTAAAACAGGGCCAGCTTTGTTAAAAATCAACATTAGAAAGTGGTGTGCACTACTCATTCGAAGATTTAAAATGCACTCATCTCAAATGGGCTATTTATTTCCCGACATAAGAACAGATTTCAGCCATAATTATGAGTGACCTAAAATAATACAGCCCCTCAAAACCTGTTTGTGCAGGAATAACATTTGTACAATTTGTGTATTTTGTGGCAACCAGGTAATTACCAGGTGATTTAAAGTGCACTCTTGGAGCTGAATTTACCCTGCTCAATACTGAGACAAATGGCAGTCAGTTAGCGGAATATGCAGATTCTCCCTATTATTGGGGAAAATCTCATCATAGGTGTTACTTATCACATTCGATTGTTATTGGGTGCGAGACATTCTCACCAAAGCCCAGGCCACTCGTAATGATGGTGTGGAAAAATCTAGTGAAATATGCATAAGGAAAAGACGTGAGAAAAAAGGAAAACTAGCAGTTGTCTGGTGCATAGACTTTGAAAACACAGTTTGTCCCTCATTCTGACCTGATTGAATCAGAATGAGGCAGGAATTATGATATTGATATGTATCTGGAGTTACAAATACTGCTATCAAATTACCAGCTACGAAAATGGGTAAATCCTACAAGTTGGGATCACTCCAAAGTGGCATATGCCAGGGATGAGATGATCAGTCCTCCTGGGCTGTTTACCTTGCTTTACTAAGGGCCTCATAACAAGTTCGGCGAATGGGAAGACCCGTACGCCAACCTCCTAATGGAGAGGTTGCTGCTTTACTGGCTACCTCCCCACCGGCCCTATCATGACTTTCCTGCTGGGCTGACGGGCAGAAACCAAAGTGGCAGCAGCATTGTCACTGGCTCGTAATCGAGCCGGCGGCAATGCTGCGGCCCGCAGGGGCACCAGCACCCTCAGAATGTACACTGTCTGCACAGTAGACAGTGCACATTATGAGGGTTCTGGGCAGGGGGACCCCTGCATTGCCCATGCTATGGGCAGTGCAAAGGCCCCCGTGGCTCCCTGCACCTGTTCTCCACCAGCCTTTTCATGGTGGTGAAACTGCCATGAAAAGGCTGGCGGAGAACCAGGTCGTAATCAGCAGAACGGTGCTGACTTCAGCACTGACCTAACTAATTATGACCTGCAGCACCGTCAGCCCCTTTGGAACATTGTTCCCGACGGAGACGGTGGTCATTTGACGCTCAGACCCCTAAACTCTTAATTTGGCGGTCAGGCTGCCAAACCGGTGGCGGACATGACCACCACCGCGAGTCTGGCAGTCTGTTGATGTGCTTAAAGTGCTCGATTTTCAATTTGAAGACCCACAATTACCAGCATGCAAAATGAAGTATATTAAAATAGCAAGCTTTGCTACACTTCCTGCCGCTGTAATGGAGCAAAGTAAAAGCTGTGCTTACATTGAATTTCACTGGAAGACCTACTCTTTCTTGCACCACCAGTTGGGCACCTGTTGTGGCAGTAAATGCAAATGATGCACATTTGGGGATGATTCACAAAGGCATGTAAGAGTATGTAAACAACTCATTCTGTGGTAATCCTTTGTACTCCTGTAGTACTCTTAAGTATCTTTACATGCCTTTGTGAATTGATCACATTTGCAGAGAGTGGGGAATGGCATGAGAGAAGCTGCATGGAGTTGCATTACTTGCTTGCCTAGGGTGGCGGATCAAGATGCTTATGGATGACAGCAAGAACTCCTCCCTTTTTAGGGCTTGTGCATGCTTCTTGCTAGTGAGACTGTTGTTATCTAAAAATGGCTTGGAGCCCACCAGTTCTTTATCATTTGTAGGCTTCCCTGGCACTCTTATTTTAAACACTGTATTTCATCATTTCTGTTCCTCTCTGTGGAGCAGGGACCAAGCACTGATTGATTCAACTTAATCAGTGCCCGTCCACTGCTCCCAATGTGTTTTAGGTACTTCTTTTTAACTTCTAGGGCCCTGCAAACAGATGGCTTGCAGCTAGCAAAAAGGTGCCTAGCAGGACAAACAACATTTTCCTTTATTTTGGCAAGTTTCTTTTCTCACTTTGCACTCCTGTTTTGTTTTATTTTTGGCTGTGGGCGCTGTTCTCATAAGATGACAATTATCTTGTTCTGAATATTGCAAAGTAGCATTGTTTCTTCCTCATGCGTCATTTCCAAAATTATGCTTTAACACATAATCATGCAGTACACCCCAATTCACTCACCTTCAATCTAATCCGCCCCACCCCACTCCAAACCACTACACTCAATCTCACCCCACAACAATCTACCCGACTCAATCCAGTTGACCCCAGACCAATTTTATCCACCCCAATCCAAACTAAGCCACTCACCCAAAACCACTCCAATCCTCCCAACTCAGCCCACTCCAATCTGCCCCATCTGTCCCACTCCAGTCTTCCCCACTCAAAACCCTAACAATCTATCCCACTCCAATAAAAAAACAATCTGCCCCATTCCAATCCAAAATAATCTGCCCCACTCCAATGTGTCCCACACCAATCCAAAACAATCTGCACCACTCCAATCCAAAACAATCTGCCCCACTGCAATACAAATCAAGCAGCCCGACTTCAATCTATCTCACTCCAATCCAGAACAATCTGCCCCACTCCAGTCTGCCCCACTCCAATCTGCCCTACTCCAATCCAAAACAATGTGCCTGTTCCAATCTGCCCCACTCCAGTCCCAAACATTCTGCCCTACACTATTCCGCGCACGGCAATCCAAAAAATCAGCCCGCTCCAGTCTAAAGCAATCTGCCTCACTCCAATCTAAAAATCAATCTGCCCCATTACAATCTACCTCACTCTAATCCACAACAATCTGCCCCTCTCCAATCCAAAACAATCCACCCCACTCCAATCTGCCCCACTCCAATCCAAAACAATCCTCACCACTCCAATGTGCCCCACTCCAATCCAAAACAACCTGCCCACTCCATTCTGCCCCACTCCAATCCAAAACAATATGCCCCACTCCAGTCCAAAACAATCTAACCCACTCCAATCTGGCCCACTCAAATCCAAAACAATCTGACACACTCCAATCATCCCCAGTCCAATGTCCAGTTCAAAATAATTTGCCCCACCCCAATCTTCCCACTCAAGCCAAAACAATCTGCCCCAATCCAATCTACCAACTCAATCCAAAACAATCTGCCCCAAACCAATCCAATTCACCTCACCCCAGTCCTTACCCCATGCCATCCCATTTCACCATACTGCAATCTACCATAATCCACCCCACTCCAATTCACTCCACATCAATCCAATACAACCCAATCCAATCTAACCCACTCCAATCCAACCCACCCCACACAATCCAATCCACCCAACCCCACTCCACCCTCGGTTCTCCCCACTCCAATCCAATCCACTCCAATCCAATGCACCACAACCTAGCTCATCCCACTCCCATCCATCTCAGTCCAATACAATCTCCATTAATCCACCCAACTCCAATCCAATCCACCCCACTCCAAACCACCTTCATCCACCCACTCCAGTGCAATCCACCCCAAATCAATCCAATCCACCCCAAACAAATCCCATTCACCCTATTCCAATCCACTCCGCTCCTACCCATCCCACTCCAAAAACCAACCCCACTTCAAAAGGTCCAACCAACTCCAATCCAATCCACTCCACACCAATCCAACTCACTCTAATCCACCCCACTCCACTCCATTCCACCACCCCACTCCACTCCAACCAATTGACTGCAGTCTGCCCCATCTATCCAAATCCAATCCACCCCACTCTCAGTTTAGTCTACCCCAACTCAATCCAATCCATCTAGCACAACACACTCCAATCCAATACAATCAACTCCAATACAATCCACCCCACTCTGGTCTAATCCACCCCACTCCAGTTCAGTCTAATCCACCCCACTCTAGTGCAATCTAATCCACCCCACTCCACTCCAATTCACCCCATCCCACCCTAATCCAGTCCACCCCACCCGAGTCTAGCCCAATCCAATCCAATCCACCCCACTCTACTCCAATTCGATCCACCAGATTACCTCAATCTACTCCAACCCACTCCACCCTATTCCACACCACTCCAATCCACTCTACAAAACTCTCTGCTACTGAACTGCTGAACCCTACTCCCCTTTACTCAATTCTATGACACTCTACTCCTCCTACTGCACTCTACCACACTCTACTCCAACAAATCCACTCTACAACGCTACTCACCCAGTCCACTACATGACACCACACACCACTAACTTTTAGCCATGCTGAACAGCAGTCACACTGGTATACGGCATGGTATACAGCATGGCAAAAACACATTGCTAAGTCAATAGTTCTTATATCAGATGAGACTTAGCTTTTCCAATGCTTGTTATATGTGCAGTCATCCATAAGTCCTCAGGGCCAGCACTCTAAGCAAACAAGTAACAGCCAACTCCAAGGAGATGCTAACATGTCATTTCCCACTCTCTGCAACTCAGACTGCCATCTTGCATCTCATGTACAGACCTCCTAGGCAGCACAAGGACTTTGTGGAATTCTCACATCTGCTCACCACCTCATCCATCAGGCATGCCCACACCACCCTCTTCAGTGGCTTCAACCTTCAAAAAAGACAAGAGACACCCCATTCAACCTCTTTTACACACTCAATGTGATATAACATGGCACACACCCAACTCACTCTAAAGGCTACATCTTCAACCTTGTCTTCTAAACATCACTAACAACCAAAAGCTAACCAGCTGTGCTCCTGGACTTTGCAATAGCTGCAGTGAATGGAGCCAGGTGTGTGAAGCAAAACTATGCTTCAAGCTAGTCAGAGATCTTCAAACATCTTTAGGAAATGTGAAAGTCCCTGACTATGCCTGACTTTGTGTCCATTAAGATTGTCTTTGCTCACCGTACTCTTTATGGTCAGAGATCTTCATAGTGATTTTTACTTGACTTATATAGTACATTTCTGGGCACTATATCCAAAATATTAAGTTACTGTGCCATGCAACCTAGGCTATTTCCTTCTTTAGTTCCAATACAAAGTGTTTCAAGATATCACCACATAAAGTGCCATTTAGTACCACAAGCAAGCACTCTTGTTTTTCAAAAATCACATGACAATATATAGTGAGGCAACTCACCAAGTATCTGATTTTGCCAAAACTTTTTGTCCCTCAGTTAACAAAGTGTACTGCCAAACGAATGTAAACAGTAACTTAGTTTGCTTCACTACATGGCCTTGTATCAGGTCTCAAAGTAATACGTTTCAGCCCATTTGAGGACTTCACCACTTTTGAGAATCAACTCATGAATCAATAGCCACCAAAAATTAACAAGCATTTACAATGCAACGGGTCTCGCGTTTGCTCATGTTAGAGCTGATCGCGTTGTAAACTCCTAACCCGACTTTTCACCTATCGGGCATAAGTGCATTTATGCACATAACCCGAAAAGGTGAAATTAACTATGTAAAGCGCTTGACTTCTGCCAAGCGAGATCGCGCTCGTAAATTAGAGAAAAAGAAGTCCACGAGCCCAATGGAAAACAGCAAGCCTCGCATGTTTTCTGTACTTGGTCGCTTGCGCTAGAGGAGGGCTAGCCCCTGGAAAAGGCATGACGTATGCGTGCCTTCGACTAATGAAAGCAAGCAAATTTTATTAGGCAAGCCCATGAACCAATAAAAAACACTGACGTGAAGTTAACAGGGCTCTGAGCCCTTTTCTAAATACTAAAGCGTCTCGCTGCGATACGCATGTGCGAGCGCATACAATGCAGGCTCGACCCTAAAAAAGAGGAAACTTTTTGGCCAAGTCAACAAATAGGAACGGTAGTGTTATGCTGAGAGCAAATACGAAAAGCAAGTAGGAATGAGCATTATTGAAGAACTACTGGAATATGTGAGCAGAACACTATGGCCGTTATTATGTATTGAGCGCCTGTCCCCACACGCACCATAACCCACCTTTAAGCAGGTGAGTTGTGTGCAAATAGGGACAGCGCAGCTAATGACAATTAATGCACTGAATCTAGGGCAGTGCATTCACTGAATTAGGGAGTGAAGTTTACAAGCCACTCCATGTCCGCCTGCACTTTAAAGAGGGAACTGAGAGATCCCCTTGCAGGTAGATGCAGTGAGAGATTGCACTTGCCTGGGGATGTTTGGGCGGGGGTGGCTCTGTATTTGCCCCTCCAGGGGGCTGCCCTCAGGGAACACTGATAATGTGCCACCTTTTTATGGTGCACTACCTGTGCACCTCCTAAGGGCCTGTTTGCCTATGTGCCAGCATCTGTAATATGACTGGGGTCGCATAGGCAAAGCAATAACCTAATTTGCATAAGGCCACACCCACAAACAAATCAGAATATTCCCTCAACATAGCACATAGCACATAGCACTGGCACTACATGTGCACCAGGGGTATTGCTATTATTGAAGGGACAGCATGAATGTCATGCCTGTTGCCCCACTGGTTCACTATGCTCCACATTAGTGTTATTTTTTTTACTCTAATGTGGCTTTAAGGAGGGATTTTTGCTGCGCTGTATTTACAAAGTGGTGCAATGCATGCTTTGCACCACTTTGCACCCCGTTGCCCGAGGTTATGCCTGCGTCAGACATAATGTATGCAAGGGGGTGTTCCAGTGCTAGGAGACCCGCAAAAATAGGGCAGTGAAATTTCCAACATTTCACTGTGCCATTTTTAACGTCGGCATTAAAATGATGCACCCATAGTAACCTATGGGCCTCCTTGCACTTTGCTGCACTAGGATCAAAACATTTGACGCTAGTGCAGCGAGCGCCACAATGGTGTAAAAAATGTTGACGCTATTGGCCGAACGACTGCATGGTGCGCCGTATTGTAAATACAGCGCAACCATGGTGTCGTTAGGTGGCACTAGGGGCATGCAAGAAAAATGGTGCATCTGGACCGATGCGTCATTTTCTTGTAAATATGCCCCTATGTGTATTACTTCCCGATTTGTGGAAAACGATAAAGGAAGACAATAATTCAGAAAAAGGGATAGATTTCAGTCTTGCACGTGGCTGAAAATAGTAGCAGTCTTAAAAATACACTGCACAATTAATCATTTATAAAAGTTGATTTTCTTTGTTGTACATGTATGAGTAGATTGAAGTCATTTTTCCATTTATCTTTTTGTAAGAAAGGTTTATATTTTTACTTTGTAAAGAATCGATGTATGTTCACATTGGTATGTTGTGCTTATACTTGATGGTGACTACAAGGGGTAGGAAGGTCAGCTAATTTTTGTACCAGAAGGTTGTTATTTTAAATGTATTTGTGGTTCTATATAGAGTGAACATGACCCATCAGAGGAGCAAAATGCTTGAGGTAGGGATAAAAGGTCCAATATAATATATTTACATCACAGCAATAGCCAGAAGGTTCAATGGGTCAGATTTTCAAATGGGTAAATGGCACCGGTTCACACCCTCATACTGTGTGCCTGGCACAGACCAGGAAGAGACACACAATATACAAAAAAATGGCAAATCCCATGATCTAAGGTGCACTGACTCTAGGACAGAGGTCTTCAATTTTTTTTCTCTGTGCCTCCCTAAGCTAAAAGTTTTGAAGTTGGACCACCATCCAAAAACGTAATGGCAAAGACTGGAGGGAAGGCGGCTGAGCCTAGGGAGCTGGTCTAGTGAGTTCCTTTCCGTGGTACTTTTTTGTAGCTCATAATCCACACTAAACACGAGATTCATAAAAGAGTACATGCATCAAACAAAAACAGATATTGATCAACAAACATTGCTCCCCCATAATTGGGAGGGTGTGAGCCTCCCATACTCCCGGGCCCCACTGCAACTCCGCCAGCTGCACTAATACTAGCTGTGGCCCTGAGTAGCAGGCTATCTCCTTTGCCTCTTTCACCCCTTACCCACCACGGTTGTCTGTGACTCCAATCTCCAAGCAGGTTCTCTGTTCCTTTCAGAAAGACATGTTGCCCCACCCATCTGAAGCAAGCGTGCTCTCAGCTCTAATGCTAGTAAGGAATGCAATCCTGATGCCCCTTATGTAAAGTAATGCAATCATAATTGTGATGCAGTGGGCCCCTCAATCTCCTGGGCACCAGCACCACTGCTCCTTCTTCACTAATGATAGGTACTAGCTTCTTTCTTGAAAGCGGGCTGTCTCCTCTGTCCATTGCTAAAAACACGGGCCCATGTCTTGGCCCATCATTCTCCCTCCCATATCATAGAGGCCTGAACTAACGTTTCTAATCTGCATCAATTTTCCCTCCCTAAGGCCATTGCCGAGGCCCAAAGCAACTGTGGCACTACAAGTGTGCACTGGGCCCTATTGCACACAAGGAACAATAGTAAAAAAGCCATAATTTGTTTTATTTTTTTGCCCTTTCACACCCCTGGGCTCTGGTGCTACTGCACCTGCAGCACCAGTGATACATAAACGCTGCCTCCAGCTGCCCACATCACTGGGCCATCACACCTAGGTCTAAGACCCAAAGAAAGTTGTTTGCCCCTTAGTGTTAAAAAGAAATTGAGGAATAAAGGCCACAGGTCTCACCGCGGTTTTGGTTGGGGCCTACACAGAAAGGGTGACTTAAAAAAACAATTCCCATATTTTTGTTAAAAAACAATCATATGTCCCTGAGCAGTAATTGCTGGCCATGAGGTGTCTTTTGCTGAAAGAGAAGGGGGAGGGGCATGTCTCCTGTGCTGAGAAGCCTAGAGAGGGACAGAGAAGTAAAGAAGAAACAGGCCTTCTCACCAGGTTGCCTGCTAAGTGAAAGAAATGTAGATGCATGCAATTGGTTTTAAAGGCTGTCTGGGAACCAGTATAGGCTTTAATTGATGGAGTCTCTTGAAGCTTCATGTTGACAAAGATGTATTCTTTCTGAGAGGTAACACAGGAGTGTTATCAGTTGAGTTCTACATTGCGTCCTTTTAATGCACTCTTATTAAAATATTGGTAATAGGTACAGTTTGATTAGGTACAGAGTTTGGTTTTGATTAGGTATTCTTAAAATATACACTGAGCACTTGTTTTATCTTAAACTCTGAGGCCCAGATTTACTAAGAAATCATGCAGCGCAGTAAGTAAAGTTTCTGTGCGGCATTGCGTGAACAGGAGACAGCAACACAGAGTCACGCCTACTAAGGTGTGGCGCTGTTCTGCTCTCAACCTGTGCTGGGGCACTCTATGCTGCCATTCGCCAACTGAGATGCTGTTGCACCATAGAATATAGGTGTCTGCGCTGTGATCAGCATAGTTTTTGTGCAGTCCCTTCCTGTATAAAAACTATGCTTGAAGGCATTTCTTTGTGCGTTGTACAATGCAGCATGCATGCAAAGAGGGAAAAAGGGAGAAATAAAAAACATTTCTCAAAGCTCTGTCCCCAATTGCCTTTATACTGGGATTCGCATCAAATCTCATGGTGGTTGCATGGGAACACCAATGCACTACCCATGGAATGCCTTTTTAATACAAATAAATGCAAGGCAGTGCAAATTTGTGTTACTTTGGAACTATCCAATGCTAATTCTTTGTGTCAAGTTTGCATTACAAAAGTAGTGCAAACCTGTCACAATGCATTAGTAAATCTGGGCTGTAGAGCAGCATTGCACTGCCTTGTGTTACTTTACGTTTAGTTACAATCCAATACAAATGCAATTTGAGCTGGAATGTTAATACCAACACAACATTTTGCCTCAGTTTTGTAAATTTGGGCCTAAATCATTTTGCTGAAATCTGGCTTATGTTGTGTGCAATGCAGTTTTAAAGTAATGGCACATTCATAGTGCTTACTGTCACTGCCTGGGACGTAGAAGCACCATAAATACAACCAACCAGAGTTCAATTCTGTGACTCTCTGCTCACAGAGAGATATCTGCAGTGATTGCGCTGACCAACTGAGGTTTAATTGCATATGAGTGCCTTTCCCGCGGATTAGTTTGCATTTATTTTTAATCTGAAGTGTATGTGCTATTTGTTATGCAGTTAACTGGAGGTGCCAAAAACAACAAAACAGTTACAGAATATTTTGGGGAAAATTTATGAAAAGTGGCGCATCATGTCTTGATGCGCCACTTTTCTTGCACCCCATTGTACCCCCCCTAATGCCACCATGTTTTTGCTGTATTTATGATACGGTGCACCAAAGGTGCACGTTAGGGAACTAGCGCCAAAAATGTTGATGCTAGTTTGGGGCTTTGCAGGATTAGCGCACAAATATTGACACTAATCCTGTAAAGATAGAAGAGGCTCATTGAAAACCATGGGAGACTCATTTTAACACCTGCTTTGGGCAGGTATTAAAAATGATGCTTGAAATGGTGCAGTGGAACCTCTGAGATTCCACTGTGCCATTTTTCTGTGCTTCCTAATGCCGGAACGCCCCCTTGCATACATTATGCCTGGTGCAGGCATAATGTGGCTCAATGGTTTACAAAGTGTGCATTGTGCTACTTTGTAAATATGGTGTGTTGTTTTTGCCAATCTAACGCTACATTAGCATAAATAAAATGATACTAATGTGGCTCAAGGTGGCACTAGGGAATTCTTAAATCTGGCCCTTTGTTCTTTTTATTCAGGTCACTGACCCTGCCACCAGACTGACTCCCGCAGTCATGCAACTTAGGATCACAGTGTCCATGCGTACATTTAATGGCTGCCTGAAGACAGCCTGGAAACACACCAAATAATAAGGTTGCGCTTTCAGGCTATCTTAATTTACAAGCATTTACTGAGACCTTTGCATCCCCCTGGCAATGCAGCCATAGACACCTGCCGGGGTCGCCCCACAGTTTGAAGATGTCTACTCTAGGGACTATCACATGAGAGGAGATTGCAACAGGGAAACAGGGCAGAGATTCAAGCCACTGTTTGGGACTTTGCTAGAGACCTTCTTACCGTCGAGGGAACGTCCAGTCTGGGCCTCCATGCATACTTATGACTGCCTTCAAAGCCCATCACAGACTGGGGGCGTGGTCTGCCTGCAGAAAAACAGTTTTGAGGCTTTTGCCTCAGCGTCAGTGCCTTTGCACCAACAGCCTATAAAAAGGTATGCTGGGATCCCTGTCCACATGGGGTGCAGACTGTGGCTCCACTCCTCTTCCTGTCCACATGGGGTGGAGTTTGTGTCTCCTCCCTCTCCAGGGGTGCCAGATGGCTATGCCCTTTATGCCGATGACTTTGCATCAGTAACATACCAGTCATGCAAGCTAAAATATTCCCTCACTTACTACATGCAGATGAGTAAACGCCAACTTCATACTGCAGTGGTACTAAATTTAGGCCCCTGAAATAGATATTTTAGAAGAGGCCGGACATGCATCTGCAGCTTAATACTGAAGCTTCCCGGAGTAAATAAAGCCTAATACAAATGCCCGCTGCACTTCAAAGACACTGCGGTTTTCTGAAATACAATATCAAATTAAAGTGCTCATCCAATGTACAGATAAAAAACAACTCTCTGAACACAGTCCTGCATCTGACATTCACCAGCATTAGGCATTCTGCAGTTTTGCTTTGTTTGAAGATATCTGCTGGAGTTTTGAGCTATATTGTGACATCACACTCTGGATGACTCTTTTGTCATGAGACACAGCAAGCAGAAACAAGACTGAATCCCAAGTCAGTGGAGTAGAAAGTGTGCCAAGGGCCCGAGTGCAAGCAAGGAGCATGGTCCCCCAGTCACAACTGGTTGAGTAGTAAAGTACTGTGATTACCAAGGTTCAGTGGCGCCCCGTGCCTCTGGACCCCAGTGCCACTGTCCTGTTGCACCATGGATAGCTACGCCCCTTGAACGAGTGTCATTTGGATTTGGACTACCCGCAGCCTTGGTTAGCAAAACATGTGTGAGAAGCTTCCACAGTGCTGCAGTACAATGTGAGCTCATCAGAGGGGAGTGGAAGGAAGAAAATGCTCCCCTTGCAGCTTTTCGAATTAAATACAACAATAATCAGGTTCAATGGCCCCCCTAGGCCTCTAGGTCCCGGTGCCACTACACTGCCTGCTCCAGTAGAAGGCACGCCCCTGAAGCTCACGCCAGTGGGGACATCGCCCACTGCATGAATGGCCACCACCTGACAGGTGGACCTAAAGGGGGCCCTGTTCCTGTTCGCCAAAGCATGCTGATGGCCCCGCGTGCTTCTGCCAGGTTTGTAGGCCCAGTGTAGAGCAGTTAATCCCTGCCGCAGATAGGCTCACATCGGTTTACAGGAAGGAGGGCTCCGCTGGCGGAGCGTGTCTCATATGATACCAGCGCACGCCGCTGGGCCTTCAAATAATGGACTGCTTCTTCTCCCGGACTCCGAGCCCGGATGCGCAGGTGGTCCAAGGCGTCTGTTGCAACAGCGAATAGACTTCACAGAGTGTTTGTGGAGTCGCTTTATCTGCACCCACCTGCTCCCCTATCGCAGCTGGAGGAAAGGGGCGTGACGGAGCCGTCAGATAAGCGGGGTTCGACAAAGGGTACGGCCAGCTGACTAATAAAGATGTCTTCGATCGTCTCAGGAACCGACCCCTCACTTCATTAAAGAAGATATGTTGCTTCCTAGGCCTGCTGTGTGAACTTAAGTTTCCCTCAAAAACCTCAGATATTATATTTTACATTTGTGTCGGGAAGGCCCTCTCACTCGCCACAATGGAAGCCTGTCATCACTACCGTGTGGCTTGTGGACCACGAAGATTGAAATGACAGATAACATTCAGAGCCTTGAAAACAAAGGTTCTGACATCTACATCAGTCCCGAAAACTCACAAACTTCAGAATCTTTTGCTTTCCAAAGGCACACAAGTCATCACAACTCTTCAGAAAGTTGAATGCCTTCGGGGTCTTTTGCACAGTAAACGAGCAGTGGATCCTTGGGCTGCTGTGATGGGTTTTTCAAGTGAGTCAGCGAACTCACCTTTCACCTCCGACGAGACTCCCACTGTCGGAGGGGCCCTGAATGACAGAACTCAGCCGAAAACCCAGGTGGGCCTGATGTAAGGTTGGGAGACAGTAGGACATCCTCCAGTTTGTCAGCACACTGTAAAGTTCACAGGAGAGTCCACCGGAAGTATTTCCTGCACGATCAGGCTAAGTTATTGAGTACTCTGGATCTACCACCCCTGCCACCAATCAGGCGATTATCCGCTGTCACCCGCTGTAAATCTGGCCCTTTGTCCCTTTTCTATACTAACTATGCAGTCGTCGTTGAAATTACAAGTGATATTGTGTAATATTATATAATTTGCTATTATTAAGAAATATTTGCATAGCAGTGGATTGCCATTAGTAGACCTTGCAGGACTTAGAAATGCTCTTGCAAGAGAAGTTGCTTTAGTGATTAGGCCATTGTAGTACAGTAATTTGCCACTTCCTTTGAGGCTTGAATTAAAGCTGCTTCTCCTGTGCTGAGACTTGATAGCCTTCGGTGTACACGTTTAGTGACATTTCCAAAGTTTAGTGCTCATGTAATAAATTGAGTTATTAGAGGAGGGAGTGAGAGCCCCATTCAAGTAATAAACATTCATTGTCAGGGTGAACCACAAAACTCTGTCATAGCTTTACACAAAAGCAGTCAGGCTTAATTTAGAGGCAATGTGCAAAGTATTTATGCAGCACTGAAATAGTAATAAAGTCAAAACACAACACTGTAAAAATCAATTCCAAACCAATTTAGAAAGACAGAGTATAGTATAAGAAACAAAATGTAACCAAAACAACAAAAATCCAATCATTAGATCCGAGGTCATTAATGTTTAAAGTTTTCAGGTAAAATAGCACCAAGAAGCACAAAGCTCAATTCGCAGCTATCTGGTCGCGCTGGACCAGGTCAAATTCACAAGTTCAGGCTGAAGACAATGGAAAGTGAGGCAGATACAGGGAATGGGTTCATCCCTCTGAAAAGTTTACCTTCTCAAAGTCCAGGTGAGGAGCCTCAACCGGAGCTTCGATGTGACTTTGGTGGATGATGTGGACCATTGCTGTTTGCCACAAAGAGCAGGTCACTGTCGGACCGTCACATTTGTGGAAGACGTGGTGACCATTGCTGATGCAAGGAGCCTTCTCAGGGTTACGAGCCCCAAACATATGGATTTTCCCCTGGAGTGCCGATTTCTATAGTTTTGAGGCAAGAGGAGTACACTCTGATGCCAGACCAGGGTCTGGCCTTAAGGGACACATCTTGGGCAACAAGTCTCACCACAGGAGAAGCCGGCAGCAAGGCTGAAGCTGGTTCAGGTGGTTCTGGTCAGCTAGACAGTTGCAGGGAGGGAAGGTCTCTGGAAACTTGTTGTGTCCCCGTAGCTCACACAGAAGGTCAGCCAACTAACTCTTTTAGATTGAAGGTAAGCAGGTCTACTATTCTTTCTTCGGACATCAGGGCTGTCCTTCTGAGTCTTCCACAGGTCCAGGAGTGCTCTGGTGATGGGTTCTAAAAGTGCCACATTTATACATTGTGCCAGCCTTTGAGTGGGAGAAATCCCTGGCCTATTCCTAAACTGGTTCTAGTCAGTTCTTCCTCTTCTCCTAGGTCTGGCTCCATACTGTCTAGGGTGACACAGGCAAGAGCAGGCCTGGTGTCAGGTTCCTTTGGGTGTGCTGCAGGAAGGGTGCTTTAAAGTGTAATAAGGGCAGGGGACACCTTCTCTACAGCCATCCTGTCTGCAAGACCAACTCCTTTTTGTCACCATATCAGGACGGAATACACAACACATCTAAGGAGAAACGTTCACAGTATTGCACCTGGGCACTGGCAGGAATGTACATTTGGATTAGGCAGAAAAGAGGTATTCTCAGATAGTAACTTAAAATCCAACTTTTCTATTAAAGAGGATTTAAAATTAGTGCAAGAAGCACTCCTCTACCTGTTCCCATACTGAAGTTGTCTCCTATTAACTGTAATAAGGTAGCCCAGTGTTAATCTATTGGAGAGATACCCTTTCCACAGTGAGAAGCGGCTTTAGGAGTTTTTCCATGTCAGAACAAGTAAAAGTTAAACACACTATTCATACTTTTTAAGTACCATGCATCCTGCCCTTTGGGTCTTCAGTGCCTACCTTAGGGATGACTTATAAGTAATAACGAGCATTGGCATACCCAATAGGTCTCGTATTTTGGATGCGAATGTGCCATTTTTGTGTTTCTATTGTGTTATTGTTTAGCATCTCGCATTGCCAATACAAATGAAAAAACACCCCTAGATATGAGTGTGACATCGTACTCACACGCATCGAAAATATTAAAGGACGGTTGGGGGCTGTGTTCAGAGCATTCGCCAGCTCCTTGTTTGAGACTACCAATATGCTTTGTGAATAAGAAACAACTGCCCGCTGTGTCAGAATCAATATGCGTCGGGGGAGGTGGGGATGGGAGTTGTAGAGAGATAGAGAGGTGTAGAGCTAGAGTGGTAGAGGTAGAGAGGTAGAGGGGGTAGAGGTAGAGTGAGAGGGGGTAGAGAGAGAGAGGTAGATGTGTAGAGAGGTTGAGGTGTAGAGAGGTAGAGAGGTACAGATAGAGAGGGAGTAGAGGTAGTGGGGGTAGAGGTAGAGAGAGGTAGAGGTGTAGAGAGGTAGCTTTAGAGAGGTAGCAGTAGAGAGGTAGACTTGGAGAGACAGAGGGGTAGAGGTAGAGAGAGAGGGGTAGAGGTGTAAAGAGGTTGAGGTTTAAAGATAGGCAAGTAGAGGTAGACAGGCAGATGTAGAGAGAGAGGCAGGGAGAGTGAGGGGGTAGCGGTAGAGAGAGAGGGGTAGAGGTAGAGAGAGAGGGGTAGAGGTAGAGAGGGAGGGGTAGAGGTGTAGAGAGGTAGAGGTTTAAAGATAGAAAAGTAGAGGTAGACAGGCAGAGGTAGAGAGAGAGAGGTAGGGAGAGTGAGGGGGGTAGAGAGAAAGCAGGGTAGATGTAGAGAGAGAGGGGATTAGGGAGAGAGAGGGGTAGACCTAGAGGTAGAGAGAGATGGTTAGAGGTAGAGAGTGGTAGAGGTAGAGAGAGAGGTAGAGGTATAGGTAGTGGTGTAGAGAGGTAGCGGAGTAGAGAGCTAGAGGGAGGTAGAGGTAGAGAGGTAGAGGGAGATAGAGGTAGGGAAGCAGAGGTAGATAGAGGTAGATAGTTAGAGAGGGAGGTAGAGCGAGAGGTAGAGAGATGGGGAGAGAGAGAGGTAGAGAGAGAGAGGTAGAGAGGGGGTGGACAGAGAGAGAGAGATAGGTAGAGAGAGGGGGTAGCGGTACAGAGTGAGGTGTAGAGATAGAGAGTGTAGAAGTTGCGAGAGGTGTAGAGAGAGTGGTGGTAGTGGTACAGAGAGAGGTGGAGCGAGAGAGGTAGAGGTAGAGAGAGGTAGAGAGAGAGAACTAGAGGGATTGAGAGAGAGAGAGAGAGAGAGAGAGATATAGAGAGGGAAGGAGCGAGAGAGAGAGAGGTATCCAAGAACAAAGCGCCATCACCGTGCTGGAAGTGCAGAGAAAGAGAGATAGCCAAGATCAAAGCACCATCACAAACAAAACCTGAAATCTTCCATGTGTTTTCACTGGTGTGGTGTGAACACATTTGTATGGACAACCAAAAAAGAACACTAAGGCTACAATTCCCAGATGTGAGGTGGGGCCATCACACGCTGCAACAAGAGGAAGTGTGAACGTAGTGTGATCGCCAACAAAAATGTTCTCTTAGTGAAATCACCTGGGAGGGAACTAAGCACATAAAGGAGGGACATTTAGAAAAGTGCACCAATAAAAAGGTAGCATCTAAGACAGGCACAACAAAGAACGGTTGGCAATAGCGGGCGTGGTTAAAGCCCATAGACTGAATAAAGCATGTCTTGCAGACAGCACATGCGCGCTGCCTAGGCTCGACCTAAGAATGAATTTTTTAGGCCCGGTACAAGGTTTATTTTGCACTACAGGCTGCAACAGCAGACCTGAGACATGTTATACAGTGCTACTTTTGTGAGTCGCACAATGAGTGCTGCAGCCCACTAGCAGCATTTAATTTACAGGCCGTAGGTACGTGTAGTACCAATTACTAGAGACATAGAAGTAAATTAAATGTGCCAATTGTGTGTATACCAGTTTTACCATGTTTAAGAGGGAGAGCGCAAGCACCTTACCATTGGTTAGCTGGGGTAAAGTGTACAGAGTCCTAATGGCAAAATGTCTGGTGGAATACAAGACTGTCATGTCTAACAGTTGACATCTCCAGATTCCATGGGATCTACTAGTGCTGGTACATGTTTGCTTTGGCATTTGATGTGTTTATAGGTTGCACTGATGCTTGTCCAATTTTGCACTGATATTTGCTCCACCTGACAAGTGCGAACATTACATTTCCCCATATTGTCTAATGTAAAACCAACATTTTTCAGGGGTCAGTTGGCCAAAATGTCTGTACAGTCAATGTAATCCTGAAATACAATTTGGCAGCAGCTGCAAATGCCTTTAATTGTGCAGAAGCAGTTCTATGGTTCTTGGAATGAGAGTAGTATAAGGACTGGGGCTGAGATTCAGTGATTTGAACAGTGGAATAAAAAGGGCTGAGCTGCTATTAATGGTGTAAATTCAGTCAGTGCTTCAGTGATCACAGCTAAGTGGAATTAAACACCACAAGTACCCATCCAACAGCAAACCTTAAGTGGCCATTCACCTCTGAAAGTGCATTACATTGTTCTGCGTTAGTGATTAGACTTTTACCACGAACCACAATTCCAGTGGGATAATGACATAGTCCCTGCTGTGGTTTCAGACACCTGGCAAGCCCTGTCACTTACCTCCACTTTTTACTTTCTGACTCTTTCATTCTACAGTGCTATAGGAGAAGAGAAAATATTCATGGTTTTCAAAAGGTTGAGATAAATTGTTTATAGCAAGACTTACTACTGCCTCGTAGTTACCGGTGTTTTCTATACTACAATCTGATGCACTGTGCACTCAGTGCACTGCAGTAAATTACACCTTGCTCTTTGAAGTGCCGGGAGGGATGAGGGATGCTTCGGAACCGCTACTACTGCGGTCGCAGATTAATTAACACTATTCCTATATAAGCTCCTTGAGCCTTAATAAGAGCTGTTTCAAGATTTGTGACATATAAGACATTTGATCCATTTGAATTTGGAGTTGAACTCTGGTGCATGTTGGAGATATTGCTGTGAAGACTGCGAACTATCAAGCTCCTTCTGAAACTGTTGCCTCTTTGCGGTTTCTTTGATATCTCGATTTTTAAAGGTGATGGGGATCTTTTTCTTCTAATGCCAATTACACTTTTTGCTCCCGAAGAAGCAGTAATGTGGTACCACGAAACAAGCATTGGCTGCTGTGAAGATGTACATAGAGACTCTTGGTAACATCTGTACTTCTAAATATGGTTGCACAGTACAGAAGTACTGTCTGTGGCCATTAATAAGTAGCAGAATAGAGGCTTTCCTTGTCTCTGCAATTTGATTGCACAATAATGTTTTTAATAATTTAACGTTGTTCTTAAATATTGAAAATAATGTATTGTATAATTAAATCAGGGTATCATATACTTACTTTTCTATTTGTTATTAGTCAACTCCCCACTTCAATTTAAGCACCCATGAGGCACCTGTTAAAACCATAGGTGGGAGGGATGCCCACTAAAGAATAATAGCTTGTCATATGTAATTATTCATACTGCATTTGTAGTGTTGCTAAGCATTGTTAATTGCAGATGTTACTGTTGCTCATTTTTTTTTTACTCAATTTACCCAACACAGAAAGAAGGAAGACTGAGTCTGCCTCGCTGTAATTTGAACCCGTGACATTTAAATCACTGCAGATTGCCATAACAGGCACTGTGTCACCAACCCATTGTACAAGCACACAGGGTTAATTTCTGTTTCTCTCTGGCCATTGAAAATGTCTGATCTCAACTTCATCATTCATTGAGATATGTGCTTTCCCCTTCATATGGTGGGTTAGTGATTTCCAGCCTGGGTTGTGAAGCGCTGCGGAAAGATGAACAACAGCAAATACCCTTTGTTGAATATTGTGAGTTTCAAATTCGATTTTTAGGTCTGGCGTTAGTCAGAGCATTTGGATTTTACTTTGCCAATGTTTGTTTTAATTGGACCTTGCACGTGTTAGGGATTGTCTGCAATTTCTATTTTATCAAGGCTTCAAGGGTTTAAAAACGGCCACATCTTTTGTGATTCTCCAGTTAAAACTAATGCATTTTTGAGAAATACAGCTTCGTGCAAATATAGTCCTTCATAGTGGCCAAAACGTATGTATTGCACCCAGAGCTCTAGTGGTGTAGGGGGAAAGAAGGCAATGAAGCAGAAATGTATTTGTAAAAACTGGCCAAGAGTACTTGATTCAAATGAGCTTCTTTAAGATTTAATTTTTTTTAGAAATATAAATTTTTTGTATTGCGCTTGTCACTGAACTCAAAAGCAGTCAAGTAAATCACTGGGACTCCTCTAAGTGCGAGGACACCAGGTCAGCATGAACTCACAAGGGGTTTTGGTTGTCACTGCCTATACATTATCAATAGTGCTTGTCTGCTGCGTGTGTGAATGCAGGATTGCCCTATCCAATGTTGGCTCCTAGTAAGCAAAACCTTGACCGGAGGACATTTCTGCACCACACAGGAAATAAAACAGGCTGTGCTGTGATTAGCTGTCACCTCTGCATCTGGTGAGAGGTTTTAATATTCTGTATAAATTCTTTAAGTCCCGTTGATATTCAATCAATCCAGATTTATATAGTGCTGCTAATCACCCGATAGGATATCCAGGCGCTTGCAGGTCCTGGAAGGCTCATTCAAACATCCAGTTCTTGAGAACTCATAGGAATTCCGAAAGTGAGATGATGGTCAGGAGCTGCATTGGAAGGCTATTTCAGGTCTTTTCTGCGATGTAGGAGAAGGAGCATCCTCCACTTCTGCTTTGAAAGACGCAGGGAGTGTAGGCAAGTGAAAGGGAGGAGTAGCGTAATCTTCTTGATTGCTGATAGAAGTTCAGGTGATGGTTAAGGTAGGTGGGTCCTAAGTTGTGTAGAGCCTTGTGTGTGTGAGTCAGCAGCTTGAATTGACATCTCTTCTGTACGGGAGCAGTGGAGTTGCCTGAGGTGGGTGTGATGTGGGTTCTTCGGGGGAGGTCAAGGACAAGCCTGGCTGCAGCGTTCTGTATGGTTTGAAGTCTCTTAAGTAGGTGCACAGTGATTCCTAAGGACCTGTGTCATAGTGCGTCTCATGTACAGGGTAAGAAACATGAAGATCTTATGTAGAATGCTCACAGTGAGGAAGCAGGCAGAGGAGACCGGTGGACGTCTTGGCAATGATGATCCTGAGGTTTCTGGCATGGCCAGTGGGTGTGGGAGCAGGTCCCACATCTGATGGCCACCAAGAGTCGTTCCAAAGGTTGCTGTGGTTGCCGAAGTACAGTACTTCTATCTTGCCTGTGTTCAGCTTCAGGCAGTTGTTCTTCATCCAGTCAGTGCCACATGTCATGCATCTGTGAAAGGTGGTTCCGATGGTGTATGGTCATCGGTGAGTGAGAGGATGAGTGGGTTGTCATCTGCACAGGCTTTTATGTTAAGGCCATGAGATATGATGATGTTGGCTATCGGGGTCATCTTTGCGTTGAAGAGCATGGGGCTGAGGATTGAACCTCAGACAATGTCGTTCAGAGGTGAAATGTCGTAGGCGGACTCTCTGTGTTCTCCTGGTGAGGAAGGAAGTGATCCATCTGAGCGCGTCCCCTTAGGTGTTAAAGTGGTGGACTCTTGATTAGCATGTGGTGGAATACAGTGTCAAAGGCTGCGAGAGGTCGAGGAGGATCAGAGTTTCTCCTCTGTCGAGGAGGGTTCAGATGTCATTGGTGGCTGCAATCAGAGCAGTCTCAGTGCTGTTATTGCTGTGGAAGTCAGATTGGGAGGCATTGAGTAGCTGATTCTGTTCCAGGCATGTAGTGAGGTGCTTGTTGATAGTCCTTTTCAGTACCTTGGCTGGGAACGGGAGCAGGGACATTGGGCCTGAGTTTTTGAGTTTGCTGGGATCAGTGGAGGTTTTTTTGAACAGTGATGTGACTGCATGTTTTCAGACATTGAGGAATGTTGCAGTGGTGATTGAGAAGTTGAGCAGGGTGATGAGTTCCTGGCCCATCCTTTGGTGCAGGCATGGGTCTGTGAGAGCTCCGGAGTGGATGGATTTCATTCTCGAGGTGGTGTCCTGGGTGGAGGGTTGGTTCCAGGTGGTCAGACTGTGGTTTGTGTCCATTTCAGTAGGGGTGTACCTGTTGAGGACGTCCGTGGGTGTAGGTTGGGGTTTGAAGTTTGTGTACATGGTTGCGATCTTGTCATGGAAGAAGTCGGCAAGGTTGTTGTACAGCTCTTGCGAGGGTGTGATGGTGTTTTCGCTGGCAGCAGGATTGGAGAATTCCTTAATTATGATAGGTTTTTTGCTGTTAGTACGGGTTTCAATGTGTGCTGCTGGGGCAGTCTTCTTTGTGGCCCTCAGCAGGAGGTGGTAGAGGTTCAGAGAGTTCTTGAAGGCTGCCCTGTTGGAGGTGTCCTTGCTGGTGTGCCATCTCCTTTCCAGCTGTTTCTGTCATGTTTCTTTGTTCCTAGTTATGGGGGTACCAGCTGGTCATTTTGAAGGATGGAGACCCCTATCAGTGGCAGGGAAGGAATTCCCTGGCACTGATAGTGCCTACCACCATGGTTTTTGTGGTGGTTCAAAAACCACGAAATCCATGGCAGTATGCGGGGTCATGATCCCGCAGGCGGACTAGTAATGGCCACCGGGCTGGAGACCGTTGTCTCCAATCTGGCGGTCATTACCGCCGTGGCGGACGGTGTGGTACATTGCCGGTTTGGCATGTGCCAAACCGCCAATGTCATAATGTGGCAGTAATTACCACCAGTCTGTTTGTGGTCCTACCGCCAACATTGCACCTTCCGCCAGGGTTGTATTGAGGGCCATAGTCTCTAGAAAAGTACCTCACTGAACATTTCAGTAGAGTCTCTCAGTAATAAGTTCAAGTGGATAAATCAGTCTCCGAATAAATCCAACACATAGGCAAAGAGTATAGGACAAAAGGTGTCAGAGGACTCTCAAAGAGTCTAGCAAGGATAGAGTCTCTCCGTCTGCCTATGTGAGAGTCTAAATGTGTCTCTCTCTAAAAAGTGTCTCCCCTATCTTAGTCTGGGAACACATTTTTATAAAATTGTACAATGAAACAAATTACAAAGCATGAGTAGATAACCTTCTGCTTTAGCCAATCAGCATTCAGAAGTCTTCATTTGAATAGGGCAGCTTCCATCGATATGGAAAGGTTTAACAAAGAACATTCTAAATGCACTATATATTTAACTATTTTCTAAACAGTAATGAAACATTCGAGTTTGTTCCCACTGATAAAGGTCTATGAGAGGAAGAACAGTTATGTGAGCACAGTGCATTTCTTAAAAGATCTCATTTCCATTCTCACACGTCTTTCTAGCAAAACCTTATCCATAAAGAAACATTTTTAAGAATAATCTAGCATTGCAATAATTCCTTTCATATGTTAAAGGGTCATGATATTAATCATGTATCTATCCATTCATTTGTTACTGAGGACATTGGCATCATGAAATATACTTATGGCCATGACACAGGTCAAAACGAACAAAGAAAAGGACAGAATGCACACTTCAAATGTAAAACCCACGTTTAAATGCAATGTTTAGTTAAGGCCAAATTCTTCTATACAGGTTGATAACATAATGTTTTTATTCTTATAAAAGACTCCCTCTCACAATCTTAAATTGCAAAAAGGCAGTTAGATATGCAAGAAAATTCTATTTAAATAGATGGAGGTATTGTCCATATGACGGACGGAAAGACATCATGGGGCAGATTTATGAAAAGTGGCACTGCACCTAGTGAAGCGGCACTTTTCTTGGGCCACTTAGCGCCCCCCACGCCACCATGTGTGCAAATTTTTGACGCTAGTTCACGCTTTGCAGGATTAGTGTAAAAAATGTAGACGATAA
Source organism: Pleurodeles waltl (assembly GCF_031143425.1). Taxonomy (NCBI): domain Eukaryota; kingdom Metazoa; phylum Chordata; class Amphibia; order Caudata; family Salamandridae; genus Pleurodeles; species Pleurodeles waltl. The sequence goes on along the minus strand of NC_090443.1, from coordinate 821,349,777 downwards.
TCCTACAATGCACCCAGTGGGCCATTGGAAACAATGGAAGCCTCCTTTTAATGCCTGCTCTGAGCAGGCGTTAAAAGTGCAGAAAATATTACGCAAAGAAATCTATTAGACTTCTTTGTCCCATTTCTTCTGCCCCCCCTGACACGGGAAAGCCCGCCTTGCATACATTATGCCTGGCATAATGTGGCACAAAGGGTTACAAAGTGGCACAATGCAAACATTGCCCCACTCTGTAAATCTGATGTGGTGTTTTTGGCCATCTAACACCACATTAGTGACAAAAAAAATTACGCTAAGGTGTCGTTAGATGGCTCTAGGCCCTCCTAAATATGGACCCATGTTTTTGAGGTAGTTCACCAAATGGTTCAGCGTACAGGTTGAACAGGATAGGAGACATGTACTGAAGGGATGAGTGTTTTGAGGAAGAGTTTCCATTCTCACCTGCTGGAAGCGATTGGAAAGGCTGGACCCGAACCAGTTCCTGGAACAGTGAAGCCATGGTGCTAAACTAAAAACGAGACAATAATTCCAACAAACATAGCTACTGGTGGTGGTACCTAGTAATGATGTGGAGAGAGCTGACCTGGCTCCCAGTGCTCCTATAGGCGCATGTAGTTTTTGAAGTCGATATACATCCTTCGCCTGAGAACACAGCATTGCGGATGATTCTCGGAAGAAATGTGCCTTCCTATTATTGATACGTGCAACATTCTGCATATAACCGTTCTGTTCTTGTAATGTGAATGTGATTTCTGGCTTTTAAACCATAATCAGTGAATAAGTATAACATTTACAAGCAAGAGTAATTATATTTAATCACTGACAAGGTGATTAGTGTGGCTATTTTAAAAGCATTTTCCTTTCTCAGTGGTAAACGTGATATGTCTCAAATGAGACCACGAGTTTTCAACTCTTCTCCGTGAACACGATGATGTTGTGCCATAGCATTCTGTGGATTTGGATAATTACATTTTATTTAAAAAATCGGGTGTGAATACTTGAATCTCTAGTTTTTCTTTTAATAACAATCGCCTCACAAGAGGTATGGCATCAGATTTTGGAAAATTAATGGCTCATTCACCAGAGTAAAAAGGGAACAATAAAATCCCAGGGCAAAGAGTTCCCCACATAAATTAGCCCTGTAAAACTGTTTGGGAGCTAATAAATTGTACTTTTATTGTTCGTTGTGGGTTTTGCATCATTAGAAGGTACAGCTCAAAACATTTTCATTGTAAAACTTCTCTAAGAAACACTAGGCTAGAGGACTGAGATTCTCAGAGGAGGCAGATATCAAGCATACACACGGACAGAGACCCAGACGTACCGTCATTGAGGCAGGAAGTTGGCCTAATAAAAACATGGTTCATTTTAGATCATCCGAATTCTGCGAACATATTCCGAGCGCATGAATTGGGAGCAGCCTTTTACCACCCAAAGCACTAATATAGGCTGGGCTCCTAGTGCAAGGCAGGAAATGCCCCCCAGACTGCTGTTGTAATGCTAAAATATAGCAGTAAGCAATGCTCTGTAAGTCTCTCGGCCCTCTGGGGCCGGGTGCCGCTGCACTTGCTTGGCCCTTGACCCGGAGAGGCCGTGTCTCAGGAAGAACATACCTTTCTGAATCAATGTGACATTTCTCGACTTTGCACAGGTTAATGAAACTGCTTATTTGTGACGTTGTGTCTTGTTGGGTCAGTGGCGTGTTTAACACAACTGACACACACGGTTTGAAGTGAATGAGTCGAGTTGACTTTTCAGACATAGGTAAGTATTTAGCATAGGCCACTTACGTAGCCGCACCTTTGTCACCGCTGCCCCCTAGAGTGGAAATACAGCAGCCCGCTGACATGACGTGGCTTCATCTCTCGTCGGCATGGACAAAGGCGCACACAGCAGTGGTCTTCCCTCTGCAGTGCCTAAGACTTCACTTTCCACCATAACAGTGACGCAGAAACTAATTTACGTTGGTGTTGGTGAAGGACAGACTGGTTGTTCCAGGTGGATAATCTGTCTTTCATTAAAGGCTGAAACCCGGCCTCCATTACAAAGAGGGGGAGAGATCCACAGGCAAGGGGATGCAATGGGTGATAATGTTCTCCTGCGGTGAGGTGCTTGGGAGTCTCTAGGACCCTGGGCATCTCTCACAAGGGGGGCCTCAGGGGGCATTTTGACCGTGCAGCACCTCTATGTACATCACACTCTTAGTTCTTGATGGTCTTGTTTCTGTGCCTGCATCTTTAACATATCATGGGTGCAAAGGCAAACTATTCTCTCCTATGCGTGGGGGCATGCACGATGGATACGAGGCATAGCCCCTTGAAATCCTGCTATAGCACAGTTAGTGAAAGGTGCATGCAAGCATCTGCACTCGATCGGTAAAACTATAGTTCGCCAAGGTACAAATAGCAGGCACAAATGCCCATGCTGCCCTTAGAACAATATGCCCCTCATTACGAGTCTGGCGGTCACTAGCGCTGTATTTCAACCCTGGCAGTCGGGCCGCGGTGGGACCGCCAGCTCCGCCACCTATTCAAGAATATAGCCACAACACAATTCATGTAGCACATCACCACGAGATGACTCAGACTCTAGTCTGCAGATGTAGCTCTGGAACCAAAGGTAAATCTGCTGGAAGCGCTACATGGGCAGAAAAATGGAAGACTATGCGCTTTGCAAATACCAGTCACAAAATATATCATTGATCCTGCAGCTCTTTAAAGCAATCCTTCCATACCACCAGCTGACACAGCCACATCCCCCCATTCAATGCAAACTAATGGAGTAATTAGACATTCCTCAATCTTGTTCCACCCACCTACAATGGCCCTGGCTTTCCTGAATTGCCATTGATGTGTACAATAATATTTTAATTACTCGTGCATTACAGATAATAAGATTATAGGTGCAAAGCCAGTGTTACAATTCGTTTCTGAGTAGCATTTATGTTATAACGTAGCACTCAGACAAAGCACTGCAGTGTTTTTCCCATTCCATGCATCTATCATTTTATTTTTCAGGGTTCATTCAGCAGTGAAATACTGTTCATTTTTCAATCAGGGAATCTTTTGAGTTTACTCCAATCTGCACACACACTCATCGTCATAAACATTAGAAACATCTTACATTCATCACCATATTTTTATATAAAGTCAAGAACCTTAAATGTTGACATTACATATTAAGGATGAGGTGCAACACAGCCTTACCTCGATGCCCCCGGTTAGTACTTATGAACAGCTCAGGCGCCCAGTGCACCTAGCGGGTTTGCTTACTGTATTGTGAATTAGGTCAGTCTGTAAAACCTGCTATGTATACATAACAGTTTATTATTTCTCCTGTGGTGGCATTGTCCAGAGCAGTACATGAAAAACGCAAACTAAAGTAGTAGCCCTGCACTCATCGGGTGCTATATCATCAGTCAAACCATTTTTTTAAAATTCTATACACATTTTGGCCCAATTTACTAACGCTTTGCATCAGGTTTGCGTTACTTTTGTAATGCAAACCCGATGCAAAGTGTTGTGATAGGATTTACAATCTAACGCGAATTGTTATTTGTATTGTAACACAAAGTAGCACAAAGCTGTACAATGCATGGCCTTGCATTACTTTGCATCAAGCGGACATTGTGTGTGTGGTGCATGGCCGTTCAAATGCAACAGTTCCTGGACTTCGATACAAATCCAATGTCTACAAAGAACTGTAAACGGGCATTTGTACTCAAATCCTGCACCGCCTCGAGGCAGGCATAATGAGGAGTCTTTTTTTAATTTCTCCTCATATTTTGTCTGGTTGCTTGTGTGCTGAATTCTACAGGAAACACAAAGTGTGAAATGTCAAGGCCTGAAACACCCTCCACCTCCGCACCTCACCTACGCTGACCAAATTCAGGAAAAGGCTTGAGACCTGCACTTAGTGCCTGGATATCCTCACGAGTGACAAGTCGCTCTCTACAAATACTGATTCATTCATTGAACCCCTTCAAGCATAGTTTTTGTACTGAAAGATAGTCTTCCCACACAAAAACGATGCTTCACACAATGCAGGCACCATTGCACTAAGGGGCAAGGATGTCCACATTGGCGTATGGCCATCAAAAGTGCGCCAGCACTGGCAGAGAGCAGAACTGCACCACATCTAGCACCTATGGCACAGTTCTGCCCTCTCCCATTCATGCAACGCAGCACCGCCCCTTTACCTGCTGCTCTGCTTTGCATGAATTGTACATGAATCGGGGCCTGCTCACGCTTCGTTAAAATCTCATTAACGGAACTCTAAGGGTATCACCAATGAACATTCAATGTAAGGATAGCTCCACAACTGTTTCCATCAGAGCAAGCGTGAGCCCTGTCCTCAGTAAATCTGCCTGACTAAAGTAACATGGTTTAGAATACTGATCGACAAATTTCCCTGCCAACAACCTCACTAGTAGAATTTATCATCTCTCTATATTCTAGTTTGACACTTTCTTTGGGGTGTGGGTACTGTTTATCGATTCACACCCTCCTCCGGCGCCAGCCAGGCAGACAATTTCCTATGTGACTGTAAAGCTGCCTCATGCATAAGCCGGCGACCACATGATGGCTGTAATCAATGCCACTGCTCAAGGGACACATCATTTCCTTCTGTAAGGTTCAAGTGCAGCCTTTCTTTGGATTTATGTGTCCAGAAATTACTGACACATTTCTAAATGAATACAGCACAGGCAGAAAACCTTCTAGTGCAGTCACACTGGCTCCCACCCACCTATGTGAACAAACAGAACAACCAGTGATGTCATTATTAAAGTAAACTGATTTAATACCTGCTTGCCCAGACTGGTCATAAAGTAGTCATGACGGAAAAAAATGTAGCCTCCCTTCCCCGCGCTCGACGCGTGTTATTGTTGCCCCTGAGAGGCCATCTTTGATGGGTCTATCACCCAACACCTGTTCTCATTGAGTGACCTCACTCAGCGCATTTACATGTTCTCACTTCGTAAATGAACGTGACATGGAAAAGTTCCATTTATAGACTCTGGCTTAGGCAGGTCACCGTAGCAAGTAGAACTTATTGTATGCAAAACCCCCATGAAGACATCACACAGCCTTAACCGGCATGAGCTGTGATTCGGGGAGGAACTTGAAATTATTTTCTTTTGTTTCTTTTCTTTATTTTTCACTTCTTTCATATTATTTTTATTTTATTTCGCTTTAGTGGTTTTATAGAATGTGTACTAGGACCACAGGGGCGTCAGAGCAATGTACAGAATCATATTGAAACAAGTAAAACCACCACATTCAAGAGAATCAGCAAATGGGGTAATTATAAATCCGAGTGGCGTGTAAGAGAACGAAGACACGTTGTTAGAAGGCCTATGGGAGATGTCAAAAGCAAGTTCACATAGTAACTGAGAATTTAGGGAGGATGGATAATCAGAGATGTGGCTTAGAGAATACATATGGTGGTTTATTTTAAGAAAAGTTTCTGGCGAGCATCAGCATTGAGAGTTCTCGTTTTTAAAGTTTCAAAAGATGGGGCTTGGCAGGGCTAAGCAGAGATGTTGCTTAAGATATGAGGAGCAGAGATAGAGAATTATTGAAAGACTGTTTTCTGTAAAAGACATTTTGGATGAAAGCCCAGAGAACTCGAGAAATAAAAGCATATCATCACAGAATGAACACCAACAGAAAGCCCAACAGGATGAAACACATTTTCTGGGTAAAGGAGCGAAGTCCTGACTTTTGCATCCAACAGAATTAAGGGTGAGGTTTGTGATGGTAGTTGAACTTCTCTTCTGGAGCCCAGAGATAGCAGGTGTGCTGCTGTCTGTCCAAGAGAAGGATCCTGATGGGAAATGCAGAAGAATGACCTGACAATGACCTAAACCAGTGGTCCTTATCCTGTGGCCCAGCGACAGGGGGTCTGCGACTGTTTGGAAAACTAAATAATATTAAAAGATTAACAAAGTGCTTATAAATAAAGAAGAAAAATGTAAAAAATTAACACTTTAAATTGGATGCTAAAAGTTAATTTAGTATCCTAATATTGATTCATGGGAGCGATGCAAGTGCATCAAACAGAATATAGTCGGGATGATGAGTGGCCTCAATTAAATTTAGAAACACTCCAACTTTCCGGGTACCAAAATTTAAAATTATTTTATTGTTATATTTTTTGTGAAATAAATAAAATATTTCATCATTTCTATTTTTATTTGAATTAATGCATATTTCTTTATTTTTGGGGTATTGTTTTGCCATTCAAATAATTGAAAATGATACATTGGTGGTCCCGGCTTCCAGTAATGACTAAGTGGGAGTCCTCAGAAGTCAAAAGCTTAAGAATCAGTGTTCTAAACTAATGCAGGAACTAAAACAATTTATGAGATGATTTATTAAAGCATTGTAGTACTGGGTTTTTAGACCATGGAAAAGTAAAAATCGGTGGTTCTAACCAAGGAATTAAAGCTTCTCACTCATCAGTACTATAAATTGATCTTCCAAGAACGGGGCAGCAAGTTGAATGTATGTGAACTGCAGAAGGTTCAAGGATGAAGATGCTGTTCTGTGCATCTTTGCTTGAGAGCGAACCCCTCATATAAATTTTATGTTTTTTGTGAACTGAAAATACAATAGTGAGAAAGGTTAAAAAAAAAACAACTGTCACTCCAAAAGTTGCTATTGATATTATTCTGGCAAGAAGCCTCTCACTTGAATATATTTGTTCTGGGTTATTAATCAGCTTCTTGGAGGGATTCGTCCAATAGCAGTCTGAGTATTTGAACGATCCAATTTGCGTGGAAAATGCCATCTATTTTACAAGATGAGTTAGACCCTAATTTTTAGGTTAAGGTTAGGTATAAAACAACCGCTCAATTTAATCTCACTTTTCACTAGAATGCACGACGGACTTTTGAAAGGGAAAGAAAGAGGACTTTGATTTGCAGTTTGCATTAACTTAGCATGGTGTTGCCATGTGGCCATTCCAGGGGAAGGACAAATGGGCTATTTGTCCTGTCACTCACTCATCAGTGGTACCATCACTCCGGAGTCCTACACCTCAATTGTAGTTCTGGCAGGCAGGTCATCCTTGGTACAAAACATACAGAATTTGTGGATTATTATTTAGTGAATATTATCCTTGAATGTGCCACATCTTCGCTTAGTCAAGTTGTGCATTCAACCTGAAGAGACTTTGCGGTTGTGCACAAGAGATTGCCATGGTTAGTTTGCAATCAAGCAGACGCTACTTAGTGACCTGCCAGGTCCTCATATGAGGAGCTGCCTTCAAGGGCATCCCACCATCAGCACCCCTGTGACAACCTCTGCATGTGCATGCCTAGTGTTCTCCCTCCTGCGCACCTCAACTCACCTCAGAGCTAGCCTTGCAAGCCAACAAAGTATTTGTAACTGAGAGCACACTCTAATGACAAGTAACACACAGCCATCCAGTGAGACTCACCCAAGATGAGACAAAGGGACCGAAAAGAGACAGATTTTATATTCGCTTTTCCTACCTGCCACAAGGTGAGGCAACGAGTCAATCAAAGAGGCAGCATTCATCATAATTCTATGGCAGAGGATGATAGCTCAGGTGACCGAGAGCCTGTGGGGAAGCTTATGACACAAACCAAGAACGCACGAAGTGTCAGAGACAGACCGAAGATTCAGTATAAAAATCCAGTTGTGTGGCGAGGGGCAGAATGGCCACATCCAGGGTTGTGCTGCAGCTGAAAGCAGACGGTGGCCGCCTCACTGACAGTAGGTGACGTCAGGGGTGCATGTGGACTACAACATTAGCAGTGGGAAGCATGCTATAAATAACATTTTTGGGATCTGTCACTATTTTTTTTACGAATTAGGCAATGACACCTGGCAAGGGAATGAGAGGGAGATTGCTTCTTTCTTCAGTGTTTATTGCCTCCTCCTAACCTTCAGTCTCCAAATCTGAAATATCCTTGTGGTACACGGAGCTACTTGAGATCATCCTTTCTTCCTGGAGAATTCTGAAATTAATATACTAGAGTAGATTGAATTCCTGTGAGTGTGGAAGAGTTCTGTCCAAATTACGTGATGTTCATGGGCCTCAACAAAAACAGAAAATGTGTCTCTATTTCGCCTAAACAAAAAAGAAAGTATATCTTTCTCTAGACATTTTTCAGAGTCCCTGTTTTAGTCCCGATCCGATTTCACCTTTCTTTGTTTTACAGCATTAGTATTCTAGTAACAATGTGTCCTCGCTTCGCTTTTTCTGTTGATAGACATGCTTCATATTCTACAGTTCATTCCTGAAGGTCTAACAAAATGCCCTGCTTAGTCTAACTCGCAGGGCCTTCTCAGCTTCACAGAAGTAGAACAAACTGATTCGCCAGGCCCTTTGAGAATGCCCTGCAGCTACTATGATATTGTGTCTGCTTGTCATCTGAAACAAATCAGCTGCTATGGCCTCCAACAATAGATATTTGTTTAGGTGCTGCAACAGGCCACTGCTATGTCAAGTTAGGCCTCGCTGGATTTTTAGCTAGCCAATGGGAGCACAGCGGTCCGAGAAACAGAGTATGTTACATAGCCCTCCGTTAATAAATGTAAAATAACAAAACATTCCATGTATTCTAAAAAAGAGCGCTCTAAATCTCTTTTCTTAAACAAAAAATCTCAAAACAAAGAATATAAGCAGCTTATCCCATCACATAACGCTGGCGTTTGCGAATCTTGTAAACAAGCAATATTCAATTGAATGCGTCGGATTTACCATTCTTTTACGCAAAAGGCTGTGGTTGTATAGCCAAGCAATACAAAAGCAGTGTTATGTTGGTATGTTGTTACTTACATTTTTTCTTGTTAAATAATGTGCAAGATGCACTAAGTCATACACAATGGTTGATTTTAAATTTGCTTCCTTGTGCACCATTATCATAATATCTTATTTTTATACAGTGCTTGCCGTCGGTAACAGTCTACATAACGGTATGAAGATCACGTCCACAAGGGCCACAGGAGCCGAAGGGAGATTTGCAAGCATTAAAAATATATATATAATCACTCTGTAGCAAAGTCACTATTTTACTAACTTTGTGAATTAGTGCGTGTGGCAAAGCACCATAACATGTGGTGGTGGTCTAGATCCACGTTCCCATGCGCTGGTGTTTGTGGCACAAGTGCTGATCCGTCGAGTTAGAATAATAAGGTACATACTGCAGACAGTGTCATTTCTATGAAAACATCTGCAATCCTGCATACCATGACACTGTGTGCATGACAAAGCTTAACATAAGGTCCTAAAATTAGAATTTTAATGGTAATTGAACTGGACTACCGAGATGTTTCACATTGCCAACTTATCAGCCCCCCTCAGACCAGGCCCTCTCTTTGGAGCCACTCTCTTTGCATCAGCTGAAGGGTTGTCTAGAAAATCTTCAAAGTTGCTTCCCTTGTATTTGTCTTTTCTTGATAACACATACCCTATGCCTGTAAAGGGCACCGATGTCTGTGTAGGTTACAACCTACTTTCCTTCTTCATAGAGATTTGAGCATTCTGAAGTGTCTCAATACATCGAGGATGGAGGATGCCTAGTCCAAGTATTCACTGGTAGATTTAGTCGTAGGCAAATTATGCCATTCTAACTTTAAGATGTTCATTGATGTCATTGATGTAGAGGTTCTGAAAAGTAGTGACCATGTGAATTGTCTACTTCTATATGATACTCTAAAGAGATGTGGTCTCCCTCAAGGTTTCACAGTCTTTACCGTTTTTAAGGCCAAATTAAAAAGTTCAAAAATAGTTTCTTATCCAAACTCCTGATGATACTTCTGCATTCTCTAGATTGCTGAACATCTGAGTTTTTTTTTTAGAAAGACTGGTTTTCTTTGCATATCCTTGATTGCATAATCTGAAAAAAGAGTTTCTGGGTTCAGGGATTAGGATTTTAGTTAGAATCTTTAAACTCTAGTAAGTGACTTTATGAATGAATCCAAATATGTGAATGTGTGTGTTGCAATGCAGACTAGCTGTAATTTAAGGAGAAAGTTCTTGCAAAAAGTAATGTTTGTGTAGATTTCTATGAATAGTTTCTTTGCATATGCAAGATATGTTTTCTTGGTGTGTCCCTTGTATATTGTTCAGTTATCAAAGTTAATGCTTTGAGTATGCTGAATGATTAGTATCTTTAGGTGTACTCTTCTAATTTATTGAATGTGTATTCTTTGGTTTTATGTATATTTATATTTTCTCTAAGACATAAACGCTTAGGAAAAAAAACATTGTAATGTGGAGCCTCAGATGGTCTGCTATATCATGTTTGGTTTGGTGTCTAATTGAAGCCATTAATACAGAGACCGGATTATTTGATTTCCAGTATTTAAATTGTGGAGATGACACAAAAATTACTTTTTGCAGAGAGCATACTTACAAAATCCATTCGATGTCATTTATTTGCAGAATATGCGTTCCTTCTGAACAAATTAAATACTATATATGTCATTCTATCAAACCCATCCAAAATAAACATTCTGTGAGTTGGAAAACAACCCATCAAGTTTGTGGGCATAGGACCTGAGACATTAGGGCTGTGCAATACCCCTTCTCCTGAATGTAGACATTTGGGGTTACTGTTTTACATTGGCCTTGTCACTGGAATCACAATTGGCCAGCATGCTAAAACCAAGAATGGTAAAACATTGATTTATTTTACTTGAAAGCTAAAAAAGCAATATGCCTTCTCCTTGGACAAAAACCGTAGGGTCTCAGCAATGGTACCACTAGTCTCATGCTATCTAGATTATGCCAATGGTATTTAAGTAGGTATGCAAAAATATCTACTGTGGACTTTGCAATGTCGCAACAACCAAATTGCCATAGAACAATGAAGCACTTTTACAAGCAAAAACATGATGTACCAGTCCTAACCCATATGCTGTTATGTAGTCTGTAAAGATGCATAGGTAGTATGGGCCCAGTGACCTGCTGAGGACACAATGCTCTGGTACAGAAGGAAGCCATCTGACCCCAGGATTATCCTGTGAAGAGAAATAGAGGCAATCCTTTTATAATGGCCCTTATCATAGTCAATTTGCTCTGCTTACAGAAGCAGTACCCGCTGGAACAATGCCACCTCACATCCTTTCATTGGAATCCCACCCCACGCTGCTTTGGGGCTTCTACTGACAGGCTGCTTCAGTTGTTTTGTGGTATAGACAATGTTTTGGCTATAGCCTCTGATCCTGTGCTAAGGATAGTGGTTTAATGAAGCATATTCCCAAAATATATACCCCCCATAGTCTGCTTTTTTTTATATAAAGTATATAAGTATAGCAGTAATGGGTGAAGCCATGCAATATCCTAACAATATATAACTTCAATGGTAAAATTGATGTAAAGTCAATGAGTGTATGTTTTCATCATAATAAAGCACAGTGATATTAGGACAAACTAATAGTGGAACAAAGCACACCCGAAGAGTCTGATCTTCTTATGCCATGTACTTATCATGGCCAAAGTGCACGCAACATGATCTCCAATGATGACAAGTTCCACTGTACCCCTTTTTAAACATGTAGATCAGTAGACATAATACAAGCAGCATGCAGAAAATATTAGTCACAGATATCATGGACCATTAAGCCCATGGACACTATGAGATGACATCAAGATTCCACCAAACCTCAACATGAATAAGGGCCTAAGGGAAGTCAGCAATACTTATCGAATTCTTGCTTTTCTGTTCGCTGATGGACAAGCCAGTGATCCACTCTTTGGCATGGTGTGCATAATAAAAATGGACTGGGATGGGATGGCCTGAATAATTACCAGTGGCTGAGATTATGTTTAACATTCCTTCCATCCCTTTTTTGTATACTTTAAGAATTAAAACATGTCATAATAACTCTACTCTTTAACAAACTCAATGGTAGGCACTGAAAACTTTCTGCCCAGCCACTAAAACAGCTCCACCTCTAACTTTAAATACACACAAGAGACTTATACCTACCTCGCCCTGGGGAGCATTTGAAGAGGTCAATCCAACATCTTAAATGTCTAGACCAGGACGTTTTCTGGACAAAGAAAGATTCTTTTGCCCAAACAGATCTGGTGCCTGGCAGTGCAGAGAAAGGCGCCCTATAGTTCACATTGCAAAGGTTCAAGGGACAAAACAGTTGCATATTTTGTTTTCTAATTAGACCTGAGTATCACATTTCATGATGTCAACATAAATAGGATGTTAACCCCCACTATATTACAGCAGAAGGGCACAAGGTAAAATATTGTTTTGCCCAAGATCTTCTCCATTGTTTCTGTGGGGGTCTAGCTATACCTAGCAAGTAATTTTTAATTAGACTGACTACTTTGGGTCAGTAAATCAGGGTGAGACATGAAACCAAAATCATCCCTGCAAAACTATTCAGGACAAACACACGTTGTAGGAGAATGTGAGTGGAATGGGGTTATGTGGAGCACTGTTGGTTGATGAGAGCTTATCACAGCCTGAAACTAACCCTCTAGCCTGCAACAGTGCTGCAAAATGCCCAAGTGGAGGAATGGGTACTCCTATTCTGCAGTCAACAGACCCAGATTGTTCATTAGACTGGTGCAGAACGTTACAGTAGAAATGCCCTAACACACTAAGGATTACAGGGAAGAATATTCTTACATCACTGAAATTATTGCACCAGTCTCCCACCAATGTGCCTGATGTTAGAAATACATTAGGGCAATGCTTGATGGGTTTTCACAGGGTTGAATTCAAGCCAGCAGCATAATGCTTTTTCATTTCACTAACAATTCTGAAATTATTGCAATAAATTATTCAACCTTGCAGTAATTTACTACTTGTTTGAGAGGGTAGTAGTGAACATTCGAAATTGCTTTGCTTGAGCTTCGGAGCTTAGAAAAATGGGGGGATCTAATTACCAATTAAAGAGGGAGGGGAAGTACGGCAGTCACTTAGTAGGAAGCAAAAACTGGGCCCTACGGTGTTGGGTTATGGGTATATTACTACAGGAGTAAGGTGGGCCTCAGACAAAGCACGCAACAACCCTACTCTTCTGTAATCAATCATTGGAAATGTGATTGATTAAAGGTGTTAAAGGTGCAAGGGAATGCAATGTCCCATTGTGGCGCACAGTGGTCAATTATTCACTTACTTAAGGCCAAGGAGGCCATATTCTTGGTGCAACCTTAGATTCTTTGGAAAGTTTGACAAGCCTAGCCTCTCGTTGGACTGGAAAAAGGAGATAAAAGCATTTTTGGCTGACTGAGTACACACAACCATGATAAGGGTCTTGTAAAGTCAATCAGAAAAATAATATTTCAACAATTTTTCATGGTAGGATTACAGATGCAAAGCGTTTAAAGATAATGTCATTAATTGACTGAGAACAGTTAAGAAGGACTGGTACTTCCAAGGGTGTGCATTGAAGAACAGGCTTTAAAAGTACACTTTGAGTAGGTTTGGCCTTACCACTTCAGCGCTGGGAATTTCATCAAAATCCTTTAATGCAAACCACAGGGTTTATTGTCTTTGAAAAAAGAATTTTGAAACAAGACATCCCCATAAAACCCCCACCGTTCACTGACTCCTTAAAACATCATCGTTTTTGATACATCCTTAAGTCACTTGGCTTTACATACATTTTCTTTTTTTTAAATGTAGCATGAACACAGTTCTATGTTAAAAAAGTAAGACATATATTTCAATGTATTGTTCAATAGCCAAGCCTTCAGCATTCCTCCATTAATGATATCTAAAGGCAATATTTTTCTTGTGAACTTCAGCTTTTTAATTCCAACACAGATATAATTTCAATGAATGTTTAGTTTAACATCTAGTATCATGAACGGACAAACGCAAAACCTTCTATGTTGTCATTTTAGTTTGTTTTGAAAAAGCAAAAAGAGACTGAGAGTGGTAGGGTATATGATAGGAAGAACAAACGTTTAGGATGTGCACTTCATCTGAAAGTCTGTTAGATGTGATTAGACATGAAAAAAGAAACTGGAGACGATTCTAGGGGTTATCAGTAAATAGTCGACAAGTGACTCAAAATAACTAGATGAAATGGTCTGAGAGCAGGAGAGGGAGAAACGAGAACAGTCGCTTAGGACCGCTTACTGAAGCTGTCAGATACATTGAGGAAAGGAAAAAGTAATTCGAGCATCGAAGACATCGTAGAACTGATGGCGGGGTAAGTAAAGCTGGGGTACATCAGGTGTGTGGAGTGTAAACTAGACCCATGCAACTCCTCCCTTCAGGGATACCTGCACCCCCAGATGGCCCCACTTGGCTGAAGACATTCCTATAACTGTGAACTTGGAGGACTAGGCTACATTTCAGGGCCCCCTGCAAAATATGTGACTGGGTCCTTAGTTTTGGCTCACCCCGCTGAGAACAGCGTGTCATTGCAGAAGTTGTAAAATGCAACTGGAGGAGTGGGGTGATGCTGTGAAAAAGAGAGTAGTGTGGTCAGCATGGAATGACTAGACTGGACGCCAAAACTGAATGACGGGCAGTTCGAATTCATTGGAGGAAAATAAGTGAAAGAATGATAGGCAATTTGGAATACAATCATTTTAGTGTTCACAAACCCATGTCACTGGGTGTTTATCTACCGAGTTTCACAGCCAACTTTCCTACATAGAGTCCAAAGCGCATGACCAATAGCTGGCTGCAATCCTACAAACAAAGTCATGTTGAAAGAAAGAAAAATTGTATATATTATAAGGAAATTTGAGAGGTTGAGAGAATGCCCTACGTACTTGCTATTGGCTCTGAATCTTTGAGAGTGATGGCTTTGAGGGCAACTGGCATTGATACTAATGACATTTGTTGCACAAAATCGCAACTTGGCAGATGAATGCTAAGGATTATTGCACTCGAGCAAGGACTATGTCAATAAATAGCTAAACGTGGTATATTTTTAAAATGGAAATAAATATTTATTTTTACACCAAAACAAATATATATTAGAGCTCTCCTTTATTGAAGGGTATGTTCTTGATCCACCTGTTTGACGCCTTTGATGACAACATCCTTATGGATTTTAAGGGCCAAAGGACTAACTGGATCCCTTTCTCCCATTACACGAAAGAAAGATTTGTATTTTCTGTAAGTTCATGCTCTGACAAATACTCTTAGTTGTATAGTGGTATTATTCAGAAAATAAAGTGACATTTTCAGTTCAAAGAACTGAAGATTTTACAAAGGAATAGAAGATTTGTATATGCATCATTTTTGTTTCCCTAATAACAGTTCTCACCCGTTTTGATGGCATATGTTAGTTAAAAGCTCTATGAGGGTAGATAAGCTCTGACTTGAATGAAGGTGTGTCTCATCTTTAAGAATGTGCCCTTTCCATTTCAAAAATAGTGAAACTGAAATAAATGGTCCTTGCCCCTTTCACAAAAGGGTTTTGGAAGGCGGAAATCTAATGGTAGATTTAAATATTTGCTCAGAGTTTTTACTTTTTGGGGACTATGAAGTACTCCTCCTACACTAGCCATATTTCTCTTCTACAGACGAACGTCCAATACATTTGGTGAATCTGTACATCGTCACAGTAAACGTCCTATTTCCCTGCAAAGAGAAATATTCTTCCCCTACACATTTGTAAAGTATAAGGCATTTCCTTCTGTTTTCCACTCAGGTAGTAATAGCTTGTGAGCATAAATATATGCAGATCCTGATTTTGTCATTCATGATCAAGGCACTTGGATTTACAAATAACTTTATCAATGAGGCCTCTTGGGTTCAAGCCTATCAGTTGTTTTTTTTATCATTCAACATTTGTGAACATGTATGTGTGGGAGTGCTTTGTGGTTATCAGATGTGTGTGGGTGTCTGTATGGCGTTTATAACTAACATGTTTTTTCTTCTGTGTGTGCATTTTAATTGAGAGCAAATTATGTGTCTGTGTCTTTCTGTGTGTTGAATAGATATGAGCACAAGGTGTGTGTCTTTTGTGATTTTGTGGGTAAGTGGTTGTCAGTATGTCCTTGTCTATTGTGCCCATGTCTAATGTGCCCATGCTTGTGTTTATGTATATGATATTTCTACAGTGCAAACCTAGCCAAGAGACAGTGGAGAGATGTGCATTGTCAAATACAACCATAAAGTATGAAAAGTGCTTCAACGCCTAGTCAGGGGTAGTAAGCGGTATATAAATGCAATTACAATTTCACAATAAAATCAGTAAGTAAAAGTAGGGAAGCAGGGTTGTGAATGATTATTACATTGTGATGTAGGGTTCTTTAAAAAGGTGTGTGTTAAACTTTTTCCTAAATAGGAGCAGTTGTTATAGATTCAGAGATGGTGTTCCAGATCCTGGGTGCATAGATAGAAAAGGCCTGCTGTGTTTTTTTCTTTTTTTCTACTTCTGAGTTTGCAGTTTGATATTGTTCCGGTGCAGAGATCCACCAGAGATGGTGAACTTGTCTGAAAGATAAGCATGGGTGCTGGTCGTAATAATTTTGCAAATAATGCAGCAGTTTGGAAATGGTGCATGCCAGCAAGGGGCATCAATGGACTTCAATCAAGTTATTGGTGATTTATGTTGGTGTGTTGGTGTCAGGGTATGTATTTTTGCATTGGTCATGTTTAAATGAATGAGTGTTTTGTTCATGGGTATCGAGGT
This sequence comes from Pleurodeles waltl, assembly GCF_031143425.1. NCBI lineage: Eukaryota > Metazoa > Chordata > Amphibia > Caudata > Salamandridae > Pleurodeles > Pleurodeles waltl. The sequence continues at coordinate 821,333,170 of NC_090443.1, read as the reverse complement.
GTGCACAGAGGAAGATGGATGTATTTATTTCCTTGACTGTATGTGTGTGTGGTGCTTGTATTCTCTGTGCATCAAGTGTGCATTTGTGTCTTTCTGTGTTTGCCTGAGTGTGTGTCCTTGTATGTTTGTGTGTGAATGCCCATGTGTGCCCTTCTATTTTTGTATCATGTGTTTGTATGGCTGTCAATTGCGTGTCAGGGCTTCTTTGTCTGTTAGAAAGCTGTGAGTGTGACATGACTTTTTTTGTGTGGAGCATGCATATGTGTGTGTGTCCTTGTGTATCTGTGGATGATCGAGTGTCTGCAGATCAATGTACATCTCTTTGTTTTTTGCTTGTATAAGTGTGTGTTGTGGTGTGTTTGTGTGAGTCTTTTTATTGGTTAGCTGTTAACGTGTGCATCCTTGTGGCCATTTGATTTGTGTGTTGTTTTATGCTTGCATTCATCTGAACATGTGGTTGTGTGTATGAGTTTGAGGTGGATGTTGTATGTGTGCCCCTGTGTGTGGGTGGTGTGTGGTGTGTGCTGACACATGTATAGATGGATGCATGGATGCCCTGGTATGTGTGGGTGCTTGTATGTATGTGTGTGCTTGTCCTTTTAGATCTGTATATCCACATATCTACTTGTGCCTGTTTTTTTTGTGTGTGTGTGTTATGTTTGTCTGTCTGGCCTGTGTCTATCTCTGTCTGTATGATAGCACGCCCTTCAGCTCTTAGCAGCCTTTATAATGTCAATAACTGTGCTGATGGCACTGGTGTCTTTGCAAAGATCACGCAGGTCTTTAGCAGTCTATAAATACGTTTATTAAGTGTTTCTTTTATTCTCCCTCCACAGGAACTGAGTTGACAGTCGCTGCTGATTTAATGCCTACCTCACTGTGGAACGTTTCAAGTGACCTTGACAAAGGTAAAGAAAGAGAACTGAATTAAAAGCATAAACCCCACCTTCTATACACCTCCCAACACTTTTGCGACTTGACATATTTTAGATTAGAAACTTTAAGGTAAAGTAGAAAGAATCTCGCTTGACTAGCAATCGCCCAACATTTAATTAGTCAAAACGTGGGGATTTCATGCGAATGTTTTCTTTTCCCTCCAGTAAAATGTTCCACATGGTAGAAATGTTTCAAGATGTGAATTATGGAGCTCTGTGACCTGCATGACATTTCGGCTGGTGGATCTTATTTAGCAGGGTCTGACTTTAAATATTAAAAAGGAAAAAAAGCCATATTAATGGCCTCAAAAATGAATCATGCGCAAAAACATGTTTCCTTTTAAAATGCGAGATACTTTTCTATTCGAGTCCCTCGTATAAAAACTTGAATCCACAGCTGCCCTATAAAAATTAAGGTGCATTAACTGGCTTTTCTCTGTAGCAGTGCTAACAAAACCCACATGCGGTAGGCACACTCATGTGGTATGTGGTCTTGTTCCATTCGGAGGTCAGTGCCAGAGAGCTGCTTATCTCATAAATAAATAAATACATTAAAAGTCGTGTCTCCAGCGAAAAAGACAAAGCAAACACCATGTCACTTAAACATTGTTGTGGGAAAGAAAAAACAAACTGCTTGCCTTCCAGTTTCGCTGGGTTATTTTTTAAAACGCAAGGGTTCTGCAGTCATGCTCGTACCACATGTATTTTTTAAACTTTTTGCAAAGGATAAAAACAAAAAAGTGCATGGTGCTGGTGCCTCGAAGTGTGCAAAAATGTAGCTTTTTGTAAAAATTGATAACAAATAAATACATAGAAGTCGCATATTAGCAGAGCAACTCGAATTAAGCATTTTTAAATCCACCATCTGTTAGATAATCAGCTAATTTCTACAAAAATTCCTTGGCTTTTAGCTCAAACGAATCGAAAGTTGTGCTCCGCGGTAACAGACACTTAAAAAAGACCATGTAATTTTTAGGGTGTTGATTAGTTGATCCTGGTATAAAACAGGCATTAAAGAGGTGACATTGCTGTCCAGAGAGTAGCAATATCCCTTTGATCTTGTAAGCAAGAAATGTTTTTACTACATGAAAAAACCCTACATATTTACATTTAATTCAAACTAGTAGACATGTTGATTCCTCCTGTATCATGAAAATGTAGTTCATCATTATTTAACAAATTCATTTTGCACGGGTGGAGGTTGTTTTAGCAGGACAGTCAGAGTTTAGAAAAATCACAAATATTTACCTTTTCTTTTAAATAGGTCTGATTCCTTACCACTTGCAGTGCTACCTAGTCAATGGTCGGATTTGGGGGGATCTTTTTCAATTTTAGAAAGACCGCTTCCCTGCTTTTACTGAAAAGACAACTGTGCCAAGAGTTGAAATTCAGGAGGTTTCTTGTGTTGTGAAACAGAGGCAGGGGAAGGCAGCTGAACAAGCCTTCTTGCCCGGTGCCTGCTTGCCTGAGAGAATTGTAAATGTGTGCAACTGGACAATCTGCTAATGTAAAGGGTGCTTAGAAGCTGGAATTGGCTTTAACTGAGAGCTCTTAAAGCTTCCTGATGACATATTTTTTTCTTTTTCGGCGGTAATGTAAAGGAGCTGCCAGCTAAGATGTGAAGTGTGTGCTTTTAAAAGACAGTTAAAAATGTTTCACTATGTGTAATGCTCATTTAAAATGATGACTTACATGTTCACAGTGCTTTCTGTCACAGACTGGGACCTTGTGGTACTAAACACACACAGGTCACTATTGTCCACTGCACCAAACGATATCCAATTCTGTGTCTCTCTGGTGCAATGCATTAACCCATAGAGGTTTCATAATGAACATAGTGCATTTCAAACTGATTAACATAATTTGCATTTAATTTTCATGTAGCTGTACGTTATTTTATATGCAATTACCTGAAGGTAGAAGACAGAAAAAAGTTACAGAAAATGTGTTTGTTTTTTGCCGCACCTTTGACCACACCCCCATTCTCACTCATCCCCATTGTGGACAGCATCATAGTTCCCAGACTTTATTAAAGCACTTCGGCTATTGTGCAGAATTCTATATGCAAAACACAATACTTTCAAGGGAAGATGATTAAATTGTTGTGGCACTCTTTGGAAAAATTAAGAAGCAAAAGAAGACATTTGATTCAGTGCAGTGATTTTCTTGTATCTTAGGCTCACTGGAAAGACCAGAAATTGATTATATGTTACTGAAATAATGATACAATAATATTCCTTTGACCACCTCTTTCTTTCTAAGGAGAGTCTGTATGACTATTCAAATTGCCTTCAACCTACGAATGAATCAGGATTGTTCCATTATTTAGGGCATTCTAGATGAGGTAGATTTAAAATCTGAAAAAATGGATTCCGAACTTCACATAAGCACTGCTTCAGTGGTGTCCAGAATCTGGCATTCCTACATTTACTGGCTGAAGTTGTGATGGAAACAATGTAATAAGTGTCAGTGGACTTATATGTAGAATTACCTTCTGTTATAAGCCCTTGGCAATGATTGGTATCATGTCTGTAGATGAGTTATTGTGTTAGTGAGGGTGGTTTGTGCAGCTTGAAATGCTGGTCTTTTAGCTCACAGAGATACTGTCTCAAACTGCAAGCACAACATTGAGCAAATGGGCAAATGGTCATCCTTTTGGACTCCAGGCTGCTTAGTGGGGGATAGGAAACGTGAATATATTATTCTATCCAGTTCCATTTATATTTCAATGGCAGCAGTAGAGGCCAGTCTCATCCGGTTTTGTTTCTTACTTTGGAATAAAAAGATATATGCTCAGAAATTATAGCAGTATTATTGTAGGCATGATATAGAAACAGGGTCCGTGACATAAACGTTCGTTTAAGATTCTGCTATAGAATCAATTGTATATTTTCTCAAAAATCAGACTGATGTGCTAAAAGTTTTCAGCACAATTATGCTACCAATAGTCTCTCACCTCCTTGTTATAATATGTTATATACACATATTGTATATCATGTATATCATGTAATGCAGCATTGAGTGAGTAGGAGTGAAGTCTAGCAAAAGTCTAGCAAAACGTATTTGTGATATCTTTATTGGTGAAATATCTTGCCAGTTACCTGATCTCGTAAGCTAACAGCAATATTATATTGGCATTAGTGTCATGAGCAGTCTCTAAACACACTTCCTCAAAAAAAAGTCTATTCTCTTAAGTTAAATGGATATTGGCAGCACCAAGTCTATTACTTCTTTTCCTTAAATGCACCTATGTGGGAGTAGTTGGGATCAGTTCGTGAGGCTTGGAGGCGTGCCCAAAACATGGTGCAGCCCAAACGATTAGCAGATTAAAGAGGGAGCCATCTCCTTTTGTACGAAAGTCATAAAATGGGCACCGTGCACCTGGGAATCAGTAGCGTATGGGAGGAGTTTAGTTAAAAGTCCTGGAAATGTTCAAATGTTTTGACGCAGTCATGAAATATGTTGTAAGCATGACAAATACTGATTATTCTTAGCAATTCAGAATCGTTTCTGATGGTTCTGATTAAGTGATGACCTGATACTTACTCAAAACAATTACATTTCCTCTTCCCCTTTCAATTAAAACACGTATATTATCAAAGACTTAGAAACGAAGAATCCCGCGCTTCACTTCCAATTCCGATCCTACGTCAATATCTAAGCAGTGAGGAATCATCATTCAGTGAATTCCACTACAGCCCTGAAGAAGGTTACATGTCACGTTTACATTAAGATTAAAGGAAGCAATACCAACTTATGAATGTTGATCAGACTTAAGCAATGTTATTGATCAGAGACTATGGAATTTTAAAATTGGTCCTTGTAAGTTGTTTGAAACTACTATGTGAAATATGCCTGCTGTCTCAATGGGGTTATTTTGTTGTTGATATTTTTCTAAAAATCGAATACAAATATTTGAAAAAGGAACAAATACATCAGAACATATAACTACATTTGGTGGGTCTGTAATGGTCGAAAAGCTGTTTTGGACCTCCTTGAATAAATAGATTTGTAAGTTAAGTGTGGTTAGCTAATGTTTTATAAAGGAATTGCTTCTCCCTCAAAGAAAAAAATGATCAATAGCAACCAAGAAAATGCCTAACTTAAATCTCATTTCTCTGCAAACATAATTACTAAATTGCGTAAAGCCTAATAATCATGGACCAATAGGGGACGCCTGTATCTACACTTTCAGGGCACTTCAGGGGCACAGATAGGACACTGTTCGTCATCAACATGTTATGTGACAATTTGGAGCACAAAGTAATAAGCTGAAAGCCTATAAAAGGTCATAGAATCCAATGATGATCTGCAATATACCAATTATAAATGTGTTAATTGTACTTTTTTTCCTTACATTTTTAAATGACATAGCACCTCATCTCCTAATGCAAGGAGGTAGGTGGTTGGCAGTCTAAGGTGTAAAACAAAATATGTGTAAATACTTAAAAGATTTGGCAAAGGAAGAATCTGACGCAATTCTCAATCATCCTCCATTCCCCCACACACAGACTCATTCTCGCTAGCAGGAGTACACAGATCAAGCAGGGCATTTAGAGAGGTGTCAGTGGGCGGTCTGGGTGCACGTGCCACTGTGAAAAGGGCTCCAATGGTCTGGTTCACAGTGTACATCTCTGAGCACTAGACTGCCTGATTCGTATCCTCTGCAATAAGACTGCAATCAGTTCTAAAAATAGGTGCCTGCATAGAATCCTGGAGCAAAGGTTTCCGGCTTTGCAGGTGAAGCGATGAAGCTGTGTTTTCATGTGCCCATTTTTAACTATTCATTGGACACTTCATTAACCCTTATGGAAATAAAAATCTAGACAAGGCCGGAAAATTCTACAGTCACATGCCAGACAAGATTTCCTGCAGACGTCATGAAAAGCGTTTTTAACCGCCTCTTCAGCAGTAAACGGTAGTAACTGACGGCAACTCCCTTGGGTTGCACGTTAAACATCACCTCACGTGGCTTTTATGCCATCAGAATATGTTTTTTTTAAAAGAGAAGCACAGAAAATGACCAAGAAGCTGTTATTAAAACTGTAAATTGTTTTAATTGTAATTAGCTGTTGGCACCTTCGCTGTCAAAGGTGTAATTTCTTAGCTGCGTTACTCAACCTGCACTTCTGAAGTTCGTGCTTGTGCACGTCATAAATCATTTCCCTGATTATACAAATGCCTGTCTCATCTCAAGGTTTTAGAAACTTGTGGAACAATTCTTTTGACCAGCTTCAATGACAAACTGTTCGATAAAAAATAATCTCTCATTGACTTGGCCATCTACAATACACTTGTTTCTCTTTCGATGTTTTGTTCTGTTGTAAAGTGTCCTTTTGCCCGGGGTTAGGGAGCACTATATAAACAGCGCTATTAAATATAAATACAAAGAAATTTCATTTTCACACACAGGTTTGCCGTTTGACGACGTGTCAGCGACACAGTGCCTTTTCAATTTTAAAATATCGGACAAGGAAACACGGGGTAGTAAAAAAATGCCCCCGGTGAACACTGCACTCTTGGTTCAACTTTAGGTTTTCACAGTACTAATGTTTTAATTTTCATCACATTGTATTCTTTGCATTATCACTAGAGAGGCTCCCCATTTGCTACTCAGAAGGGTTTAAAAATCATCATGGTTTAGTCCTCAGGCATTTAAATTTCTATCTGTACCTAGTGTATTCCCAGAGGCAATCTCAGAGTTGCCTGGTATGTGCTTTCACAGGGAATAAAAACTTTGGGGAGGATTAAAAAACAATGAGTACGAAAAGCAATACTACAGAAGTACTCTTTTCTATTCTCTTAGATGCGTTTGGTATTCGAGCCCGAAACGTCAAACTCCATGTTTGCAAAACTGCAACGAGATCAGAACCCTTTCTCTTTGTACAACTGTGTATAGAGCCCAAATATTTTAATTTTATTTCAATTTTAAATATTCAGGAGTCAATTCTGTAAACTAGCACTACCGGAGTACTCGTTCACATGCCTTTGTCTCCAGCGGCGGCCGCCACAAATCTCAAAAGGAGGGACAAGGGGATAAAAATCTAATTTTAAAAAAGTACTTATTTCCAGCACCGCCTGCGAGTTGTTTCTCTGCTCTTCTTCCAGTCTCTCAGCATTCACTCGGACACCAGCACAGGCTCCCCAGCAGTCCTGGTGCTGACAGGATTGGTCTAAGCGGCTTGTTTTACTACTCAGACAGTGCACTGAAGCCTGTGCAGTTTCTCCAGCCTGACTGTGTAGCACAGCCAGGTTGGAGAAACTAAGAGTGTATGTGTGTTTGGCTGGCCTGAGATGGCTGGCCAAACACACATGCGCACTTAGTGCACAGATTCCACTCGCCTCCCTGAATCCCCACCCACCCGTGGCCCAGCTATGCCACTCCCTGCACCTGCTGATGGCTGAGCCAGCAGCTGAGAGATAAAATGATAATGCAATATTGTTTTATCATTCAGATCCTGGGGTAACCAAGGGGGGTCCACGGTCCTTTGTCATTGCGAAGGAGCTGCCCCGTTTGTCTCCATCTAAGTTAGGTGAATTTTGTGCCATTCATTCCAAAGAGTCTTACCACCAACTGGGAATGGTATGTTTAGGGATGTTGACTAACCAAAATGACAGGGACAGTGAAAGCAACATCTCACACCCCTTGACCACTGATGACATCGCATTGTTGACCTCTTAGCCCCTTAACAGATTCTTATTGGTGCTCAGGGGTTAGTGTAAGGACAAAGAGTTACAACTATAGCACATAAGAAAGAACCTTAAAGTCCCATCCACGTTCTGTTTCCTTCACTACATCTGTGAGCCTTGAAACTAGGAATAGCAATGGGTAATGCCAAGGGTCACAGAAGGCAAGTCAGGGTAAGCAGTTGCTAGACCTTAATTGATGCCAATTGGAACTTAGAGGTAAACTTGTAAATGACCATATTCAACAAGCAATTCAGTTACCTATTATATGGGGTAAGGTGTTCAAGATTTAAATAGATTTTTAATGTGAACCCCGCTCAGTTGTCCATAACCAAACTTACCAGCAATTTACCATTTTCACCTTTTGATACTAAAAGTAGATCTCTGGCCTGTTCTGCAAGTATCAAGATACTGATTAAGATATCTTAGATGAGGTAACCCCAAAATAGTAATCTCCATCAGCTCATACTTACATTTTCACTCATCTTTCCTGAAGCACAATATAACTTCAATGGGGATTGTCTCATACATCGTAACTCTGCTGGGGAATATCGGGGCTGATTCACAAAAACAATTCTGAGTAATGGAAACAGTAATCCTGTAGCACTCTTTTTTATATACTCTCACATGCCTTTGTGAATCAGTCCTGAAAAACACAAAATTTCCTTTTCTAATAAAAGTGCAAAGGGGCACAGTCCTTTCTATTGGTACTACCTTGTATAAATATTGGCCGAAGGAGCCCACTTTAATCACATTTTAAATGCTTTAGGGCAACAAAGTCATAAAAGCTTATAAGATTACATAAAAGAGTACTACAGGAGTACTACACTATCTACTTCAAATGCCTTTGTGAATATGTCCTGTGTTGTTTAAAGGTGAAAGTTTACACATGTGCAAAACATTATGATAAGTTATGTATTATCTTGATGATATGATTATTCCATATAAATATTTAGGGTGAGGTAGCCAATAGACTATAACGACTTGTTGAGGATAATAAGTATCACTAGCAGAAAAACTAAAATCAGGTTAAGTAATGCAGCACTCTCCATAAACATTAGAACATTTCATTATTGAAAAACAGAGCTTCCTTGTGCTGTTTTGTGGTAACATCACTACCAGCATTCAAACTTTACTTGATACATTAGTGGTTACAAAAATATTGTATCGTAATTTAAATTTATGTTATAGGTGTACTCAGTGATATGCTAAAAAGCTGAGATTTAGATTAATTACTGCATGGAATGTGAGGACCAAATATTTAGCACATCATTATGAGTCTGGAGGTCCTAGGACCACCAGACTCGCGGTTGCGGTCGGACGGCCACCAATGCAGCAATCCGGCATCCACATTATGACTGTGGCGAAAGCACCACGGTCGGACTGCCGGCACTGCCGGCACTGCCACTTTTTCGCCTGCGGATGGCCTGTCGGTGCCCTCAATGTGCCAGGGCAGCGCTGCAGGCTTGGATTATGAGTCCCCTCTCCGCCAGCTTTTACGTGGCCTTTGCACCGCCATGTAAAAGCTGGCAGAGTAGGGGCACCAGGGGCCCCCCATGGCCAGCCCGGTCGCGCTTTTCATTGTCTGCTTGGCAGACAGTGAAAAGCACGATGGGTGCTGCTGCACCCGGCGCACCGCAACATTGCCTCCGGCGTCAATGTTGTGGGCTGTTTCCCACAGAGTTTCTGCCCGCCGGTCCACTGGGAAATTCTTACTAACCCTTGTGGTCAGATCACCGTACTGGCAATTTTCTGACCGCACAGCTTTGGGTGTACGAGCGTTTCCACCTGCCGAAGTCGTAAGGAGGGCCTTAGTGTTAAGGGGACAGAGTAAGATGCCCATAATGCATCTGAGAATTTTGTTGTATGTGAGTTATGGGCTTAAAAAGTGGTGGGAAAAGCGCCCAAGGAAATAAGTACTTTTGGAAAAGAAAAATTTGCAGTTGTAAGTGTCAAGGGGTTTATTGTTATGAGAGTATTTGTCCATCAAGGAGGATAGTAGGCCAAGTCCTTTTTTACTTTCCACACTTTCGCAGCACACCAGGAAAAAGACATAGGTACAACCTGAGAGAGGAAATATAGGAGGGCAGGAGGATCACATTGAAATTTGGACCAGAGGAAAGGAGGCAGTAAGGTGAATACACATGGGGTGCTCCAAGTATGGATACCCCTCCCATCTGCTCTCTCCTTCGCTCTTTGTCTCTCCTAATGGCCTAAGCAATTTCCCCCTTATTCTCTTCCAACTTTTTTTTTTTTTTTTATTTCTACCTATACCATATTTTCTCCTCCCTATAGATATCCTATGTATTCTTCTCCTAAATATACTCTAGTTCTGCCCCTGCCACTACCACTCCTTGTCCCTTAGCACCTCAATGCCTCCCTATCCTCAACTACGTCTACTCTAACCTCATTTCTACTCTAGTAGCTCCATGCCCGTCTATGGCCTAGTAACTAATTTGCAACACTGACCTATGCTAACGTATGCTTACAAATACTTATACCCTGGTACCTCCTTCCTCTCCTTTGTCCATTACCACAACCCTTTTTCTCCTTAGCTGTTTTTAGCTGCCATTTTAGTCCCATGTGTAGTTATTGTGGTGTTTTGTTTATTGAATTTGCTCACATGTTTCAAGTAAAAGGATTTTCCTCACTTTGGAAGCTGATCAAAATGCAGTGCCGATATTTATGAGTTAGTGATAAGGAAAAAAGGGTTGAGAGCTCTAGGACATGAGTAAGCAATGTCTATTGGTCTCCATAGTTTCAATCATTGACACACAATCGATACTGGAACAATATGGACATCAAGTAGCAGGCTTGATAGATCAAGCAATTCAGGATTTACAGAGAGGATTATTGTTACTCAATATGACATCTGGCATGATAGCAATATCACTCATGAAGGCTGGAACACCTGTACATAACAGCATCTTAGGGAATCATTGTTTCACATCACAAAAATATTGTGGCTGTGCTTCTCAAAATGGATTTTAGAATGAACAAAACAATCTTTGCCAAAACATCACAGATCATCTTTTCTCTAATAGCTCAGCTTATAAAGATTAATGACCAAGCACACACATCATTACGTTACACTACGACAATAACAACAAAATACCTAGTGGATCCAGTTCACTTAACTGCTCATTCATCCGTTCTACTGTTACTTAAATGAATTATTTTTATAGCAGCACAGAATATTAAAACAGATAGCTTGTCATTGTCAACTTCCACCAATTTGTCAAACAAGACAAGTATTATGGCCATTACAAGTGTTAAGAGACCTGTAAAAATATGCCATTGTCCAATTATAAATCGAGGACCTAAACCCTCATTATAAGTGGCCGCTTAATTGAGATTGACTTGGAAATTACAGGTTTGAGCCCGATTGGGATTGTGAGATCAGCAGGAACACCACAGATCTGTTGTGTTTTATTCCGAAATTGTAGCTGCTGATAGCAGATGAAAGCTATGTGTGAAATTTTGGGGCAAAATGAGTAATTAGAGGGGGAAGTGTAGCAATAATGACTGATTCTCCTGGTATTTTTGCATTTTCTAGTAAACATTCAGGGACAGAGATTTTCCTCACCCTTGTAGGAAAATATTACAGGTGTGGAGAAATATTGCAGGATTTTTTTTTTAATTTGTGAAAAAGAATTCTGTTTTAAAATTTCCGACCAAAATAACCTGTGTTTTACAACATTTGTTATCTATTTTCTTAAAACATTAGGAACTTCACTGAACTGCAGTGCTTTGAGAACAAATTCACTTTTGTGACAGAGTAACCCATCTGCCAAACTCTAAATCAAGCACCTGATGTCTTCTAGCCTATCTAGTCATTCCACCACTCCTTTGTATGAATTCACATACCTCCATTGATGATCATGCCTAAGTCTTATTAATTGATTCTACAACAGAGAAAATGAAGAAAGAGCAAGGAATAGTTTTGCTCAGAACACAAGACTAATCTTGAATAATGAATGGACTGACCAACATCCTCAGGTTCCTGGATATTGTGCTACTTACCTGTTAAGCATATCAGGGGAAGTCAAATCTATAGAAATGCAATCACAGTATAATACATTGAGTAATCATTTTGTGGCCCAGTAACTGATGGGTTGGCAATCTTCTTCAGAATAACTAATGAAAAATAGATATCCAGGTATCCAAGCACATACATGAAATCATTCATAGCTCTGAGGATTCATAGAACAATTTACCTTCTACAAAGTTCCTTCTGCATCACACTGACAACAAGGGTGTAAAGCTTTTGTATTTTAAATGTAAAAATTTTAAAATTAAAGAATAGATTACATTGGTAAAGACGCCTCCATGTGAGTTAATTTGTTATACTCTTTATATTTATTTTTAATTCATGCTTAAAATGTAATAATCATGGATGAAATGAGTTTTGATTGTCAATGATCAAATTACTCTCTTTTTTATGATATAATACTTTTTAGGTAAATATTGTTGATCTCAGATGGGATCTAAAGCATTGAAGTTTCTGAATTTCTGACAAGTATATGCCTCAAAAAAGTGGACAGTGTAAATTACATATTTTAAAAAGTTTTATATTTTGTGTTGAGCTATGATAAAAACCCTGTTTGCTTCAGTGACATTTTTGTGTGTAATTTAGATATTGTGGAACATTTCAGGATGGAATACAGGATGATGGAATCATTGCAATGTTGGATTTAGAGGCTAGAAACAAGAGTTATTTGTGGTCTTCCTACACGCAGCCTTAGCTTAGTGTGGGCTTTAAGTCCGACCCCTGTTCATCACTTGATCACTTTTTATGAATTTCAATTCTCTGCTCCTGGTCTAATGACTTTCCTATTCTTGTTTTTCCCTGCCTCAAGAGCATTTATGTTTCACCCTGATTTAGTATTGTTTGAATGTCACTTTCCACTGCTGATGTTAGGTACCTACTTCAATACTTGCATGATTCTGTGCCATTTGAGCTTCAGCATAAGTACACGTCCTATTTCTTGCTCTGTCTCTTTTTCTCTTTGCTCCCTCTCTCGCTCCATATCCCCTCCTTTCCATTCATCCTTGTTTCCACACTCCAGTCATTTTCAGTTCCTCCCACACTGCCTCCATATTGCTTTCTCCAAATCCCTCTGTCATCAACACCAAGCACTCCTGTTGCTTGGCATCTCTCTCTCCTAGCCCTCTGCCTGCTGCTCTTCACTGCTGCTATTGACTTTGATGATGCTTGTAGAATTTCCCTGGCACTGGACTGGTCAATAGTGGCCATCTTAGAAGACTGTTTTCTATGCTTCCAAGATGACCACGAACTTGCATAAACACCATCATAAAGTATAGGCAATAGTGTTTGTTGGCTGCCCACTGCTTTTGGCATGCCAGTGCATCCAATGCAGTTTTATAAGCACTGGCAACACCTTTAGCTGCAGTGGAGGTCATCCTGGAATGTTATTTCCTATACTTCAAAGATAGTTGCCACACTGCATTCTGACACAATGCGGTAGTCATCTTGGAAATATAGAAAATAAAAGTCACTCATTTTGGAATGCTATATTCTGCACTTCAAAGTAACCTCCAAGTTATGTCTGCACTGAACATTACTGCCATCTTGAAAATGCATAAAACAGCACTCCAAGAAAGCTGCAGGTCACTGGTGGCTTTTCCAATGCTTACATCGAAAGTTTACAAACATTGACAAACCCAATGCTGACAGACAATAAGAAGTGGCAAAGTGATACCAATTGGCTTTTCCAGTGCTCATTGTAGTATCCCAATGATGCCTACATATTTTACCCCTTATATTTAGGAGCCCTGTATTGTGACTGTTTTCTTGCATGTAGTTCTAGGTCAAGCATACCTTGTGATTCTTTAGAAGTAAAATAAATATGACATTGATTACAATCTCTGTCTTCATAAACTAAATAAACAAATTAATAGCACAGTAGTTAATAAGTTGCTAAGTGGCTAGTAAAATGCCCACTGCACAGGTCTGTGTGTCGCCTGCACATGTCAGTTCACATCTGTCACACACTCACATGGTGCCAACTGTGGAAACTACTCTGGACGTGATGCTGGACCACCACTCCCTCTCAGGAAAATACAAAATCAAGGGACAGTACTCCTATATTCCGTGGCTTTCAGAGGAGGAAGGGATAAAATTAAAAAAAGAAACGAATGGTATTGGGCCTGCTCAGTGATGGTACTACTCTGCTTTACAGGCTGTGTCACTCCCAGGACCTTCTGAATATGCAGAGGTGAATGTTTATGTAACCAGCATCTCTGTTTTTTGTGAAGACTCAATACACTGGGGACAACAAGAAGAGGCAATTAACATTAATAGATTAGCAATCCTCTACATAACTTATGATGCACTGCTTAAATAACCAACACTTACAGATTTATTCGAAAAAGCACAGCATAAGAGCAGAATACACAGAGAATCTTCTGTGACTCTTGAGAAAGAGCTTGAAATACTGATTGGAGCCACTTTCAGGGTAACTCAGAACATAGACAGGAGTTACTGGCACTCCCAAGGTTATATTCGATACATGGATTGGAGTCAGGTACATTCCCAAGGCATACTAGAAACAAGGTTGCCCTTGGTACATAGGTTGGAGTTTAAACAAACTCTCGAGGTATGCTTGAGACGAGGTTACACTCGAAACTAAGTTACACTCGGTACATAGTTTACACTCGGAACAAGGTTATACTCGGAGCAAGGATATACTCAGAACAAGGTTATACTTGAAGCAAGGTTACACTCAGAACAAGGTTATAATCAGAAAAAGTTTATACTCTGCACAAGGCTGGAGTTACTGACACTCTCAAGGTTGTACTTGAAACAGGGGTTGGAGTTATTCACACTCCCAAGGTATGCAAGAAACAATATTGCACTTGGTAAATAGATTGAAGTTACAAGGTTCATTCAAAATTAAGCCTCTTGTCCATGAGCAACACAGTTCAAGCGCCAAGGTTTGGAGAGAGGATCCGGAGCAAGGACGAGCAAAGAGCACTGAAGGAAAATTACGGAGAAGGAATTGGAGCAAGGTCTAGAGTCTTGAAGAGGCTGACAGACAGGCCTGCTACTACAATAAAGGATATGTGCACACTAACCTGAAGAGAAATTATTTAGCTTAGTCTAGTACTTTAACTGGAATCTGAAGACGGCAGGAGGCTTTGTGCATGAAGCTCAAGAGGAGGCGGGATTGTAGCTCATGAAGGAAGACACTGGAAGCTTTGCAGAATCCAGGGTCACAGGATCATCAGGAAGGCTTGGAAGACTAGAGCGCTGGGAGATCTGGGCAATTTGGAAGTTGAGTGCAGGGACAAAACTTACTCAGAACTGGGATGTTGAAGATGCAGGCAACTCAGTAGGTGAGTGATGGGACGATGCTTGCGCTGGACAGGAATGAGGCCAAGCGCCGATGCACTTTTGGCGGGGGAATTTATACAGGAAGCACAGAGTATTCCAGAAGGGCACTTGTCCCATGTGGAAGCATGGTATATTCCAATGAACCTGTGGAAGATCATGTGTTACATTCAACGGATATGAGGTCTAACAGGTGGCAGGTGCAATTGGTAACTGGAAACAATAAAAAAGTACAATGGAACCCCAAGTGCATGATAGTACAATAGGGGAAGGAATGATATGAGGACGGTGAGTAAAATCCACTGCACATAGTGCACAAGATAGAGTTGTAACAACAACCCAATGGTAAAGGCTCAGCTATTTGACCTCCTTAGGCTGATAAAATTAGGATAATTTGGTTTGGTACTTGTAAAACATGTTATGAACAGTGCAACAAATCTTCAAACTCCGTAATGCAATATCAAATACACTTTTTATTGTAAATGAACCCATGTTCAGTTCTTTAAGTCCAGCATAAGGATTGCTCTCCAAATTTGTTTCATGCCAAGTGTGTTGGCATCATAGAATCTCCTGTGAAGTCCTAGACAGCAGGAACAGGGCTTCTAGAAGAGCATTAGGCCTTAAAAGGGAGATTATGTTGGTGCAAGTCAAATAATTGTGAACACTGGGACAGTAAATGAGCATTATCTTTCAGTTCTCCTTATACTCTTATCCCTATGAGCAATGATTTTTCCAGAGGTCCACACATGTTCATGGCACTACAGTACTGTAGAGGGATTGCTTTGTAGCCTCTCATGTGTTTCAGATTACATGCATCCTGACTTTACACAGTTCACAATGGCAGGCAGGGATTCTAAAGATGTGATCTGTCTGGAAATTTTACAGCATCATTTATCTTGTGTTCCTATTTAATGGCGAAACCTGGGAAGGCTTCCATCGTTTAGCCTCATTTGTACAGAAAAAAACATACTACAAAATGAAAATCAGGTAGTTTCCGCAAAGTTACCAGGCAAGCCTTCTAGAGCACCTCTCTCTATTGTACTGAGCCATGTTGCAATCTAATGGCACATAATAAATTAGTAAGATAAAAGTAAAAAAAAGACTATTTATGCTAGTCCCCACACATTATAAGTCTCAGTCAGGCAAACAAAACAAATAAAAGATGTTTGCAATTAGGGTTTATTCAAAACAATTGAATATTATGAGAATTTGTCTGTATCGTCCTACTGTGGGCTTCGCCACCCACCCACCTTAGTATCCATCACCTGGACAACTTGTAGGACAGATAGTAAATTGCCTCATCTCATGTGTGAGTAGTTTTCCTGGTCCACTTGGTTTTCTTAGCATTCTTGCATGG
This sequence comes from Pleurodeles waltl, assembly GCF_031143425.1. NCBI lineage: Eukaryota > Metazoa > Chordata > Amphibia > Caudata > Salamandridae > Pleurodeles > Pleurodeles waltl. Next base: position 821,316,837 of record NC_090443.1, on the reverse strand, counting down.
CCCCTTCCGTCATACTGATCACGCTGGCGCACGTATAGCACAATCTTAAAGCTGCCTTCCCTCATTTACTAGGCGTTGTGACCCCAATCTAATGAGGGAAACACTTTGCATCTGTGCCCACACAGTATTACGGACATGGGTGCTTAGGCAAGGAAGTTGTCAGAGAACTCACTGGCTGTAGGCTGCAAAGAAGTATAAGAGTGCCTCCGGCAAGGGGTTAAAGAGGGTCCCATCAGCACCCCCCCTCAAATATACCTCTGCAGGTGGGTGCAGCACCTACTGACCCACGCATTGGGGAATTTCAGCCCCCTGTGTAAAGCAAGTGGTAGCCACCTTCACTGTGAATGAAGGAGTGACTGTTTCAAACAACCAGTCTACTTTCAATAATGTGCTGCCCCCCCAAGGCAGGTGCATGCTTGGTACTGCCCTTGGGGCATTGAATTGATGGTAATAGGGTGCACTGCCCTGGTTTATGCATAACATCCTTGTTAAACATTCACCACAGTGCAAACAGGGACAGTGCGGCCCTTTCCATAATGCGAAACCTCATTGTAAATTACTTTTAATCTCTGAAGGGAAAGAGTAATGTCAATCAATAATCATGAGAACCTTGATTCAGAAATGGACCAAAAACAAAGTGAACTCTTCCAGTCCATAATCTGCTCCATCAACCATACTTCATAAACTCTCTGTCAAGCTTTTCATGAACCTTTGTTCCAAATCCAACAGTTTCTTCACTGGCAGCCAAAGTAATTTTAAGTGAATTCGAAGCAAAACTTGGAAAACTTCCATCCTTTCCCCAGCTGCATCTTCACCAAATCCAACCACAAGGTCCATGTCTCCTCTATTGACATCATTGACGCCAACAACGCCTTCATTTAATTTCACCCCCTCAACCCCCAACGGAGTCTAGCTCTGAGATCATTCCCAGCTATTGTGTCTAGTTACTTATTTCTCTCTGAGGCTTGTATTCAAACCTCTGACTGAAATCGCACACAGTCCTTACAGCCCACAAGCAGGCAGACCCCATCTACTCTGAATGATGATCATTCAGTCACGCCATGCTCAGACTCTCCCAACACATCTCTGGCCCTCTCCAACATCTAACGAAAGCATTTCCAGCAAGAGCAACAACAAACCTACAATATCGTTGATTTCTGCCAATTGAGTATCCACACAAGGCACCCAACTACTAAAACACATCTTGTCAACATATGTCATATAATCCTAGCTTATTCAGAATTCAATGGGACCACCATACTGAGCTTTCTGGATCTGTTTCTGCCTTTTGACACATTTTCATGGGCCTGTCTTATGCAAACAATCATGGCAGCCCCTGAAACACCAGATTGTACCCTCTAGTTGTTTCATTGGTTCCTCATTAATGCCCTCAATTTGCAAAACCCAACTGTATCTAGAATTCAGTAAAAAGAGGCGACATGTTCTGGCAGCAAGTCAAGAGCTACACTGCCTTTGCATTTGAGGGGGGGCTTGGAGAGGTGGACCATTTATGATTGAGTTGTTATGCTGTGTGTGATTTCCAGGGGAGCTCAACATATTCTGCGTGGACGTTTTTACATAAACCTTCATTTCATTCTTTCAATTACTGATTGCTGGATTTATCTGGAAAAAAGAATAAATGTCTCTGGGAAGAGTTCGAAGCTTTTGTAAAATAAAGTGAAATTGAAATTGATAAATGTTGTACTTGGCGTGTGAGCGTACTATCCAATACTGAAAGAAGTTCTGCTGTTGAATTTTTATTGCAGAAACAGGGAATAGATAAGTTGGCGTTTTATCCATTTCACTAACATGCTGTGACTGCAGGAGCTCAAAAGAGGATAATTCTTTGAGGCAGAGATAATTCGGTGTAGGATCCCTGGATAGCAGCTCCATTCCTTTGATGCACTAGGGATGAAAAATAGCCTTTTCGTGAATTCACATTTAATATTTCATCTTTTTTCATTTTCGTGCGACGCTCAGTAAATCAGCCTGCCAATTTTCAAACGAGCTATCGTATATGTTGGACCCAGCCAGCAGCGGGAGCAGTGAATTATGACAGCTTTGTTTCAACATTTGTTTAGCTACAGTACATTTGCCTTTCCAGGAGTAGAGTCAAGAGTGTGTTATTCTTAGAGAATGTGCATTTCACATAGCCTGAATAATGGCAAACACATTTTAACCACTTACGGCCTGATATAAACCTGATGGATATCCTGTCCGCCGAAATCTAATTCCCATTCTATCCTATGGGATTTAGATATCGGCGGACTGGATATCCGTCAAAATTGTGATGGAGCAACCCGTCCGCCAAGTTTTAAATCAGGCCTTCATTAGTGCGACATTCTGGGCCTTATTTAGATTTTGGTGGAGGGGTTACTTCATCACAACGGTGACAGATATCCCGTCCGCCAAAATCTTAATCCCACAGGAAACAATAGGATTAAGATTTTGGCTGATACGATATCCATCATCATTGTGACGGAGTGAGCCCTCCACCGAAATTTAAATCAGGCCCTCTGCATTGACTAATGTCTAATTATGGACTGTAATTTCCAATAACACTTGGAGTCCAAGGCTTGTACGATTATTACTTTTCAGGTATCGCCTGCATGCGCACCTGTGTGCATGCTTGAGAAATCTTTTGTTGGTAAAAAACATAAAAGAGGGGCTTGGAACTCCCTTACTTACCTGAACTAACCATTGGCTTATACCAACGTCGTTCTGATTTACCTGCTTCGGATTGCCAGCACATCGTGTTCATGTGACTTCCTGTCGTCATCTTCGTCTTCTTTGCTGATCTTGCTGTTGAGTTTCCTGTGGATTTATTACTCCTTCCGGTCACTTCCTATGGGACACTGGCCAATGTCCGTCCCGTTGGCTGCAAAGCAGAAGGTACTTCTTTTTCTTCTTGCGTGCTGTCTTCTTTCTTCGCTGACGTCTTCCTTCTTTGCTTCCATCTTCTCTGCTGTCTTTCTTCATTGCTGACTTCTTTTTTCTTCCTGCATGCTCTCTTCTTACTTCGCTGACATCTTCTTTCTTCAATGCCTTCTTTTCTCTCTCATTTCTTTGTTGCCATCTGTCTTTGATTTTTTCTTTCTGCATAACGTGTTCTGTTTTCACTGTCTTCCTTCTGTATCCCGTCTTCTCTCTTCTCACGTCTGCACTCTTCTCCCATCTTCTCTCTTCTTCCGACCTCTGGCTTCTTCCGCCTACTCTCTTTTCCGTCTTCTCTCTTCTTCTGGCTTCCGTCTTCTGTCTTTTCTTCCATCTTCTCTTTTCTTCTGTCTTCTCCCTTCTGCCATCTTCTGTCTTCCTCTGTCTTCTCTCTTCTGCCGTCTTCTATCTTCCTGTGTGTTCTGCCATCTTCCTCAGTGTTCTGCTGTCTTCTTCTGTCTTTCCCGCATTCCAAGATGTTTTGCATTTGTCTTTGTTTCTATGTAACTGGCTTACAATTATTAGAAATTTTTTATAATAATGTTTGTTTTTAATTTAATACAACAAACGTTATTGAAATATTTTTCAGATATTTGTAAGCCAGTTACATAGAAAAAAAAGATAAAGGCTAAACCTATTGGCTTTGACAATGCTTAATTATTCTGCATTTTCTGATATTTTATTTAAAAATGTATATTTTAGGGACACCACAAAACTCTGCTATAATGCTGAAAATGAAATCCTACAATGTTTTTTTTCTTGAATCATTAAGTTTGTTATTAATCATGGATGTTAAATTATGACAACAAATTCAAAAGTGAACAAATCAAAGGAGTTGTATTCTTCAATGCGGACAACAATGTAAATAATTTAAAATAGGGCTCACTTTCCCTATGGCTGACTGTGTGCATCAGCCTTTCCATCTTTGAATGTGCATGGACAGCTTTTTTTTTTTTAAACGCAGAACTATACAGTATATTTATTGTATTCGGTAGGGCAACTCCACCCTACCAAAAAAAGCATTTTTACACATAACATAAAAAAAGCATTTTCATAATTTTCTAGAGAGGTAATTTTTTTTAATCCGTTTTTACTGATTTTAAGATACCAGTAACGACCAGAAAAGGTACAGATCACACATCAACCCCTACCCCCAGCAGTAGCTGCAACCCTTTAACAATGAACAATGTTTATTACTGTTTTATTGTTAAAGGGGTGGGGCCACGGGAATGACGAGCATGGAGGGGGAGTGCACAGCACTCCCCTCAGTGCGCATGTATGTTTAGCCGGTCGTCTTGGGCCGGCCAAACACATATGTGCGCTGTGCTTTCTCCAACCCGGCACTGTGTTGCAAGGTTGGAGACAACAGACCCAGGCTCCCAGTTTGCCCGGGAATGCCAAGTCAGTGCACTCCAGCCAATCCTAACGTGCTCTCAGCAGTGTCAGGATTGGCTGCATGGCTGGCTGGGAGCCTGCAGTGACTGAGGACAGAGGAGTGGCGCAGCGGCGAGTCAGTTATGTTTTAATTGTATTTATTTTTTAAAATTTTATGTTAGTTGTTTATTTTGTTGTCCCCGCCACCCCACCCTTTCACCACACAGTGAGCCTCAACTGATTTTCCCTGCTTCCACAATCACCCCCACCACCCATACCCACTTATGTCATTGTTGTCAGCCACCACACACCAATCTCCATCAATGCAATAGGCCTCTGTGTGCCCCTCCATGCTCCCTCAGAGAATGCCAGGGAGGCCACTACAGTCATCCCCACAACCCGGTCAGTCCCATCTGTTCACTGTCTGGCACTACAGCCTCATCTAGGGCCTCCTCGGATGTTCGACACAGCTATTAATGGTGCACTAACACCCAAATGTCTTGAGGCCTACACAAATATAGCGTCAACACCCAGTAAACCGATGGTTGGTCATTGCAAAAGTTCACATCATGAATCCAGTTTGACAGCACGGGCAGTGGCCGGCTACCCCATTTTTTGCCACTCTGAGTCTTGCGAGCACCAGAAGCAGTGCTGTTAGTTTCCGGTCAGGCACCGGTACGTCCTTCACCTAGCCCAGTAGGGCCATCAGTCACTGGAGCTTTGGGGGCATGCCCACCATGTCACCCTTCTCTCTTTCCACCTTCTTCCAGTATTGCCTGGTCCCGCGACAATCCCATGTTATGTGCCAGAAACCCGCCTTTTGTGCTCCACATCTCTCACTCTGTGATGAATCTCTTGGTCCCAGTCTGTGTCATTTTGCGGGCGTGTGGTATAACCTGTGCAGGTACTTATAATGAATCAATGTGTGCAATTGGGGGACAGAGGTCCTATTTGTGCACAGCAGTGTGTCCACTGTGTGTCTTCCATTGCCTTCTTGCTACCACCAGGGTGACTTGGAGAGCTTTTTGGAATGCTGGATATATGCGTGAGACCAAGTGTCTGGGGGATGGCGGAAGTACAGACGTGCTCTAGTAGTGCAAATGTGGGTGGCTGCTGTGGAAAGGGTGGGCCCCATTCTTTGTGGGTGCCCTCAGCCTATGATAAAGGAAAATATCCAATGCTGTATGCATATCTTGCTCCGTGATGACGACCAGGGAAATAAAACTGCCCCCTTGATAAAGGTCTCCTAGACAACTAAGGCCCAGTGTTTGCAGTCGTCATGCCATGGAGTTATCCAAGTTGGCGGCAGCATGGGGTTTCATACTAGAGGGACGCTAGGGGCAAACACAAGATTCACTCCACCTTGGTTAGCAGCCGCCACCAGGACCCCAACGTAGCTACAGCTGGATAAATGTCCTAACTTGGGCACTTAATATCTGCTCAGACATATCGGTTGAGTTGGTATGGAGCGACTTTGTCACCCTCAACTGCTACGTGTGGTTGGTAGAGATTTGGGAAATGTAATGTACGTTCTGCACAGCCCTCCTCTCTCATACTGGAACTTCAAAGTTTCCCATTTCCTCCAAGCCTGTCTTCCAGCTCACATCACCCTCGCTAGAAGGGACTGCATTTACTGAAAGAAGGCTGTGTTTATCAAAATTGGGATATTGTTAAACACAGTCAGCGCCTTACCGTAATTTTCTCTAACAATTTCTTGCATGTCCCTGCTAATTTAGATCCCCAAGTATCTAAAGGGCTCTGTGTTCCAGACTAGTGTGTAGTCCAGGTCCCCCTGTTCTCTGCAGTCTGTAAAAGGCATCATAAGGGATTTGGCCCAGTTTATCATTAGCCCCGAAAGGGAAGCAAAGTGAATGAATGAATGTATGAGGGGTGCTGTACTAGTTGCTGAGTCTTTGATGTAGAGTGTGAGATCATCAGAGTACAGTGATATCAAAACCCTCCTATCGCTGAATGAGAGTCCCCTCTCCAGGTGGTGCAGGTGCAGCGTGGCACTCAGTGGCTTCATTGCCAATGCAAACAAGATGGGGGGCAGCGGGCATCCCTGGCGTTTCCCCCCAGCCACCTGAATCAGGGCAGACACAGCTCCGTTCTGCCTCAGCCTGGCTATCAGGTTTCTTTTACACATAGAAATGATAGGCCCACCCTAATGAGTCAAACTCTTGGTGGCATCTAAAAAAACCCTGCTGCTGCAATGTTGGGATCTGTATGATGCAGTAGCACAAACAGTGAGTGCAGGTTGTGTGACATGGATCTACCAGGTATGGCTCCCGCCTGGTCTGGGTGGATCAACTTCAGCACAGGGGGAAGTAATCTGGCTGCCAGTATTTTAGTTAATATTTTGTTGTCCATGTTAATAACCAAGAGTGGCCTATTTGAGTCCGGGTGTGTGCTCTGTTTGTCTGGTTTGAGGACTCTAATCATCAATGCTCACAGAGGGAAGAAAGAAACGTCCTCTATCTGTACTGCCAGCGGACAAGGTTGACAGCATCTGTGGATATTCTTTGTAAAATTGGGGCAGTAGCCCATCAGGTCCCAAGGCTTTGTCGTTTGGGAGGCCACAGATTGTTTCGACTGTCTTTTCAACCACTATGTGTTGGTCTCAATATTGCCTCAATCCAGCCACACCGGTGCTATTGTCTCCGCCTGCAAGCTATTGAGGAGATGGGGAGCCTTCGGAGCTGAACAACTCCTGAAAGTACGTGCTGAATGTCAGGATTTCAGAGGTGTTATAAATTACTTCTCTACTACTAGTTTTTATCTCAGTGATGACTGAGCTGAGGTGGCTGTTTCATATAATAGTTGACAGAGCTCTGGGCCAGGTCTCTCGCCCTCCCCATGAGTATGGACCTTGACTTCTCTAGCCAGGTGATTGAGCTCACTCTATTCAGCCTCTTGAAATGCCTCAAGTGTCCATTGCTCCTCTGCGAGCCGTGCTGGGGTACCGTTGCCAGCGATTTGCTTCCGGCATGTTCAACTTTCCTTCAAGTCTGTGCAGAAGGGCTCTGATGTCCCTAAAGACCGCAGTTTGTTTAGAGACACATAAGCCACTTATCGCCACCTTGTAGATCTTCCACAGTATTCAGGGGCTGTCAACCGACTTAACATTTGTGTCAAAAGAAAAGCACTATCTCCTTTCGGATCCCTTTCCCGGAATACTTCATCCCTCAGGACCCAGCAGGGAAGCCCTCATGAAAACACCCCTGGGCCTCTCTGGCACATCTAGTTCTAGCATAATCAGGGCATGATCCAAATAGGTTCTTGGGAGATTCCGTGCACCAGTGGCCCATGCCCCTACACTCTTCGTGACCAGCCAATAGTCTAATCTGGACCATTTTGACCATGTGTTGGCCACCCATGTACCTCATCTGATATTTGGGGTCCTAACCCGCCAGATGTTCTTCAGTCGCCCTTCTGACATAATGTCTCTCAGTTGTTCAGCCGCATGGGCATGGGGACGCCGACCCTCTTATGATCTGTCGAGTTTCGGGTCTAAAGTAACATTGAGGTCCCCCCTCCAATAGTACAGCATCTGTTCCATAGGTCTGCGCTTTCTGCCATACCTCAAGAAAACAAAGAGGGGCTATGGGTCATAAATGCAGATAATCAGGACAGGGTGCGTGTACAGTAGCACATGTAGCATGATATACCTCCCAGTGGACAGACAGGGAGACCTTTGCAGATTGGTATCACCACTCCCCGCACATATATGGAGTACAATTGTGTGCTCTCTCCCTCTCGTATGAAGTCGATGTTGTGTATCTGCATTCAGGTGCCTTTCCTGATTTAGCACTATGTCTACATCAACTTGCTGCAGATACGCTAGAATGTGGTATATTTGTCGGGAATAGGTCAGCCCCTTTGTGTTCCAAGTTATAAACCTTGTCTCTTTTTTGTCTCTTGCCTTTCTATGGGTGTTATGGGTAGTGGCTGCTGGATCGTGGCCCGAAAAGCATTTTTCAGGTATCCCAGTCACCTATCCATTTTAATACCTCGGGATACTGCTCTGCGCTGTTTAGTGGGACGGAACACAGCACCCTCTGCAGATATCTGCAACTTACCTTGACGTGACTCAACTAGTAACCAATCACCCAATCAGTGAGAGCCGGGGGAGGTGGGACTTGTTATGGCACAATGTCTCCATGTGCGCTTCTTCCGTGAAGGGCACTCCTGTCAAGCACCATTGTTGGAGGGCCCATGGAGTCAGCACCAGAGCCGGTGCCCCGCTGACATGTTACAAATCTGTCTCAATGTGTGTGCTAGACTATGAGGAGGCGGTGAGGCGCTAGTGCCTGTCACTGCTGCATAGCCGGCCTCTTTGCAGGGCACTGTTTGAGGAATATAAGAAGGGCTCATTGGCAGCCACTGTGTGACTTCAGTGTGATTGCAAAAGGAGGAGCAGTGCCTATCCTGACAGGCATCACTTGACACATGGGAGTATCATTCTAAACACATGAAGTAAAATGCGGGTCCAGTGTGGATGCTGCTTGGAGCGCACCACTGTTCACTTTTGCATTGTCAGCACAGCACTCCTGAAGTTAATGGTTAAAAGGGGCGGGTGAGTTGGTTGTTTTTTGCAATATTCCATGTGTCTTCATCTCAAAACTACAAAGTCATGTAACATTTGTGAGGAATATAATATTCCAGCGCTCATGGTCTTCATTATATGCTTCAGCCACACCACACACATCTTCCTTTCCTTATGTCCCATGTCTCTTCACTTTCTGACTTATAAATGTGCCTTACTTTTGCACTTTCGCTCCCTACTCTGTTGTCTCCCTCTGTAAAGTCTTTTTAAGTCTCGCTCGCGTACTAGACAGCTGTGAGACTCTTGTCAGCTCACAGTGGGCTTAGATCCCACCCACCACTTCCAGCTGGTTAGCTGCACCGTGACTCTCATTTGCTTGATTCGTATTCATTGGCTTCTCTGCGCTTTACTTCCTCTTCTTTTGTTTGGCCCTCTTTTTGAATATGACTGAGATACTTGTGTCCTTCAACTTCTTTCATTTTGAGAGCTACTTTTTATGTTTCAGTACTTCATTACAGTCCATGTTTTTCCGGCCTGTCTCTCACATGTGCTTCTCTTCTCTCTGACGCTCTCTGTCACCGATCTGGGCTCATATTGCCCTTTCACGCCTGTGAGTTTCTCTGGCCTGCGTATTGCTCTCACCGATGTGTTTCTGTTTCCTTCCCACGCTCATGATGCCCCCTTTCACCCGTGTGCTTCTGTCACCCCGATATTTCTTTCATTCGAGTGCTTATGTTCCCCCCACTCTCCTCCATGATGCTCTCCGCCCTCATTCATTCATCTGCTTCTCCCCCACTCCACGTTGCTGACCCCTACAATCAACCACACGCTACCCCGACCACTCTGCTCATTAACATTTATTAAAAGAAAGTGCAGTGACCACCATTTTGCCAGCACCATTTTGCTGCCACGTGCATGTGTGCTTCACTCATACATGTGCTCCAAAATTACATGTCCCGAAGACCATGCTATTGTGCTTATTTTCTTTTCTTTTTCATCTTTCCTTCATGCTGCACAGAATCTGCTTCGATGCTGTACTGCATGAAAAAAGACATTGGCAGAGCCAATGGGTCTCTAAGGTGGGACATTTTGGCTTTGCCTTTTTAGCCATCCGTCCTGCTGTGTCTCCATCGTTTTTTTCATCCCTCCTTCAACCTCACACCCATCCTTTTCTACACCTAGTTTCCCGTCTTTCTGTCCATTTATCCTTCTTTCCATTCATTCATCCACCCTTCTATTTTCTGTTTATTCTCCATCCATCTTTGAAGCAACACATCCACCTCCCCCTCCATCCTCTCTCCAACCTTCTCTAAATACATTAATCTTTCCATCGGTCCCTACCACCCTCCCTCGCTTACTTTTGTGCAACCTTGTCCCATTTGATACCCCCACCCCACAGCTGCATTAACTATTGCTTTGCTGAGTATTTAGGACTTTCTGTTTGGAGGCCAGTGTCTTGGATTAATTGATTTATGTGACAAGGTACTACCAAGTGGCACTAAGCCACGTTGTTAAAAGTAGGGGGTTCATGACGCCCCTGATTTCAATACGAAAATGTGCAGATGTTCTTTTATTGTGGCCATATGATACTTAGGCTATCCATGTACTGATATGTAGATGGTGACATTGTTTATGTATATGCTGTAAATAGTTGGAAGTAGCTCCTGGCTCTCAGGCAGTCTGCTCTGATCAAGAACCACTGGGGACTGGGGAGGGAATTGGAAAGAATGGGAAGTATGGGTTTGTGTGTGTGCCTTACTCCATGTTATTTTTTAGGATTCGCCTGCCAGACAGTGCAAACTGTTTGGTTGCAAAAGACCTCTTGTGAACTTACAGTGGACTTAAAGCCGACCCATTGGTTGCCTTTTTTGTCACTCTGATTTGCTTGCTTCTTATTTGATGACTTGCCATCCTCTTTTTTTTGTTCTTCCCACCTCTGGAGCATAGCCTCTTTACGATTTTTGATGGGCTGATTTATTTTTTCACTGCTCAAATGTTTCTCTCAACTCATTTTTCTTCTTCATTCAACACAGAAGAGTACCTGTGTTTTTTAGCTGTCACCCATGTGTGCTGCTTTCCCTAAAGTACCCTTTCCCCACACTGTTTTTGCTTCTCACACCTCCCAGCTTGTCTATAAAAGCAGAGCAACAGACATGCTTGCTGAGGCATTGCTGAAGAGCAAGCTTTAAGGGTTGTTTTTGTTTTATCCACAGTATTATACATATTTAATTTACAAGCTTGCCACACGAAGGGGGTCATTATGACTCCCGATGGTCAGGTTGCCACCAGTGCAGCCGCCTTCCTGCAGCCCCCATTATGAGTTTCCCGCTGGGTCAGCAGGCGGAAAAAAAGTTTCCACCTGCTGGCCCAGCGGTAAACGGCCTACAGTATTGTCTCCGGTTCCTAATCGAGCCGGCAAAGCAGACAGTGAACTATGCGACGGGACTGACCAGGTGGTCCCCTGCACTGCCCATGCCAAGTGCATGGGCAGTGTAGGGGGCCCCCTGGGGCACTCTGCACCCCGTCTCTGCCAGCCTATACATGGCGGTGCTACCGCCATGTAAAGGCTGGCAGAGAAGGTAGGGAGTCGAAATCCCCAGGGCTGCTTGCAGAGCTGTCCTGGCAGATTAGGACTGCTAAAACCGCGAGACCCTCCTGTGGAGGAGAACTGGCAGTGCTGGCGGTCCAACCACAGCACGACCGTCGCAGTCATAATGTGGTAGTCAGACCGCCGCCAAAGTGGTCCAACCACCACTTTGGCAGCAGTCAGACCGCCACCGCGACCCTGACGGTCAATAGACCACCAGGGTTGTAATGAGGCCCAAAGTCTTTTATGGAGCTGGTGGAATGGCCATCCACTGCACTACCTCAGCTAGCACCTGAGGCAGACGCTGGACTCAGCATTATACTTTGGGAAGCTCATAAATCTGTTCCCTGGTCTGTTATAAAGGACCAAATGGCTGAATCCAGTGGAAAGTAAATTAGGCCTTAGCAGTAATTTTACTTTACATTCTGATATGTCCTCATTCATTTTAAATTCTGTTCAGTTATCTGAGTGAAAAGTATTTGAAAAAATAAACAATGCCATTCATAAAGGGTAAAAACATTGAATTCAATGTACAGTCTGAGATACGTAAAATATGTGTTTTCTTTTCCTACAGTATTCTGGAATATTTATTCCTTTTACTATTGTAAACAGTTCTTTATAGACAAACATTGGCTACGCCAACAGCTCAGCACTCACAAAATAACGGTGAGACCAAAGCTTAAAATTCCGACATAATCAAGAGAAAGGGGAGTTAGAAGTCTTGAGCATGGGACCACTCAACTCCCAAACCTTGTAAATGCAGGGATTGGAGCCATCGCTAGGTGTGCTGGCACGGGGGAACCCTTGACGAATGTGCGACTACATGGTTGTTCCTCCTCCAGTGCACCCTAAGGGGCCTTTTAGAGCCCCCATTTTAGGTACAGGGCCAAAAGTGTTTGGCTCTAGGAGTGCAAAAGTTGTGTTATGCATGTATGTACATGTAATTTCTCATTTACTTAAAACTGTGGATATCACAAAAAGCGTGCACTGAGAATATACCTATACTGATATCTGCTAGTTTGAGCCAGGAGACCTGGTGGGTGAGGGCTGAAACATGTAGACCACTATTACAGCTGATGTTCGGGGTTACATAATCAGTCCCCATTGACATCTCACCTGTTTTTAACCTTACCCTAGTACTAGTTCAGATGTAATTAAAACGTATTCCGGTCACCAAAGGAATTTTTATTATCCCAAGACAGGTCCCACTGGAAATTTCACTTAGAAGTACTAACTTTTCTGAGAGGTTGAGCCCACCCGACACACTGGGTGCTCTAGGTGAGGATTTGATGTTGAAGCATGCCACTAGCGGAAACTAGTGGGTGAGAGAAATGAAATCAGACTAATGTTGTAGAAGGGAGTTGTAAGACTGAAACATGGTGTACCATACAACCTCGAGGCACCCTGTAAGCCTCTTTGTATGCCTTGTAGAATGCTTCTCAGATAGTAGGCACATCCCGCTGGATGTAGGTGCTCAGAGAATCCATAAAGATGACCCCTGTAATGCTGGTCACGACAACTCTTTCAGTCTCCATGTGCGGCAGATACATCAGATTCTATAAAAGAGCATAAGGATGATTCTGATGCTATATGGTGCTATGAAAATTTCCCATTAGCCTTTATTTATTATTTATTTATATTGGCATGGTCCTATGAAAATACCCCAAACCCCATATTTATTATTTATTTATATTTATAGGGTGCTGTTGAAAATATCCAATGCACTTCTATAAAATGACAAAGCGTCCCACAAGAAACTATCATAATTTAGACCCCTTGTGTGCACACTGGCAAGCTAAGGGTGAGTTGCAAACAAGGGAAATTACACATTATTTTTTTTTATGCGTTGGAGTATATTCCTTCGCAGGCCTATGCTTGGGCTGAGTTGATGACTCTTTTGGCCCAACATAAGTATGTGGAGGAAAAGGACATCAAAACATCAACATTCAATTAAATTAACAGTATGGCTCATTTAGCCACACCAAGAATACTCCAAGCTGATATCCAAGGATGTTTATTGCATATTAATGCCCAGAGTGACAGAGATAATTCTCAAAACAAGACTGTAAAGATTCAGAATCATGAGTGGTTGTCTGAGCCTTCTAAAGAAGTTCAAACGAATTAACATAAAAAATGCTAGACACTCAATAATAGCTATACACACAAGCAATAGAAACATTTGAAATGGAGGAAACAAACATTGTCTAATTCTGTTAACCATTTAGCAATTCTAATTCTGCAATTCTCATAACCCTCTAAATTTGCAAGTGCATTTAGCATGTGCTGGAACAAGCAGATATGGGCAAAAAGGCAAAAAGCACAAACAAGACAAAAAGAATTTGTAAAAACGAAATCTGGGGAGACCTGTAACAAACTAAGGTTTGCAGTAAATAAGTAAAAATGGAAGGCATCTGCATTTCAGAAACTCAGTCAAGAGTCTTCTCTGTGTCAGGGGAAAATCTCTTTAAGTCTCGGCAAGGCGTTTCAAGGGGGCAAAGGACAGGGAGGACTTTACTTCTCAGAGTACAAGGGGTTACGCAAGAAGTGAGGAATGGATAGGATTCAGACCAAAGTCCAGTTGGGGAACGGCATATTAAAGTTATTCGGGCAAAATGATATGTCCATCCTTCATTGCATATGATGCAAAAAGTGAAAATGCCCAATGACAAGCATTCATACGTTTCAGACTGCAACATCAGTGAAAGTTCTCAGGTTCTTCATGTGAAACGACTTCCATATTAGCCATGGGCGTCAATTCACCAAAATGCCAGGTGGAGCAGAAGTAACATCACAAGCCCTTTGGCCTCCACTTTCGTTCACAGACACATACTTACACATACACACAAATTCACACTTACACACACTCACATAAACACGCTCTCACCCGCAAGCATGCACACAGCATACATTTAGAAGCATTTTTGGTTACCACAGCTGCCATGGAAGGGCACATTCAAATTTTGACTATACTAATAGTGAATAATATTTTACTTTTCACTATTACTGTATTAGAAAATTGACAGAAAACAAAGAGAGGGGACCATAACTGATGTCCATAAGGACGAGCTGCCATTGTGTTCCTCACACTGATTTTGCCACCTCTGAAGCCAGTCCTAAATGACGTCCATGATCTTAGCTCATCCATGCGCATTGAAACCATTGTATCCATATTTATTCCACAGGTACTGCTGTTCAAGATTAGTTCCCAAGCTCATTATGCATAAAACAATAGAATATCTATTTTTAAGAAACCATGAAGCAGGGCTTTTGCAGGCCTCCCTTAGGCTAATGCAAGTGAATTAGGACAGCACATTATTTTATACATTTTATATACATTTAGCATTCTAAACCATAAACTCAATAATAATAAGCCCTGTCAGTGTTTATGTTACAGTGAATTCAAAATGAAAAACTCTATTAACCCTTTCATGTAACTATAACGCATAACAGCATTCTTTAGATTTAAATGTCACTTTTAAAATATGAAATCTATTACTGTTCTAATGCAAACTGTAAATTAGCATCATTAAGTATAAGATAAAAACAAACTAATCTGCTAAACATAAACTTGCAATGCTATGCCACAAGTGTTACGTATAGATGGTCGCTGTGACATGGAGGACAGTACCACAATTTCTGCTACATCATATGCATGCATACGTAGCCCACAACTCCGGAAGGCCCATGCTGTTGTGAACTTGCCCTCAGGCACATTTTCTTGTGGCTGATGTCAGACGGGGGCAGGTCCCTCAGGCCCCCTCTTCACGTCCTGTAATCATAAACAGATACCTCCATATGCCCAGTCGGGGTTGTAGCCCCTTCAAATATTCAAAGCTGCAGGATACAAAATCAGTCAGAAGAGTCCCACATCCCCGCAGCCCCCTATGACCCTCCCACTCCCCTCCCCCAGACCTCCCGTTCAAAGGAAGATTCCATGCTCGATAAGTAGGCATAACAGGGCGGTATTGTCTGCAGGCTCCGGCCGCTGGCTGTGCTGTCTGACAGACCTGTAGCCCCCGCACAAAAGAAGTGTTATGGGGCTGGAGACAGCCATGCCACGTACCGGCCGCAAATGTGCCCCCCACACTGGGGAACAGATGAACAGAGGGCGGACAAAATCAGTCTTTAATGAACCCCTCCGCCTGGGCAGTCTATCACCGGCCTCAATAGCTTTCGCCTCTGCAGTCTCTGCTCACGCTGCACTCTAATTCTTCCCTTGTGCCTGGCCCGGCATTTCATCATGTAGCTCTGTGGTGTTGAAGGCTGAGTTTAAATATGTTACTTTCATAATAACTCCAAGATTATCAAGGTATTGACTTCAAGGTGCAGGCTGACAAACAAACAATGCAGTAGACTTCGCAAAGAAAGCCAAAAGGAATAATGTATTTGATTTCGCAATTATAAATTAAGAACGATAAATTCCACCGCACTCTTTTGTGGCTTCTCACACAGCTAGGCCAAAGCCATGTATCCGTGCAATGATGAACTGGCGCAGCTGTACTAACCTCCTTTGCAGTAATAACCGCTCCAATTCACAAAATAGGAGCCTTTGAGAATGCACACGTTTTCTCTAATGTACGAATCCCCTAAAAGAGATTGCGATGGATATTGATTTGCAATTGCAAGGGTATGCTCTAGGCAACCCTTCCAAAATGCAAATCGGTGTCCTATGTATTAATGGTTTGTCACTGGAGTTCTGGTAGCTAAATACTGAAAAGCTGCTAGACCCCAAGTTGGGGTGGTAGTTCATTTGCAAAGGGTAAGAGGACCCCTTTCCTTTTTGCGAATACTGAAACAAGTTCCAGTGGAGTAGGCAGTTGCCCAGAGGACTACTGCTAACTCTTATGGAAACCTTTTAAAAACAGAAAACTTTTTTTTAAAGGAAATGGCCTTGGTTTGCCTTCAGTAAAACTGATTATTGCATTAAAAAAATCTTTATTTAAATCCAATTAAAGTCATGGTGGTCTGCTGACATTTTCAGGCCACATTCCCTGTGATAGCTAGCCATAGAATCAGAGTCACAATTTGTGACCTATTAATGAGATAGGTCAGATTGCGACCTGCTCTCATTCGGAATTTTGGGAACTTGCCTATTGATACAAGGATCGGTTCTCAAAATACCACACTAGTTACAAACATACTGGTCCCCAATTGTGACCCGTTTTTTCGACCAGTGTATTAGGACATATGACATTAGGATGCTTATGTCACGCGTACATTTCTTAGAAAAATCCCTCATCACTGCTAGAGACATAGTAAAATTGTCGACAATGAACCTAAAACAGAACAGGAAAAGCTAAATATTTGAGTGAACTGTGCCATAGGGAGCACTTTACTGGTTTAACTTGTTGCCTTCCACGTTTGATTATGCATGAGGAGCTCTGCTTTATGACTTTTCCTAGTTACAGAATTTCAAAAGAAACTAGTTAGACCATGTGCATTTCCAAACAAGCAAAAATGTTCCACATCAAAGCGAATAACTAACTAATGACTTGAAAAATCAAGGTTAATAGTAAATCTTTTTCGCTGATGTACACGGGTTATTGTGGCAGTTTTGCTTCACGTTCACTACAATGGCTCACAATGGTATGTCTAATCAGACGTTGCACCCATTTTGTGAAGTCTTACTGGGGAGTCCCCTAATTTGCAGAAGGCCTCCCATTTGGCCATCCATGAAGAGTGTGGTAATGGACTGGTATGATGTCTGCAGAGCCTCATTATCACCGCTATTTGCCTTTCTATATTATTCTGAGAAAGTGTAATCCTGGGTGAGTGTTCCAGTCCCACAATGAACATCCAGGACAAAATGCATCTCATTCTCTTAGTATTTATGTGACTGTCACTAGAGGGGTCAACTAGTCAAAGCCAGCAGAAAAGCAGTAATGTACTTGGGAAAGAGAATATTTAACAATCTGTCTTTTATGTCTCAAAATATCGATTGCTCTTTTGTAAAAGTATAATTGTGATTATTCACTGAGTGTCAAGAATAGTCGCATATAGCTCTTGTTTTGTTTACCACATACCTCTTCTGCCCTTTCACAAATGAGCATTTATTTCAAACGCAGCCCAGTGCTCTTCTCCACCAACAAACTGGTGCTGACATGGTTTTCTTTGTTCCTCCCACACAGATCACAATTTGTAAAAACGTTTTGAGCTCTCCATCTTTACTAATCTTCTGTGATCTACCTCTCCTTTGACTTACCCTTTTCATCTACTACATGAAGAAACAGGATGTTAATGAACACATACTCAGACAATATCCAGCTGTATTTTTAAATTGTAGGTCCATCAGATGCATTAAGCCTAAAAACATTTTGGAGAAACATACAAATTCAGTGTCCTGATTATCCATGAATCTAAACCTAGAAAAATTTAAATATGTCCTCTTACACTCCAAAGATTCTCTTCCCCCTTTTCAAAAAATGTCTCACTCGACGTTGACTACTCACACCCCTTTGTCCCATTCTCAAACTTACTTGGTTACATCATAAGCCAAATGTGAAGACTAGGCTATCATTACATTCCCTGTCTTCTAAGGAGTCAAAATGCAGATTTATGCTGTGAATTATACCCTAAGGGGAACTTTGTTAGGTCCATCCCAAAACCCGGTTATATGAGGGATGAAGGGCTAGGGAGGTTGCAGTGGACTGAGGTGCGAGGGGCCAGAGCATCATTTAGCATAATGTGGTTGGAGAATGTGCTTGCAGTCATCAGTAACAAACGAAAGCACCACATGAGTCTTACCAGGATCTCTCCTGAAGTTACCAATACTTCAAAAGTATCTAAGAGACATCTTGAAGTCAAATGTGTTGGAGAAATGAGTTAGGGATATATGAAAATAGTATAAAGCTCCAGAATCAAGGGCTACAATGTGTCTGTACCCGCAGTTTTACAACTACTTAAAAACAACCTTTCGTAGGACCACACGCAGACTTACTGGGACAGAGTACCAGGATACCTGTAGGGACTGGCCCCACACTACATGCCCAACAGAAATCTCTGATTGGCAATAACACAATTTATCCCTAAACTTTCCTTCTAAAAGAACAAACACAGAGACACATATCTGGAAGTCAAGGTCTAACTGTGGGACAGAGGGACCCCACACTTCTGGGGAGACCAAAATACAACTGTTTCTGGAACAGAACTTTTGAATAAACCTCACAGCCCTACAGCCTGGTATCAAATAAGCACGTCTATACTGTAACATATGGCTTGTAACTTATCAGTAGCAACTATTTTAAGTAATATAATGAAATTCGAATTTTTAAGTTAGCTTTTTGGGTTAGAATGTGTGATAAAATGCAGACAGGTTAATTTTCTCCTATTACTATTTTAAGCACTGTAGAAAATAAACACACTAGGGGCCATATGTACTAAAGCGTTTTCCCATAGACAGAGAATGGGAAAAACCCTTTGATACATCTGGCCCTAGAAGTATTAATCAGTACCTGAACTATTAGAAAGGAAGGTTCAAAAGAAAGGAATCTGATCAGCTTGTCAATCCTTCCACTGAGTTCCTATTCCCTTGGTGCCTCTATCGGTTGTTCTGTAGTATGTCAACGTCAACACCAGAGTCAGTGAGGACTGCAAAAGTAGCTGGAGTACTCATACCTCTCCGAGTTTCATGTCCTAAGCCATAGCGAGACATCTTTTTAATCCAAGCTCTAAGTCTCTCCGCCAGCTCACCCGTTTCCGAGGGGCAGATGCTGCGAGAAGTGTCGTAACTGAGTGTGCTAGCCAAGATATTGGTGCGGTTGAGAGCCAGGACCTAGAGGCAAAGACAACTCCAGTGTGGCTTGTGGCCCCTGACAATGTCAGAGTCCTGGATCCTGGGCTTTGGAGCCAGAGAGGTGCTTGTGATACCCCAAATCTTCTAAGATTCCTCCATCTTGAGATGTCACATTCTACATATTTCATCATACTAGTAATCGGGTGGTACATTAATGAGGTTTGTAATTGAGACATTGGCAAGATTTAAGGGTAAGGGTCAAGGTAGCAGTGTCAGGCAATGGTTGCAATAACAACAATAGTAATCATTTCATAACAGTCCTAGTCAAACGGCAATAACTGGAAAACAGGCAAAGTGGAAGGGGTTCCTGCCTGAGGCTGCAGACCATGTGTGCAGAGGGAATTAACTTAGTAAGATAATACCTCTTTTACACATATTAAATGCTTACACTATTAGCATCGCCTGATTTATCAGTGACTTTTTGATATATATTTTATCTCCTATATAAGCCGTAAATATTCTCTAATTCTAACATTGGTTATTATAGTGAGGACAACAAGAATGAAAGACCGCAAACTTGCCAATGAGATCCAGGATGCCAATTTAGATTCCTTTTGATCCGTAATTCATGCACCACAGACTGTCTTACAGATTGAATCCCCTAAGGCCAGACAAGCAATAAACCATGAGACCTAGGTCTTATTTCTGTGACTCATCTGGACCTTTCTACTGCTTCTTTTTTATTTTGCAAGCCAGAAGATCAAAGACATGGCATAAGTCCAACACTTTCATCCACTTTTTCACCATCAGTGCTACTTTTAAGTGTTACAATTGCTGATTCTGCTAAGGTCAAAAATAATATTACATCATACTTCACAAGTAGAATGCTGCAAGACCATGTAACAGCTGAGAAAAAATGTGGCATTGCCGAAACATTATACCTATACCTCATGTTGCAAGAAGTACCAAAAACATAAGGGAGACAATAGAAATAATTGATGACTCATATTTTGGAAGACTTTCTTTAACTGATATGGTTATAGGTGCACCAAACAATAAGGCCCTTGTTGATAGTTGATCAGGAAGATCTCCCCAATAGTTAGTTGGGCCCTTTGCTTGGTCAAAAGATGTATTTGACCAATTACCTCAAAAGCACACCTGTATTATTTTCTTCTTTTCCCTTTATACCTCAAGGAGTTCTCATGATATTCTTAATATGGAAACCTTTTAAAAAATAATCACATCCTAAAGGGTTAGGAAAACATCTCTTCACAGGACATTTTAGCTGTAAAATATTTGGAACAAAATGTGGTCACAGGAAAAGAAATCACAGAAACTCTGTGGACAGCACCGACGCTAGTAAAGGCAAATTCCATCAGAATGAGATGCTACTAAAATGGGGTATTAAGGGTAGCATGCTTATTGAAGATCATTACCCCATAAGTTTAGAACTACCAGGGGAAGGAAACCAAAGCAAGAAGTTGCTGACATCAAGGTCACCTTTAGGTCATATTGGGGCCCTAGTACAAAGCAAGCAAATACTGACTATTGGTCAAACACGAGGATTCATTTGAAGTAACAGAACATGGAGAAGAAAATCTTTTAACCATCAGATATACAAAATATTAGCTTACAGCACTTTACTCCTGGAAATGAGACATGCAGAATGGACATTTTTAATTTCTACCTTATCATAAACATGAACTGAGGAATATTAAAAAAAATGGTTCTAGGAACATCAATAAATATAAGTGCAAAAAAGTAATATGCAAGTCTCTAGTAAATTAAGTACAAGGTCACACAAAATAATGCTTGAGCTAGATTTTGTTGTTGAAGAAAATGCTTTGGGCATGTAGGAGCTTGTAATTAATGGCGTTATGCCTTCTAAAGAATCCCTATCCTTTACTACATTGTTGGCATCATGTGGTCTCTGGAGCCTAAATGGGTGCACACCATTTGACATTCCAGCTAATAAATCTTATAGGGAGACGTTTGAAAGAATTTTAATTGATTACGTCTTAACTGGTATGGAGTGTTGGAATACGGTTTTTGATTTGAGTGTACATTCAAGAGGCAAAAGTGACCACAAATCTTTAATTGCCAAATTGCTATTGCCAGGTCTGTAGTTCACATCTAATAATCAGGAGTATCACCTGACATCCCAAATATTAGTGTTGAAGACATGTCTAAGGCCTATTAGAGGGATGCCAGGCAATCAAGATGCCCTAAATGCTTATGTTGAAAAGACTGCCCAAGACAAATTCATATAAGTGATTTATCACACAGAAATTGTGGACAATGAATAAATAAACAATGTTTGTGGATTCCATAAGATTTATACTTAGACCTCTCAAAACTATCATGATTTCAAGCAACTATAAAAAAATCAACAAACAACTTTAAGTGGTATGACGAGGTATGTTACAAGAAGACTAAAATCCTTTGGGAGCCCTTAGATATAGACAAATGGCTCCTGATGGGAGTTGATTCTAAAACAACTGAGAAAAATATACAAATTCCTAGTAAAAAAAATAACAAGAAGCATCTGCAACATAAAGTCTGGTACATGGTGAAAATAGCTGTACTTGAGAAAGGTACCAGAAAATTCTAGGCCATAGTTAAAGGTGGCACAGCAGCCAGCCAACTAACTTGAACCAGTGAGTGGGGCCGCAGAATAGCTTCCACATTTCTCCATCCGGCATGGTAATTGTAACAATTCAGAAAGAATTTAATGAACAACTTGCAAAATCTTATTTCCAGGAGCTCCAGGAGCTGGACTAAGATGATTATTTATATTACAGGATACAATAGAGGCAATCTGCTTCCAGAAGTCCAATAAAGCACCGGGTCCAGACTGAGTTCCCACCAATGTCTTTCAAATAAATTCTTCTGTAAGGGCTCCTATTCTCAAAACATAATGCCATAAGGAACACAAGAATGATCCCTGAGTTCCATAGGATGCCTATTATAGTGCCAATATTTAAAAAAAAGTCTCTTGTACAGACCTGGGGAACTCTCATCTGATCTTTGTTGGACAGGTGGGCAAAATCAATGGAAGGTTATTGCTTAACTATATTCAACATTGGGTTGAGAAACAACAGATCATGTCTTATCTCCAGGAAGAATTCAGAAATGGAATTGGCCCTGCCGACCTGGCAATGGGAATATATTTGCCCTGTACTAAACATGTAATGATGAAAATGTGAAGGATGATTTTGATTTAGTCAACAGAACTCTTCTTTCTTCCATCCTGGTTGTCCAGATCATGCCTATGAAATTACTACTTGCTTTTGAAGTGTCTCTACTATAATTCCTCTACCATGGTTATACATCATGAGAAGGAAGAATGTGGCAGTTAATTTCCCACCAAAGTAGGCATTAGAACAATGGTTGTATCCTGGCACCCACATTGTTTAATTTATATATAAATGATGTGGACAGCTTTCTTATGGACCCAAATCTAAATACCTTAATAATGGGTGAAGAAAAACATTGGCATATTCCTCTTTGCGTATAACGCTGTCCTGTTAAAAAGAACTGAGTGTGCAATGCATGGACTACTGTGGGTCTTCATTCACTATTGCAACAGTACACAACGTACTACTAATGTTAGGAAAACTAAGCTTATGATCATGAATTAAATGAGTAAATTGAGAAAAGCTTTTGAAATTAATGGAATACCACTGGAGGATTATTGGAGCTCCTTCCATAAAGTTAGCCTTTGAAATTTCTAAGATGAAAACTGTTGCTTCTGTTCCTTATACAGCTGTGGGGTCATGATTGTGGGTTTACGGATTTTCACAAGATCGAAACCCTTGGGCCACTGTTACATGTTTGGTCCTGGCACCCCAACAGCAGCTTTAAGATTTGAACTGGGCTTTCTCAGTAGTAGTTTAACTATGAAGGGATTTAAATTATTTCCGTGGCTGAAACATGTAGAATTTACCCTGAAAACAATAGGCTGAGTAAAGTACTTTAATGTTCCCAAGGTGTATAGTCCCCATTTAGATCTAACCCAAGCAGAAGCTAAGAGAAGTCTTCATGTGAATTTCATACTGGGTATTTTACCTGGATATTTTTCTTAGCTTCCACTCAATAAAAGAAGCAAAGATAAATATCACTCTGATCTGTTCACGTGCAATTTAGGTGGACGAGAACCATTTCATGCTATTCTGTATAAAACCCTGCCCCTAAGTAAACAGATGCTCAGCCATTTGTTCCAAAAATATAAAGTAAGGTATTATAATGAGGCAATGACTTTGTATCACTGAACTGATCTAGCATGTATTTCTTTAATGGTTGGTGGCAAGATACAATTGCCTCAGAACAGAGTCTCAGGAGAATTATATTTATCTATAGTTTATTTTTGTTATTTGTTATCTTAATTTTACTAAGCGTTTTTTTACCATTAGTATCATGGAGCTATGGGGAAATTACTAGGCGGGATATGTACCGCTAGGAACCAGGGTATGCATGCCTAAAGAGCCAAGTTTTGAGTTCTTTCCTAAAGCTAAAGTAGTTTGTGTAATAACGTGAGTTTACAGGAATAGAGTTCCAGAGGAAGGGAGCTACAAAAGCGAATCCACTGCCTCCCATTCTAGTCGTCTTAACTCGAGGGATGATCAGGAGAGAGGAGGAAGATGTATGCACTCCCCAAACTAGACAGTACTTCTTTAAACGTTCCCCTAGAAAAGATGCAATCTCTCCCAGGATTGCCTTAAAGGTAAGACAATAGACTTTAAATTTAATCCTCAGTTCTAGGAGAAGCGATTGGTGTTCTCTGAGCAAAGGGATTGAGGCCCGTATTTATACTTTTTTAGCGCCGCGTTTGCGCCGCTTTTTGACGCAAAAGCGGCGCAAACTAACAAAATCCAATTGGATTTTCTAAGTTTCCATTGCTTTTGCGTCAAAAAGCGGCGCAAATGCGGCGCTAAAAAAGTATAAATACGGGCCTGGGTGTCTTGGAGAACTGTGGATCAGCCTTACTGCTTTGTTCTGAACACACTATAGCCTGTGAATCAGTTTTTAGAGGTGAACTATGTATAAGGAAGTAGCATAGTCAAGTTCGAAATGATCAAGCCATAATTACTGTTTTTAACTCATCCTGGTAAAAAATATGGCTATTTTTAATCTTTCTCAAGATAAAGAAGCAGGTAGAGATTACAGCACCACTTTGTGGTTTTAAAGATAGATTTCCATCGATAATTATTCCACAACCTTTGGTTTGACCCTTCAGTGTGGGGGTCGGGTTTAGTTCTACTGGTCAGTATAGTTGATTCCACTGACAGTCCTTGTTTTTTAAGATGACGATTTCTGTTTTGTCTGTGTTTAATTTCAGTTGATTCCTGGTCATCCATTCCCAGATAAAGTACATGGTATAATGGACTGTTTCCTGTGAGATAGTCTAGCCATCCAGGTGAAATAGAATCTGGGAATGATCAGCATAGCTGTATATAAGACAATCTCTTTTCCTGAGTTCTTTAATGAGAAGCCTCATATAAATATTAAAGTGTAGGGGAAGAGGGATAAACCCTGAGGCACCCGACACATCACCTAAATTGATGTGACTTTGAATGTATAAGGTGCTCTGCCTGTGAATGATTGCGTGAGAGTGATTTGATTCATTCAAGTGTGGGGCCTTTTAATCGAGCGGCCTCCACACAGTCCACCAAGATTTTATGGTCGACCTTGTCTAATGGCGCCAAAAGATACAGTATTACCAGAGTCACATTTTGTCCATTATTCCATGCCAATCGCATGTTGTTGAGTACCAATATCATGATTCTATAGCCGATTGAAATCCGGCTTGAAAAGAATCAATGAAATTGGTTTCATATAGGTAGCATGTGCCACATGAGCCTCCAGAACATTAGAGGAGAATGGCAGAAGTGAAATTGGATGATAATTTTTCAAATTCAATAGATCTTCACCCTGCTTCTTTTGTAGCGGAATTATAATACCCTCTTTAAATGAACTGGGAACTATCCCTAAGGCCAGGGATTCATTTTAAAAGGATTCTAGATGATTTTGTATTGCAGGCTGGACAGATTTCAAAATTCAAGAGGGGCAAGGATCTCAAGCAGATCCAGATTTTACCTTGCACATCAGAGAAAGTAGACAATCTGTGTTGATAGGGGAAAAGGTAGCCTTTGCAACAGGATTCTCTCTTTTTTTGTGCATAGAATATCCAACAAATTACAGAGGTCTTGAGTAGGAGCCATTGTCAGGATAATTTTGTCAGGTACCATCAATTCCTGCTATGTTTTAAATTTATCCTTCTGTTTATAGGAGGATTCCACGATCCTAGGTGCAAGAAGGTGGTTTTAGTTTGATTGAGAAGTAGTATATATCACATCCTCCCATTCTTGAAGTTATATCTGGCAGTCTCAGAATAATCTCCATGCCAACAGCGTTCAAGCTGGCATTATTTAAGCATGCATGAATGCGTGCGTGTATGTGTTTGTATATGTTGGGGATCAGGGTGGGGGAGGGGGGTCCTGCAACCTTTTGGGGGTGGCAGGGGTGGTGGGGGGTAGGGGAGGGAGTTGGGGCGGGGGTTGAGGGTGGGGGAGACCCCTATCAGTGCCAGGGAAGGGATCCCCTGGCACTGATAGTGCTTACCGCCATGGATTTCATGGCGGTCCCAAACCGCATGAAATCCATGGCGGTAAGCCGCGGTCAGGCGGGTTGGAATACCGCCGGCGGTATGTGTCGACCGCCGGGCTAGAGACCCAAGTCTCCAGCCCGGCGGTCGTTACCGCCGTGGCGGTCGGAACAGTGAAGCGGCGGCTGTGCCATGGTCAGAATACATGAAAAAAGACCGCCAGACTGTTGGCGGTCTTACCGCCGCTTCACCGCCGACTGCCAGGGTTGGAATGACCACCTATATATGTCACTCACTGCTATCATTCATTGACAGAGGTCTTGAGTAGGAGCCATTGTCAGGATAATTCTGTCAGGTACCATCAATTCCTGCTATGTTTTAAATTTATCCTTCTGTTTATAGGAGGATTCCACGATCCTAGGTGCAAGAAGGTGGTTTTAGTTTGATTGAGAAGTAGTATATATCACATCCTCCCATTCTTGAAGTTATATCTGGCAGTCTCAGAATAATCTCCATGCCAACAGCGTTCAAGCTGGCATTATTTAAGCATGGCATCTTTTAATTGCTGAGAGAACCAAGGAGCCTGTCTGGTCTGGGTTTTAGCTTTAGGTTTAGTTAGCAGACTATGGGGGTCATTCCAACCTCGGCGGTCTTTTCAACAGACCGCCAAGGGACCGCCGTATGGAAGACCGCCAGTGCTGGCGGTCTTCCGCACGGGCCATTCTGACTGCTGGCAGCGCTCTGCCCGTTTCCAGACGAAGAGCCGCCAACAGCCATACTGGTGGCAGGCGGGGAAGTGGCGGTAGCTCCACCGCCACGCCAACAGAACACCGCCCAGCGAATCACGACCTGTTATTCGCTGTGGCGGTGTTCTGTTGGCGTGGCGGTGTCAGCGGAGCTGCCCCCATGGGTCCCGTCCCCTCCCGGAGGATCACCGGAACAGGTAAGGTGATCGTCCGCTAGGGAAGAGGGGTGGGGGGATGTTGTGAGTTGTGTGCGTGCATGGGGGTGTGCGTGTGTGTATGTTGAGTGGGCGTGTGAGTGCGTGCATGAATGCGGGGGTGTGTGTATGTGCAGTGTGTGTATGTGCATGTGTGCGTGCATGAATGCGTGCGTGTATGTGTGTGTATATGTTGGGGATCAGGGTGGGGGAGGGGGGTCCTGCAACCTTTTGGGGGTGGCAGGGGTGGTGGGGGGGTAGGGGAGGGAGTTGGGGCGGGGGTTGGGGGTGGGGGAAATCCCTATCAGTGCCAGGGAAGGGATCCCCTGGCACTGATAGTGCTTACCGCCATGGATTTCATGGCGGTCCCAAACCGCATGAAATCCATGGCGGTAAGCCGCGGTCAGGCGGGTTGGAATACCGCCGGCGGTATGTGTCGACCGCCGGGCTAGAGACCCAAGTCTCCAGCCCGGCGGTCGTTACCGCCGTGGCGGTCGGAACAGTGAAGCGGCGGCTGTGCCATGGTCAGAATACATGAAAAAAGACCGCCAGACTGTTGGCGGTCTTACCGCCGCTTCACCGCCGACTGCCAGGGTTGGAATGACCACCTACATATGTCACTCACTGCTATCATTCATTGATTATACTCTTCCGTGACTACAATGATGTTCATTTTGAAGTTCCAGTAGAGTTGATTAGGGTGCTTTTCATGCTTTCTGTATTACCTGAGAGACACTTACTAGAATATTTTTGTCCAATAGTGCAGTTGTTACTTTGAGAGGAAGAAGGACGCCCACATTTAATCAAATGATGATCGGACCAGCTGCACGGAGACACTTCCAGATTGATAACCTTAGAATTTAGGCACATATTCATACTTTTTTAGCGCCGCATTTGCGCCGCTTTTTTATGCAAAAGCGGCGCAAACTAACAAAATACAATTGTATTTTGTATGTTTGCGCCGCTTTTGCGTCAAAAAATGATGCAAATGCGGCGCTAAAAAAGTATAAATATGGGCCTTAAGGTCCACAACAGATCCAAGGATTTTCCTTTGATATAAGTATGGAGTAATATACGTTGGTAAAATGTTAAACTGTTCATTAGGTTGAAGAATTCTTGGCCCTTACACTCACCATTAGTGTCATTGCCTGGGTAGTTGAAGTAACCAATTAAGAAAATCTTGAAATTGTTGACCAGCAAAGAGCATAAGATACTTTAAAACAGTTGGGGCAAATCCGACATGTAATTAGGAGGGCAATAGGTAACCATAAAGGTCAGTATCTGATTGTTTACCGGAATTTTTGATTATGAGTAATTCCACATTCAGTATTATTATTTTGAATTGGAGAAGAGATGCTTTGAATTTTTGATGAACAATCACTGCCACCCCTCCACCCCCCACCTTTCTCATTGCCCATCCCATTCGCCTTGTAAACTTCATACAAATCAGGTAAGGCGGCCAATAACTCTGGGGTGGTTTCGCCTCATAGCCAAGTTTCAGTAAGCAGTAGGATATCTGAACGGTCAGCATTGAGTAGGTCAAATATCTTCGTTCTGTGCTTTACTAATGAGCAAGTGTTTAGATAAGTGACGTGTAAGTCATTCAGTGTGTTTGATGGAATGTAGCTGTCAGCTCTATGGTTCTTAATCTCTACCAGGAAAGTAGATGTTGGTGAACTGTCAAGTATATTTTTATGCTTCAATATATTTGCTATATTATTACTAATACGGGAGAACTCTTAGCTCACAACAGGAATACCTATTTGTTAGGGCATAATGGCTGGTCCAAGCCAGGAGCGGATGGGTGCAAATGGCTTGCCATTGTTAAGTTGGGCAGGACGGAGGAGAATCCAGCACCTAGAGTGTGTCTTCCAGAAAATGGCACCTCTTGCTGTGCTACCGGAGGAGTGGGAAAATGGCTGCCACCTCTCCCTCCAAGTATCGCCGCAATTGAATTCCTAGGTCCAGAACATGCAAAAAAAACACACTTTAATCCCATTGGTTTAAAAGAAAATAGCAGCAAAGATTTTAGAGCAAATTTTGATCGTGCAACTCATCAATATTACGGTGTGCAAATGAGTAATAAAATTTAGAAGAAAGAGTTTTAGATCGATTTTCAGCAGTTCATTTCAAATAAGCAATAAGACACTTAACAATCATTTTTAGCAGAAGGGCCTAGATTTGTCAGCAAAATAGTAAAGCTCCACTTATATTGCTCCACATCTGCACCACAGCTTGCATGAAATAGGGCAAGACAGAGAGTCCAGCATCTAGAGCGTGCCTTCCAGAAAATGGCACCTCTTACTGCGCGGCTAGTGCAGAGCTGAAATGGTCACTGCTGCTCCCTCCAAGTAGCGCCGCAATTAAATTCCTCATCTCAGAACAAGCTAAAACTACTTCAAAAATAACGAAACCCCTAAAAGTTAATGATACATTGTTTTTTAAATTTAAGGGTTGTTTTTATTGGCTATTAGGGCTTCAGGGTGGATATTCACTGTAAATTAAATGATTGCATTTTTATACCCAAATTTCTATTCAGATTCATTATGTGATTGATTCTTTTTTCATTTGAATGACATTTTGTACAGTTAATGATTTACCTGGTTTAACTGTTATTTAATTTTAATTGTATGGCTTTTTTAAGATGAGTAAATTAACAGTCAAGTAAAGTCAGTTACATAATCAGTGACAAAGTAAGGGTCAGAGTTAGGAGCAACGACCAAATGGTTGATCAAAATCACACAGAGTCTCTGGTAGAGCATAGCATAGCCAATGCTGATGGAGGAATGTCCTAAATACCAATTGGATTAGAGACAGGTTAACAAGCATTTGCAATGCAACAGGTCTCGTGTTTGCTCGAGTTAGAACCTTTAGCGTTGTAAATTCCTAACTGGACTTTTCTTGCCACATAAAATGAAAATGAAAAGTAAAACAGTTGACATAAGCAAGCCGATTCACAGCGCCACGGCTGCCATGAGCATGAGAGCGAAAGAGACACACAAAAAGAAAAAGAAGCTCCCTCTCAGTCAAACAAATCGGCAAAAGTGCAATTATCCATGTAACAGGGTTGATGGCAAAGGCGGTAACAAAACTGGCCCAAAGAGGGACAAACATAAAGCACCTACCAATGATAACAAAGGATTTTTGAAAGGTAAGCCCATGAATGATCGATAGTGATGGGCGTGTGGTGGGCGTGGTTAAAAGCCCACAGATAGATTACAACAGGCCAGAGCACTTGCGCGCTCAACCTAAAAAGGGTAACAGGCAGTTAGCTTTGTGATTTCCTGCACAATAATTGTTCCCCTTGACCCAGTACCAGTGCAGGACACAAGCAGATATTTGTGGCAGGCAGACACAAGTATCTAAAAGTCGCTGAAAAAACAATCATTGGGTGAGCGCTAGTGAAGGACACTGTGGCGAGAGATTCGGAGTCGCAGATTGACCCAGGCCAGGAGACGCCATCACAAGAACCTTTGGAAGAGGCGGGCACATCTCCATACATTGCTTTAAAGAGCATTGCGGGCTCCCATTGTATTGGGAGCACTAGTGAAGGACACATATGGCGAGGTACTCAGAGTCCCAGATTGACCCGCGCCAGGAGGTACCAACACATGACCCTTGGGAGGAGGCAAGCACACCTCTCTACAGCAATGCAAAGTGCGTCAAGGACTCCTGTTATGTGGTGAGCACTAGTAAAGGACACTGCGTGGCAAGGGACTCGGAGTCCCAGATTGACCCGCACCAGGACGCGCCACCACAAGTCCCGTGGGAGGAGGCAGGCACACATCCCTGCAGTGCTTTAAAGCACATCACAAGTTGCTGCTGTGTGGGGAGCGCTAGTGAAGAATACTGTATGGCGAGGGACTTGGAGTCCCAGATTGACCTGCTTCAGGAGGCGCCATCACGAAGTATCATTCAATATTCTGAGCTGTGCAACCATGATAACAATGTTGATTACAGCTATGAACAATAAACACATCCAAAAACGCTTTAACAGATACAGGTCACCCCTAATTCAAAAGGCTTTTCAAATAAAATGACCACTTCTGCTGGCTCCTGATTAGTAAAAGCAACAGAAATTGCTTCCAGACCCAACATTTCAAAAGAGGATCTTCCATTTGATCGAGCTTTCTCAGGGCAAGCGTCTAAATGATTGAACTCTTTTCAATACCCTTGAGACTAAATGATTCATTCACTCATTAGGCACTCACTAAAAGCCACTGTCTTAAAACATGTCTCAGTCAACCTCTTAATAAATCTTGCTCCTCCAATCTTACTAAAGAAAAGTTAATAACTGAATCTGATTTTAAAATGATATCTCATCTGTCATCAAAGCACTAAACTTGTTCAACTGCCTCAAAGTTGCTTAAGGAAGTGGTTCCCAACCTGTGGTCTGGGGACCCCTATGGGTCCGCAAAGCCTCCTCAGGGGGTCCGCAACTGCTCGGAAGATTAAATAATATTAAAAGATTTGTTCCTCAGCTTTCAGTAATGACTCAGTGGGGCGGGGTCTCCCGGATTTCAATAATGATTTAGTGGGGTCCCCGGGTTCCAGTAATGATAAAGTGGGGGTCCACAGAAGTCAAAAGGTTGGCAACCACTAGCTTAAGGTGTAAAAAGCCAGATCTGGTAATCAAGTTAATTGAAGTGGTGCAAGATTAATTTTTGGAATATATTCTTAGGTCAATCTGTTGCTAAACCCCGCCTCTTTTCATTATTACCACTCCTGTAAAGGGTCTCCTGATGATCCTGTGTTTCTGCCAAACTCTAGTGTTTCTTGTACCCAGAAATGGCTGTAATTTCTTGTGAGGCATTCTGAGGCTTTTTGAGCCTGTTTGCTTCTGACTCCCTACAGGTCATAAGCCACAGAGAGATGCTTTTCATACTTCGCATGTGCTGAGGGACAGGCTGTTAAACCTGAGAAATCTAGAGTTAGAAGATATTAGCGCAGCATACACAGGATTATGTACCCCCAACTGCACATCATAGGGATACCTTAAGTTTCAAAAGAGGTAAAGCATTACCTTATATGTAGATGCCTGAGGCTGAATGCTCAAGGACTTTATAAAGATGTGTATCTCCAGCGTCACGTGCAATATCTTAATTATGTACCCAGTTAAGGGTAAATTATCCCACGCAACCACTGGACCTCCACCTTCTCTCCAGCATTGGTGTGTGGGAGGAGGCTGGGCAGGTGTGCGTATCCACTCTGGTTGGGATGGCCTCTCCGCTCTGATATGCTGTTGGCTGTGGCTGGATCGACTGGCATGGTTTCTCCTCAGCGTGGTTGTGGCCAGCTTAAGTGGCCTCTTCTGTATGACCCATTAGTGGATTCACTGAGCCAGCTCTGCAGTTTCTCATCCCTGAAAATTGTAGTACTAGAATGGACAACTCCTCCACACACTTGCAGGCCAGTTCATTGTTTGGAAGGGCTCTCTACTACTGGTGAGATGAGGCGCACTGACAGCGACTCCCACTACTAGCTTGTAATAGGTTACAGGAAGAGAGTAGTGGCACAATTTGGTTTTATTACAAGGACGTTCTGATGTCAGAAGGTACCTAGAATATTAAAAAGGGCGTCACATTCTGCAGACGCCGCTGTTATAGTGTTCTTATAAAAACTCAGAAGTGATGTCAGAGTTAGCCTGCAGTATGTAGATTACTTATAGATGTTTATTTAGAGATTGTGCCCTACCATGCAGTATATATGGTATATGTTTAGTTAACTAGCTCCGTATGCATTTTCCTGTAAACGTTGGTGACAATGATGCGCAGATATGCTGAGGCTTCCTTCCTCCGCTCATTTTCGACGAATAAACTGCCTCCCCGCGGCTGTCAGTGCTGTCATTAATCTCGAGTTGTGCTTGCATGCATTTCTGCACTGGAAAATTACAATTTCTTGCCTCCTTCAGGTGCGAGGGACAAACTGAGATCCACACAGCCCCGCAGATGTTATGCACTGAATCAAACGCCAACAAATGAAAAGGCTATTTGTCGGTGCATGTTTTCTAATAAGAGTCAACCGAAGAGCAATAAATGCTCAATCAAATAAAGTGCCATGGCTTGGGGAATCATATCTGAACTTCAAGGCGAGACCACAAATCCATTTGATGCTTGACACTTGTATTTGCAGAAGATTGGGCACACTTTAAACTTCAGATTTCGGCCCTTGAAGGTAACATCAGTTGTCTTCAGTTTTAACTTATTGGAATCATAAGAATGACTTATAATGTGTTGTGTGTTTGTTGGCAAAACCCCAAGCCAGAAAGAATGTTCCGCCTTTGGCTGTGCAGACGCACTCCCATGTCACTTCACAGTTCAGGCGCTCTGAGTTCAGTGAACCCCTAGCATAACATTCCCTCTTGTGTGGTTATTTTTCATCTGTGGCTTCTGTGTTCTGACTTTGAAGTTGGGCATTCTGTTGACACACATATTTCCTAAGCTGCGTGTTTTGGTGGGAATGAGGGAGGCTCCATTGTGCGTTTGGCACTGCAGAAGGATTTAATAAGGGCGATATGGGTGAGAAGAAAAGCAGACGGAAATATTTGGGCTATAAAATAGAAATGCATTTCTTAAATAGTTTTTAGGTTAGTTAGCGTCCTTCTTATCTCTCTTTATCAGATTTCGCACCATTCCCTTGATATCTTGTGCAGTAACCCAAACAACCTATTTTTTGCAAACGAAAGTTCAAGGTTGAGGGAAGCTATAGTTAGCTTTGGTTATAACACCTTAACACATGGTTATAAGAAACCTTAAAAATGTGCTTAACAAACACAGCTAAAGTGCAGATATGGTTGCAAATAAAAGCAGAAAAACCACTGAAATTCTCAAACCATAACTTGCAAACCTGATGCAGTGCTTATGGCCTTACGTTTGATGTGACATATGTAATTACAAATGTTCATAAATAATATTACAGAGGAGATAAAGCATCACATTTCCATTAACACTATTAGAGGACTATGAATATATGAATGAAAAATGTATTGTGTGATTACTTAAAATCGTTACACTATTAAAGAAGTGCTATCACAGGTAATGTTTCTGAGGCGACAATCATCGGGTAGTTGTGCCATGGTCTGTTCCCAGAGGTTAAGACAGTTTTGAGGTCCGCTTTCTTTGAGATTTTTGGAGCTTTGATTGTCTGAAAGAAATGTTTTGCACGAGCAGCCATACATTCATAGTTTTGTAATCTTAGGCAGAACTTTAGGCGAAACAATGCATTCCGAGAGTAAGAAGAAAGTTGGAAAATTTGCTTGTACCCCATGCATTTTCTTTTATCTAATGCAGTACTAAGAAGCAGCAGCCGCCGAATACCTCAAGGTGAAGGGCGGGCAGGTGGGGGATCAAGACAGGTGGTTTAAAATAAAAAAAACAAGAAGAAAAACGTACCTCTCCTACGCTGGCTGTCTCTCTCGTGTTCCCTCTCAATGGTGTTGGTGTCCCAGCAGTCCCTGGGACACCAGCACAGGCTCCCAATGGAATCCTGGTGCTGCTCTCATGCTAAACCTAGCATGAGAACAGCGCCAGGATTGGTCTGAGCGGCTTGGTCTTCTGCTTAGACACTGTATTGGAGTCTGTGCAGTTTCTCCAACCGGAGAAACCTAAGTGTGCATGTGTGTTTGGCCAGCCTAAGACGGCCGGCCAAACACACATGTGCACTTAAGTGCATGCACTCCACCCTGCCTCCCCTCTATCCCCTCCCATGGTCCAGCCTGCCCCCCCCCCCCGCACATGCTGCTGGCTGAGCCAGCAGCTGAAAACTAAAATGAGAGTAAACTATTGTTTTATTTTTCAGCTGCTGGCTTAGTCAGGGGGGTACTAAGTAGACCTGGGTACGCTTACTGTCCATAGTTGACAGATGGCGTGAGCTTTGCTTTTAGCACTCTCTGGATGGCCTTAGTCGTGGAGCTATAAAGGCAGGAGTATAACTTGCACATGTCGTATATGGCTGCCTACCTTTGATCTTCAGCTTATGTTGATGTGTGGTAGGTTGCAGTGTGTCACTAAAGCACAAAGTAAGGTAATTATAAGTCTAGGAGTTCTCTATCACTGTGACCCTATCCTCCGTTTGTGGTTCCTTTTTTTGAGTACCGTCAAAAAATGACCATTTTGGTTTTGCTTGCATTGGCCGCTAGCTCATTTCTTCCATTATATTTGTTTAACTCATTCAGCGCCTTCTCAAAACCTGCTTTTCTGTGGTCTAAAAGGATAAGATTATCAGGGGTCGCAGGATAGCTCCCCGACAGATCGAGGCCCAAGTCTGCTGTTTACAAGTTGAACAAAATGGGGACAAGGGCGCATCTTTTTTTGAGACAATAATGTGTAGGTACTTTAGAGGTGGTGTTTTCGCCAGAAAGCTTGATGCGTACCCATGTCTTGGTGTATAGTGACATGTTGGATTTCAGCAGTTCATCCAGAATGTTCCAACTGTGTAGCTTCTGCCAGAGGTTTTTGCACACTACTCCATCAAATGGGGCAGAATAGTTGACGAAACAGGCAAACACAGGCACGCTGTTGTGGTTTCTTGATGGATGATGTGTGAAAGGGCCATAATGTTATCCATCATTGATCCACCCTCACGGAAGCCAGTTTTGTGGAAAGGGAGCAGATCCTCTTTGGCAACCCACTAGGCTAACTCTTGTAGCAGCATGATAGCATATACCTTCCCGTCAATATCCAAAAGTGCAATGACCCTGTAATTATTGGGGTCTGTATTGTCGCCCTTTTCTATGGATTGGTTGGAGTAATGAACCCTGCCATGAGTCTGGGATGTCTTCATTCATTTTGCTCTCAAGATACAATGGGGAAAGGACAGCTGCCCAGAAGGGGGCGTCTTCTCTAAGGAGGGACCTGGAAGACAGTTTGGACCCTGGGCATCACCCCTCCAAAGCCTTGTCAGCATGTTAATTACCGCCTGTTTATCCAGCGGTGCGTATTCTGGTTTTTACAAATTTTGCACTTTTTAAATCTGTTGGCAAGGGCAGGGTCCATGATGTTCCCATATGGTTGTCTGATCTCTCAGTATATAAAGACTTAACGTGTGCTACCAATGTATCTGCTGGTACAGAGTTGCGCGAGTATGGCTTACAGTGCTTATATAATATAACTCTTTGTTTCTTGACAATATATCAAAGATTTTGACCCATTCAGCCTCTAGGTGCTTTCTCTTTTTGGCTCATAGGTCATGCTTATGGTTTTTTGTGACCTTTTCTAGCTCTTGCCGGATGGCGATGGTTCCTAGTCTGTTGTTTGCCCAAAGGGCACCCCTTAGTTTGCAGGGACTTAATTTGACCTCCCATTCGGGATCCTGGGTGTAGTTATTAAAAATGTTATGGTTATGTTGGTGATGTCCCTATGGGAAGTAACAGACTGTCAACCAATTCAGACCAGCCTTGGATGTTGTTATGGCATCCCACTTGTTTTTCCAAGCTTCCATCTTGGTTGAGCTTAAGATCATCCATTTTATTCTTCTTGTCAATTTGTGATGTTCCTCGCCTTTTGTTTGCCAAATTGCTGGTAGCTTAACCCGCATTGTTCTTTGTACTAATTTAGTATTACTTATTGGTTTGAGTAGGTTTGGTTATAAATTTTGTTTTTTTAAATTTCTTTACTGGCATTTTGTCTACAATCATACATCAACACATACATAGAAGCAATGTAAAGGCACTGTACATCCTCGAGGGTGTTCGCCTCTAGGGGAATGCATGATCCTTGTATATTCGTAGTATCGCAGGATAAGCCAATAAAACTCAACACAAAACAGAATATTGTTACATAGCTTCAACATTACTATGATATAAAAACATAAGAAACCATCTGGTTAGCGCCGTATAACACTTATAAAGTGAGTGTTGCTGGATTCAGAACAAGAAAACAATGTGAGGGAGGGAGGGGGTTCTACTTGCTGAGAGGGAGCCTCGGGGTAGGAAGTTATATCACTCCTATCGGGAGGTTGTGCACAGCTATGTTAATGGTCATTCTAAAAACCTCAGAAGGGAACATACATAATCATCAAAATATGAACAGTGTCAACCGTGTCGAAATGTCAAAATGTCAGGCGTCTGCTGGTGGGTGTAACTTATTATATAGGCGGATAGTGTAAAGATCCTATGTCGTAGTGGCGGTATCACCACCACATTGCCGACAGTCAGTAGCCATGGCTTTAGCTTTGGCTAACACCCATTTGTGAATAATTCGCAGCCAGTAATCTATTTTAGGGGGGGTGAGGTGCCTTCCAGTGCATGGTGATTAGGTGCTTATAAAGCGCTGCCACAAGATCAGTGAATTTCAATTAGTATTTATTGCGGTTTCTTTGAGGTAATATTCCGAGAAGACAAGTAAATGGGGTGGGTGGGATATGGACTTCTACAAACACGGATATCTGTGTCATGACCTCCGTCCAAGCCTGCAACATTGATGGAAATTCCCATACCATGTGTCGAAAGTGGCAAGTTCAAGGTTACATCTAGGGCATCTAGGACACGTGCCTGGGAATTTTATTTTGAGTCGGTAGGGTGTAAGGTAAGCCTGGTGTACATAATTAAAATGTGTATATTTCAGACGTGCGTTCCGAGAAAACTGCTTAACTTGCATGAGGGCAATATCCCATTGTGTGGTAGTGAGCTCTGTATTTAAGGAATCTTCCCAGCGTACCTTGCTCTAAGATGGTGGGTTACCTTTCCCATGAGAAAGTGCCTTATACAGGGCTGATATAGCTCTACGTTCTAAGCGATGTGTAAGGATACACTGTAGCCCTGCATGTACTTGAGGGTCAGATATTCCAGGGGCCCAGGTGTTAACAAGTTTTGCCCTGACAGCTAAGTAAGCAAGAAAGAGGCCCACACCCAAGTCATGTTGCTCCTGAAGGTCCAGGAAGGAGAGTAGTGCACCGTCCTGATACAAATCACCTAAGTGTGTTAGTCCAGCCTCCCTCCATGGGACAGAGTTATGGATACCCAACAGGCCATTCATGACCAGTAAATCCCATAAAGGTATTTCCGGTGCATAAGTAAGTGGTGCCCGAAATACCTTAATGTAGCATGTTCAGGTGAGCTTGGCCGTGCGCAGCAGCAGCCCAGGTTTGTAGCCCTGCTCATCCGGGGAAAACAGCCATGTCAGGAGATTGTCATCTCGCTGACTATCAGGAACTCCCAGGCCGCCCTCTGAACAAAGCTGTTGTAGGGTCATCAAAGAGGTTCTCTTACGTGCTGATCCCCATACCAGGGCTGTCTCCAAACTCCATAAGGAGTGGAAGAAGGACCTGGGCGGAATCACTGGAAGAGCAGCAAAAAGATATAACGAGCGCGGGAGCACTAGCATCTTTATTATCGATGCCCTACACATGGAAGACAAAGGTAAGCGCATCCAGACGTGCATTGACTATCGTATGGACGACAATGCCTGCTCATGATTACCCACCACCAAGTCCTTGGATGAGTGAAAAACATTGATTCCTAAATAACGGAAGGTAGCAAAGGCCCCGGGGGAGGCGTCCTCCCTGTAAATGGTCACAATGATCTAATGCCACCTACCGCTGTGGGAATAGACGGGATTTGTACCAATTTATCTTAAGGCCAGCAACCTCCTCAAAATGCGTAAGTAAGTCATATAAGTGTGGTAGTGTGGCAGTGTGATCCCATAAGTACATAGAACGTCGTCAGCATACAATGAGATGATGTGCCATATGGGTTCCATTGCAATGCCCCATTCCGGGCCACGGGAACGTTGTGCCTTAGCCAGTGGTTCAATGGCCATTGCAAACAGGACCGGTGATAGGGAGCAACCTTGTTGGGTGCCCCGTCCTATGGGGAAGGAACGTTAGATGTAGTGGCCTGTGCGAACACACACTCTTGGATCTGTGTATAAAAGCTTAACCCATTTAAGGAAATTGGGTGCTATACCGAAAGCTCAGAGGGTTTGTAGCAAATATTCCCAACCTATGGTCCCAAACGCTTTCTCAAAATCCAGCGAGACCACCACAGGTAGGGCATCTACAATATGATAGCCGTCCGATATTGGAGTGTGTGGCCCTCCCGGGACAAAACCATTCTGGTCAATGTGAATAAGTGTATTCAATATAGGGAGAAGCCTGTTCATAAGGTTTTTGCTTAAGATCTTCTAATCTGGATTTAGCATTGACAATGGCCTGTAGAACTCCCCTCTCAGGGGTCCCTGCCAGGCTTTGGCAGCACTACGATCAAGGCTTCTCAGAGCAATTCAGGCAGAATACCACCCTGATGTGCCTCACTGTAGACTTCATGGAGACAAGGGACTAAAGAGGATTCAAAGGTCACATAGTATTCAACAGGAAACCCATGTTTCGACAGGAAACCCTGGTGTTTTACCCTGTGCCATT
This sequence comes from Pleurodeles waltl, assembly GCF_031143425.1. Classification (NCBI taxonomy): domain Eukaryota; kingdom Metazoa; phylum Chordata; class Amphibia; order Caudata; family Salamandridae; genus Pleurodeles; species Pleurodeles waltl. The sequence goes on along the minus strand of NC_090443.1, from coordinate 821,277,763 downwards.
TGCTGAATTGCCAAAGTGACTTCCTCTTATTGGAGGGGCCGTTCTGGCTCCTGCTGTTGCTCCTTGGGCAAGGTGGGTAGCAACCCAGCATAGAGCCAAGCAGATAAGGCAGAAGCAGTGGGAGCCTCTGAGTGCAGTGAATAATTGTTTGTAGTATTTAGTGAATACTCTGTTAATGTCTGCCTGAGTGTTCTGGACAGTCCCCGTGTCGTCACGTATGGCTCCTGTCATGGATCTAGCAGTCTCCGTTTTCAGCAGCCATGCTAATATATGTCCTAGCTTGTCACCGTCCGCGTGTTGAAGGGCCACATAGGATTTATAATCTAGGTCATCTAGCCTTTTGACTTCCTCCCAGTAGTGGTGGCGCTGAGCCACCAAATTAGGATACTCACTCGGTGTGGTGACCGCTTCCATCTCCAATGAACGCAAAAGTTGCTCTGATTCCAGTACACTGTGTGTAAGTATGGGGGGCCCCCGATGCTGTATCGATACAATGTCTCCGCATAACCACTTTCAGGGCCTTCCACTCCGCTCCTCTAGACATCCCCGTTCCTGAGTTTTCCTGAAAGTAAGCAGAAATGGCTGTGGCTAATGTCACGCTATATACCATGTCTTGTAGAACCTTGACTCGCAGGTGCCATGAGGGGATTACTGGATGTGGCCTTCTCCATTGAAACCTTAAGTGGGTTATGGTCCGATAAAGTTCTGCCTAGGTATTCAGAACTATATATCTATGGGCAGTTCTCTGAGGAGATAATCAAGACGTATGTGTGCCTGGTGGCCTGGAGCATAGTAAGAGTATTCCCTTTCATCAGGATGCCCTAGTCTCCAAACGTCATGCAAATCCAGGCTCTTAGTCCACTGTTGGAAATGCTTAGTTGTTGAGAAACCTGCTGTGCCAGGCACGGGGGGCAATGATCGGTCCCAGTCTATATTTTGTATACAATTGAAGTCTGCCCCCCTATAACCTCAGGACCTGCAGCCTTGCTAACCTAGCAGGAGTTAGGGTGTCCAGGAAGGCGACCTGTGCAGTGTTGTTGGCCTTATAAAGAGTCCAAATATACAGGACGGCCGTCTAGGGTGGCCTCTACCATTATATATCTACCTTCTATCTGACAATATCCTATTGGACATAAATGGAACCTCAGGCGCAACCCAGATTAAGACACCGCGGGCATAGGATAAATAGCCCGTTCCATAGGTTTGGACACCCCATCGCTGACAAACTGTGGCCACTTCACTTTTGGTGAGGTGGATTTCCTGAAAAGAAGCAAAGTGGATATGACGGTATCGGAGATACGCATATATTTTATGTCTATGGTGGAGTGCTGCTATACCCCTAACATTCCACGTGAGGACGTTATACATTACAGTCTGATGAACCATGGATAATTATGGAAGTACATCTCAGTATTGTTGATCCCCCTCTCGGTGGCTCTTCCATTCTTCGCATGCCAACATCGCGTGAACCAGACAGTAATATAAACCGTAGTAATACAAACATCATAAACAACTCCCATTCCCCAGGCCTGAATGCCTAACAACACCATAACACCCTTGGTAAAGAAAAATAGCAAGGATCTAGTCAATGCCTTATGGCAAACAGGTCCTTACGGAACAGTTCTCCGGGGGTGAGGTCAAGGAAGGGACCAAAGATGCCCAGTGTGAGCTCGCATAAAAGGACAAGCGACAGCTGCTGGGTCCTTAGCTTTACATATTATCGGTTGCTATAATACTGATATGATTTGGAATCTTCTTGCGTGGTTATTGTGTAATGGAGGAACAGTCTCACAGGTCGTCTGTGGATCTTGGAGTATACCGTGGCCCTGTATGGGTCAGAGTACTAGACGATTGAGAGCCACTTGTGTCTGAGCCAGACTCAGTCGTCTGCTCAGTCCTCAGGGCCACATAAGGATTCGTGTTGCATAGAGAGTCCTCCGAGACCACCCGCGCCCGCTCCGCGGCTGCCTGGTTTTTAGTTGGTTTAGCCCTGGGTGACCTTTTCCTTCGAGTCTTAGATGTGGGTGTCAGCCAGTTTCTGGTTTCCTGAGTCTCCGATGATGTGCTCACTATATTTTTAGTGTGGAGCCAGGTCCATGCTTCCTCCAGAGAGTGAAAGACGTGACTTACTTCGATGTCTATCACTCGAAGATTAGCTGGGAACAGCAAGGCATATTTAAAATTCACCTCTCTTAAGAGTTGTTTCACTTTAATGCAAGAATGTCGTGGCCGTTGCACCGCCATAGTGAAGTCCGGATATGCTGTAATCGGAGCATTATCATATTGCCAGGGTCCTTTAGTTCAGAACCGCTGCAGAAGTAGGTCTCAATCTCTGTAATTAAGTAGTCGTGCTATTATTGGGCACAGCGGGGCACCAGGCACTGGAGGATGACCCGATATATGGTGCGCTCTTTCAATAGAGAAGAATTTAGTCGGTTTGCCCTCCAAAACCGTCTTTATGAGCCAGGTTTCAAGGAAAAGTTCTTTGCTGGGGCCCTCAACAAGTTACGGGAAACCCAATAGGCATATGTTGTTGCACCTGGAGCACCCTTCTGCATCCTCGGGTCTCCGCTGTAATACAACCATGTCATCTTCCATTCGTTGCAGCCGAGCATGGACATCCTGCACCGTTAGTTGCATCGTGGCGAGGGTGGATTCCACCTCCTCCACATGGTCCACCAATTTACAATGATATGCGTGCAGTAGATTCACCTCTGTAGAAACTGCATTAATCTGAGACTCAAGAGAGGTTTTGGTATCTAGGATAGCTTGCAGTACTTTATCAAATTGCACTGAGTGGCATTGCAACGTAGTTTCAAGATGGCGGAGGCTGTCCACTGTGGAGACCGATAAGTTAGTAGAGTGCGGACCCTCCTCTGACCCTGCTGTTGATGATTAAAGTGGTTTAGATTTCCCCATCGTAGTAGACATCCATCCAGAGCAAGGCAGGGTGGCAAAGTACTGTCTCAAGGTCATCCACATGGTGGTACCATCAGTAATGAGGTAATGCACAGGAGTCACTGACGTGCAGCAATGAGCCCGAGGTGCGGCACAGAAATGTGGCAGTCGCTGGTGATAGCCAGCAGTCTCCTCACTTCTTGTCCGTCTTTTTAGGACACCGCGTCCAGAAGCCCAGCAATGCTTCAGGGCGTCACAGAAGTGAGGCGCACCTGCCCAGATTCCACCAATGCGTGCAGTATTCCCCTCTCGCTACCAGGGACGTCTCACTAAATAATGTCCAAACAACGTTCAAGTGCCTGAGCTCAGGTGGGCGACTCGTTTACTGCTAGGTGTTAGGGTGGCCCCGGTGGGGGGAGTTATTTAAGAGGGGGTACTGGCTTCTGCACAGCCTCGTTCTCCCCCGGTGGATCCTGTGGGCCTAGTGACTTTCTGGTCTCACCCCTCAGCTAGGACCAAGGTGATCAAAGCACCTTCTCGAAATCAATGGGGGCCCAGCTACGTCAGGTAGGGTGTAGCAGTGGCTCACCTTCTCTGCCTATCTGGCTCTTTCTCCTGGCCCCGGCTCTGCTCACATCTCCCGGAAGCTTCCCAAACGGCCAGGACTGACCTGTTCAACTCCCTCAAGGCTCCGATGGCCGGTAGTGCCGCGTTGCACAGCCCTGTCCTTTCTCTGCGAACCTGGTGGGCCCAGCGACTCTCCGAGCATGCCCCTCAGCTAGGCCTCGGATGATCGGAACGGCGCCCCAGAACCACAAGGCCAGGGCTGAGGCTCCGCTCTACCCCCGAGGGTGCAGCAGGGGCTCACCTTCCTTGCCCGCCCTTCTCCATCTCCAGGGCTGGACTCTGCCCGTGTCTCCTGGCTGCGGCTTGTTAGCGGCCCAGCGGGCCCCCCGCACTTGGCCCGGCCGCTACTCCCATTGCTGCCTCTTAACCAGCCGGAACTGGCCTGTTCAGCTCCCACAAGGCCCCGGTGGCTGGTGGCGCCACTTAGGGGACCCTCGGGTTACGGACACCAGCCGGAATGTCAGGATAATTGCCGGGCCCAGCTGGAGCTCTGGTCTTCTGCGACCAGCGCAGGCGCCATCTTGGCCACGCCCCCAACACCCCTGTTTGGTTATTAATGATGTTGTGCATTAAAATGATGTTACTTATTGGTATAAATATTGTGAAGTTATACATTTTGCATTGGTTTGTTGGTTATAGCTGTGCACACCATTTTAATCATCACTGAACAAGGCTTTGTAGTGTACTCTTTTATTGAAAGACTTTAATCCTAAATATCCAATGACCAGTTGCTTATATCTTATTCTGCTTGCCATTTCATTGCTCTATTTTAGGAATAGCAGTGTCTAGTAGAACATTAAAATTGTAGTCATTCGTGTTTTTTATTCTTGAGCCTACTTTCAGGGTACAAGCCTTGAGCCCCCCATTGGTGAGCCAGAGATACATGAGGAACAACCGGCTCATCTGTTGTTGTGAATGCCATTGTCTTTGTGCAATCGGTGCTCGTGTATAACTTGCTAAGCTGTTAGTGTTTCCCCAATGCTGTCAGACAAGAGACCTCCTCATTGGGTGTGGGGGGAAATTACAAGAGAACTATTGACACCAAACCAAAGTTTATTAGGCTAACAATTAAACCTCATAGATACCAGTTTAACAACAATTAGTGAGAAAACAATCTTTCCAAAACATCATTCATAAAAGTGACTTTTATAGTCCTAAGTTTACTAGCATACAGACAGCCCTAATAATATTCTAAAAACACTCTCCTTTTATAGATAGTGATAAAATGAAATTATAAAATTGCACTGCAAGTTAATACCAAACGATTTAAAGAAAATTAATATGACACTTTTCCTAAAAAATATGAAACCACTGACATTGCAAGAAAATATAATTTCACCAACTTTCAAGCTGAATTGTATTACAATTCCAACATTACAGAAGCTAATGTTTCCAAACAGGAAATTTAGATTAACACCTTAGTGTCACAACATTCCATGCTTTTCCTATATCATGCTAGACTGTTCAAGCTTACTTGCCGTAACTAAGTCTGCATTCCTAGGTGAGTAAGGGGCACCCACATGTCAAAACTATCCTACGCTAGTTATCATTCAGCGTATATTACAGCAGGAGCTACAGAATTCATTCTTCTTCCTGCATAACATTCAAGCCAGATTTCAAGCAGAATGACTGTCTTTGTTGACGTTACAGAATCTCTTCTCCCGGATGCTGATAAATCCCAAATCTCTTTTGTAATGTTATAGGCTTCTCCACTGTCTTCAGTGCCTTCCCCCATTAAATAATTATGTGAAACCTAGGCAGTTGAAGATAATAAAAGCTGTGTTTGCTCATTCACAGTTTCTATCTCCTATACCTCATTACCAGATTATTGTCAGTAGAACACTGCTATTCTCACGGTGATTAGATTTGTTCATTTCACTGTTTAGCACATATGTGAAACCCCTATATCAAATCTTAACGGACAAATAGATGCACTTGTTTTCTCTTAACTTTAAAGTCAATAATATTATTGGCACTACCCATCTTAATGCTGCCTATAGCATTGTGCTCAGCTAAATGAAAAGAGTCGGTGGACTTAGCCCACTTGAAAACTGACCACTTTCTATTAGAATTCAAACATAACATTAGAAAATATCTGTGATGCAGAAGGGAATTCACAAAAAAATAATGTACAAAATAAAAGTTCACGATATCTTTTATTTACTGATTGAGGCTAACAGATCCAGCCACTTCAGCCTTACAGCAAACACTCTTTGGTGAGTATAATTTGGTGATTATTACACAAGGTTTGTGTGAGAGTAGTTTATCTATTTAGAAGGACTAAAAACTGCGTTAACCAAAATACCAATTGTTAGAGCTTGGGTTTCTAGTTGCCAGAGGTTTGCACCCGGTCCAAGTAGGGACCACAACCCCAGTCTGGGTAAGTTAAATGCACAACCTAAATTAACCACTGCTCACCCCTTGGTAGCTTGGATCAGAGCAATAAGGCTTAACTTAAGAGGCAATGTGTAAAGTATTTGTGCAACACTTAAATTGCAGTAACATAGTGAAAACTCCTACAAAAAACTCTACACCAGTTCAGGAAAATAAATAATATTTTCAATGAGTAGAACAAGACCAAAATGACAAAAATCCAATAAGTAGAACTTGAGATATGAATTTGTAAAGAATAAACTTTAATAAAGTGCTTAGAAGGCAATAGCGCTTAAAGGTTACTTGAGGTCGTGCTGGACTAGCGTAAATTTAAAGTTCAGGCCGACCATGATGGAGGCCAAGCCAGCTACAGTACTCACGCCGGGCCCGCTGAAAAGTACCTTCGATGGAGGGTTGCACCGACATCGAAGGCATGTAGTGATGATGTGTCGGTTCCAATCCACGCAGTGAGGGGCTGCATCAGCATCGAGCAATCGTCGAAGCAATGTCCTCGAAGTGCAGCATCAAACCCTGTGTGATGAAGGCAATGCGTCGTCATTCAGCCGCTCAGCCAGCGATGCATAGACGAAGGCACAGAGGCTGGTGGGGATGCGTCAATCTGAAGCTGTGCCATCGTCGATACAAAGTTCTCGTCCTCAGCAGCAGCAGCAATTCGTCGGTGTCAAGGATTGATGCAGTGCTTCCGATCAGTGCAACAGCTTCAATGCGTCTGATTTTGTAGTACAACAGATGCAAAGGCCCAGGACTGGATTGGCACCTCTTGGCAGGACAGGATTCACAGTTGAATGAGTCCAGAAGCTGTAGCAAGGTGAAAGGAAGTCTTTGATGGCCCTGAACTTCAAAACTGGAGGCAAGCCAGCAATTCCTTGGAGTCACTTAGGTTTGGAGGATGTAGAGAAGTTAATTCCAGTACTTTACACTGACAGGCAGCAGGCCAGCACAGCAAAGCAGTTCAGCAAAGTGGCAGTTCCTCCTGGCAGCACAGCAGTCCTTCTTCTTGGCAGAGTGTCCTCAGTTCCAATTGTGTACTGATTTGGTAGGGTTTGGGGTCCAGTACTTATACCCAGTTGTGCCTTTTAAGTGGGGGAGACTTTAAAGAGAGGCCTTTGAAGTGCACATTGCCCCGCCCTTCCTTCCGTGGCTCCAAACACTCTACAGCAGGTAATGCAGCTAGTCCTATTCAGGTGCAAGTGTCAGCTCCTCTCTCCCAATCTAGCTCAGGAAGATCCACCAGCCTGGTGATGGGCCATTAGGATGTCAATGTCACACCCTAGCTTCCTTTGTGTGTGATTGTCTAGAGGGATTGCACAAAACCCAGCTGTCACCCCCCTCCCCTAGATGTGTATTCAGAGACAGGCAGAGGCACAAAATGGTTGAAGTAAGAAAATGCCAACTTTCCAAAAGTGGCATTTTCATACTTACAATTTAAAATCCGACTTCACCATAAATTGTGATTTTAAATTGTGAGTTCAGAGACACCATACCCCAAATTTCTATCTCTTCCCAATTGGAAATTACACTTAAAAACTGTATCAAGGTAAACCCAATGTTAACCTATCGGAAAGATAGGCCTTGCAGTAGTAAAAAACAACTTTACCAGTTTTTCACTACCAGAACATGTTAAACATAAAAACGCATGTCCAACTTTTTAAATACACTGCATCCTGTCCTTGGGGCAAGTTAGGGCCTGCCTTTGGGGTGACTTACATGTAATAAAAAGAACGTTTGGACCTGGCTAGTGGGTGAACTTGCCAGGGCTAAATGGCAGTTTAAAACTGCACACACAGGCTCTGACGTGGGTGGCACAATCAGTGCTTCAGGTCCACTAGCAGCATTTAGTTTACAGGACCTGGGCACCTACAGTGCACATTACCAGGAACTTACGAGTAAATTAAATATGCTAATTGTGGATAAGACAATGTTACCATGTTTGGAGTACAGAGGGGTAGCACTTTAGCACTGGCTAGCAGTGGTAAAGTGCTCAGAATCCTAAAGCCAGCAAAAATTAATTCAGCAAAAGTGGAGGGAAAAGACAAAAAACATGGGGATGCCCCTGCAGAGAGGGCCAGATCCAACAGAAATCAACAGATCGCAAAGGATTAAGAACTCAGAAGTCAGAATTTACATGCACGTTAATGTGAAATTGCACTTGAATTTATATTTCAACATTCAGAAATGTAGACGTTATTTGTTGCACTCCAGTGAAAATTTAAAGATTCAAGTTACTTGACTCTGATAGGTGTTAATTACCACTGTCGATTTAGGTTTCATGATTTGTTATTGCCCTAGATTGACAGCCTGCCCTGAAATATTTGACAGAATCAATATTCTTCCTGACTTGACAGCTCAATTATCGTCTTCACTGGTGATAATAATGCGTTCCTGATGAATTTAGGCTAGTATGTCTTTGGATAGAAATGTTTTTAAATCTTTAGTTGTAGCAATTAAATGATTTTAAAAAACGTAAACGTTATTCAGCACCTAACATGGGTGACTGGCTTGCAGAGATACTCATGTTTGTACATAATAGTTAGATAAATTATAGATTATGTATATAGATATAAGAGAATAAGAAATATATTATTAATGACCAAGCCCATGTATAAGGTTAGCCTTTCAGTGTTTTAACCCTTTGATTTGTTTCTCCTGTGTTGTTCTGTGGGTTTCACACTGAACCGTGTAGGCAGCTTATTCTTGTTGTTATGTTGGACTTCATGGAATGTGTGTAGGGGATAATGAATAGAACATGAGAAACAGCAAAATGACTGAGTGTACTTTTCACATATAAAACAGTCCTCTATACATTCCAATTGAAGCACTTCCTGGCAAACGGAATGATACGTCAACTAGCCAACAGCATGAGGTGAGAGAGTGATACTCCACTGATGGAGCCATATATATTTTAAAGAATCAGTAACAATAAGTCTTGCAAAATGTTCACTGACAAGTCAGAGCTACAAAGGTGGGTCCGATCACTCACTGGTGTTTTCTTTTACTCATTTCTTATTCATCAAGAATAGTGTTGTGACTGCAAAGTAGTTTGCCATTTGTTATGTTCCCTTTTCATCGATGACCCTCCAAGTGGATCCCAAAATGATTCTGTGTTCCCGAGAACTTAAGTACTGCCCCACAGACACCAGGGGTGTAGACACTTTTACCAGTTTTAGTTAAAGCCTGCGTAGTTGTACATTGAGGAAGAATAAAAATGAGTTGAAATCCTGCTGGATCAACTCTCTTTGACTTCTGCAAGATAAATTTGAAAAGCCAATTAAAACATAGTAAACTAAAAATATGAACCAATGTAAACTTAAGCAAACTAGGAACTGCTTTTTCTTATTTTCTGACGATGAGACCAGTAAACGTACTCAGTAGATTGCCCAAAGTTTGTTACTAATCCTTTTAAGAGCTCCCTTGCAATAGAGGCAGCTTGAACAGTTTAATATTGCATTAAAAGAAAGACAACATTGTGTCCTTTGTGCTAGCACTGCTATTAGGTAAAAACTTAATTCCAATGAGAGGGAAGGCACACATTTTCTTTCATAGAAACATGTGGCTGTAATGTATAGTCATTTCTCGCTGCTTTGCATTTGCTAAAAAACACAGTGTTTCGCTGTGCATCAGACCCTATCCAATGAGCAAGACAGGGAGTTGAAGTTACCCTGCACAAATTGACCACTACAAGTGACAAAATCATGTATGTAGTTCATTCAACTCTTTCTGTGGCCCTTTCTTTGTCCAAAAATGCATGCTCTTTGTTCGATTTGGACGCTTCGTGTAATGTGTCAATATTCACGTTTACGTAGTGTCTGGTGCCATCTTAGAAGTCCAAGCAGTGCTGATACTTCAAGATTTTAGCTTGACTATCTACCTCCTATGGTGGAAGTTGCTGCCTGTTTGTGGCCCCTTAGGCTTTGCAATTTACTAGACTAACTCATACATCACGAAGCAGCCCCTTGGTAGTGATAGAACGCATTGTTTAGGTTACCAAACCGGACTGTACTCACTTTGCCGACCTTTCAAAGAGGGAAACTCTGAACTGACCCATGGGGATTTAAACCTGTGCCTCTCATTTGTGAAAAGTTGTATGTGGTAATTGCTTAACGTGCTTAACAACATTGATTAGTTGCAATGTGATGTATTCCTCTGAGGTGGTCCTTTTCTAAAAAACCTCCTCAGCGGAGTAGGTCACATTGCATGAGATGCATTCCACTGGAGTTACATTTCTATATCTTTAACCTGTTTTGTTGCTTGAAAATCTAGCCGTTGCTACCCCCGCAAGATAAACAGCAGAGGTAGAAATTTTGCAGATATCAGAGTTTTGTTCACCAACTAAAATTCTTCATGTACACTGAGATGAGTAGGCTTTAGGCTTGAGACAGTCTCCTACAGAAGTGCTGTGTTGAGCTGTAGTTGCATGTGTAGGGGCTTCAGACCCTTGATGAGGCAAAGAAGTGAAAGTGTGGGCGCAATTGATGGAAGAGCGTTTGTCTGTCATGGGATATATTGCAGCATCTGATTTCATGTGTGAGGACCGGACTATTGTGGAGTGTCATTGCACCCACGCATCAATTTGAGGAGAAAAGGGGTGATAGACCGCAAGCATTAGATGTTGGTGCAAGGATTCAGAGAAGCGTGTGAGTGTAGTGTGGCCTGGTAAGAAAGTGTTTCCGTGCCATGGATGTATGGAAGAGACTGTTCAAACTGTGCTGCACCCATGGCCAAGGTGCAACAGAAAACTGTGAAAAACTACAACTTTAGAGTTCTCTGTACCTTACAGTTTAAAACACTTTGTATAATGAGTGTAGTAAAGTTCCTAGATGTAGTGGCTGGTACTCGAGGAGCTGCAATCTTCTATTAACTATCATATATGATTTGGAGTCTACACAGAAGCATCAGAGGAGTAACCAGTAGAAATGGTAATCACACAACCACCCATGGCCTATTCTCTAAAGAATCCACACTGAAGCAGGAGAGAGCAACCACAGATGTAGCAAGAGTAGCTCATAAAATTGTGTGCAAGGTCAAAAACATTAGCAAAGGACTATAAAACAAAAATTTGCAATGCAAAAAAAATAGTAAAGATAAAATGTTTCAAAGAAAACAAGTGTTTCCTCACCTTTTTATGTGGAGTACGTAAACGCTCTGATCTGTTGCAATCTATCTGTGGCCTTTTTACCACGCCCACTGCACACCCATTAATATCACTTGTTCGTGGGCTTGCCTTTCAAAAATCCTTTGTTATCATTGGTAAATGCTTTACGTTTGTCCCTCCGTGGGGCGGTTTGGTTACCGCCTTGGACATCCACCATGCTACATGGATAATTGCACGTGGTTGATACGTATTACTGCGAGCGAGCGAACTTTTTCAATTTCAGTGGCAAGAAAAGTCCAGTTAGGAATTTAAAACGTTAACAGCTCTAACTCGAGCAAACGCGAGACCCACTGCATTGCAAACGCTTGTTTAAAAAATAAAGTAACACGGTCCTCTCTAGTTTTTTCACTACTACTACATCAACTGTGCATTTTCTGTCCCTTAGTTCACGTGTGTGCATACTATTTTTGACTTTTTGAGTGGATAACCCTTTCTAGATTTTGCCCCGTATCAATTTCGAAAAACGTGAATTGCTTTGAGTAAGAAACGTAGCATTCTTTCTTATAAGTGAGTGTTTCATTGGTCACACCGTGTATGTTTTTCACCGAGCAACTATTCTGCATGTCGCTCAAGCTTAAACCAAATTAGAGAGGGGGAGGAACGAGTTGGATGTGCTCAGAGTTTGTGCTCCAGTGAGGAACAGCTGAGACCTTGACAGTGTTTTCAACCATTGACGGATAGCAGATATGTGAAGGGAAATCCTTTAATACCCCAGGCAGACATTCGCTGGTTATTTACTGATGGAATTAGGGCCCCATTAACGCATTCCAGAAAATCCATAGCTTGAACATTGTTATGGTCATATAGCTTCTAAACAAATCATGTAATTCAGGTTAAAAAGTGGGTGTCCAATATAGGCCAAGTAGGGCCAGATCCGTACAATATTTTCACCTGACTGTTTGTGAAGTTCACTTTATTTTTATTGTATTAGTGTATGCAATAAATACTATTATATGCGCCTTCCCAGAAAAGTGCCTGGATCCCGGCATCCTGGACCTGTGTCAGGCAGTTCTAATTAAAAATGTGTGAATAACTGTATGAGCTTTGATGGGATATGATCACAAAACAATTCTGGGTTTTGACTTGAGGTTTCAGAGATGTTTCTTAACAGCAGTTTCTTGGAGTTCCCTTGTACCGAGCTCTAGCTTGTGGACTTTCCCATTTTACCAAACCCTAGGCAGTTTTTAACCCAGGCAGCTGCTGCCTGGCAGTGGCCACCCACGAACCGTGTGTGTGAGTGCACACTTGGCCTTGTTTTTCCTGTGAGTACTCTAAAACAATGGCTTGGATTTCCTAAGGTGCTTCACAATGTTGATCTGAATCCGTGGGCCTTTTCAATGACAAGTAAATTGACACAATGCCTTGCGTGGCCTTCAACCATGGGAGCATCCGGACAAAATATTAATAAATAAGCCCGCTGTGCTACTTGGGTAAATCATGAGTGTTTTGAGTGCATACTTCGCATGCATTTGCTTTACAACTCACTGAACAGTGGGCACTCATGTGGGGAAGCTATGTGAGGCCATTATATCAGTGCTTAATTTGTAAAAAAAAAAAAAAAAAAAAAGTAATTGCCAGGACTTCACGTGTTTCTCTGGAGGGCAGTGCAGCTTCAACTGCCCACTGCCCGTCAGCGCTGCTAAATGCCAGAACCAGGGCTACCCATCAACCATCACACTCCTGCCAAAGTGAAAGTTTGGCATATTCACCCAAAACTTTAAAACTGTAAAAGTGGCCTGGATGTGCTAGCATTATTCCTTTTAATGTATTTAGTTTTCGAGTACTCTGTTGATGTGCTCAATTAAAAAAATGCTCAGACACTACCACCATGTGGTAGACTATCAAAGAGTTTGTGTTGCGAAAGTGGCTAGTGCCCGGTACCAGAAAATGCAGGCACAAGTTAAGCACTGCATTATGCTTGTGACTGACAACGGGGATCTGACAATCATAAAGGCCATCTTTACATGTGAAAGACCCACCTAATGCTGTATGATCTCTAGCGTTCTAGTGAGAAGTGTACATACTTCAGACGGGAAAAAAACATTGCAGTATTGCACACCCATAGCCCTTACCGTCCATCTGAGGGCTGCAATCAGGAGGAACAAATGAATGATTAACAGGCCCAGGACTGGCATTAAAACTCTGATTCACCCCTAAAGTATTTTTGTTTGTCTTAATTTGGAAACCTAACATCCTTTCCCCTCAAACTTCTGTGGTCGAAAGTTAGTGTTACTCTTGGATTCTGCCATTTTTCATGCTTGCCCAAAAGGCCAGGAATGTGCAAGCAATCTACACTGCTTTGCTGAATGGCCGGTTGATGTTTATACTCCACGATGACATGAGCTTTCTGGAGCTAAGTGACTTGGACGAATTCAAGGCCAAGCTGAGCGGTTCTCATGCGGTCCAGGCTGCTGCATGAGCAGATGATGAAAGCAGACAATGCGTGTTCTTTGTCTTCAGTATGAGAAGATTGGCCCATTAAATCACAGCTCTTATGCCAAACTTTTGTGGGTATTTTTTTCTCTAACTAGACCTGAACTTTACGCGGCTGAATGATTTATAGCAGAAGGAAATGAAGGTTATTTCGCTTGTTTTAAGAGCCATGTTGTTTATGACCATGAAGCACAAGTAGGTTTACAATCACATATGGTGGTGCGCACAAGCATCAACCATCTAAACAGTACAGTTTCCAACCTCCCAAGTGAACAAGGCTGTATCTCTAACCTGTCCCTTGAGCGTCTAGAACCCAAAGCTCTGCAGTGGTTACAAAGGAATAGAAGGGGAAGGAAGCAAGATTAATGGAGAGCAGAACAGGAAGAAACCACATCAAACAACAATCCTGCAGAGCTGCCTCCCTCATCCACTTGTATTGTCTCCTCTCGAGAAGGCCTCCACTGAGGATTCAGGAGAAATGATGTCAAGTTCCCAACCCCACCTCCACAACAACACGTGACATCTACCACTATGGTGTGCTATAATCAGAGTCAATCTAAGTATGCAGCAATGGAAGATCAAAAAATGCTGCAGGATCACCTACATTTGCAGCAAGGAAAGGCAATTCCAGGTCTGGCATTAGCCAAGACCTTTTGGTTTTACTAAAATATGTATAATATACTTAATTATGGGGGATTTCAGCCACATCTCTTCAAACATTGGTCTATTATTGTTGCATTCACATTTTGATTCTGCCCACTACAGCAAAAATCATGGGGCATAAGGTCAGCCTACTTAAGCCACTGGTTAACTTCACTTTGAGTGACCCCATTTTGCTCACTCATAAGAGACACATATGCACACAGGCTAGTTCCCTTCACTGCCAGAGTTTTTGTTTTTACTTTATAAATACTCTAGTGTTGCTTTTGTGTTTAGTGTGCCTGATGTGATAACAGGATGTTCCGAAGCATACTCCTTCTTTATCAGATCCCATTTCCTGCCAATGCTGTTGTAAATTTATTTTGGAGTATTTTGCTTTCCTCTGCTGTTTCACAACATCCCAGATTAGACTCTTAATTTGAAACTGTTCTGTGTTAAGTTATTCTTTCTTTCTTTCTTTCTTTCTTTCTTTCTTTCTTTCTTTCTTTCTTTCTTTCTTTCTTTCTTTCTTTCTTTCTTTCTTTCTCTTTCTTTCTTTCTTTCTTTCTTTCCCTCTCAAATACAAAAGGCTTGCAGTCAATGCCAGACCTGAGTGATTTTTTATGTATGTGTTAGCCAAAACCTTTTGATTTTACTAAAAGTATTTGTAGAAAATAGTTACTTATAAGGGTTTCACCTAGACTTACTTTTTTCTTTCTTTCTTTCTTTCTCTCTTTCTTTCTTTCTTTCTTTCTTTCTTTCTTTCTTTCTTTCTTTCTTTCTTTCTTTCTTTCTTTCTTCTTGCCTGCTTCTTTCTTTCTTTCTCAAAGGCAAGAGACTTACAGCCAATGCCAGACTTGAGTGACCATTAGGTCTGTGTTAGCCAAAACCTTTTGATTTTCCTAAAAGTATTTGTATAAAATAGTTACCTATAGGGGTTTCATCCAGACTTCATCCATCAGTCTGCGATTGGTGTCATTCACATTTATCCTCCACCCACTCCAGCATGTATTAGGGGGCAATGTGTTAGCTTACTTTAGTCATTGGCTGGCTTCACTGCGAGTTACGGCATGCTGCCCTTTCACAGGGAACACATCCACACACGAAGTAGTTCCCTTCAGTGCCAGGGAGTACTATGGTAACGTGTGTGTGCGTGTTTTTTTTTTTTTTTACCAAAAACTATTTTATTGTCTGCAGCAAATGTATGTTTTTTAGGATTGATGATGGCCCAACATGTCCCCAAATAATAAAGTTTTGCAGAAACGTTGACAAAACAAGAATTTCCAGAAGGCTGGCAGACAGTCTTAAACCTATTGTCTTTAACAATGCTTGTTTCTTATTGAAGTAAAAAAACTATGAAGCAAATGGTGGATTTTGTCACAAGTGCAGCAAATCCTTATCTATTTTTACTCAATAAATGGCCCCTTTTTTAAACAACAATTTTTGTGCAGACAACTGGAAACAACAATACTCAATCAGTCCCACAAAAATATTATTCTATGTAATCGCTTTTTTCAAAATCTGGACTCCCATTTCTACTGACCTAATTTCTTAGGGCTCTTTCCTAGGGATTCTGTTGGATTGGTGGAGGATAGTATGCTCGGCTTGCCATTTTGATAATGTACGGTTGTATGGACTCTCTTCATTTCTCCCATGCAGGGTGCCCTCAAAAAAAGATATCAGTTGTAAGGTCAACCTCAGCTCTATATCTCACCAGAGCCATAAAGTGAACTACCATTTTCCAAAATAGCTCATGAACCACAGTAGACCTCTCCAAAAGCCCAATAGAGCACACTTCTAAACAATTGCTCTGATATCCATCTTTTCCAATTACTTCAGGTATGAGTCCACAGTGACAGAAAAACAATAAATGATTCAAGGCGCATCTAGTATGGCCTTTGGCCTGACTGTGGGATTATAGTGGATTTAGTTAACATTTTAAACATACCGAGACGTGTTTTGTCTGTGGAGGCTATGGTTGTATACAGTGGTTATTTGCAAAGAACACTGTTGAAAGAGGTTGGTGTAGCAGAGGTGCATGTAGATTATACATAGTTACAACACTTAGAGTGTAAGAGCATCATGAAACCAGGTGGTGAGGTATAATGTATATTGCTGCAGAAAATGGTGAAATGAGCAGAGGGTGTGGACTGCTGCTTTAACACCTATTTATTGGATACATTACAACAAAGAGGATGGCTTTCCCTAGCAAGTTGTCAAATAAATGTGCCTGTAGAAATTATTCTGCAAGGTATAAATAAAGATTTCATTCCCATCACATGCTGCCACATAGCTGTATTCTGTACTGCTTAAGGTCTGGCCTAAAGACAGCTCTAGTCACCTAAAAAAAACATAAATAAAAAATGCATAGATACAGATACACCAAGAGGCTTTGTGTAAGCCTTCTTCATCTGTTGGTCTGTTCAATTGTCATTCACATTTTGCTTAACCGCACCCCCAACTCCCTGCAGCATATAGCATGGGACAATAGGTCAGCCCACTTCAGCCACTGGATCTCTTGCTGTGAGTGATGGCATATTGCTCTTGCATATTTGTACATAGTTCTAAAAGGAAGTGTGCCTCAGTGTCTAGGCTGGTACTCCAATACTTTACTTTGGCTTTTTTTTTCTTTCCATTTGCTATACTTTTTTAGTCATCATTGTGTATTTAAAGCATGTCTTCTGGTTACCAGTTGTAATCTTATTTCCTGAACCATATCTAAAAACTACAACGAGTTTATCTAACCTTTATACATACACCTGCTTGCTAGGTAGCACCCAGCCCTGCTCTTATAAAATATATTTAGTAATTAACAAATGGCTGCCTCATTTAGGAAGCAACATCTATTTCTTGTTTTTTTTTACTGTTTTCAGCATGTATTTTCAAAATACAAAACAAAATAAAAAGTGTCCATCGCACCAGCTTGCCAAGACTAAACATAACGTCTTTTTCAATGCTTGTTTTTCGTTCTTATTCTCTCTTTTAAAGCCTGCATGCTAAATAATACTGGGCACACACCACATGTCAAAGTATGACACATTGGACGGAGATAAAAATAGAGTCAAAATAAACTTATCTTGGAGTCCATTTTAAATGCCATTGCTCTTTGTCGCTAGATCTAATAATATTATAAAGGATGTACAATATATAGCATTATAGATGGCTAACAGTGAATACTGGGGATGTTTTTCGCAGAGGGATTCTGAACGACATCAAACTGAGCAGTATTGAAGCTCGATTGGTCTATATGTCAAGCAAAGTTTGAGTTGTCTATGATGTCACTCAGAACCCTGAGGCGAAAAACACCATTCATTTTTTACCCATTCAATAACTTTATCTACGGCTCCCAAAATAATCTGCTTTTTCCAAGAACTGCTACTCAGGGGCAGAGGAGCAATGGGGGAGCCATATATAACATGGCTGCTCCTCCTGGTCTAAAATGTCAAATAAAGGAACTCCGCCCCCCCCACCCATCCACCCCCACCATGCTCTGTGCCCTTCCACATCTTCTCGTCTCAAAGATATCCCAGAGCCAGCATTACACCGACCATCGGCAACAATGAAAAAATAAGTTGGTTCCCCATTGCTGTTATGTCTTTGCAGTGAATAAAAAGATTTAGAATCTGCTAGTCATGAAAAAGGGTCTCAGTAAGATCCATACATAATATCTAGAATTAAAGACGGGCAACTGTGACAGAAACAGATGTCATTCACTTAGTGGTTCTGAGTGGCATCAAAAAGACAAGAGTGAAACTTAGTTATTCACATTTTACCTATCTGTACTTTTATGTATTGTACAAAATGTATAGGAAATCTTGTTTCCTGACATCCACATACATCACCCTCAAGACTCACTCACCCACCCCTAAATTAAAATATCATAACCTGGACTCCTACCACTCACCATCACAACCTACTGCACAACCCTGCCCCAAGCCCAAAATGGCAAAAAAATTACCTGGTTTTCAGCCACCCACCCCCACCTCCCTCTTTGCACTCAAGTGCCCTCCCAGGTGAAAGCCACACTCTCTGCTCTCACATTAAAAGCGGAAAGTCGCGACCCACGCTGAGAAGGGAGAAGGCAGTTAGCAGATACACTGCGCTTCCCATTTTCTCCCATCTTCCTCGGCTGTGTCAAGACCCAAGACAGGCGGAAGGTGGTGGGTGATTCCACCAATGGCCTTTCTAATGGAGACCTGGGTGGGGGGGCAGAACGAAGGGGAAGTGGTTAAACAGTTTTGTTAACCACTGTGGTGATGTCACTCCAGTAATTAACCGGATTCCGGATTCAGGGCCTCATTACGAGTTTGGCGGAGGGGGTTACTTTGTCCCAAAAGTGACGGATATCCCATCTTGCCGTTTCACAAGTTCCATAGGATATAATGGAACTTATAATACGGCGGACGGGATATTCGTCACTTTTGGGATGGAGTAATCCCCTCCGCCAAACTCAGTCCATTATAGAGGCAGAGATTGCAATGAAAAGCATATGCTGAGAAGGTGGACTGCTGCCCCTTGAATGTCTCAGTCCCAACATTCACTGAGTGGCTGCATGATGTGCAATGTCCTTTCCTCTTCCATTAATCACAATGAGGAGGACTGAGTACACCTAACTAGTCACATCTGTCTGCACAATGAAGGATCATGATTCTCTACCTTTCCAAAAAATGAGGTGAATGTAAATCATTACACCCTAAGCTCCATGCATGTCACACTGGTCCCCATCCGCAGAAGGGTGGTGCGGCTTCAACTCACAGCGCACCCTGTAGCTGCTGAATGGGGCTTTAAACTACTCCACCACATTCATGCATTGGTCTTGAGGTCAATTCTTCAATTCGACTCTAAATGAGCTGCTAAAATCCCATGTTCCTTCTTACTTACAAAAACATGGCTCGCTCTGCTAGTTGCCAGTAGAGGTCGACTGGCTCCATTCAGTCTTTTTTCGTGTTTCCATTTAATTTATGGTTATTATGAGTTAATCATGTGTTTGACTGACAGAAGAAAAACAGGAACCATGGAAGAAACGATAAAATAATATTGCTCTGACCGCATTAAGGACATTTTTAAGTCATGATTCAGTGCATTCAACAGGAAATAGTCGCCCAAGTCGTGATTTTCTGTGTTGCAAAATAAGCATCGTTGTTAAGTGCTTGGCAGCACTGACCAAACCAAAAGGTGTGTTTTTTCTGCAATGCATGCACACAGCCATACAAGATCCGTGCAACCCCCTGTATAGCTCACACATACATTGACATGTACAGACAAAGGAAGACACATAGGGGGTTATTCTAACTTTGGAGGAGGTGTTAATCCGTCCCAAAAGTGACGGAAAAGTGACGGATTTACCACCAGCCGTATTACGAGTCCATTATATCCTATGGAACTCGTAATACGGCTGGTGGTATATCCGTCACTTTACCGTCACTTTTGGGACGGATTAACACTCCTCCAAAGTTAGAATAACCCCCATAGTGGCATTCGTGCACAGAGTACAAAGCATCGATGAACACAAATACTCAGCCTAAGGTCTACCTTGTTACCAAGGGCTTCTGTCTCGGCAACCCAGTAAGAAAGGAAGGTTGTCATTTATCAAAGGACATCTCCCACAATGAATATCTTACTTTATTTCTCAACTATGAGTCAAGTCCCTTTTTGAAATATGGAACTCACAGCGACTGACAGGAGCCTTACTTCTTCAGAGGGAGAAGGCTGGAGTTGTTCAACGTGCTGTGTGTGCGACGTTGATCCTAGAGGGGAAACGTCCTTAACCACGCGTTCAAAACAACACGGGCATATACCACACAAGCGTAACCAGGCTTGCCGGAAAACAAATGCCTTTTTTCTGTGCCTTAACCACACAAGTGCGAAACTACGCATAGGCACAGAAAAATGCAGAGAGCAGGAGAGGACGCGGTGAGGTAAGTGGGGCTGGGCAGGGTTGGGGGGGAATTTTTGGGGAGGGGTAGATTAATGGCTTGGGGGTCAGACTATTTTTTGGGGGCTTACGGTGGGTGGTGGGGACTGAATAATTATTATGGCCGAGGTGGGGGGTAGATTTATTTTTAGGGCTTAGGGAGGGGGGCAGGGTAGTTTATTTTTTAAGGGTTGGGGCTGTGGTGGTTTTATTTTTTAGGGCTCAGGGTGGGGGTCGGGGTAATTCAGCTATTAGGGGTGGGGGTGAGTTTTAGGGGTCAGGGCAGGTGGGGTGTGTCAGGGTAGTTTAGTTTTTAAGGGCGGGGTGGGGGATCAAAGTAGGAGTTTTTTTAGGGCTTAGGGTAGGTGCCAGGGTAGTTTAGTTATTAGGGGTGGTGGTCGTTTTTAGGGCTCAGGGCAAGTGGGAGATGTCGGGTAGTTTCGTTTTTAGGGGCGGGGTCGGGTTAGTTTTTTTTGGGCTTAGAATGGGTGGGGGGTCAGGTAGTTTAGTTATTAGAGGTGGGGAAGGTTTTAGGGCTCAGAGTGGGGGGGTGTCGGGTAGTTTAGTTTTTAGGGGCAGGGGTCGGGGGTCGGGGGTCGGGGGTCGGGGGTCTGGGTAGTTTTTTTTTTTAGGGCTTTCGGGGTAGTTTAGCTATTAGAGTTGGGGTAGTTTTGGGCCTCAGGGCGGGTTGGGGGTGTCGGGATAGTTTAGTTTTTAGGGGGACAGGGGTGGGGGGGATCAGGGTAGGGTTTTTTTTAAGGCTTCGGGTGGGTGGGGGGTGAAGGTAGCTTAGCTATTAGGGGATGGGGGTAGTTTTGGGCCTTGGGGTTTGCATGGCAGAACCACAATGCCGTTTCCACATATGCCTTTACTAGGCATGCTTTTACAACAAAATTCGTTGTAAAGGCATGTGAGGTAAAGGCATGCTTGGAGATGAATCGGTTCTGGTTCCGACTGCGTTGTTAAGGCATGCGTTGTTCTGGCATGCGTGGTTCTGTCATACAACCCCTCTAGAGGTGTCAGTGGTTGCTGACTCTGGCAGGAGCTGGTAGAAATAAAGAGAGAGAGAGAAACTTGGGCAGGGGGTTTTCCTCCCCCAAAAAGCATTGTGGTATTCATTTTCATGTTAGGACTAGGAACCAGGGACTGTGCTTTCCTTCTGAAAATTTAGGGAAAAGAATATGTTGGAATTCTGTCACTCTCAAATCATAGTCCTCTTTATTGAATAATTAGACTGAGAAGGCGTCACAAGACTGCCCACCTTGAAAGACTCCTGTCTGCCAGTCAAAGTACTGAGGAACATGAGTCTCTTGCATCCCGTTGAAGCTGGGACTCATAAAGATATTTTCAAGAAGTTACATTTCCGGGAAGAAGGACTTCTAAAATCCAAAGGACGGAGTCAAAGGTGTTTTCAAAGAAGAAATCTAACAAGGCTAGCTGGAACTGGACTTTTGGTGTGGTGCTGACTGTAATTTGGTAAAAACCTCTTCTTACTTGAAACCATTGGTTAGTATCCCAGGAACCTTCCCTGACGATTCGGGAACATTTTGGGCAGGAGAGTAAAAATTATTGAACTTTTTCTACCAATCACAAAAGGTTTTTCACAGAGTCGTAGGGGTAGATTGCATGATGCCTCAGTTTGTGCTCTTACCTCAGAGGTAGGGTGCCTGGACCATGCAGCTTCGTCACTGATTCTGCATTTTTGTCGCAGTGTGGTAGTGATAGTGGAGGTACACCAGAGCGATTGCACTCAGGGAGCTCTCAGTGTTATTTTTTCTGTCTTGTGAGTCAGTTGGGGATGCTATGTCGTCAGCCATTCTGGGTGCTGCATGCCGCATTCAGGTAAGTTCACCTGCTGAGATGTGGTCAGGCCCCATACCAGCCTGCTCACTGGGGTGCCAGCCTAGCCCATCTCGTGGAGAGGGAGTGTATAATGCACTTTTTGAAATATCAAGCATCATGCCTTCAGAGACTGTGTGTATTGAGTGTGACCTGGCGCCATGAACAGTCAGTGCGCTGCTTGTTTTCCCAAATTTGCAGAGAATGTTCTTAACCCAAACAGGAAGGAAAAGACATAAACCACTGGCAAGAGAACAGCATGCTGCGTGAATCACCAAGTGCAGAAGAAGTGAAAAATTATAATAAAAAAACAACAAATACACGTGTATGTGTAATTGTGTCATAAGCCAAACAGCCAAACTGAAAATCGAGGCGAGTTTCCTTCATTTAAGGTACTCACCTGTAGTGAGTGAAATCCCTGAATGCAGGTAAAGTAAAATGTCATTTGTTGGCTCTGCAACGTTGCCACCTGGTCACCTCCCCTTGCACATAAGGGTCATCTTGATGTAAGTGGCGGACACCTTGGACCACATTTCACTGGAACTCCTTACCTGCTCAGGAAGTTCTTTCCATCCTTTGTTGGCCCAGCACTGCAGAGTGAGGCCACCTGCACTAGAGACACTGCTTTCAGGGCTAGACTGAATGCAGAGGTTAGAGACCCCCCAGGTATTTACTAGGGTTACCACCTGGGTATTATTTTACTGCCTTGATCTGGATTTTTAGGTCGAAGCCGGAAAGTAATTAGAAGAATCAGCAAAGACTGGCACTTGTTTCTCCTTGGACATATACATTTTAAACAGAAAATACAAGAAGAAATCCCTTCAGATGTATATTAGAGTTGCCTTTGTCCAGATGTGTTCTACTGTTTTCATGAGAGTAATTATCA
This sequence comes from Pleurodeles waltl, assembly GCF_031143425.1. Taxonomy (NCBI): domain Eukaryota; kingdom Metazoa; phylum Chordata; class Amphibia; order Caudata; family Salamandridae; genus Pleurodeles; species Pleurodeles waltl. The sequence continues at coordinate 821,254,981 of NC_090443.1, read as the reverse complement.
AAGAATGCAGAGATGTTTTCTCAAATTCTTTTTGGGGGCTCGTCCAGAATTTCAGTGAATGCACTTATGACAGGTACTTCACTCTGAGAAAGACGATAGCCCTCCCAGTCACATCTCAGATTCATCTGCCTCAGACTCATCGTGAAGAGGAACGATTCTGGCTTATAATTTAGGCACAGGTTTTGCACTTGGTACCCTTCCGTGTACCGTAAATGATGTGCCGAATCAGTGTAGTGCTGTGCTTGGGTCTTTCCACTGATCCTGTGTTAAAGATGCGCCTTTTGTCGTAGCTCTAAAGATCCCAGTCCTGCCAACATGCTGATGACACCGGGTGGCACCTGAAATTGAAACGTAACGTGGCTAAAACAGCTTGTATTCAGCCGCCATTAGGATGGACACTACTTTATTCGTAATTAGTAACCAATGGCCTGTTATTCTATTCTATTTATTAATGAAACTCAAACATTCCCGAATAATGTTCACCGGGTACCTCTTACATTTGAACTTCCCCTTTCAGTTTTCAGCCCCCACCAGTATCTGACTCCAAGAAGTAGAGCGCCTGCGCGTCCTTGCACAGAGTGGCACAATTCCTCCTTTAGTACTCTGCAACATAGTTTGAGGTTCAGAAGAAACAACTTGCTTAACATTGACAATGTGTTCAATTGGTTCGTGTGTGGGAGTTTGCGCATAGAAATGGAAGTTTCCGAGTTCACTGGCAACGAGCACACCCCCACAATGTTTGCCTAACCTGTTTCTCCAGGAAAAAACCTGGCAAAATGTAACTGGGGACAATGGCTAGAAACTGCTTGAAACTACCAAGCCTTCTTATTTTGCATATTATGCCTCATTCTGATATAAAAAAACATCCACCAGAAGTTGTTCACTGCTCCTAGTGAATGCTCCATTCTGTTCTGGCAATATTTCTGAGGCTGAGTACCTACTACCTCTCATCCACCACACTTGGAATGAGGTATCATTTCTTTCAGAACATTAGACCTCGTGGGAAAAAAAACAGGAGCACAATTTATTTCCTACTACAACCCGATAGTAGTTGTTCATTAAAAACCATGTATTCAATGTTATCTATTTTCAGAGTTCATTTTAAAAACAAACTCCTCAGTTTGAAATGACATGCTTTTTTTAATCTGCATGGTCTGTGTTTGTTTGGTCTTCATTGGCTTTGGAGATCTCTCACTTATAAAAAGGTCACCTTTGGACACTTTACAGTGGGTTTTCTTTGCTGCTCCTGCTAGTGAATTTATCTTTTAGAGAAGAGTCTGGAAACAAAGTGCTAAAGGTTGGCTTTTCAAGACCTACTCATTCCTTTCAGTGAATGTTTCAAGCAAAGAAACTTTTTGTTCGGATGTGTGACAGTGTTACAGAAGTGACTTTCAAGCACCTTATCCTTCCCCCATCCCCACGAAGCATTTCATTTCTTTGCTATTTTGTACAAGCATTTTTGCACTGTTAAAAAGTGTGTGGTTTGCGCCAAAATAAGGGACTAATGTAGAGATTGGAGGTTGGTCCTTCCTCCCTATTTAGATGGTGTAAGATGTCTATGCACTCTAAATAGGGCAGGCAGGACTTAGCCTCCTTTTGGCAGATGTCATGCATCCAACTAACTTAAATCATGCTCTAAGAGTTATTATGAGTTTAAGGATAAAAGATGTTGCAGCTAGTCAAATGGTTGTAGTTCGCTTGCAATGGCAATCACTGACAGAGACTTGCACCATTAATAGGAACGTGGCCCAACTTATTGGCCAGTTATTGAATTGTAGGCGGTGAAAGTAGAGTAGTTCTGTTTGGCATTTACTATATCTACGTCATTAAAAGAATCTTACTTCTGTTTACAAAACAATTGGTAATTTTCTTTAAGTGTAATCGGCACGGCATTGTAGATGTTTTTGTTTTAAATGGTTTACATTTCCTAGCACTGACTACATAAACAACACTTTATGAATAATACATTTTCATGTGTTGACCGAATATATTTTTATGCACACATTGAACATGATATGCATCTAGAAAAAAAGTTTTGAACTAGCCTATTCTAATCACGATTTCCTTTGACAATTTATTTATGTATTTGATTAAGAGAGTTTGTAAAGAGGTCCACTTTAGGTTTCATCAGAGCACTTGGAGGAACCATGGAGGAGTGTGAAATTATAGCCGGGAGTTACAGACCATTTGGATGGGTGGTTACTTTGTCCCAAATTGCTAGAGACTTTTTCTTGTGCTGAGTTCAGTCATATGAATCAATGGAAGAAGTTAGCATGACATCCCTTATGAGCTTAGCGATGATCACTAGAAGGCACATACTAATCCAGCATACGCCTTGATATGTGCTGGGATATTTACTATAGAATATGGTGCTTAACCGGGTAGTTTGTGGAATCTCATACTTTGCTTTTCAGGTAGCCCAATGACATTATCTTCAACATCCGTCGGGACATATCATGACATAAAACGGTGTTCTAATCAGCACCAATATTTTATTGCTTTGTAAAACTTTTTACAATTTACACCTTCATCTAAGATCCAGATTGCCTAAATCAGTGTATTTGCTGCCCTCGCATGCTTCCACCAAATATTTTAAAAAAGTGTTATGTTATAACTGTTCCTAACAATGTCCTCTGACAGGTTGTGAGGACTGTCAGGCAAAACCCCCAGGAAATCGGGCTGACCACTGTAAAAAGAAAGTACTCTCCAGGCCAGACTGAGAGGACACTCCTCCTCCTTCGAGCCTAACCATGATTTTTTTTTTACTCATAGTATAATGTAGGCCTCTGTAACTCTAATTCAAAAATTCAGTTTGAGGCCTGCCATAGTGAACCACTTTTTTTTATAGTGCAGGCCATTAAAACATGAAGGGTTCAGATACATACTAAACATTATTACAGACATTGACTATCTGATTTTAGGAAGTGACCATAAATATACTTTCTTAAAGAAATATATTGGGGGTCATTCTGACCCGGGAGCACCGCCAACAGGCTGGCGGTGCCCCACAGGGCATTCTGACCGCGGCGGTTTGGCCGCAGTCAGATGCGGAAAACCGGCGGTCTCCCGCCGGTTTTCCGCTGCCCATTAGAATCCTCCATGGCGGCGCAGCTCGCTGCGCCACCATGGGGATTCTGACAGCCCATACCGCCATCCTGTTCCTGGCGGTTCTCCCGCCAGGAACAGGATGGCGGTATGGGTTGTCGTGGGGCCCCTGGGGGCCCCTGCAGTGCCCATGCCAATGGCATGGGCACTGCAGGGGCCCCCGTAAGAGGGCCCCACTTTGTATTTCAGTGTCTGCTTTGCAGACACTGAAATACGCTGCGGGTGCCACTGCACCCGTCGCACCTTCCCACTCCGCCGGCTCAATTCTGAGCCAGCGTCCTCGTGGGAAGGGTGGTTTGCACTGGGCTGGCGGGCGGCCTTTTGGCGGTCGCCCGCCAGCCCAGTGCAAAAGCCAAAATACCCTCAGCAGTCTTTCGACCGCGGAGCAGTATTTTGGAGGGGGGAACTCTGGCGGGCGGCCTCCGCCGCCCACCAGGGTGAGAATCACCCCCATTGTGTTGACCAGTACTGTAATTATTATGCTACATGGTAATCAGTGCTTAATTTGAGCTGGTGGTTTCCCGTGGGGGGCACCAGCACTTATTTTTGAGGGCCAGGGCTTATTTTTCCGCCTCAGGCAAAAGACACATATGGGAAAAACGGAGGAATAAAAAGAAGAAAAAGCATTACAGATGGAGAAAGCAGAAAGCTGCAAGAGTGAGCTGAAGGGACAGGGAGTGTCTGTAAATGAATTAAAGAGGCCCGAGATGGATATAGGATTACACTGTCTCAGTATGCTGTGCTGAACATTTAATTGCAGCAGCAGGGTGTTTCAAGATGAGCTTTGAGCACAGGCACGTTTTTATTTGCAAATTAAGCACTGATGGTAATGTTATATTTTTCTATTCATCCAGATGTCTACTTGACCCTTCTTGAGCCTATGAACAATATAACCACCTCGCTTGGGCAAACGGCAGAATTGCACTGTAAAGTGTCTGGAAATCCTTCACCAACGATACAGTGGTTAAAAAATGATGCCCCTGTCGTGCAAGAGCCCAGAAGGATTTCAATTCGTGCAACAAACTATGGGTCGCGATTAAGAATACGGAATCTTGATACAACGGACACTGGATACTTTCAGTGTGTTGCAACAAACAGCAAAAGGACTGTATCTACCACTGGTGTGCTGTTTGTCAAATTTGGTAAGATTTTATTTTAAATCATGTTGTTATAACCTGTGGGGAGTGAGAAAAAAACACAATAAACCTGGATAGATTCAAATCAAATGTCCTCAAATGTTACGTTCAAAAATTAGAAACACTTATTATTTACATCTATCGGTTTAAGTTTGATATCACTGTATATATACACATTTTGTATACATTATGCTAATTATGCCATCATAGAGAAGATCCCTTATCAACAACACTCATCTTTTGATTTTCATCTGCTGCTTTAGCCACCATTCTGTTTATAAATAAAGTTCCATTATTAAGGTCACAAATGTCTGAATATATTTATGGGTAACCCAGAATAATAGCTTAAATCATCTGCTCAAAAAATAACTTTTTCAAATCGATTTAAAATAAAAAAAACAAATCAAATTAAAACAATTACTGCACAGTTTTTCTAGTTATTACCATAGATTCCATTTGTGAATGAATCTTCACCCACATCACTGAAATAGCTCTCATAGCTGTCTCTAACCACCTTATCTTGCTGTCTAATGGTGGATTGCTCTGTTCACGGTACTGAGACCGATATCACGCTGATGTTATCTCAGCTGGTTTGTGGATGGTTAGCAGGTATAAAGAGCTAATCAACGTTGGCTGTTCTAGCACCAAATAGCTTAGAAGAAATCTGGATGTCTCTGAGGTTACTGTAGCTACAATGCACAACTGAGACAGAATTAGGGCCAGGGACTGCCGGCAACGATCAGCAAATTCATTATAGTCACATTTAATAATATATTTTTATTGGTTTTTTTTAGGGCAATTTTTATAATACTAAATAAAGTGCAATTTTAAAGATACACATTCTTTCCTATGCTTGTCAGACCAATGTTGAGGAGGGGGCAGGGAAGCCTGTTTTAGGATCACAGCAATACTTAATACTACCCAATCGGATGAGTACGATTTTACAGCGCTGCACTAAGTTGTGATCTAACAACTAGGTGCTACGTCCTCCTTCGCTTACCTGGTAATTGCTATCCCCCCTGTTATGGCCACAATCGTGCTTTAATGAACCTCCGCTTTCTACAGGCTCAAGAAAGAATAGGCTCAGGTGCAGATGGCGTAAAAAGTTCTCACTGGCCCGATAAGCAACTCAGTTCAATGCACTTATCATTCCTTTTGGGAATAGTTTCATGTGGGTGCGTCAAGTCCGCCCACGCCTCTCAGACTCCTGTCGGCTGGTTCAGGCTAAGGCCCTCGGGTTTACTGCTGGCTGCTTGCAGTAGTCTGGGCTGTGTGGCGGGTGTGAGCTGTGTTCTCACCTTCATATCTTGACTCCTCTGTCACAGGGGGAACTCAGCAGCAGCCTCACAAAGAAAAAAATTCACAGGGCAGTCACTGGGAGGTGGGTCCACAGCAGCATCTGATTCCAGCAGTAGAAGCCTAATGGTTGGCTTTGGTCAGGCTCCCAGCAGTTGAAGTCTCCATTCTGACTTTCTCGTTGTAATATTTTTAGGGACATTTATCCCCTCAGCTGATCAGGGTTCTCCACTCCCTCCACTCTTCAGTAGCAGCCTGAGGTGAACTGCACGGTGTCATGGGAATATCAGCTCTGGTGCAAGGTTGATACAGCTCACTCGGGTACTGCAACATGAGGCAGTGTATGCCTTTATAGCATGGTTCAATCCTCAAGCTCTCTCTCTGGTCAGTTTTTTTTTCTGGTGCTCCTCATGGTGGGAATAGGATGGGCTTCTCCTCCTGAACAGTATCTTGTCATGTAGGACCAGACACACTTCTGGCCCTCAGCAGGCTGCCTTTTAGGCTCTTTAACTGGTCCTTATCTCCAGAAGAAAGTGTTGACTTCAGGTGATGACCCCGCACTGGAAGACTGGCTGTCAGGAACACACCACATACATACAGCTCTTCGATGACTAAATAGAGCACTCTCTTCCTTCATGTTAGGAATGGGGTCTCTAGTTGGCAGTCGGTTTCCACACTGTCCAAGTAGGGACCCTCACTCTAGTCAAGATAAGGGAGATTCCCGCTCAGATAACCCCTGCTCACCCCCTTGGTAGCTTGGCACAAGCAGTCCGGCTTATCTCAGAAGCAATGTGTAAAGCATTTGCACATAACATACAGAAATAAGTGAAAACACTACAAACAGACACCACACCAGTTTTAGAAAAATAGCCAATATTTATCTATATAGAACAAGACCAAATACAATAAAAATCCAACATACAGTAATAAAAATATGAATTCTGCAAGATTTGCCCCAAAATACAGTTCCTTGAAGTCAATAGCTCCACCTGAGGCTATCACAGCGTTTTGATCAACAAAACCAACAGTTCAGGCCGGCTGCGGCGTTGCGGGCCAGCTACGATGTCGGGAAGACCCACAAACAGTACCTTGGATTTGCAGGGCGTCGTGATCCTCACGGTGAGCTCCAGAGAGCGGCGTCAGTGACGTCGTGGTGTCAGTTCCAGAGTCGGTGCAGGAGTCGCTGGGTCCTTGAGGTCACAGGCGTTGCGGATCGAATGCCAGGCTGATGAAGTCAGGTGCGCTGGCGTGGATGACGTCGGGGCTGTGGTGCGAAGCGGGACGATGCGAAGTGCGGTGCCCACAGGTCACGGTGCAGGCAGCATCATCGTCGTTGTTGAAGCGCTGTTGTCGGTAGGCCCAAGCCAGCGGTACAGGACGGGACGATGCTTCGTGACCCTCACAAGCGGTGTCCACAGGCCATGGTACAGGCAGGATAACTGGTGACGACACAGGAGTCGATGGTGCTGGCGTCGGTGGACCAGGGATGCGGTGCGGGACGGTGCTTCGTGTACCTCACAAGCGGTGTCCACAGGCCACACGGTGCAGGCAGTGGTGCCAGTGTCAGCAGGAGCGGCGGCGTCGGGGATGCCCAGGCTGCAGTGTTAGCAGGCGATGCCGGAGTGCGGGCCCATAGGTGGCGGTGCGAGCAGCGGCTCAGTGAAGTCGTCCGATGACGGAGTCGGGGAGACCAGGGTCGCGGTGCGAAGTGTGGCAGTGCGATTCCTTGTGGCGCCGGCAGGTCATGGTGCAGGCCAGTGGCGTCATTGGCGGCGTCGTAGTGGTTTCTCCTCTTGAACAGCACAAAACACACAGTTCCCAGTGCTGCAGGTTGAGGAAACTGAAGTCTTTGGTGTCCCTGAGACTTCCAACAGGAGGCAAGCTCTACTCCAAGCCCTTGGAGAATTTTCTCAAGCAGGACACACAGAAAAGTTCACCCTTTGCACTCTTTTCAGGCAGAAGCAGCAGCTGCAGGCCAGTCCAGCAAAGCAGCACAGCAAAGGGACAGTATTCCTCCTTCAGCTCTTCAACTCTTGTACTTGCAGATGTTCCTCTTGATTCCAGAAAGATTCTAAAAGTCTGGGGTTATGGGTCTTTTTCTTATACCCAGTTCTGCCTTTGAAGTTGGCAAACTTCAAAGCAAAGTCTCAAGTGTTTGCAAGATCCTTCCTTGTCCAGGCCAGGCCCCAGACGCACAACAGGGGGTCAGAGATTGCATTTGGTGAGGGCAGGCACAGTCCTTGAGGTGTGAACAACCACTCCTCCCTCCTCTCCAGCTCAGATGGCTCATCAGGATATGCTGGCAACACCGCCGCCCCCTTTTGAGTCACTGTCTAGAGAGGTGCAAAACAGCCCAACTGTCAAACTGGCCTAGACAGACAATCCACAAACAGGTAGAGTCACAGAGTGGTATAAGCAAGAAAATGCCTACTTTCTAAAAGTGGTATTTTCAAACAGACAATTTAAAAACCAACTTCACTAAAAGGTGTATTTCTAAATTGTGAGCTCAGAGACCCTGAACTCCTCCTTTGTATCTGCTCTCAAAGAGAATCTGCGCTTTAGGGATATTTAAAGGCAGCCCCCATGTTAACCTATGAGAGAAATAGGCCTTGCACAGTGAAAACCGAATTTGGCAGTATTTAACTCTTAGGACATATAAAACACACTATTATATGTCCTACCTTAAACATACGCTGCCCTCGCCCATGGGGCTACCTAGGGCCTAACATAGGGGTGCCTTACATGTAGTAAAAGGGAAGGTTGAGGCCTGGCAAGTGGGTCCACCAGCCAAGTCGAATTTGCAGTTTAAAACTGCACACACAGACACTGCAATGGCAAGTCTGAGTCATGTTTACAGGGCTACTAATGTGGGTGGCACAACCAGTGCTGCAGGCCCACTAGTAGCATTTGATTTACAGGCCCTGGGCACCTCTAGTGCACTTTACTAGGTACTTACCAGTAAATCAAATATGGCAATCATGGATACACCAATCAACAGTACACTTTACACAGAGAACATATGCACTTTACCACCACCAGGATCAGGGATCCCAATGGGTTGGCAGCGGTGAAAGTCGTGGTCAGCCACGGCGGTGCCGAGTTTGGCACTGTTGTGCTAATCACAACTTTCCTTTCCGTCAGCCTTTCCATGGCGGGGTCCCCGCCATGAAAAGGCTGGTGGAAAGGCAGAGTTGAGGCACAGGGGGGCCTTTGCATTGTCCATGATCATGTGGTGGGCAGTGCAGGCTCCCCCTCCAGGCAGCACCCTTGGAATGCGCACTGTTTGCTATGGAAGACCGTGCGCATTCCGAGGGTGCTGGAGGCACTGTCTGTGCGACGGCATTGGCCTCCGCTCCCTGAGGGTGCCAAAGACAATGCCGAGCACTGTTTCTGCTGGTTAGCCTGGCAAAAACATCGTAATACGACAGTGGTGAGCGTGCCGGCTTGACGGCCACCTCCCCACTGCCGTATTTGAGTTTGAAAGGTCCAACTGCCAAACTCATAATTCAGCCCATATAGTCTTGCAACTGTACATGTGCTACACAAGCACTGTACACACACAAAACCAGCACAAAGGATGTCTGTGCAAAGTTCTGTGCATCACATCACAAAGGAAGTTTACACGAGTGAGGTCCGGGATTCAGAAAAAAAGTCTAGTCATATTAAAGATGCAAAGCACAGTATACTCTTACCCCTACTTAATGTGATTCACCTAAAGCATGAGCAAGAGACCACCATCTACATTTAGGACAAATATATAAGCCCTTTCAGGTCACAGGATAAGTCCCACACCTTCCATTGTCAAGGATATTCCTAGTCCTCTGCCCACATGCTACATTAGCATGACGTCAGGGCCAAAGTATAAGTCAGGATGCCAGTTTCACATGCAGTCAGGCACTCACAGAAGGGGTACACTCCTATATGCCATGCATAGGATATTCCAATCCCAGCAATGCCCAACCAACATAATTTACAAACTGAGATTTGAACTTACATCCCATAGTAGATGTGCTTGGCAAAATGTCATGTGCCTTTACCCCCACCCCTTTTACCGTTTCAGTCATCTTATCTGCTAATCTGCTAGGAAGGCGATTGGCAACTAAACTTTCCCAAGAGTTTTCACTTTACATATGTTTTTACATCATTCCAGTGGAAATAAGTGTTTCCAAAGTAAAGGAAATGTCCTGTAAACCAATGAGGTTGAAGAGCACACAGAACAAAAATCATGAAGAGAATTGTGGAACTGTATGTAAGTGAGGTTAATTTAGGTATCAAATTTATGAACATAGATGGAAAGCCAGAGTACCACCCACATTAAAACAATGACCAAGATATAATTATTGGTACAAACCCAAAACAATACCAAGAGGTCATGGTCAATCGTAGCTTATCCCCAGCTGCACTCAGAAGTGCTAGGAGGGGATTGTGAAAAAGAGGCATTTTGAAAATATTTGAGAATTACCTTAATATTTTTGGCCACTAGACCTGAAGATGGTGCCAAGATCGGAAGATATGCAACAAGTCACAGAGGGCATTGATTCTAAATGACAATGTAGCTTGCAGGAAGGATTGCACACTCACCGTATGCCAGAATATTTCATACAGTAAAGATGAGTATCTAATTGAACCTAAGTGAATCTTTTCAGTAGCTTCACATAATAGGACTGGTCTCTTGATCATTATGAAAAATTTGCAAATCAGTCTTCAATTGATCAATGGTTTGAAATATATATGTGTAAATATCATCCTGTCAATGAAGACCTTGATAGTAGTGCCTTAGCTAGAATGCATGTGAGCTTTGTAGTCCCCCCACAGAAGTGAAGTTAAGAACATCTAATGTGTGTCTTCATACTTTGAGATGTGGTCTTGTGAAAATCATCACCTTAAATGTCTGGCATGTTAGAGTTATTGTGGAAGCAATTAGAGTGCTTGAATTATTCTGTCAACCTGTCATTGAAAAATATAGTAATCCAACTGTGCTCCACCAACTCATCAAATATTGTTCACTTAAAGGAATTCAAATGCTACATTTGTTGTGGGTAAAAAGGAGAGGATCAGTTTTGTAAAACTGTGGCTATGGTTTTGCCAATAAGATTTCCTAAGACCTGCAAAACATGAAACTATATTTGATGTATAAACTCTTTGCATCACAGAGGTCCCTGTGCTATAAACAGCAGGAATCCTCTTCAAATCCTATCCAATTACCTCTTCTGTACGTTGTGTTGTTTGGGTGTTAGTGATCACATTAGAAGAAATGTTGATAGCTCACTCATTGTGGAAAAAAGTCTCTATGGCCTTCTTTGAGCTAGCTATCATTATGCATGCCCATGGATAGATGTGATGGGTTGATGAATTTGTAATGGATGGTATGGAGGCCATGGAATGATGGGTGGATGCGACAAGCAGACTGACAGATTGACTGGCTCTTGGCATGCGTGTAACACTAGGGGGCATATTTATGAGCCCATAGTGCCACCTTGCAGCACATTTGCGGCATTTATTTTAACACAAATGGGGCGTTAAGGTGTCATTTTCCAACTGCCATATTTATAAAGTGGTGCAATGCTTGCATTGCGCCACTTTGTAAACCCTTGCTTCACATTATACCTGCGCCAGACATAATGTATGCCAGGGGGCGTTCCCCCGTTAGGGGGGGCTGAAAAGAGGGCACAAGGAAATCTATGAGATTTCCATGCGCCATTTTTTGGCCCTTTTAACACCTGCTTAAAGCAGGCGTTAAAAGGGGGCTTCCATTATTTAGAATGGGCCCCTATGTACTCTGCAAGAGTAGCACCAGAATTTTGGTGCTACTCCTGCAAAGTACATCAATAGCGTCACATAGAATGACGCTATTGCCCCTACCCTGCGCCATGGTGCACCGTATTTTAAATAAGGTGCACACATGGTGGCAGTAGGGGGGGCGCTAAGGGGCTCAGGGAAAGTGGTGCTGCATTCGGGGCAGCACCACTTTCCATAAATCTGCCCTTAGGTTTGATGGTAATGACTTAAAATATTGCACAGAATGCTTCTTATGCATGAGGGGCATCATGGCTGCTCTCCCTCCCAGTAGTTATATTCCTGTCCACTGTTTCATTAAATTTGTACTGACATCAGTGCTTAATTTGAAAATGGGGCCCACAAGCACTCATCTTTGAAGAGCGGCACCTATATTTCCTCACTAGACTCTGACCCAGAGCAAGAGAGAGAATCAAACATGGAGGGAGAAGGAGAGTGTCAAAGAGAGAATGCAGGAGTAAGATCAAGGGGTTGGGAGTGCCTGGTGGTAGATCAAAGAGGCATATGTTGGAATCAAGACCATGCACCCTGGCATTTAGCGCCCCGACATTCAATGGTACTGGCTGAGGGCTTTGTAAAACAAAAGTGAGCTATAGGCCAAGTACTTCTGGCATTAATCATTGGGTTTGCATCCTATCTGATTGGGTTCTGTCAGAGGTCTTGGCTCTCTATTGTTGACCCCACCTTTCAGTACAGTGGTGAGATTTCCCTCCTATGTCACAAAATTCTCAGCTGAGACAGTACCTTACCGCCATTCCCACACAAGGCCTCAGGGTTTGGACTCATGCCGTCCTTTGTCTAGATTAGCCTTTTTAGTGCCCCATGATGGAACTACTTGCATCTTTTCTGAGGGTAACCAAAAGTGATCATACATCCATGCGACTGACTCCCTTCACTAGGTGCTGTTATGAAAGAGAATAGACGTTAACGCTGGGGGGAATTTCAGTTAATTTAAGTTCTGAACAACCTGAATTTTTATGTTCTTAGCGGTTTTATACCATTCAATGGTACATAATGGTTTCAGCTGATGTCTCACTTAGCAAATTCCTGTTTGCATGATGGGTATTACATAGGCTGAATGCTAAACAATCAACATGATATTCCAATAGACAAACATTATTATTTTTTTGCTAACCTCTTCTACTTTATGATTTCAGGTCCACCTCCAACATCAAGTCCTGGATCATCGTAAGTTTAACACTGCATGCCAGTTCAAGTGTACCCAGCAGAAAACAAATGATATCCTGAATGATGATTATGGGGTGGTGTGTCCCCCCTTTTGACTTAGGGTCAGATCTGATTATTTTGGTCTTGGTACTAAAATAATAGCTAAGCAAATGGTGTCTGAGGCAAAAAGGCTAATATTGTACATAATATGTTTGTTTGAATATACAAAGTAATGCCAGCCTGCATAATGTGGCTAATATTTGATAAAAACTCTGCCATGTGTAGGGGTGAAGGTGATATGTTGTTGGCAACAGTAAATGTACAACACCTGCTGTCTGTTATTCAGTAGGTAGGTCCAATACACCAACCAGAAGGGAGTGAGAAGCCAGGTATATGGGTTTGCTCCACTTTCAATTGCTTCAATGGCCAAAACCACAAGAGAGAAAATTCTTATTGATAATTGAGCTAGTCTCTCCATGAGAACATAGTTGGAGATTCCCTATTTGTATAAAAGGACCCTCGCCCACTAGTTACACTAGTGTCATTCTTCAACCTCTGGTCCTCACCCACCCACGCTACAACGGGGAATCTGGATGGGATCTATGCTGTGTTAGCAGCAAAGCTCTTTGTTCATATTAATGTGGGATCTATATTTAAAATTGCCTGCAGTGTCCCATACCTTGAAAAGTTTATTGGGGGAACTCTTAGCAAGTTTAAAAATAAAACTGATATTAATAGGGTTTCAATGCACTCCTTTTTATGTTGCTACTTTAATGCTCCATACAGTCTTAGAGGTGGGAGAACCCTATTGTCACTAGAGTTACCAGTGAGCGAGGGTCCCTTTATACAAATAGTTTATTCTAGTAATTTTACCACTGTGTTACTATCATTGAGTAATGTCCAATAGTCTTAAATCTTTTCTTTAGAGCACATCATTAACATCACACTTTTTGTTTACCCAAGTACAGTTATTTTACATGCTTTCACAAAGGTTTTCTGAAAAATCAATTTAACCAATATTGTCTTCCAATATTCTGCAACTCTGCAATGGCTGTCTTCAACAAAAAAGTGTAAATTTAGCAATAAGGATAATTTCGCAAGTTTTTCTCAATGTATCTCAGCACACATAATAAAAAAATAGGTTAAAATAAAGAAGTTCTCCCCTGTGTTATGTTGTGGAAAACTGTTACATCTCTTTATTAAGGGCGAGCGCAAAGCGCTCCGTCCCGTGTTGTTATCTCTCTTTGGGCTTCAAGCCACACCCATGTCACATCAGTTTCTTTCATTGGTTCGTGAGCTTGCCTTTTCAAATCTGCTTGCTTTCATTAGTGACAGACATGCATAAGTCATGCCTTTTCCGGTGTTTAGCCCTCCTCGAGCGCAGCGACAAAGTACTGAAAAAATACGAGACTCCACGTTTTCCATCCGGTTTCTGGATTACTTTTTCTTTTTTTTTGCAGCGCGATCTCGCTGGGCAGAAGTTGAGCACTTTGCATGACATCAGCCCTGTTACATGGTTAATTGCACTTTTGCCTGTTGCGTAGATATTTGCACTTTTGCCAATAGGTTTCACTATGAGTGAACTTTTACTTCCCTTTATGTGTCAGCTTTGCACTGATGGTGGCCATCAGCTCACCTATGTGAAACTTTTACTTTTCAGTTTATATGGCAAGAAAAGTCCAGTCAGTTATATGAAACTGTTATTTTTTTCATTTTCAATTTATGCGGCAAGAAAAGTCTGGTTAGCAGTTTATAATGCTAATTGCTCTAGCTCAAGCAAACGCGAGACCGGTTGCATTGCAAATGCTTTTTCTGGCTTTGTCACGCAGATGAAAGTCCACTAACAAAATGAACTCTTTTTGGCTCGAGTAGATCTACTAAGGGCACTATTCTTGCGGGGAAATGTCACGTTATTGCATGCTACTAGTTTTTCTCTGTTGGTTTACTGTATATGGATCTACATTCTTCACTGGGCCATTTGGAAGATAACTTTCAAGATAACTGTCTTAATTAGGAACATCTCTGAAACACCCTCCTATTCTAGATATAGTGGAACAGTTTTAAATACATCTAAAATAAGCCTTATATCATTCTTCCTGGTGAACTCTAGCTTCACAGGTATGCGTCAAGAGACTATTAATGAATCTAGGATCTCTGCCAAACACTCTCTCTAATTATGCACTCTATTCTCTAAATCAACACAAGCAAGGAAAGAAAAGGAAACAAAACCTGAGCCAAACTAATACTAAAGACCCTCCTACTCAGTAGAGTAATGAGCAAGAAAAAAAAGTGGAAAGCTCACTCTTTCATGTGCAGAGCAAGCACTCAACATAGACATTCTCTCAACAGCATTTGTCACCTCCAACAATTCTCTAGACTACTTGACTCTTCTTTCACAAATATAGCATTTCCCAAAAATGACAAATATCTTGCAAAGGATTAATCTAAAAAACAACACTTTCTCTCTCATTTCAACTCACGTCACCCTCAAGGTGCACACATCAAAACTCCCAAACAGAGTTACTGTATCGTCTTGAGGATTTTTGGGGCCAAGGTGACAACATATTTTGGGGGCCCAAAATTCCAAACAACTTTGAATTTTATTACCCGCTTTCTGATAATTGCATGCCAAATAATCCTTCAGATACAGGGTTCACACAAAACCAGTTGTAAAATGACTTTACAGGGCTCCTAGATATCCTTAAGATATCATTGGGCAAATAGAAACAGACTTAGAGGAGGTAGAGGTAGAGGTAGGCAGAGAGGAGAGAGGTTGAGAAATGGAAATAGATGAGCTAGATAGAGAAAACGTTTATTTTCCCAGGGGGATCTTTAGAAAGTGGGGACCTTGGACAATTGCTCACTTTGCCCATGCCTAAAAAACATGTCTAAGGAGATAAGCTCCTCACTTGAATCAAATTGACCTGGAATAACCCCCGCCAACCTCTGCCTACAGAAAACCAGAACTCAGCTCGCAACTGGAGTCTTGTTTGGTAACCGCCACTCTCAAGTACACGCTGCTTCCTTATAGAATCCTCTTGCAAGTGCGTAGCAATCATTGACCTGTAAGCAGATGTGCTAAACGGGCACCATGCTCCTCGTCCCCACCTCGGGCTACCTCTACTCTGGACAAGTTCAGTTCCACCTGCGGTTCTGGCATTCTGTGTACCTCTTCTTTGCTCCTTCTTGTTCTTTTCTGCCCATGGCATTACTCCTCTCAGTGCCTTCTTGCCAGGAGTCAGTTGCACAAGTTTTACTTCTGTGTGCTTCAGGGTAGCTTGGAAAGAAGGTTGCCCAAGCTCAACCTCTCAAAAATGTACATGAAGAAAAGACTCTTGCACCCTTGGACTGTGCTGTCTACTATAAAGCAGGAAAGCAGAACTGCAATTATTGCATACTGGGAACATTCCTCTGAGAGAAACATGCACCAATTGGCAGCTAAAACAATGTGAAAGGAACAAGATAAATAACCTTATATAGATGGGTCTATTACAACAATCTAGGATGAAAAGGTGCTATTTCCCCAAATGTCTTTGTTCCCAGAAATGATTGATATGATTCATCATGTAGACCATCAGCTGCAGGAAAGATGTCTTGAAAGACAGCAATAACATCTACCTAACCTACTGTTTAGAGTATACCTTATTTCAGGTTGGCCCTGTCTCCTGTTTCTTTGGTGCCAGAAGAGCCCATGCAAATGACAGCAGAGACGACCATTTATCTGGAAGAGAGAGTAATCAATGAAGAGTAACTGGTCTTTGCTGGTATTGGGGCATTGATGGGCATGTTGGCATATCTTGCCCTGTAATGCCACAAAGGAATCAGTAAAATGCCATAACCAGTCCTTTGTGGGGGAGGGATGATAGGGCAGTCTGTACAAGTCTTCTGATGGGATCACACCTAATGCCAATGGTATTAATAACTCTTAAATCAAGTCCATATTGTCAAGCAAGAGTGAAAATAAATTACACAAAGCAGCCTTGTTGGACTGGTGCATTAGGAATGCACGTAGGTTTCTCCTAGGCAAAATAATTGTCTATATCATTAGTTTCCCAGTGGGTGCCTGAAATGATATGAACACTTTTAGCATGTGATTCTGTGAAAGAAAAATGTGTCCATTGATAATAATCTTTGGCAAACTTATTGAAAACTGGTTATTTTGAGTTTGTAGCATCACCAAGTTATCTACATGAATTTGAAATACCCTTGTTATTACAACACAATCAGCAGGAGGAGACTTAATAGACCTTAAATTGCACTTGTGGTGCTTGTTCAAAAATGCAACTGACTAAGCAACCTGGACCAAAAAGGAGAGAATTAGGGATGGTGGCTCATAAGATCCAGAATTGTGATCATAAAGATAAAAAGAGTAACCATGGAAGGTACATTACATCATAAGGAATCAGATAAATCTATGGGCCACTCACAAAATCTCTAGATTCATAATGTACCCATGGAACAAATGGAATAGAGTGAAAGAAATGTGGAGGACTGGGCAGTTTGCAACAGCAATACAGTAGCTGACAAGAGCCAGGCCTGGAGGTGAAGGTGAACAATAATCCATAAACCACTCCAGCATCCACTCCTTCCTCGTTGAGGCATGCAGAGACTCACGTTGAAGGTCTCAGGGGGATAAATGAAGAATTACAAGTACCAAAATGCACTAACAAGGTAGTTGCTAAGATAGATTCACAAGATATTTTGCTGTGACTGCCTAAGAAACAGGAGATTTTAAAAGTATGATGGATGGTCTCTGCTGAGCCGCAATTCGGTGCTGAGGAAGCTAGTGATGAACTGGGCAGTATAAACATAATTTTCGCTTTAGTTTATGCCTGCAGTGTTACCCCTTAAACCAAAGACTTGCAGAAGTGTTAGGAGCAGACAAAATCGCAGGAAGCAAAGATACCGAAGAGCATCCATCTGATGGTGTGGCCCCTGTCTCATGCATGAAATTCAACCAACTTAGCCTTCCACTGCGACATCAACATTTCATCATGAGAATCCCTGATATTTGTGGATTGCCTGATCTAGTTGACCCCTTCAGTGCTCCTCCTTTGTTCAGAGAAGTGGGAAGAAAGAGCTTCATGAGAGCAAAAGAGACCCTTAAGTGGGCTAACTAACATGGGAAAATTACTGTAACCCTAACAACAAAGTTTCAACAAGCCAGGTCAAAAATACTATCCCTTAATGCACCAGCTATATTCTGAGCAAGGGCTCTCAATTCAGTTCACTAGCGCAATCAATTGGCACAAACGATTTGGAAGATTTAACACACAACACTGATGTAGAAGTGATCAGAAAGGAAGAGCTGTACGGAAGGGTAGATATCAAATGCAGCGTCTCACCAAAATTACCAAGGGCTAATCCAAAAAGAGCTATAGATTTATGGAAACTATCCTTGAAGAAGTTATTTACATCAAAAACACAGAGGCATAACAGGTATTTATGTTCAAGAAGTTAGCTGAGATGGTAGACTCCTTGGATAAATAATTGTTTTATGCCTACTAAAGTCTTTAGTGGCACTGATGAAAGAGTTACAACCCTGGAGGCCTCCGTTCAGGAATGAGATTTGAAACAGGAAGTCATATGTAAATTATTGTGACTCAAATGTGAAGATCTAAAGAATAGATCCAGTAGAACCAACCTGCAGCTAGTGATGGTACCCTATAGGGCGAAGGCAACAAATACTGGTCCACAATATGGAGGATCCTCAACAAAATATGTGGCAGATCTACTTAGAGAAATTGTTTTCTCCTACGATATGGATAAGGATTCGTTTCCCGGATGACTATATAATTATCTGAGCATCTCCGATTCTGTGCTCTCCTCCAATACAGGGAGGCCTGGCACGAACCACTCCAAGCATTCCTCCTGGACTTCCTTACGAGGGAAAGAATAAGCAAGTATAGGAGGTTTAAATGCTCAGCCAGATTCACTGTCTTTATTTTTCCATAGTTGGGTATTGATGCAGCAAAGAGACATAAAGGAATGCAGTTGTTGAGTTCTGAATTCAAGCAGCTAAAGGTAGCAATTGTCACTTTAAGTAGCCTTAGGGTAAATTAGTGGGGTCTTTTCATTTATTTACCGAAGTAGGCAAGACCGGTTCGTTTATAGTGAAATAAATGAAGGGGTGGAGGCTCTGTAAGAGAAGGATATACCAACATAGATTCTTGACTAATTGACAGGGGGCAGACACTACCTCAGTAGGAAACTTTGGTTGCTTTGATTCCTATGTCTGTAAAATCAGAATTTAATGGGGTTACATATGGTGATTTTCTATCAGCCTGTCTATATCGTAAAGAATTTGTGTGTGACTCTCCAGGACACTAAATTAAATCCAAACTATAAAATGCATTTCTCAATTAGATTGGGAAAATGTATTGGGCAAGCTCCCTCACAAAATTATAAAACTGCTGTAAAATACTGTAAACCCATTCTTGATCCCCACCTACTTTCTATCTCATATCAAGCAGGGTGGGGTGTAGGCATCTCCCATAACTTCCAAAGAGATGCTTTGCCGGAATAGTGGAAAGGCTGATAGTGGAGCAGGTGCTACCAGCACTGTTCACCTACCAGTTAAAGGGCGAGAAGGGGGAAGAAAGGTGAAAAATAATGTCTAAACCCATACAGTGGGCAGATCTTCCAACATAGAGTTAGCTGGCAGACCAGCACGGTGAGAGTGTTTCCGAAAACAGAACCAGCTGTGGCTCAGCTATGACAAATACTGCTTCCATTGCCTCTAGATAAAACACAGAACATAACACGTGTATTTGTAAAGAGTGCATTTACTCTTTGGGACACCTTGGCACTAAAAGACTAGTTTCTATTGTTACAAAACACAGTAGTACTCTTGAAGGAGAGGAACCGTGAGCGTGGCACAGGGGACATTCATGAATCTTTGACAAGTGTCCCGTTACCACTCAGCTTTAAATTAGCCCTTTAACTCTTTCTAAAAACAATGTAACATTCTGTTATAAAAGGCATCCTGGATCAGTAAATGGATATCCTCAGGACTGAGGCACCAGTGAAACCTAAGAAAGCACAGGTAGGTATGCCCTCCAGTATACTGTCATAATACAGAATTTGTTAGGAAATCATTAGAAATATTATGGTTTAGTTAGAGAAGAAGATTGTTTAGGAAAATTATTGTATTGTATCTTTTCAGACATAATGCCGTTAACAAACTTAAAGGGAACTTAGATGACAAGAACTTTCAACTCAGGTTTTCTAATATATAGATTTACATGGGTAAGACATGTGGGGGCTTTGGATTGATTGTTCTGAATAAATCTTTAATAACAAAAACAGAAAATAGTTGTTAAGGTTGAAGGTAGTTACACGAATAGCACATCTGACTTTCAACACATCAGGTCCCACCCTAAAGCATTGCATGATCCTGTATGATTAGTGATAACCTTAAGTTGACTGGAAGGAAGGAGCTCCTTCACAAGTCACAGACCTCATTTACATCAGTACATGCCTGACCCACGTGAGGTTTGCCCATGCATCCACCAATGGTCCTAATTGTGGTGATGTGTGTGGGTGGCATGGGCAGGACTTTGAGATCAGTTTGGTCTTTGGAATAAGGGCTTTGTAGGCCCACTTTCCTGTTGGTGTGGGACCTAAGGTACAACCCCCCAGCCCCTCATTCTGCACTGTCATTCTCATGGTCGCTACTTTGGAGTCCCAACAAAATTGAACATTTCTGGCCTATAAAATTGAAGCTAAGGTCAGGTAGCATGGGCTGGCAGAAAGAGATTTGTTGACCTAATCCCCTCTCCCTCTGCATACCACCAATTCGGGGAATTTTACTGACTGAGTTCCCATGAATCTGGTCAACCTCTTTGTAGTCCTGCCTTTTCCCTGCTTTATTTTCACATGACTTACTGTAAAAGGACACACCACAGTCAGCGAAATCTTGTCTATTGTGTGAGAAGGCCTTTGTTAGATTGATTGAAAGAGTGAATGGAATACAAACTTGATTATAATGCATGAACGGTGCACAGCTGTGGCAAACAGCTTTAAGCAGACGTTTTACTGGCCCCATGTGAAAAGTACAGCGATGTGTTAAATTGAATCTGAATCGATATGTTCCGTGCATTTACCTGTGAAGTTCACAATGCTACTGTGGAAAATCGTGGGTGGGAAACGGGAGTTCAGAGGAAACGTGTGGTTGGTGGGTGAATTAAACAGAATGTGAGATAGAAACTACAGAATACAGAACATGCATTTTGATGACTACTCAAGTTTTGTGCCTTATTATCAGTCTTTACTGCCACTGTATATCCTTTGCCATGTTCTTCCTAGTTCAGCTGAGAAGCAGTGTCTTGTTTTGTTTACAAAAAAATAAGAATTAAGAACTCCACAGATACTTCTACTACCCCTCAGTCCGCTGTACACATGAAGTTAATCAGAATTCTCGTGGAGTTATGAAGGCCACCCGGTGAAGAGGTAAATTAATATGGTTTGCAAAGGACAATTGCATTTTTGCCACAACAGTGCAGGCATTGTTTCTCAGGTGTGTCAATCAAGCGAGCCACAAGTTAGCACGGGGGTGCGGGGAGGCAAGGGGTCCCTTCTAGAAGAACCCGTTTATTCAACTTAATACAAACATTAAATAAGGAAATAAACCTTCACTGGCCCAAAACGAGCTTTCAGTGAAGCAATAAACTCTAAGTATTTATTTTTGGTAATTCTTAGAAAAGGCGCAAGGCAAAGGTCATGATGGCATTATCAATTTGTTCTGTGGAAAAGTATGCCCCATGACTGGTGGCAGGGAGATGCGATTAACTACAACGGTAAAGCACTTATCTCCAAATCCTAGACTGTAAAAAAGGTTATGAGGTGTGACACCATTTATCCAGATAATTAGAAACATGCAACGCGCCATGTGCCTGGCCATGTCAAGTGGTGAACGCTGCGGTGCCTAAAGTGCTGTTAAAGGGCTTGTGGGCCCTGACTTCAGAACGTGTCAACTTTATAGATCTTGTTAACAGCGAGAAGTGTGTGGTTCTTTCCTCTGTTGGAAAGAAAATGGCGCAACAGGCTAATTTTTAAAGAGGTCCATTTCTTCATTTGCTTTAGCTGATATTTACAAGCGTGTGTTCTTAAATTGTAGTGGGATGTGGTTAGGAGTGGGCAATGCTAGTGGATGCTTTGCAGGGCTGAGATTACATTTTCTTGAGCATGAGGAACTGAATGTTCACATTTGGGAAATAGACTTTAACACAGAACAAAATGCTTGGCGCCCTGTGCTGAGTGACATTTTTGAGATACTAATTGGGAGCGCAGAATGAGAGACATTAAGTAGACCTTATTTGTAAGTTCCTAAACATTTATTCTAAATCACTGTATATTACACACAGAACGAAAAAAAAGTAGTGGCAAATTTGGTTCAGTGTTGACTGCTGGTGTATGCACACAAAAACAATTAATTCATAATGCATAATGCATAATGTATGATAATTATTTTAGTATAAATACAGTATGAGAATGACACAGGTATATTACAATGCATCCCTAATCAGCAATAGTAATGGGACTTAGGGCCTCATTACGAGTTTGGGGGTCACGAGACCGCCAAACTCACAGTGGCAGTCGGTCCACTGCGGCTTTGGCGGTCCGACTGTCAAACTACGACTTTGGCAGTCGGGCTGCAAAAGGACAGCCGTCCCCCCAGGAACATGGTTCCCGATGGCATGAAGGCATTCGGGCTTGCAACCAGCCATGGCGGCGCTGAGCTCAGTGTTGCCTGGCTGATTACAACTCCTCTTTCCACCAGCCTTTTCAGGGCAGGGAGCCTGCCAAGAAAAGGCTGGCGGAAGGAAGTGCTGGGGGCCACAGCTGGGCTCCTGCACTGCCCACAACCATGTTGTGGGCAGTGAAGGGACCCCCCAGCCCAGCTTGCTCAGAAAGCATGCTTTGCAGACCGTGCGCATTCCGAGTATGCTCGAGTGTTAGGATATTGGCATCGGCTCATTTAAGGGATCCAAGGCCAATATCCTAATACTGTTCCTGCCGGTCAGCCCAGTAGGAACGCGTATTACAATGTTCCCACCGGTCAGCCCGGCGGGAACATTCTAATACGCTCAGGGGGAACTTCACCGTTATGGCGGTGGCGTCCTCCTTGTTAGTTTGGCTGTCCTGTGGTGGGACCGCCAAACTCGTAATGAGGCCCTTAGTCATTGTAAATGGGTTCATGTTTCAATCCATCACTAATTAGGCAGGGACAAATTCAGGATGAAAAACATATTAGAAATAGTGAATCATGACATTAAGTGTGCTTCCCTCTGGGTCTTAAGTTCAACGCATTAGTAGCTTTACAGAAATAAAAAAGAGCCACATGAGAATGATAGACATCAAATAATATGCGTAACCGCTCTTCCCTATGCAGGGATTAGCTCTACTGTACAAAGTGAGTGCTTTTTTCTAAGCATGTTATATAATATGTTCATTTATTTAAGGAAACTGTTTAGTTCCTCTGGTATATGACTGTTTGAGGATGATTCCAGAATTAAGATCTTTTCTGAGACAATTAGATGGTTCCTGGCTCCATTGTATTTTTTGGAGTTAATTTTTTATTTATTCCAAATGAAGGGGTTAGTCTGGTTGCTAAAATGTAATCTTCTCCTGCAGGTAATAGGCTTTAGGCATTGCATAATGGTCTCTGTGCCATGTCAAAAGTAGAAGGCCAGCTGGAAAGGATTAAACACAACAGTGAGTTGTGTGATTGAAGGATTGAGGACACAAATATGCAAGGGGGCAAGAAAGTTAATATATTAGTGCTGCACTCTACAGAACTAACGGTTTAGGGACAGAGTATGAGAAGCACATAAGGATTAACAATTTTCTGTTTATGCTAGAGACATAGACCTTCACATCGTTGTAACCCCAACTCATCTAAATATTGATGGTCTTCAACTGCGCCTTTGTTATGAGATAGTTAATGTTAGAACCTGTATAAACAAGCTAATGTGTTTTAAAAATGAAGGCAGCACCAACAGAACTAAGCACACGAGCAAACCTAGTAAATGATGAGATGGATCTTGAATATGGAGCTAGAGTTGGCCTTGTGCTGCCCTCAAAATAAGAAGCAAACCCAGGACCCATCAATTAATTAGATACAACCAAAGCACAAGGACTAGTGCCTCAATGTGGAAAGAACACAGCTTCATTTTGGAGGTGTACTTCCTGTCTCAAGGGACTTTGCTAACCTTTTAAAATTCCTAAAAGATCTGGAGATGCCTTCTGACTATCAAAACACTGTATGTCAACCCCACATATTCAAAACTTTGTCTTCTATGTAGGTGTGATGGACCTGCAGCCTGGGTTTTCACTATCCTTAGTTTCATACTTCCATATATATTGCATTTTTGTCAGGCTTAACAATGCTCCTGACCAGTTCTAGCAAGTCAGCTTGATGACTCATGGTTATTGCTAGACTTATCTTTACTTATTTTTAACACAACCCTTTACAGCCACTTTACAACACCGGTACATATAATTGTGAGGCTCCAGGTCCTGAAGTCTAGGTAAATATTAATCTTTCTTGCTTATTCAAGATATTTGGCAAAACTGTTTTTTGGATGACTCAACTGATAGTGGAGCATGAATGGAGTTGGTGAGCCCCAAGAAGGATGGTTCTTAAAATCTCCTTGGAGGCCTTACTATTTAGGATGTACTTGAGTGCCTGCAGTCCAGGATATCTCTTTTCAGGGCATTTCAGAGCTGAAGTCCCAGCATTCTGACAAACTTTGCCCCACATCACTTGCAACAAAATTTGGCTTGGTCATCTAACTATGTGGTGCTTCATCTGAGGGAGTGATTATCGATGAGTTAATCCTATATCTTTGGTAGCCACTTTTCTAACTTATTGAGTTGTAGTGTTGACACCAACATATAAGCATATGTTGTTATCCTGATGAAGACCCCATACTAATAAGATAAAAGAGCTGAAACATTAACAGATCATAACAGAGGATTGCTCAGTTGAATTTATATGGGTATAAAGACTGCTGCATTTTTCCTTATTTAAGTTTGTTGTTTTTCACTTTGAAAACTACTATATTTAGCACAGGAAACTTAGGTTCTAATTAATTGGCCCTCTGCACTTCGCGTTATACATGTGTGGATGGAGATGCTACAACTATTTCATTCTTCTCCCCCCCTCCCCCACACTCTGTAAACAGCACAACATTAATTCTGTGTGCCCCAATATTTGCTACAATCATACTACAAGCAGAAAATACTAGTACTGCTGGGCACAATGTTTATCAGATGCAGTATTACCTTCAAAATAACGTTCCATAGGTTGGAATGAGGCATATTATGTGGTATTGAAGTGGGCACACGCGATTATCACTTGTTTTACGTCTTTCTGACAGTTTTTCTGTAACATTTTGCCAGGATTTTTGTTGGAAACGTGAAGAGGGGAAAATTACATATTTGCATTTTTGCCACACAATTTTTAATCTGGATACATTTAGACCTGAATCAGGATTACAATAGGCCCAAAATATTGTAAACTTCATTCTTGAACTTGATTTTTTGTAATGGGAGTTTGCTGGCACTGAAAAACACTTTGCCTGCAATGAGAAACATACAATCAATTTACAATAATTAGGAAAGAACGCCTTTGGTACAGCCCTTATAAATTAGGAGGCAGTGTGCATAAAATTACTGTTTATTTAGCTTTTCGCTATTACACATTAAAATTATTCGTAATCGTAGGTTCATATATCAGTGTTCTGCTTGCCTGAACAGATGGTTTATTTTATATTCCAGTACAATGATAAGGATTAGCTTTGATATAAACCAGCTTTTCCAACTATTATCGGAGAGAACTCTCCTATCAGTTATGACTTCAGCAGAAACAACATTTTGTGACAGGGATGAATGAAAGGCAATTTTAAAACAACACACAGAAGAGTCTTGGGAGTTGCTTTGAAACCTTTGTTGAAAAAAGATGCATTTTTTAGAAAAAGGTCTCACGGCCCATCAACTGATTTTCATGCACCAAATCATACTTTTAATGCTTACCACATTACATAACGACAATGTTATGTTCTCTGGAAATTAATGTAAAAGTCTCTGATGCTCCTTAAGCTCCCCTGCAGCATTCTGTTGTTTAGAATAACCCCTGTATTCAGTTTACAAAATTATCTTTATTATAGACCAAAGCAAAAAAGCAAAAGCAGTGATCTCTGTGGAGACATTCAATACATACTTAGTTCAGTGGTTAAAGGGGTAAGGCCTGATTTAGCACTCTGCAGACTGGTTACTCCTCACAACGGTGACAGAAATCCCGTCCACCGAAATCTAAATCCCATTATATTCTATGGGATTTATATTTCAGCGGACAGCATATCCATTACCATTGTGATGGAGTAACCCATCTACCGAGTTCTAAATCAGTCCCATAGTTTCTTAAACTTAAAAGCATCAGCAATAGGCAACAAAAGCTATTAATTTTTTATGTATTGAAGGGATAACAACCAAAAGACAAAATATGATGAACATCATTAAATACATATTCATTTGAATATGGTCACACTTGTGTAACGCTAAGTGCAGATGGCTAATTGATTAGAAATGACGGGCCTGATTTAGAACTCTGCAGATGGGTTACTCCGTCCCAACGGTGACGGATATCCCATCCACCGAGATCTAAATGCCATTATATTCTATGGGACTTAGACTTCGGTGGACAGGATATCCGTCACTGTTGTGACAGAGTAACCAGTCTGGCAAGTTCTAACTCAGGCCCTGAGTTTCTAGTGCTAAATATAGTATTTCTCAAAGTGAAAAAGCAACAACTTAAATACAGAAAAATGCAACAGTTTTCATGTTCAACCTAGCAATCCTCTGGTATGATCAGTTGATGTTTCAACTCTTTGATCTTACAAGTACCAGGTCTTCATCTGGACAACCGTGTATGCTTGTATATTGGGGCCAACATTACAATTTAATAAGTCAGAAAAGTGGCTATCAGCAGCAGGAACAGCTTAAAGATGGAGGATTAACTCACCTTTTCAGTGTAGGAATAAACCAGGCTTTTGAACAGCAGATGCCCAGTAGCCCAAATATAACCAAACATCTAAACACGCAAGTGTATATATATAAATATATATATATAAATACTGCATTAACAACACGTAAGGTAAAACTTGAAGAATTGGACAGTATTTCATTTTAGGTTGTTTCAGTCGGCTGAGGTCTATGCTACTATATTTCATTTTATAACAGATGAAAAGCATGCCTAACTATAATAAGCTTCCCTTCATTTGTTTTGTTTTGCGCATGTCCTGACACCAGAATACATGTATCCTTAGTTGCCTGGAATGACTTAGAGAAGAATATTCATACCCCTTCTCTTATGCGCTTATATAGCAGGCGTGAGTCATTGAATTACTAAACTGTACTGACAGTGACTCGAGATGTGTAATGCTTGTTCTGTGCAGTGTGGCCCCCTCAGACGCCAGTTTGCTGTTGTATGCATTCAGTACAAGGCGTGCCGGAACATGGACCGCATGGACTCCAAAAACTGCTTCTAAATAGCAGCCGGTGTAGAATAGTAGCAGAGGGTTGGAGCTTGGAACTAACCCCACCCCTTTAAAGAATTTGGGGTTTGCCTTCTGCTACTTAGAGAAGACCATCATCTGTTTCAGCATTCTTTGGTACTATAGAGCCCCATGTCACAGACCCAAGCTTTTTCAGTGTTGAACACTGCCCTGCTCTTCAGCTACAGCCATCATTGCCCTTTCACATATGTCCTGAGTGTAAATACTGATGGGATTAGGACCATCTTCTAATAATCTTTTGGCTAGGGGAAATACTTGAAGGCTCATCATAGTAAGTTAGATATCATTGTGTCAGAAAATTGTACCCAAAAATTACACTATGCCATCAGTATTATAGCTGTTTCAGGCATATGCTTTTAGGTTGTTTCTTGAAGAACAGACAATGTAACAGACAAAACAAAAAATAAACAATACTCCAGTGCTTCAAACAATATTTTTGGAACAAGAAATGTCAGTGACGCCAGGGATTTGATACACGGAGTGCAGGCTTGCATCCATTTATTTTAAAGAATAAAATACACCCAATTTACGTAAAACGACTATTGTAAGTAACTTCAGACTTTCTTCATTCTATAAAGACTGTTGGATTGGGGGTCATACCCAGCCGTTACCGGAAAAAACTGGAACTTTGAAAGTGTTCAGTTTTATTGCTGGAATAAGGATTAATCGCACTACCCAGGAATGCAACGGTGTTAGTCCCCAATTCTGAGAATTAATATACTGACATTTATTTTACTAAGTGAAGGTAGTAAATGTCAGTACAAAGGCTGTGATGGTGAGGGGGGAGCTCCTCCCACAGCAGCGTACATTCAGGACTGAGGAGCGTTTTCTGCTTCCCCGTGTTGTGGTTTTGGTGCAGGAGGAAGGGATTGCAATCAACCTTGGAATATGCTAGTACCCAGGGCTTTCATTCCTGAGGGGCCGAGAAATGGGTGTCCAATTATGGGCTGGGCCTGCTTTAAAACCATAGAAATTCACCAGTTATAGTTAGAGTTATCGCAAATTACTGTAACTTGTGCCCCAATGTAATTAATTATAACTTGCGCCCCCGCCATGCACAATTTTTTCATCAATAATTTTATTGCAAATATTTCATTGACGTAATCAATGATCTTATCAAAAATGTCATGCGTGCTTTAATTTGTAGGCTAATTAGCACTGCATGGGGAGGAAGCGAGTTATAGTTACCTTAGGGCACGAGTTATGGTTACTTGCGATAATTCTAACTATAACTGGTGAATTTCTATGGTTTTGTACATTTAAAATGTGAGCCTAACCATAACGTCTCTGTAACCTTTGTTTTTTTTAAGTGAATCTCTATTGTGTTTTTAATTCTATTTCTTAACTATAACGTCCCTGTAACCTTTAGTTTTTCCAGTAAATTTATATATTTTTTTAACGTTTAGTCATTTTCATTACTTACGTTACTCCAACCACCCAACCTTTCACTATGCACGTCCTACACCCGTGTGCAGCAGGGATTGCCCATAAGGGCTGGCCTGCAGCCAGTCCCTGTGGCCAACGCCCCTAACCACCCAACCCCCATGCTGTGCATGGCCCTTTGACTGTGTGTGGCAGAAGTTGCCCATGACCTCTCTGGGTGTCAGAATAGGAGTGAGAGGGTGTATCTGGGGGTGAGAGAGGCTGTGAGAGTGTCTGTCTGGGTGTGAGAGTGCATACATCAGCGTTTTAGTGGGTACGTCACTGTGTCTGCAGGTCCGTGAGTGGGTGAATGAGGACTTTAGTGGGTCTGTGAGTGGGTGTGTGAGAGTCTGAGTGGGTCTGTGAGTGGGTGCATAATTGTCTGAGTGGGTATGTGAGTGGGTGCATGAGGGTCTGTCTGGGGCTGTGAATTGGTGCACAAGGGTCTCATGGGTCTGTGAGTGGGTGCGTGAGTGTCTGAGTGGGTTTGTGAGTGGGTGCAGAAGTGTCTGAGTGGGTGTGTGAGTGGGAGAAAGAGATTGGAAGAGAGAGAAAGAGAGTAAGGGGGTGAGAGATAGAGACTTTTTTAGGATTTGATGTATGATATAGTTAGAATAAAATATGTCTGCACAATTTAAAAATAAAAATGTATTTGTCATTTTGTAAAAGTAAAATTATGTTTAATATGAGCATTAAACATTTTTACTTTAAAAATAAAAATAAAAAAAGGGAAACAAGTCCAGGTGGACCTTCATACTGAGCTATTCTATTTTTCTTTTTAAACCAGTTTTTTTAGCCCTTTATGGGTGTCCTCAAGGGCTTCCCTGTGGTCTCTATGTGCTTTTAAAAAAAATCTATTTTATAACAAGCCCTTTAAGGGCTATCTTGGACCCATGGGATGCCTCAAGACCTCCCATGCGGTCCCATTGCTTCAGCAAGCAAGGAGCTGCTTTAAGCACCCCAGGACATAGCAGGAGCCATCTCTGGGGGTGGTGGTCCCCAGGGCCATGTATGGCTCCTCAATCGGGGGCCCAAGCCCCCTTCCAACAATTATAGCCCCCGGGAGGTGGTGGTCCCCAGGTGTACCTTGTTTTTTGGCTGTTTGTGGGCCTGTATTATGGTCTGATGGGCCGTTTTTTACTGTTAATTTTCTTAATATTAAACAAACATTGCCTGCAGTAAGCTCAATTCCATGCTGTCTTCTATATCTTACAAAACTCAAACAGCATGTATTTAGAATTTCAAAACTGCCACACTTTACAAACCTTGGCAGCTTTTTAACTATATGATTCACTAATGGGGCCATTTTTATTTTGGGGCCGCTGTTCTGACCCAGTCTAACCCTGCTGCCATCACTGGTGGGGCGTGAAAATGAGATATGAATGAGAGACTGCATCAGAGTGTGCAAGATTGGGTGTTGGTGCAATTAAGTATCTGTAGTGATTTAAAAATGAAATGGTCAATCTGATTTTTGTTTATTTGTGC
This sequence comes from Pleurodeles waltl, assembly GCF_031143425.1. Classification (NCBI taxonomy): domain Eukaryota; kingdom Metazoa; phylum Chordata; class Amphibia; order Caudata; family Salamandridae; genus Pleurodeles; species Pleurodeles waltl. The sequence goes on along the minus strand of NC_090443.1, from coordinate 821,224,995 downwards.
ATATTCTGTTGATAACGTCTAGATGTGTAAGTGTATATAAACTACTCATTATATGATATTAGTTTATCCTTATGTAATTTGTAATCGAGTATATTGCATAATGTGGTATTATATGTAAACACAGATATTTCAGGTTGGAAAGGGTGCATGATGAGGTGGAAGTTAAGGTTAAGTGAGGGTGGTGGGTGTTTTGAGCTAAGGTTAAGGTAGAACATTAACTTGTGAATTTCATGTCTTATGGGGTTTTGTACTGTAGCTACCCTCTCTGCACCTTCAAGTTAAGTTTTTTGTGAAGGAATCAGTCAATTAATCACTTAAAATGCCTTTATACAGCGCACGGCTGCTTCATAAGGGGTGTACTGGAATTTGAATGGTTTATATAGTTAGTTTGTTATAATGCTGAACAGAAGGGTACTTTACAATTTGTCCTATTGACTGAGATTAAGGTGCCCCAGAAGATGTCACTTGTCCCAGCCCTCCTTGACACTCATTTTTAAAATGGTGAAGGAGGCCTTGATACCTAGTTCCTGGTACCTGTGGTCCTTAATTACCCTCCATATTGATCAAGGGCAGGAGGTTATATTTTTCTCCTCACCTTTCACAAAGATGAGAGAGGACAATATACATGCTGTCCAGTGCGAATCTGTGAATCAGGCACTAGGAGTACTGTGAACTGTCCTGGGTCCTCCTCGTCACAAGAATGAGGATGAGGAACTGGTACAGCCAGCAGTCGCCCCACTGCCTGCAGTAAAGCAGGCGTCAGTTGTCCAGGCCCTCATTCACCCTCAGTGGCATTGGCTAAAAAGTCAGGACTGTATTGAACCATGATGAATGTTTATAAAAGAGTAGGATAGAAGGTTCTATTAGCACCTGGGGCCGAATTATACGTTGTGCGCCAGGGATGCAATGGGCATATGTGCCCTCTTTGTGTACCCCTGGGTCACAATGTTATTACAGAAGGGGCTGCATACGCGTGTACGCCCTTGTGACGGGGAACTAAACCCCATCAACGTAGATGTGGAAACTGGGTCGGGCCGAAGGAAGAGTGCCCCAGTAGGACCAGAAAGAGTGGTACGTCCCAACGTAGGGACGTAACGTCGCAAGCAGAAGAAAACGCCGGGGGAGGGGAGAAAAGAGAGGAGGATGACGAGAAGACGCAGAACGCCGACGAGGAGGAGGAAGAAGACACCAGAAAGGAGGAAAAGGAGGCAAGCGGAGGACAGGCAGGGAGAGTCAGCAAGGAACAGGAGGAAAATGCGACTGGTGGAGAAGAAGGAGACGACACACGAGGTTCGAAAGGAAGCACAGGAAGGAAGTTGGATGGGTGAGCAGGAGGGAGGGAAAACAAAGCAGACGAGGAAGGAGCAGGAGGGGCCCCAGGAAGAACCAGCCCAACAGAGGAACAACGAGGTCCCCAGAAACAGAACCCAGAACTCAGCCACATGACCATTTCCAGGGCTCTGCGTCATCCATACTAAAAAGGGGCAAGACAAGGTGGGGAGAGGAGGAGAACTAGAAGGTGGGGTATATTCCCACATAACAGTGATAGAATAAAGGGGAATCTGGAAGAGTTGAAAAGTTCTGACTAGGAAAGCATGCTGACTGGTGCATGATCGGAGACATAGTGCATGCAGTCATGTTTGTTCTTTTTTTTTATATTTTGATATGGACACTCACCCTCCTCACTAAAAATATCCACTCCTCCCCTATGGTATTTATTTATTTTTCTTTTCTTTTGGAAAAACACCACATAACGAACAAACAGACTCACCTGTCATTGGTTCTTTTCTCTTTCCTTTTCCCTTCTCCTCCGTATTGTGTATGTGACTGAGCGCTGACACTTACCAGAGGACCGGAACCACCTTAAAGAGAGGCAAGAGAGAGAAAGAAAGACAAATAGTGTGCACTATTATAGACAAAACAATAAATCCCTTTTAATTAACACCCATTCATGTCCATTGTTTGGCCTATGCTGTACTAATGATAGACTGACCATGAATCTCAAAATCTCGTATATACAATTAAGAGGCAGCACTACAACAGAGTGTAGGCAGTAATTTATTTCCCCAAACTTATTACATAAAGGCCAACATGTTTTTGCAATATCTCCTTGAGCATGACTCTATTGCTGAAATGTGTTAGAATACTGCCTCTTCATTGTATACATGATGAAGTGTTCTGGAGGTGAAGGGACTGCGCAGGTATGCACCTTGAGGTGCTTGCTATCATTTCGCCTGGATAGATAGATAGATAGATAGATAGATAGATAGATAGATAGATAGATACTCTTCCTATTAGAAACCCAATCTTATTTGAAAACAGTATGTTGGAATGTAAGCTGCAACATACCAAGCGCCATATTGTGTCTCTTATCATTTATTCAACCAGGAATGCTAGTGCCCCATCTATTCAGCTACTGACTTTGAATGATGTGGAATCCAAATTTAAGTCTGATAGAAAGAGAGTAAGATAACTAGCGAGGCGACTTGAAGCTCATTTCATGCCAAGGGATAATGAAAATTCCCTGCGGTACTTAAAGATGTGATCATTCCATTCTTTTCTGCAAAGCAGATACGAAACCTATTCGCACTGCCCTGGAACTGTCCAGGAGCATCGATGGCCCAGCCTGGAAGGCGCCTCCAAACTCTCTTCATGGCCACTATTTATTATCATTCTCTTCATCCGAATGTGCACTGCTTCCAATATTGCTTCTACTTCAGGACCAAGATCCGTGGTCCAGCACTAGTCATATTTTCTCAAGGATGGACTTAGAACTTAACATAATCCTGTTAGATGTGGTAATATCAGTACGGTACAGCCACCTTTCAAATAAACCCCAGCCATTTTTGGGGGCAACGGGTTTAAGAAATGGAACTAAATAAATCAGTTTACAGCACAATTTTCAAAATATTTTGGCTAAAAGGCCAGAGGCTTTAGTATCACTTGTCAAAGAGAGACCATAACCTTTCCAGTATATCTGGGCTTGTCAAAGTACCCAGAAAAATCATTTCTTTACAGAAGCAAATTTTCAAATAGGAAACTTGTGTGACATGCTGCCAAGGCTTGTTGCTGCACTTTATAGTCAATTAAGCTATCGCATTCGACCCACCCAGCTAACCAGGTATAGTAAATGTGATCCTCTAGCCAGTCTATTCCAGGAATTCTCACCACATACTCATCACTGGCCATGGGTTTTCATTCCCTGTCTACTCTGAAAATCCAGAAATACTTAGGATATCTTTACGAGCTGACCAATCAGTGAGGTATCTGCTGTTACAGTACATATTGGAATTAGGAGTTCAGAGTTAAAAATATGCCCCACAGATACATTTCGGCTGGCCAAGCATGCTGATTTCTATTGGATGAGAAATGCTGGTTAGTACCTGAACATGAGGATTTCGGTACGGTAAGAACCAAAATATCCATGCTACTTCCCAAAATCTTGGGGTAGGCAATAATTGTTGCGCCTGATAAAGACCGATCAGCTTGTGCCGGTTTTTATCAGATGCTCACATTATCGCATGCGATGACGGCCACCTCGTTATAACAGCCATAGTGACATTTCCAGGGGACAAGCTCTCTCTGGTGCCACTTTCTCTTATTTTTTCCAATGAACTGTGCCAGCAGATACATAGGGACATTTCCTGGCTTTCATCACACCCCTTCATTTTTGTAACTGTGCTATAGCAGAGCAGCCAGGGCTGAACCAAGAGACATGCAAAGCTCTTGCAACACCACTACAGTCACACAGTACTTATACACAAGAAAGACAATTCTTAATCTTACCAAAAATAAAGGTACTTTATTTTGGTGACACAAGGCCAAAAATATCTTAGAGGCTATACCCCCTCTGGAGGTAAGTATTATACCCAATATATGCACTAGTAACCAAAATCAGATAAGTAAGCAGTCAGAAAATAGTGCAAACAGTGAAAAACACAATAGGTTGCATTGGGCCTGGGGCAACAAAAACCATATACTATAGTAGTGGAATGCGAATGTCGGTTCCCCTCTAGGCAAGTGTAGAGGGGCACTGGGAGTGTAAGAAAACACCAAAGGTAAGTAAAATACCCCACCCCAGAGCCCAGGAAAACAGGAATAAAGTACAGCAAGTTTCCTCAGAACACACTAGAAGTCGTGGTAAAGGATTATGCAAAAAACAAGCAAGACTGCAAGACACCAACAATGGATTCATGGACCTGAAGACCTGTGGAGAGAGGAGACCAAGTCCAGAAGTCGATGAAGAGAGCAGGAAGAACAGGAGTCCTGCTAACCCGGATGAAGGTGCAAGAGTGGATTCTCCTGTTGGAAGAAAAAGTCAGAAATGCACCAAAGAAGACAGCTGCGGGTTCCTGCTTGGTGCAAGAGATGTCAATTCGTTGGATGCAGGCTGGTTTTCATTGTTGGACTCCTCCAACAAGCCTTGGCTCATGCAAATGTTGCGGTTGGTAGGAAAAGGCACTACCTGGGTCCAGGAGGGACCTGGGTACTTCAACTCAGACTGAAGGGGCAGAGGGGGCTCTCAGCACTTTAGAGAGCCCTCAGAAGACCAGGCAGCACCCATAGGAGTCCCAGAACACGGGGACAAAGGAGTTGCAGAATGCAGTCATCGCAGCACTACACAAAGGGATCCCACGCCACCGGAGAACAACTCAGGGAGCTGAGCATCGCAGGATAGAGTGCTGGGGACCCGGGCTACGCCATGCAAATTTTGGAAGAAGTGCACAGAAGCCCAAGGAGCTGCAGAAGACGCAGTGCACAGGGGTACTGTCTGCACGGGGAGGCCAGCCCTTACCGCTACCAAATTTGGACAGCTGGACCTTTAGACAGTCAGGATCACTTCAGTCTATCACCTGTGTTCCAGGGATAATGCTCATCGACAGGAGAGGAGTCCCAGAGAACCGGTTGTCATTGCAGAGAGGTGCCTGCTGAAGCAGGGAAGTGAATCTGTCACTCCACAGGAGATTTCTTCGGTCCTTCTGGTGCAGAATGAAGACAGGCAGTCCTCAGAGTATTCACAACCTGGAAACTGTTGCAGTTGCTGGCTCGAGCTGAAGTTGCAGGGTCACAGTAGCCTTCCTGGATACTTTGTTGCAGTAAGAGCGGTTCCTGGAGCAGTCTGCGGTTGATCTGACAATCAGAAGCTGAAGCAGAGGCTGCAGAGGAATCCTGGTGGAGTCTTGCCAACCGAATCTGAGGAAACACCCAGAGGAGAGACCCTAAGTAGCCATGAGAGGGGGATTGGCTACCTAAGCAGGTATGCACCTATCAGGACGGGTCTCTGACGTCACCTCCTGGCACTGGCCACTCAGATGCTCCCAGAGGGTCCCCACACCTTGGAATCCAAGATGACTAATGCCAGGGACACTATGGAGGAGCTCTGGGCACCACCCCTGTGGTGGCGATGGGCAGGGGAGTGGTCACTCCCTTTTCCTTTGTCCAGATTCATGCCAGAGCAGGGACTGGGGGTCTCTGAACCTGTGTAAACTGGATTATGCAAGGAGGACACAGTTTGTGCCCTTCAAAGTATTTCCAGATGCTCTGGGAGAATACCCCTCCCATGCCTCTAACACCTATTTCCAAAGGGGGAGAGTGTAACACCCCTCTCCTAAAGGAAATGCATTGTTCTGCTTTCCTGGGATTGAGCTGCTCAATCCCAGGAGGGCAGAAACCTGTCCTTGAGGTGGCAGCGAGCTGGTTTGGCAGCACTGGGGGTCCATGGTAGAGCCCCCAGGATGCATGGAATGGGCCCCCAATACCAGAATTGGATTGGGGATACAATTTCTCAATCTTAGACACCTCACATTGCCATATTCGGAGTTACCATTGTGAAGCTATATATATGTATTGACATATATGTATTGCACACTTGTAATGGTGTCCCCGCACTCACGAAGTCTGGGAAATCAGTCCTGGACAATGTGGGGGTACCTTTACTAGTGCAAGGGTGCCCTCACACACAGTAACTTTGCACCTAGCCTTCAGTAACTGAAGGTCAGACGTACAGGTGACTTATAAGTTACCTGGTGCAGCGAAAAGGGCTGTGAAAGTGTTTGCACTATTTCACTCAGGTTGCAGTGGCAGTCCTAAAGGAGTGTTTGTATGAGCTCCTTATGATATGCTGCAGCCCATAAGGATCTCCTGGAACCCCAATGCCCTGGGTACCTAGGTACCATATACTAGGGATTTATAAGGGGGTGGGGTCCAGTGTGCCAATCTGGATTGGAATATGGAGGGACTAGACTATAGTGACAAATTTGGAAAACAGAGAGAGCATAAGCACTGGAGTTCTGATTACCAGAACTCCAGTGACAGTCAAGCATACTGGCAACACAGTAAAACACACTGACATGTAGGCCTCAAACTATGAGCTCTGGGGTCCTAGCTAGCAGGATCCCAGTGAGACAGTAAAAACACACTGACAAACACTGACAAACATGCAAAAAATGGGGGTAACCATGCTAGAACAAAGCCACTTTCCTACACATTCATAGTGAGTTATGCCAATCCCTTCTTGATTTAATGCATATTTTTAGATGATAAGTCACTTCATCATTTAGTAAACAGAACAAAACCTTATTTTGATTATCGGTACACACAGTTCCACTTAAAGAGTCCGGCAGTGCATTGCCTTAACACCATCTAAGTGTATGTATTTGATACTTACATAAAATATATAGGTTAGTGTTCTGAAAGACGGGAATGAGACAAAACTTACAAAGGCAATAAGAAAAGCAAGCAGTGTCAAAGACAATTGTTATGGCTTTTGCATAGTGAAAAGAATTTACCAAGCTTCAGTAACACAATGAGTAGCGTTGCAGTCTGTACAGCCACACACACACACACAGAGAACAGGTGCAGCTGTGCAAGGCTCGTGAAAGGCACATGCATGTACACACATAAAATCGCTCTCACACACACCCACACACACCAGATGCAATAGCTGTGCAAGGTTATCCACTGGTGCACATATAAGCACAAACACAGTATCAGCATAGCACATGCAGAAACAGTGTAAGTTTTCGTCACATGCAAAAAATAGTTTGCACAGTGATTCTCCTTAAGGACAAATTACTGCACCACAGTAGTGTAGCAAAGCCCGCCGCAGCCCCTGCAAAGCGGCGGGGATGCTCTAGAGGGCCCCCTCAGCACAGTACACTGTGCATGGGGTAGCAGGCCCTTGGTTGGGTCCAAGGGGGAGGGGCCTCTCTCTAGGTACTTTGCAGGGGGCCCCCTCAAGTTTCCTTACGCCACTGCTGCACAGGCAGTTCAAGGCCTTCAGCATCTTTAACTTCTCAGGAGGGACGACCCCCGTGGGTAAATAATATCACTTGCCTGCAGAAAGAGTAAAAGCAAGGGAAACAATGTAAGACAAGCAGAAGAGGAAGGCTGTATAACAACTGTATAGTCTACACAACACCGATGAGGCAAAATTAAAAATTAAAAAAATGAAACGCTGCTCTGCAACGACAATCCAGTCTCAGCCACTGTAAATAAAACACAAATGGACACCGCAAATCTCCCTGCTCGTGGTTGAAGTAAAACACAATACAACCCCCTACCTCTCTTGCTTTGACTCAGGACAGAGCAACAGTCTACCACACCACTCCCCCACGCACTGCATGCGGCCCTTGCAGATTTACAAAGAAGACAACTTAACGCTTCAGCCTCATATGCTCATCATTCCGCCTCCAAAATGAACCGAAAGGCACAAGAAATGCAGCCATCCTCTCCCTCAGCACTGGTCCTGCAAGAAATGATAGACCATAAAGGACCTGCTTCATCATGGTGTCCCCATAGGAAACAATGCAGCAGCATTCACCAGCGTGTCTGACGAGACTCTATCCTGGAAGATCTTAAAGAAATGCAGAGAAATGTATATCCATTTTCCCCACTCTATTGTTGACCGATATAAACGAAACCCAAAGGCAAGAGTTACCGGCATATCCACTAGAACACAGTAAGTAGAAAGTGAAAAACACAAGGGAACCCAAACCACCTCTGTGTTGAGCCTGCACAACTCAAACGTAATAAATAACCAGACATTAAAATACTCAAAGCAACCTTCATCCACTTCCATGCTCAGCCTTATAGACTCTAATGGATTCAATAAACAACATAGGACGTTCACTAGCCTCGCCACCCAGATCATCACCCACCTGCAAACTCCAAAGAGAAGAAAGATCTCTGAAGTGGGTCTCATTGCATCCAAAGTGCAAAGAAAAACACACTCAAGGGAACCCACAAACAAACATTCCACCTGCTTCTCTGCTTAGCCCCTCTGTGTTCACTGACCCTTGATGACCCTGAAAACCACCCGTTACTGACCAGCAAACTTGAGCACCAATGCCTGCTGCTACAGCAATGTAATGCATTTCATCTCAATGAAAACAATAGTGAGCAGAGCACAGAGAGCATGAGGTGATGCGTGAAGTATACAGCAACTCCTCTCTCATGTCTACTTCTCCCACGTCTGTAAGCACTATTACAACATATTGTCTTGTCGCTGGGTTACCACAGCACAAGATGTTAAAATAAAAAAGCACCTGAGAAAGAGCAGGATGCACCCCAAAGAAATTATATATCAGCTAACGCGCCCAGCAGGAGGCGCACGCTGTAACGTAGTTTACAGCTGTTTCTGTTCCCGTTATCAGATGATTTGAAGTTCCAAAAACTTCTCATCCTTTGTCCTGTTCCGCTAAAATCACCCCTGGGCCAGAGGAGATACTTCACTGTCAAGTTCAAAATCAGCAGATGAAATGTGAAAAGTACTTACATGGGAGCTTTAAACCAGCTTCGAGAGCATGCAGAGCATCCTTCCAACCTCTCAGTGGCAATTAATAAGGGTACCTTTCCAGAGAAACAAACACAGCCATCAGTAGTAAAACCATTGGACTGCTTTTTCTACACTCTCATCAGAACTTTGAAGTTAGTATTGAAACACCAACAAACACTGGCAGATACATGGGCAACAATTCATAGTCATGGACGTAGCTTAGTCAGTAAGATTCAGGGAGTGTGAATCGCAAATTTCCCAACTAAAAAACAGTATGCCAAAGGGTAGAGGAATGGGCAAGGTTTGAAGTACACTGTTTCCATGAGAAACAGGTTCCATACTTATTTGCATAAGGTGGGCCTCTATGTTAGTTTCTTTAAAAAAGAGTTTAAATTCTTAACAAAACAAGGATAACGAGAAAAAAAAACAAACACACAGAAGACCCAACTCAGGGACCCAAGACCCAACTCTCAAGCCAAGAATGCATTTATTTGGGGGGGGCAGGGGTCACACCCTAAACACCCACCCGCCCCCGAAAATTATGCTCCTGTTTATACTTTATTCCACAATATTAATGATTCATTGAGTTGAGGGCATCAACAACTCTGGGTCCTGATATTGGCTCTTTGATGGTCTTACCAGTTGCATAAAATGTAGTCGAAGACACAAAACTAAGGAATTCTTGCATCAATATTTGAGTTTGAGTAATGTTACAAGCAAGTCGAAACACAAACAAAAACCATGTTTGAGTGAGTCTAAAATTTAATTAGTGAGTTAGCATTTATACCTGTGTAGTTAGATTGGGAAACTGCTGGTCTGGATGTGTCCGGTGGTTCCCTAAACATGTGCTTCATTTCCAGCACCACAGACCAAACTGCATCTCCATTTGTGATATCAGGAGGCACAGAATGCAGTATCCTTGAAAATTCAATATATAGGGAGCATGGTTTTCTACAATATAATAATTATTTGAGTTATACTTTAAGGGCCCGGTCAACCAAGTTGGCACTATCATAGGTAGATATGTAGGCTAGGTTCCAAAGCGTATCCAGCAATACAATGCATAATTGAAGGTGTGCCTATGCAGGTGCATGAGTGATACCAAAAGTCCACAGGTTTGTGACTACCTTAGATTAATAAAGATCATAAATGCCTAGGAAAGGAGGATCTACTTCCTTTTCCCAACGTGGTAATGTCTGTCACAAAGCAGCATTATGAATAAATGTCTCTGTGTCTAATTCTGCTTTTAGGTTTTGAACATGATTACTAAGGCCAGAGGTTTCTATGAGTACTACATCATTTTATAATTACACAAGTAACAAAGGCAAGTTGAATATTGTAATCATTGTTGCATTAGTAACTTGTTACTGTGCCCTACATCATGGATAGCTTCAATGCACTATGAGTGAATGTACAGTCGAGATTAATCTGCCTCACTCCACCAAAGTTGCGGAATGTGGTTGCTGGCTGTTTTGATACAGTGTTAGATGAAAAGGTAGGGCTGCCTTAGTGATCGTCCTTTTAGGTTTGATAAATATATAGAGGATCAGATATCCCCATATTAGAGTCACGGATATCCCTATGACGACCCATGTGTTTGGTAATTACTTATACCTATAGAGAGTTTTGTCTTGGTAACTTATTGATTCTGATCTTTTTAGCTGGTCACAACTCACAGTGATGCAGAAACTTTCTATTGGATTTTGTGACACTGTTTTAATTCAAATTTACTCCTGGGAACATGATATCTGACAGGGTTTTACCACTGAGCTTTGATATATATTTACTTTGTTTTATGTGATTTTTGTGCAGTTTCTTTTAGTTCAGAAATGTTTACATTAAAATGCAGTTAATATTTGTTGTAAGGAATAAACCATAAAAACAAACAGAGAACATCAAATTTTATTATGACAATTCAAAACCTTTTTAAGAAATAAGAAGAGCAACACATTTTCTAGTAATGACAATTTATCGTTGCACAATCCATTTCCCAATCATCGCTGCCACTTGCAGTAGGAATTTCAAAATAGGTCAACAATTGGCCAGTCAAAACCTTCAGCTGAGCACATCCTCATGACAAGTGTAACATGTGGTTCTGATCCATCAAAGAATGCTGACAGAACAGGAGCACTCTAGGGACCCCACTCCAGGCAACCCTGACAGTCGACAACTGAAGGTGACTCGATCTGAATAGTATTAATAGGTGTGGATTCTACAGGACAAAAATTCTAAAAAACCCAAATAAGGTTACTCCTTATCGCAATATTAATATATTGATTGTATAGGAGAATTAGTCCACTTTTTGCCTGGCCTAGATTAAACAGTGATATAATTATTACAATAAAGTATCTTAATATCTTCGAGCAGATAGAGTGAAAAGCCCATAAACTTCAAACTGCCACAGAGCAGTAGCAAATGTAGAGCACAGATTCAAATCCCAGGGTATCTTGCCTATTCTTAATCTTGAGGTACGGCATATTCACTCTTTTAGTAAAAGGAAACAAGAATATATTTGGAATAAACTTTTTGGGCAGTCTAGACTGCAAAAGCAGGTCTAGGAACTTGATCCAATCTGTTAGATAGCCTTTGGAAGACAATGCTAGTTACGAAAATATTGCAATCAGAAATATTGGGCCAAACGTACAAAGCCATTTTGCATTTCTTAAGGGTCTGAATCGCTATTTTGGGCCATTAAGAAATGCAAAATGGGCTTTTCAGATTACAAAGCCCTTTAGGGAATCACAAATTTAAATTATTCACAGTTCCAGAAAGCTTAGCCCAATTATTAACAAATTGTACATTCTACACATCTTGGAGTAAATTTATAGTGCGAGTACTATTAGAGATATATTTCTAAAAGGAGGATTCTTTGTATCCCAATATAGAGGTTTTGTTGGATGAGACTGTGCTTAGTACAGAGGAAATCATCCATGTGGTGTTGAAAGCAGTAAGATAGTATGACCCTTTGCACAAAATAGTGGAGTTACCACTTTGCGAAGCAAGAAGCAGACTTAAGGTGCCTTATGATATATCAATCATTGGGCAAGCAGACAGGTAGCCAAAACATAGTTCTATGGATATGAACGTATCCCAACAAAACGAATAATTGGTTTTATTGGTGGATTTTAGGACCCCCTTTAACCTTGTTGTAAGCACTCATGAAAGAAGGGAAGCATTTTGATTCAAGTAGAAGATGCACATTGGCGGGAGGTGGGTTCATCTAGTTTAATCCAATGAAATACCATAACAGCACTTTTTATGCTGTGTTTACTGTTATTAGAGCCATTACCAGGCTTTGAGTCGATAGTGTATGTAATTTGGCTTAAGAGAACCCATCAAAAGAAACTGTTTGTGTGACTGTTTAAGATATGCATGAATGGAGTATGTTTGGGCAAATTAATTCATTTAAAAATATGAAATGCAGTTACATTTTTATACTGTAAAAACAGAGTTTTCATGTATAAGAAATAAATATTTCACAATAAAAAACTTGGATTTTCTAAATGTGAATCTGACTTTGCAACCTCTGTTGACTGACTAAGCCTGATAAAGACTTTTCATGGCCTTAAGTTGGAATGAATACATTAAAAAATGGGCAAACACCTTCACTATTAGTGTATTCACTGTAGGAAAATTACAACCAGACAATACTTGTAAACCTATACTCAAGCTATGAGAGCACATATTAGAGAGTGTGTTACTACAATTTTCTCAAGCAGTTCAGAGTACCTACACTCAGAGTCATTGGACAATGACACATCATATGAAAGAACGTCAAGAGACTGGGCATAAGTGAAAACTAAATCTTTCTGGGAATAACCACCAAAATAATCCTGCTGGTGCCCATGAGCAAATCCCAAATTGAGTTTTTAAATGAAACACATTTCATATCAACATAGGTGATCAGGCAAGATAAGTAGCAATACTAACATCTTACTTTGTTGGCAGGTAACTGATCCCCATAGTTAATAAGCTGACTGCAGGTTTTTATAGGGATCTTTACACACCAATGAACAGTCAACAGTCTTATTTTGCATTTTAAGATAGGAACCTATTTGGCTATCACAGTTATTAATGTTACTTGGACCATCACCATAGTAAGGGGAGGTAATAGCTGTAATTGTAAGATAGGTAGCAATTGGTAAAAAATTTGGGGTGATTCTATGTGGTTAGATTGCCCTTTTTAGGTCGAACATAGCAGCATGTATGTGCTACTTTTCTGGCGTGTTGGTATGTATCTGGGATTTTAACAACGCCCACCGCACACCCATCACTATCACTCGTTCGTGGGCTTGCCCTTCAAAAATCCTTTGATGACATTGGTAAATGGTTTACGTTTGTCCCTCCTGAGGGAGGTTTTGTTACTGCCTTGGCCATCGCACCTGTTACTTGGCTAATTGCACTTTTGGTGATAAGTTTGATTGCGAGAGAACTTCTTTTTCCTTTTGTGTCCCCCTTATCACTGATGTTAATGGAGGCCGTCGCGCTGTGAGTCGGCTCAGTTATGCAAAACTGTTTTATCTTTGATTTTCAAGTTATGTGGCAAGAAAAGTCCGGTAAGGAGTTTGCAACTCTAATAGCTCTAAATCGAGTAAATGCGAGACCCATTGCATAGCAAATGCTTGTTTGGATAATAACTAGGGTAGCTTGATAGGTCAACACATCCTTTAAGATTTTGAAATTATCTCTATTACAGAGGTCATCATCTACATTCTTTTTACCTTTACTTCACATCTTAGGTTTGGTGCATGCAAATTTGAGTGTACATTCAAGGTGTTGCAGGACTTATCACTAGGGTTACAAACAATAATTATCATCTTTCTCTGAGGCAGCTTGATATAGGAGGAACATATGAAGGTCTGTAGGAAATATTTGGGTCACTGTATTTACAGGAGAAATCTCTCTACCAGTTCAATGATTGCTTACTTAATTACAGCATTCTATCCCGAAAGTCATTCAAAATAGCAGCAGAGAGGAATTGTGTTTCTATTGTGAATTATGCAAACTAGTCAAAGAGATAAAGACTAGCTTAATGGCTTAAAGTGGTCCTGCCTTGTCAGTACCATTCACAGAATTATTGTCAGATTTAGAACTAAACTTTGCTGATCTATCAATTTCAGAAATCGCAGATATGTCTGAAACATTGAACCTACTTCCTAGTTTGTCTGCAAAATAGAGAAACATATGCCGACTACTGCAGGTATCAGGTAGTCACATTTTAGCTGAGAATTAGATTTTACAGGGACGTTTGAAAATTAAAGTGGATGATCAGTGAGATGAACGCTACAGTCAGGGCAGCCATCCAAGACAAAATCAGTATTCTCCCGGCCCATCAGATTGTTCAGGAGGTCCTTGGTTGAGCTGAGATTACCATGTGGTAAAACGGATGCCTATCAACTCGGGTGGGTGCCAAGGCAGAAGGACCAATAGGATTACATGGATCACAAGATGCATTGTCAGAATGAGAATCAATCATTACACAGCAACTGATAAACTGGATAAGGTTCGGAGCAGGTGCACTCAGGTCTTTGTTGATATCATATTTTTCAACCATACCTGGTGTCAGAGGTTGATGATTTCTTGAGTAGGGAAAGCAGAATGTCAATAGAACGTTTCATATTTGGAGTTTGTTTCATTGAAGGAATATGACTCTCAACTGTGGCCAACTTGGTCTTTCAAGTACTGATTAAAGTTAAGCTGGCTGTAGAAAAGTATGGATCGGTCTAGAGGCTATAGCCATCATCTCCCTGTTTCTGAACAAATGGCATACTTAATACAAGATGGGAGGTACAGTTTGATTGCATTTCCACAAGTTGGCCTGTACACTTGGCACCAGTGATACCATAATACAGCAGATTAAGTACTTCTTTTGTTGAGCCATTTGCCGAAGGCGTTAGAGCCAGAGAACACCATGACAACCTCAGGTTCAGAAGCGATGAAAGAAGTCTACAATCCATGGTCAAGCATGTTAGCCGCCGCTTGGCTGACCTCTTTGGAGCCAATCTGGGTAACAAGCTTTTAACCAGATTTGCGTTTTTTCAGCAGCATCACTAACCTCTCCACTGCTGAAAGGGCCCAGCAGGATTGTGCTTTACAAAGGTTGGCCACTACAACACCGTACCACTGGCCTGCCATGTGAGAGCCAACAACAGTGTAAATAGCAAGAGAGGGTATGGGGTTAGAGAGTTTCTTGAAAAAGAAATTCCAGCTTTCATGTGGAATCTTCCATATCATCAGGCGCGGCTCCTCCATATGGGCGGAGAAACGTCAGCCAACCCCTCCTCCCCCCCCCCCCGACAGCAGCATCCGCTGCAAATCCTTTTACATGGAAAGGATAATAAACTCTGTTCATTTTCCTTTCCATATAAAAGGGGCGGGGCATTGGGGGTGACGAGCAGAGAGGAGTGCACTGTGCACTCCCCTCAGAGCGCATGTGTGTTTGGCCGTCTTGGGCCGGCCAAACCCCCATGCGCACAGGGTTCTGGACTGGAGAGTCTGCACAGACTCCCAGTCTGCCTGGTAAGCAGGTAAGATTTTTTTATTATTGTTTTTCAATTGTTTTGTTCCAGCGCCCTCCGCGCCCCCGCCCAGTCTCAGCCCCAGCCACGCAAGCCGCTTCTGCATATCATTGTCTCTCATATTGAATCTTCCACATCATTTGCTCTTATTTAGAATCTTCCATGTCATTGGCTCTCATACGGAATTTTTCAAAAATAATAGGTAGATAAACACAGTAGCTCTTGACTATTACACGCTTTATGTATAGATTCTTTGAATCCCATCCACAAATTAGGGCGCTTTGGTGAACAATAAATGTTCGATGGGAGCCTATACAAATGTGTAACTCTTACTCAGGCAATATATTTATTTTATTTTGTGCTTTCACGTGATGCAGACGACAGTGGGTCCATTTGCATAGAAGTGGGAGGTATGCAAAAGGGCGCATGGTTATATGGTGTGCATAAGGACGTTTACATAGCTCCAGGCACAGTTGCAATTAAATGTATACATTTTGGCGTTTTTGCAGGGAGAATGGGCAAGATAAGGGGTGGCTGGTCGGGGTACTATGGTGCACAGTCACTTAGTGGCAGGACATGGTGAAAATGAAGGTTTTTAGTTCGATCCTGCGTTGCACTATGTGCCTAACTGCATTAGAATCTTCTTTGTTTGTAAATTACTCTTAAAGTTGATTGTTGTTCAGGATAACACAGCTCTCGATAACAGATTAGAAAATGGCATTAAGCGTCTTCTACAGAAACTGTGCACACTGTACTCCCCCGTTACTGTTTTGACAAAATGCAGCAGTTCCGGATGTGCCACTGAGTGCTATTGCAGATCCAGCCCAGATGCTGAGCGGGATTCCCGCCTTCCGGTGGCCTCGGTGTGTTTTTCTAAACGCTCACTTGGGATTCAATGTTAATCATATCCCAGCCTGCATTCCAAGCACACATCCACCCCCCTAAACATGGCTTTGATGTCAGCATCCCTGCCAGTGAAAGACTAGCACTGGAAACGAAAATATATGTTATGGTTATTAAAAACTGAGAACTAAACTCCAACAGAATAACTATTTTTAAACAGAATTACTAATTTCTCAATACTAAATTAACAAAATCTGCTGCACATCATTATGAACACAGACTGAATGAATGATTGTAATTGTAATTGTAATAGTATTTATATAGCGCTTACTACCCCTGGCGAGGAGGCGGCGCGATTTTCGGCGAGTAGCTCGCTACTCCGGAACCCAAAAGGAATTAGTGGTGGATTAGTATAGGGAAATATGAGTAGTTTTAGTATTATGAGTTAATTTGAGCCACAGATATGTGAGTTTGTTAGTTGGGTTGCCTGGAGTACTGGAGGGGCAGGAGGAGGAAAGAATCCATAAGTGTTAATTGGGAGTTTATAGTTTATAGTAATAGGATGAGGCTTGGGATGAGTAAAGTGGAGATGCAGGAGGCTGTGGCTGGGCATGGTGTGGTGTCTGTTCTGTGGGTGTGCTCTGGGGGCAGATGAAGGGGACATCACCTTCCAAACCAGACACTGAATGGGTAACAAACATGGCACTGAATATACTAATGGTTACTGCAATATGTCTATATTAATTGCCTTGTTATATTTTTGAGTTGGTGGGTTGTTTACATAACGTTTTGTATAATATATATTGTTTTTGGTGCAGATAATTCGCATAAACGCCAGTACTTTATAGTATAGTATTATATAGGGTGTAGTGAAGAAAGGCTCTTATTTGTCACACTGTGTTTCCTTTCTTACCGCGAGAAGTATCTTTGAAACTGTTTCTTTCAACAGGTTTACATCCACAATTTGCATGCGTAAATTCTCAACCTATTATAAACCTTAAAATCCTGCATGACAAATTGGCCTTTCATCACTTATGTTTTTAAAACCACCCTCTTCTTCTTTCTACCTTCTGTCTCCCGCTTCTGCACAAAAAATACTCTAAAAAACTCATGCCTAACTGTCTTAAAGCCCTTGGAAACCATAACAATACCTATTAATAATTCCAGCTAGGACTTGTGTCTCACCTAGCCCTACTCTAATGATCACATCTATGTTGACAATTACCACAAATAAACTGGCCTGAATGCATGGAATGAGCATACAAAACAAACCCCAATAACCAGTTGACTGATCATTAATTTGGCTCATGTACAGTGCTACTCGCTGCAAAGCGATTCAATGCCTCGTCAGGGGTAGTAAGCACTATACAAATACAATTTATTTATTCTATTGAGTTGCAGAAGAAAAGAAACAAACTTGCAGGGTTGATGGAGGAAAGGGTAAGGAGGAGGTGGCAGGCTAGTAAACTGACTAATTTAGAATATTGGGAGAAAAGTGGTAAGTTACTAGCATGGAAGATAAAAAAAGATCTCACAAGAAACCTTATAAGGCAAATGAAAAAAAGAGGAGTGGGGAGGTGGTAAATGATCACAACGATATCGAAGAGGCTTTTCAACAATTTGTTTCCAGAGAGGTTTACACAGAAAATTTAAAAGTAACTGAGGTTCAGATATGTTTGATGGCCCCATTGTAAAACTCTCAGATGCTCATGCCGCTGCTTTAAATAAGAGTACAGAGCAACGAAAAGTGATCAAGGCTGTTTAGGACGGGGAAAAAAGGGGTCTGCAGGATCCAATGGATTACCAAATAAACTGATAAAGAATTGGGAAATACAATTATACTGATTATGACTAGGGCTCCCGGTTTTATGGTATTTTTGTTTAAGCATTTCCATCTGTATTCATCCATTTTTTTTTGCCGTCTTCTTTGTATTTATCCATATTTATTCTATGTTTTGAGAATAAATGGAGTCGTACAATGGTATATTTTCAAATTTATTTAACAGACAGTCATTCAAATAATACTTTGATGGCTGTCGCGTTTTAGTAAATTCAGCCCTCAAATACAATAAAATATTATACCCACAGTTTATTAGTATTATATACAAATATACTGTAACATATACCTGTATTTAAGGAAATCTCATCCTGTATTTTTTTAAACTACTCATGCTTGTATCTTGCTCAGCTGTTGGCCTTGAATTCATAAAGGACAGGATGAAGAGTTATTCACAAGAATCGCAAACTATTCTGTATCTTTCTGCTTTTAAAAATAAATACAACAGAAAACACTTTGCTTTCTGTCTGTATTTATCTGTAAAAATCAGTAAAGACTAAAAACTGGGAGCTTTAATTGTGACCAGGCTATTCGAGGAAATCTATAGAAAGGGACTTGAACTCTCTCCCTCCTGAAAGGAAGCGATAATCACCCTGATACTTAAACCCAATAAAAATCCAGAAAGTTGTGATTCATACAGGTCTTTAAGACTACTATAATGATTATAAAATCTGAACTAATATATTAGCAAGAAGATTGAAAAGGGTTCTCAGATACCTGATTCATAAAGAGCAAAAGGGCTTTATGACAGGGAGATTCCTTCACAAACTTTCTCATGGATTTATTGGTGTAACAAATATAGCTTTAACATTCAACCTGATGTTGGACATTTCTAGATACATGATTGACTTGGATGCAATCAACACAGACAAAAAATCCTCTTTTTTACCTGGTCCATCTTACTAGAAGAGATATTTGCAAAACATGACTGTCAATCTCGCCACCAGCCATGAAAGACTGGGCTAGTACTGTAAGGAATGTCACGGAAATGGATATCAGATAGATCAAATAAGAGAACAAGGATGTGGCAACCTGTGATTAAGTGGGTGAATGCGATTGCATGGACATACCAGTTCTACATACTATCGTTAAGTAACCCCATGACAGCAATTAAGCTACAAGAATATCCCATGATTACACCTACTTCTTGTTTCGGCACGCGATCTTGGTTGAAGGAAATCAATCCATTATTGCTTGCCACAAAAGCTCACTATAGTGTGGGCAATTTCCACTAACTAAATAAGCACATTTTAAATCAAAGAGTTTCATCTAAAGCAAGAAAATAGGAAGAATCATTCACAAAGCTTTGTTGAAGGAAAAGTGAGCAAAAAGGGCAGTGTAGTCAGTTAGGCTCTAGTCTACAAAGACTGAAAACTGCCGATAACTCGCGCATCCCTCTACCATCCACACTCTTCTCATAAGTGATGTCATTTCAGATGGAATATGTGGATGCTGTGATTAGCGTGCTCTGAGTGATGTAATAAGTAAAGATAGAAGCAGTGCATGGAGAAGAGATGACATAGATACTTTAGTCTAGCTAGTAAGCTGACAACATTGTACAGAGGTGTGCGAGTTATAATAAGATTTGTGTGGGGCACAAATTATAACTTTAAGTTATTACCATAAATTTAGAATTTGTAATGTGTGTGTAGTTTAGAACACCTGCAGACATGACACCATTAAAAAAAAAATGAAGAAGTGCAAAAAAGAAGAAAAATGAGGCAACAGAATGTGAACAGGAAAAGGCATTCTCCATTTATGCATCTGGAACACCATCCCTCATATCAGTCTGGACCATTCAATTCTGCTTTGATTGCATAAGAAGATGAAGGCACCATGGCGCAAGGATACATGCATTGGTTCTAGGCAGAAAATTGTGCTCCAGCACAGGCAGAAACCTGAAATGTGCCATAGAGTGAGTAATATGATGCATTCCTGCCCTCTCCCTTTCATGCAGAGCAGCTGAGCAAGTTGACTTGCTGCGTTGCATTAAACCTTGAACGTCTGGCCCCTGAGTTATATAGTGCCACATTCACAATTGTGACTTAAGAGTACTTGCAAAATGCCCACCGATTGCAATGGGGCATCAGGAAGAAGGTGGTATTGGAGAGTGAATGAGAAGAAGGAAGGTCTAATGGGAGCAAAAGAAAGCAAAAGCCAACAGTAAGGGGATTCCTTAATTTTTAACAGCTACAGCTACAATAGTTCTAAAACACAGAAATTGCTGGGCCGCATTATTCTAAAGGACACAGACAAATGAAAATGAAGGTCATTGTTGCGCAATTATGTATTTATAATCGTAGATTTTGTGCATTGTGTAAACTGTTGTGAGTGCTGCTTGTAAAACATTTCACTTTGAGAACCTTAGAAATCAAGCTTTAAAATGTTAAGCTAACTTTGACTCCTTTGACCATCTTTGACATGACGTTGTGCTACATTAAGGGACTGATTATGATTTTGTCAGATGGAAAAGCCCATCCGCTGAAATCCCGATGGGTAGGTTACCAACATTGTGGCTGCCTCCCCGCTGGGCCCATTATGAGTTTCCTGTTGGGTCGGCGGAAACCTCAGTTTCTGCCCACTGGCCCAGCGGGAAACAGCCTACACCATTATCTCCAGCTTGTAACAGAGCCAGCGGCAATGCTGTATGTAGTGTGCGTGGTGCATCAGCACCTTCGCAATGTTCACTATCTGCAAAGCAGGCAGTGAACATTGCAATGGTGTTGGCCGGGGGAGCTCTGCTCTGCCCACACCACGTGCATCTGTTCTCCGCCAACCTTTTCATGCATCCGTATCATAATATATTTTCAAGACTGCGTTGTTTCAAAAATTAGTGATATAATTTTGAAGGCACAACCACATCTGCATCTTATTCTAATTCTATACTTAAATAAACAGATGAAATTACAGATATGAGATTGAAGACTGGATAATATTCTTCCTTTACATAGTGAAATACAGGCTACCATGACATTGCCATGAACCACAGCCAATATGTTACTATTTTCAAACTTGGGAATAAATTACTGTTTTACAAAGCAATGGAAACTATGAGAAAATAATTTTCATCTACTAGCTTACATGGGTTCTTTCCATGCATAAACTTTCTCATGTTAAGTATGTTCAAATTAAATACAGAGAATGGTGTAGCATTGTTAACAAGAGAACATTGGATATTTATTTTTCGAGGATTCATGTATAACGAGCCTTTATTGTTTTCATCATCAGATGTTCTAAGGCATGTTTGTGTGGATAATTGATTTATGTTCTTTCTTTGAAAGGAAAACTTTAAATAATACTTAAATGTTCTTTAATGGCATGTGGTGTCTATTACCACTAACTGCCCTCAAGCATCATGGGTGTTCGAGAAAAACAGTGCTGTGTAGTGTGCATCACTCTACAATGGCAGCACCTCCTTCAATTTCTGCTTTGAGCATATATAAAAAAATAGTATTAAATTGTGAACTGTTTTCCTGGTTGTACAAGAACGAATTTGGGACTAGAATGAGATTGGCTAATTTATCACACCTTCTAGGCACTAACATGTAGCTATAGATCAACAATAATGAAATGTTAGCATCTTCAAGAGAGGCCCTTGGCGCTCTATCCATCCAAGTCCAATTTATATTTATCAATGGTGATCAGAGCTCGGTACTGAGCGCACTGGATACAGTCTACAGATAATGCCCTTGTCCACCAGAAAAAATCTTTAGTTTATCCTAGGAGCAAAATGGCTATTACCAGAAAAATTAATTGAAAGAGCTTTTTGATAGGGATGTTCATCATAGGTGCGGGAGGGATAAAACCAGGTCATATTTTCAGGATATCCACATACATTTAAATTTGCATAAAATGAATATATGTGGAACTCCTTTTAATAGTAAGTTGTCATACTTAAAATCTGGCAAAAGTACGTGATGGGCAGCACTGACCTGATCTAAACCATTCCTGCCTAGTTCCCTCTTCCAGGGTTCTCCCCAAACCTGAGGCACACCTTAGAGCTATAATTGTAAAGCTACTCAGCAGAAGAATTAAGAGCATGAAATATAATGCAAATCAACAGTGAACCAGCAAGAATATGTGTATTCCAAGATTATACAGGTAATTTCAGAAAAGAAACTTATAAATTCCTTCAAGGAAGTAAAATAAAGCATTGCAGATCTACAGGCGCAATACATTATGATGTTTTATGTCAGAAAAAGCTATAGCAGAAGACAGAAACTCCTTATTTGGTAGTCTGAAGGAATCATGTAGGAAACATGTAGAGGAAGGGGCCAGAAATATAGATAATATAGTGTGAACAAACGAATTCCAGAGGACAGGCATGACCAAGGACAATGGTAATTATTAAAGGGCGGATGCCCCCCACGCAGCAATTGCAAAAGAAATGACAGGAAGTATGAAGAAGAGGACTGGTTGGAACAATAGATTAGTAAGGAGAGGGTGTCAATAAAGTAGAGGTTTCCACCACTGAAAAATAGCCAAGCTTCAAGGTCAAATAAGAGATCAAGTGGGGGGAATGGGAAAAGTTATTTACCTGAAGAAGATCAAACATAGGGGTAATGTGGAAGGAAATAGCTTGGGAAAAGAAACCAAACCTTTGGCAAACAGGTGTGAAATGGAAATGAACTTTCTAAAGTCTTTGTTTAAATAATGTTGAATCAATGGAGAGATTATATGAATGGGATGAAAGTGTGGGGAGGGTAGCAATGTTGAGGTAGGCCTCTGACTTGAGAAAGAGATAATTTAAAGGCTATAAAATACTTGTTTGGTGTATATTTCACAAAACACAAAAGTTAAAAAAGACCTATTTAAAAAATGTGTTTGGAAGTGCTTTTAGTAGTAACACAATGATTCTGCTAGAATATTACAAAATGCTTTTCACAGATCTGTAAGTGTAAGTCTCCACCTCCCCCTCTCCTATCTTTTCTATGGGGAGATCCTTACACATGTATGTTTATTACTTAGTTGTAAATGTGGTAGGGTCGAGTGGCTGCAAAAAGGGGCATACTTACTTCTGAATGGGAGGAGCTCTCTGGAGGAGTAAGGAGGGCTTTATGGATGGTTGGGTAAGGATTTAGGTAGGGACATACATCCCCTACAAAAGAATAGGGAAAACTACTAAAGTTATTCACAAGTGAATGTTAGCTTTGTGAATAGCCCTAAACGTGTTTGGGCCTAGTTCAGTAGAGATACCGCACTGCAGAAACTGGTGTGTAAAGATTTGAGGAAAGTGAGTTGGGTGTTTGTAACTACAAGCCCAAATGCCTATCATGTAATGTAATTATATCAATGCTAACATGGAAAAAATAAAAACACATGATCCTTCTCCTTTGTGGAAGACATAACTGGCCAAGCCGGTGTTTGGAGGAGAGCCATTTGTCAATTGAGCAGAGATAGTTAGTTTGCTGACACAATAGCTGCACTCGACATTCTACAGCAAGTTTCTAAGATCTACTGCTGACTAATACTGACAGGGGGATAGGACCTTGTGGGATGTGTCTGGGACACATCCATAGGAGATCGGGACCAAATTGAGTACCATCATTTGTTGCTAAGATATTTCAAATTAAACCTGAAGTGCAATTTACAGATCAGAAGAAATTGTTTCATAACATGAAATATGTGGTAAAACAGTCTGTAAAGCAATGCAACAAATGTACATAACATCTTTTTACAGTGAACTCGATATGAAAAACGTGAAACATTCAAGCAGATTTTACCCAACTGCTACTTAGGTAAATGTGATTTGGATGAAATTTGCCATTAACAATTTCTTAAACAAAATAGTAGAGTTCCAACCCACATTACTTTTTCACATTATCCAAACCATCTTCCCTAGGGCCCCCTTGCTACTGATGATATCTTCATGAGCTTGATATGCTTTCTCCAGTGGATATTCTGGGCCAGTTACCAGCTTCAACCAACCAGATTCCATCCCAGCAAATAGAGCTGCTGCAGAACCATCTCTCCCTGCCTGAACCAGAAACACATAATATTAAACACAACATTTATTACAATATATTTAGTACAGGTTCAGAAAATATATTTGGATCACTAATAAATCTACTGTAGCAAAATAGGGTCAACATAATCATAACATATCTGTTGATTACTGTGCCGGGGAGTTTGCCTGCAGACGCTGCCATACGTTCTGCCTTTTGATATCAGTAAGGAGCGGGGTTCCACAGGTGATTCTGCCACTCTCATCCACAGCCAACTTCTCCTCAGCTCTTGGCTGTGCTTATTAACATTTGAGCCTCGCATACATTTACTGTCTTTTGGGTGATTAAGAGCTGATTTTCATTTTATGACTGAAACATGGATGAATGAATGACTCTGCCGCTCCGGATATAGAAACAGCCATTCATGAATGGTTCTCATTGATGCACCCAGACAGGGTTAATAGTAGAGGTGGCTGGGCAGCGATTGCCTTCAATCATGCATTTCAATGGGTTCATTTTCAAATATCTGAACTATTGGGAGCAGAGGGTCTAGATTTTTGGTTTGAGTATCTGCTTTCTTTAGCTGGTGCCATGATCTACCACCCCCTGGGCTACGCTGGGAATTTATTAATTCACTGGGTGAAGCCCTGGGTCACTTGACCCTCCATTATGCTAATTGTTCACTGTTAGGGGACATCATTCTACAGACTGATAACCTTACCATGCCTGCGAACTGGTAGACAAAATAGCTTCCCTTTACCTAACTAAAGCAGTAAGGACCCCCCACCCATTCAGCAAGACATACTATCGACCTGATATTTCTTAACTTTCCTATTTAGGTTGAAGAATCCCAAGATGTTGTCTGGTCAGACCATTTTCTTATCCCAATTCGGTAGATCCCTGGCGAAAATCCTCAACAGGCAATGAACTCTGATAGACAGGCCTTCCGTGCCTGGAATACAATTTGGTCTAGAGAGCTTATTGAACTCCTTTCCAACATGGTTCCTTCTGTTTTTGTGTACCATTGATGACAATGCACCAATGCACGTGTAGTCAACGTTTGGCTACAGGCAGCCTCTGATGCATTGGTCCCACTTTAGCCTAGGAAGAAGCACAAATGTAGCCTACAACTTCAAACCTTACGTCTCTCGGTTCCCTATTGACTTGCACTTGAATTTACTGTACATAGTAGCGTGTCGTAAAACACAGCACACGCTTATTGTGAAGGCACATGTAGAGCTATCAAAGGCAATGCTGAGGGAGTGATGGGTGAACACATGCACTCTCCTATTACAGCAGGGAAGAAGCGGTGTCAGGTGTGCGTGGGTAGGAGATCAGAGAGTGATCAGCAGCGCTGTTGGTCCAATCAAAGGATGGCAGTTTAAAGGGCCAGGGTTGTGCAGTGAGTGGAGTTAATAGGAATTAGGGGTGGGAACCTGAGGTTCCCCTGAGAAATGACAAATTGCCAGAGATACCTGTGGTTAAAGGGCATATTCCTTATTTCCCACCAAAATTTAAATCCAAAATTTTGACTTACTTCAGCAGTCAGAGTCCACAGGAGAAATCCTCCAGGTCCATGAACACACAATGGAGCTTGTAATTCCCAATGGGCAGGGGCGTAGCTTCAGGGGGAGTGTTTGGGGTGTTACAACCCCCCTAAAAATGTAATCTGTAGTAAATAGTTGGGTACACGTGCTTTCAGTTGGGTATGGTGAGGTGTCTGTCAGATTCCACCTGGGTTTTATACATGCGCACAGGCTAAAGCACACACACCTCGCTCTCTTTTCTCTGTTTTGAAGGTCTTAAAAAATGCTGCTTAGTTCGACAAATATTGTGTTTTCAGTACTCCTAACAATAATACTGCTCCTTAAGCCTCCCTTATTGGCTGCTTTTCGAATAATGTATTTTCACAAGATAAGCCAGCGTTATTGTTGCTAAATTTGAAGTTCACCCCCATTCCAGTCTCACGGACCAAGCTTTTGTGGCCACTAACATTGTTAATGGCCCCGATGAAAATGATGGAAACCTCGTAATCCACTCCTCTGTGGCGATTCGTCCCTCTGTGGCGATTTGTATACAATTAAAGCAGGACAAACGTGAGCAGTGTGTGCACTCATTTAGGCGCTAAACGAATCTGCAAATGCATTCATCACTCTGTGCATGCCCACGTGTCATTTCTTTGCAGAACTGCCAGAACCTTATAACACCTTCACTCCTCTCTCGATGACGTATGTGAGCCCTTTAGGTAAACCCGTTGGAAGAATCAGTAACATACACGGTGAACTGCAACTTGACCTTCCATCCGCAAATAAACTTGTTTTTTTGACTTCGCAGAGATGCAGATAACCAGCTCAAGTCAAAGGCCGAATTTCATTCACAAATTATTTGGCCTGGGCTGAATGTTCGTTTCTATTCCGCATCAGATCGTAAATCGCATGAATGACCTTGTGTTTTCTCCTCGCCTGTATTTCATTTAATTTTTTCAATGCCATAGAACTTTCTCCCTCGGGTTTACGATTTTATTTTTACAGAGAAGCTGATATGTGCGTTATGCATAACATTATGGAGATTCCTTATAATAAAAATGCATTTGTGACATTCAGTGACGTTTTTACCAGATGGCAATATGCAAAGAGTAAACGGTCTCACAAAAGATGTCTTTCTAAAACTCATTTTTAACCATAATTTATAATACAGTCAAAATACTCCGAGGATATTTTCTCCTCGCTTTTATAATGCCCTGTGTAACATAATATCAGCTTTGAAACAGCAAAGCCACTTGGGACACCACAGCAGGAACTGAAGGCGATGCGAGAAAGTCCAAGATAAATATTTAGCCAAAGCAAAACGCAATTATATGAAGAAGATGCTTTTAAAAAGTGGAACTCTTCACTTTTAAGGTCTTTTTAAACCCCAAAAGCATCACCTGTCAATAGTGATGTTTACAACACCAATGCCAGACTTGCTGTGCGCCTTCTGCTGTTGTGAAAAATACAAAAAACACACACGTGTTATTCATTAAAAAGCAAGACTTCCTTTGGAGAAAAGGCACACCACCCAAACAGCTGGGAGCTATATTTCACTGTAAAAGACTGTTACAAGTCAAGGTTATTTAAAAGAACCATATTTACCATTTCGGGCTCCCTACGCTGAGGTGGGAAACAAGTAGAACACTTTAAACACATTTACATGTCAATAGTGAGTATGCACAGTGAAGTATAGTTTATATGACAATTAATTACAACAATATATACTGAAAACATATTCCAAACCTTCAGTATAATTAATAAAAGCATGAAATGAATCAAAGAGTGAATCCAATGAATATGTGTCAGTGTATTTCATTACGTTGATCAGTAAGCGCCTTGTCTCTACAGCATAAGAAATGAAGGATGAAATACTGGAGTTTAACCTTAGCTTCTTGCTCTGGGCAACATTCCATTCCATTGTTCCATAGCTTCTCTGTGCCCCTACAGAAAGCCACCTCTTGCAAAGCAATCTTGGCTCGAATTTAAAATAGGGTGACCTTGCGTGAACTGTAGACTGCATCCCTCTGAATGGGAATATAAGTAACTGAGATCTGTGGGCTTCTTTCATGGACGTCAATTCACCAAAATGCCCCAGGGTAGCAGAAGTGACATCACACGCCATTTTATCTTTACTTTAACACACACACATGCTTACACACATAATCACACGCATTCACTCATGCACACACTTTTTTTTACATAAGCACATGCACACCTGCAAGCATGTACACAACATACATTAAAAAAAATGTGTACTTACCTCAGCCACGATGGAGGATCATAGACTCATAGTCTAGCTAACTACTCCATTTGTATTACAATAATAGTGAATATTATAATATCATTTACTATTATCGTAGTAAAAAAACTGATTGAAAACAAGGCAGTGAATCACCAAGAGAGGTCCATAAGGATGAGCTGCCCATGTGCTCCTGACATTGAATTTGCCACCTTTGAAGCCAGGGGTCACAAAGGCAGTGCCAGGGGTCTCAAGGGGCACTCTGGGGGTGCAAGCTGCGACCCTTGGCGACACCTAAATGACGTCTGTGGCTTCTTTAGCCTCATCTGTGATGTGCGAGGCAGCCCTTTGGAACATCAAGACTTGAACCCCATCTACTCCTTCTACTTAAGGTGACTCATTTAATCAACACAAAAGGTTGTGAATGAAATGCATCAATTAATCTGGGAGGCATTTTCATTTATTCGCCACCAGCACTGTGTGGTAAAGGAGGGCATAGATGAACTAATCTCTAAGCACACGACGTTTAAGAGGAAAATGGCTTATGGCCTAGATGTTCAAACCTTTCCCTGCACAGACAGCATATCCTGTCACACTATGCTTTGTTATAGGAGGCATCATTTATCTTCAAACGCTGACTACATCTGATGTCCATTATTTTTTGTACTCTCTGTAGACCTCCAAACATTTTGTAGTTGTTTTAAAAGGGTTGACCTTCATAAAACATGTAGTACCATTGAGAAGCTCTTTTGGGGGACTAATATAACCAAGAAGCATACAAGTAACATTGTTGAAAAAATAAAACCAAGAAAATATCTTTCAAACCTGGATGGTTAGCCACTGTAAACAAAATTGAGCATAATTTCAATATTTACCTGTACTAGTTCTCTTTAACTCGTTCCACCAGTAATGGATTTAGGTATTAGGGTATGTTCTACTCACTTTGAAAAAAGGTGAGGGTAGCATTCAAAGAGACAGCTGCGTGATCTGGTCAATTCTAGATGGGTACTAATTTGCAGACCCAGCAGATTGGTTCCATCAGGCACCTCTGCAGCATTTACAGGCGCGTTTATTCCACTGTTTTTAAAATGTACATTTTAAATTTTAAAGTGCAATTAAAATTTTTTACATTTAAAATGTAAATTAAAAATGTACTTTAATATATTTAAAATGTTTAATTGCCATTAACAATGTAGGGTCAACATGATAATTACTGATGGGCTTAATTTTCCCTTTGTGGTTGATTGCTGTGAATAATTGTGACGGTAATAAAGCGGCGTGCCCGGTTAATACATACTACTTATTTTGCAGACCTATAAATGTGTGCTCACAGAGTAATAGAAACAGAGGACAGATCATCTGCACTGTACAATGCTCACACCATACATCCTCCTAGCAAGGAAGGACGCACACACAAAGACACACACACAGACACACACATGCATGCTGGTGTAAGAGGGAATCCCATTTGTGTCCATGGATGTAAGGGATTTAGACATTTGAAAACAGGTGTCAGTAACTATGTAAACCAATGCAATGGATGTGGGGTATTCCAGTACCATATCAAATTTTTAATATTGACCTACAAGAAAATCGAATCCATAATTTATTTATTTAGTTTGTATTTATTTGATATTTTGAGCACTTTAGATAGTTACTATACATGGTATCCAAGAAAACCAGTAGCATGGACAGCAATGAGCAGCCATCATTCTTAATAAACCAAAATCATATACAATGATAAAATCAGTCAAAGCTCTGTACAAAGTGCGAGGTAATTCACAACAGAACAACTTGCACCTGAATATATATGGAAGCTATGGTGAAAATAAAGACAACTAGCAAGGGGAAGGCTGGTACTAGCGGATCAGAAAAAAATGTTTTGTATCTTTTTTAATCTAGGAAGGATGGAGTTAGTGTGGCAGAATACAATACTGTACCTTTGGTGCAGATTCTGAGGAAAAGTGGGTCAACGTTTTTTTCTGTTAGAGAATGGATCTTGAGGAAAGAAAACTTCAGAGCTTCAGAATTCGAAGTCACCTCTTGAAATTTTCAACTTCTTGGTTACATAGTCAGAATGATCAAAGTCTATGAGTTTGTGCACTAAATATACAAGGTTGTACAAGGATAGTTCCTCAACAAGGAAGCAATTCAAGAAATGGGAGTGATGTGGTCAAACTAGTAGATCCCAGGAATAAGGCATAGCGTTGTACACAATGAGGCCTTAAGAAGAGTGTAGTGAGTTAAGGGAGTGCCTGAAACCATGGCATTTCTAAAATGTATTCCAGAAATTACCAAGGCTTGGAAGGTCCTGTTCAGGTGGAAAGGTTTTAATGCCTCTAAAGAGTCTGAGCTCGTGATTTGTATACCCTACCATGGAGTGAATGTGTTCGTGAAGATGAAGTTACTTGTTATATCTGAATCCCAAGTGACCAGTGTCCAGTTTAAGACATCATTGGAGTCAAACCAGTTTTGGATGGGTAAGGACCAGGGTTGGGGTGAAATGAGCAGGGACTCTGTGTTGATAGGGGTCAGTTTTAGGTAGTGAGCAGTCAGCCAGGAGTGTATGATGTAGAGAGTAGAGGGCAGCAGAGATATCTCAGTAGATGAAGAAACCTTCAGATAGAGCTGGGTGTCACCTTTATATTGGTGATAAGATATGCTAGACTCTTTGTTGATGTCACCCAACAGTTCTGGATAGAGTCTGAAACGTGTGGTGGCTAGGACAAAACACTCTGGATCTGCAGTTGGAAAAGGAACTAGATTGGAGTAGGCACTGCCCAGTTTGAGCGGCTGAGAGTGGTTTACTAGAAAGATTTAAACCAGTACGGTACCTCGCCTTCAATAACCATATGTTCATGGTTAACTGTACTGAAAGTGGCTAGTGGACAGGCAGGTTTGGGAAGCAGGAATTGCTGTTATCCAAAATGTGTAAAACGTCAATAATTTGCAGGATGGCTGTACTACTAGATCTGAAAACTGACAGGAATGCAAACTGTTTGACTTGTATTTTTGTACAACTTGGGTGGAAGTTGTTAAAATCATCTGGGTCTGCTGTGGGATTGTTTTAGGAGATTAAACACTTGTCCAAATTTCAGACGATCCAGAAAGACATCTGAGTTAGTAAGAGGTTGATAGGTTTAGACCACTGTGGCACAAGATGTTCCTGCATCTGATTAGCTAGGTCAGCAGGTAGAGAAGAAATATGACAGGAAGGGTTTAAGTTAGAGATGAGGAAAACTAGTTCTTCCTTGGAGATCTCTTTAAAATGAACTAGTTATTGGGATATATGCAACATAGCGTTGTATGCAGGTAGTTGGGATGCGATGAGAGGGACACTTTATTCGGTTTGGTTTTAGAGTAAACAAAATGGGCAAATTACTCACATTTATTATTTGGTCCATCCACATTGAGCTTAGTCAAGTATTTATGGCTGATCTGATTATTTCAAAAATCTGTTTAGAAAGATATTCATTCATGCCAATTTGAGATTTAATGACAATGGGTTAAGTTTCAAATATACGTTTTTTGTAGTATTTTCCATTGAAACCGAACTTTCAAATGTGGCTTTAGTGTGATTTTGCGACCCTCAGCTTTCAGTGAATCTGAGGAGCTTTTTTTATCATTGAGCACCTGGGTGTACCAGGAGGCCGACATTATAGTCTGGATTTTTTCTCTGTAAGTGAAGCGATGTCATCATTGACCTGAGTCATGGACAGGCATAAACGTATTGATTGCATGTATAGCTTCCCATATTTGTTCAAGGTGAGCAGGTACAGAGTAAAGAATAGTACATTTGCACTTGTTTACAAACTTATCTTGACAATATAGCAGGAGTCCATTATATGCAGGCAATGTTTTTGCAGGCCAATATTTCTGACCTCAATATCCTGATATGAAACCGCCAGGGTAATTCCAGGGTTTAAACAGGTTTGGACAGTAACACATGATCCATGGGGTTGCATGACTGTTTGACAAATTCACAACACCAAGTTGTTGCAAGCATACACCCCAAATGAGCACTCGCCCAAATACATTATGTCTTGCTGGTATGCCTTTCCATGCCCATATGTGAAATAGGAAGGGTGCTCTTATTTTTTATTCAAGTTTGTATTACCTCCGTCTAAATATTATAAACCAGTTTTCCTGCTAGACTAAGTATAGAAAGAAGATGCTAATTGGAGAGATTAGCAGGATTACCCTCCTTAAAACGTGTTTCAAACATGCCCCTTCCAAGACTGTGGCACTAGAGTGGTTGGTCTTCTGGTATATTAGAAAATGAGCGTATAAACATGATGTCATTTTCAAATACTAGTTCTAGCAAGTCCTAGCAAATTTAAAAATTCCATTGATTCGTGGGCACACTCGTGAAATTGTCTATGTGTGTATATTTGTCACGAGGGTTACTGTTGATTTTACACATAATGCATTCCACATTTAAAGTTGTTTTGTGAGGGTAAGTTATGATTTGAAAAATTAACATTAGCACCAATGTAATCTGGTCCACAAACATTTCTTGTACTAGATTGCGTGGCTACTGGCTGGTTTTTATCTCTCGTTTTTAGTTGCTACTGTCACTTCACCAATAAAGATTCATTGTTTTAGCTGTCAAAGTCAAGTCAAATCACGTTTATTGCTTCATCTTACAGATGTAAGTTATACAGTACACAACACGAACTTAAGTTATGACAACGCATATAACAACATATATAGATTAATTCATTTCCACATACATGTTTTGCTTCCATAAAGTTACTAAGCCACCCTAAGCCTTCCCTGGATTGAGTAGCAATTCCAAATGTAAACTAGAAGACAAGGTACAAGTGCTTCTGTGTGCCCATAGCCGTGCAGACAAAATGCTACAAAGGTACCTTGCCTAATAATCAGAATTTAACAAACAGTACTGAAAGTACAAAACTAGCTGCCAGTTGTTTGTACAGGGGACACAAAGTGCTAAAGCGCAAGTGAACAAAAAGATGATGTGTAGGCCTAAGCCCTTCTTAATTCAATTCATTGGTTAAAGCGCTCTGGTACCTTTCAAGCTGCTTAATTATATGAAGGTACCTGGTTATAATTTAGACCAGTGTCAGTGCGCATGCAAAGAGTCAAAGCATCCTTGCAATATCTGATGTTGTGACTAATAAAAAGGGGAGGAGATAATATCTCCTAGCCTGCAGCATGAATAAACATAAAGTGCATGATAGATTCATCACCCCCACCCCAACTTCAACAAAGTCATCAGAGCTCCTAGCTTCATTGGTCCAAGTGCTATAATACGATCTTAAAGGCATTCACTAAGATTTAAAAGCCCCTAGGGCCTCTTTGCACCACATTAGCATCATTTATTATGACAATAATATGGCCCAATGAGTCCAAATTCACTGCACCATATTTAGAAAATGTTGCAACGCATGCATTGTGCCACTTTATAACCCCTTGCGCCAACATTATGCTTGCACCAGACATAAGGCATGCAAGGGGGTGTTCCCCCCGTTAGGGTGACCGCAAAAATCTTGCAACTTTTCTTAAATTCGGGCCTGTGTGCCTAGTCTGAATTTAATATACAAGGCTCTTTTATTTCTGGATATAATTCATCCAAGTAAGGGTTGTATGTAAAAAATAAAAAAATAAAAAACTTCAAAGAGTGTTACTAATTAGCCCTCCCATGTGCACTATTTTAATCCAGGAGCTTTCCCTCTTTTGTGATCACCTGCTATTCTTTTGCTTGATGGTGGCTGCTGTCCTTGCTTCTGTATTTCTCACTCATTTGACCTTTGGTGTGTGACTTAAGCTGATGTTCTCTTGCAATTCCCTTGTTTTGGAAGTGGTATGGCCTCATGCCTGTTGGAATCCAACTATGCTCAATAGGGTACTTGGGATTGGATTTGATTTCTGGGGCAATGGTCTCATAGCAACATCTGACTCCTAGTCTGTCAATTACACATTCCTGTCACTGACACCACTTCTTGCATTGTGTATTGCTGGTGGTTTCTGCCTTGTGCATATGCGTCTGTCTGCTCTACTGAGGGGTAAATATGTGCTTGGCTCTTTGTCTTGTTAGAACTACTTTATGGACCCCTCTGGATCTTTCCCCACACGTTTGTTGGCCAGTGGCTGTCATAGAGTTACTTGGATTTTTTGTTGGCTTGTGGGAGTTAGTTCTTGCTGGCATCTGCATTTTCAGGTCCTACTTCTCTGGGTGCTTTGTTAGGCTCCCTATTACTTTTATTTTCCAGTGCTTGTCATCTTATTCTGGAACTGGCACTGGGGGTAGGTGGTGGGGGGGGGCAATTGCACTTCTAACTTAGTTCCTCCTGCCCTTTGGCTAAGTTTTGTGTTATTTCTAGTTGGATTCCTTGGTGAGTATCTGCTTAGAGGAATCCTCATGATGTAAGGGTTGGGAGACGTGATGGGAGGGCAATGCTTCAATTCCTTACTGGTAGTCGCATTACTCCATTTCTTCTTCCTCCTTCAAGCTCTTAGTACAGTGGCATAAGGCAAAATGATCCCTGCACCTCTGTGTGAAGAGGGGCCCTTGGGTCTCACATATCTCACAGATATTCTTTGGCTGTGGGCTGAAAGGAGGCTTCCTGAAGCCTTACGGTGGCCCTGAAGGTTTGCCTCTCTCCTCCCCCGCTGGGGGTGCATTATCCAGTGTTACGCCCCTGCCTTACTATCTGTGCCCCACCTTTTACTGTGTTTAATTCTGCTTTGGTAGTCGACTCAGGAGGTGATCATATAAAAGGCACATTTACAGGGGGTCGTTTTGGTTTTTTTTTAGGTAATCATCCTAAAACGTTGTTCTCAAAGGTGTGGGGACACCTCATGATGAGAGGGTGGGACGAGGAAGACATTACAGGTAAGTAATCATTTTGCTTCGAGGAAAGATCAGGGCCTATACCAGAAAATGTAACTGAACAATGCTTCCCACATTGCCGTTCAGCACATTATAGCTACATTTCTTCTGTGTAAATTGAATTGGTAATTTGATCTAGAGCATAGGTGAAAGTTGAAATCTATGGACTATTGTAGGTCAACGGGAGCTTGCCTCTAGGTTGACCAAGTCTTTATAATGTTCTTCACACTCAGAACTTCAATTGTTTGACCCGTGATGTAAAGTAGCACTATTAGAAAACTTAAAAACGCTATACTTAAAAAAAACACGTAAGGAGTATTTTGTGTTTTTTTTTTCTTTGATTTGCTCAGAATATTAGGGCATTTATTTTACCTAATAAATCACTGTAAAATCATCATGAACCAAATTGACACTCTATCTCCATCTAGCGGCTTTTCATTGCATGGCACCCATAGTTCATTTCTTTTGTTTTTATTGATTTCAGTGATGAATATGAAGAAGACGGATTTTGTCAACCGTACAGAGGCATTGCCTGTGCTCGATTTATTGGTAACCGCACTATATATATGGAATCCTTACATATGCAAGGAGAAATTGAAAATCAGATTACAGGTAGGCACTTGCTCGTGTTCTGGTGTTTTGTCACATAACGATCTACACTCTTGTAATGTCTCAGTGTTTCTTGAACTAACAATACATCAAAGCTTAATGATAATATATTTCCTTAAATGCTTACATATTGGACCGAAGTGATATGTATGTTTTCATTGGGAAAGCCTAGCTTGACAGTGTGCTGTAAGTATTTATTGTTGCATGTTACCTTTGTTTAATTTATGTATTTATTTAAGAATTTACCTCTCTTCTATTTTAATGGTGAGACAGATTCTGGAAAATTTGATAAGGCACACTCAAATACTAACTAACAATAGCATTCAATAAGATAAAAATTGCGATGTATGTTTTAATATAGAAATATAAAAACTTTGGTGGAAACTGTAAATCACAGATGCAAAACCCCGAAATTGCGGTCTGACTGTAATCTTGTTTCGGGTTCAAACTCTTGTTTAGACCCAAAACGTGAATAATTTGATTGGCCAATCGTGACAGTGATCTTCGATCTGATTGTGGAACCAGAGACCTTCATGCTGGTTTGAACCACAGGACAAATGGAATGTCAAAGAAGCCAATAGAGCCCTCACTGCCACTACTGAGATAATGCCACTTCAGGTGCCAACTCCCGTTCCATAGTGAGAATCCTCACCTTTATAGAGCTGCCTCATAAAGTAGAAAGGGTAAAATGAATTGCATTACCTGGTGGAACACTGCAGCTGATAATCAAGCTGTCATGGTTTGGACAAGATCATCAGGTGATGAGTTATAGTGCGAGTCTTAATTACTATCACTTGGCCCATAATTTGCACTACAAAGACATCGTGTAGACTCCTCTTGGGGAGAAATGCCAAAAAGGACATCGAGTCCCTCTGTGCAAACAATAGTCAAAAGGTCCAAAGGAAGCTTGCAGGAGTATGCATGCTGTACATGGATCAGAGGTCACTTGAGGCTCAAGTTCACCTCCATACTAGGTGACCGGTGTCAATATATGTGTATGGCATGCGTGTAGTTCATGGAGGAGTGCAGGGCCATCCAAATTCCCCACCTGCTGTGGACTGGGACATTTGTGTATTTACTGTCCCCGAATCCCTTGCTCTTTGGTTATGTAGTCATGCGTTTTTGGTAATTTGACAACAAATCAATGTGACTTTGGTTGGTGATCCGCAAGACTTAATTTGTGTTGTTTTAGCTTTAGTCCAGCAAACCTGGCATATTCAGTAATAACTAGTTCAAATCTACATGAAATGTATATAAGTGATACTGGACCTAAGGGATAGGGACACCTATTTCTGACTTATTAACTAAAACAGTCTTGTTTGTGTTGCAGCTGCCTTCACTATGATTGGCACATCCAATCATTTATCAGACAAATGTTCCCAGTTTGCCATTCCATCCTTATGCCACTATGCCTTCCCTTACTGTGATGAAACCTCAGCAGCCCCGAAGCCTCGAGATCTGTGCCGCGACGAGTGCGAGATCCTAGAGAATGTCCTCTGCCAGGCCGAGTACATCTTTGCAAGGTCGAATCCGATGATTCTGATGAGGTTAAAGCTGCCAAACTGCGAAGACCTTCCTCAGCCAGATAGTCCCGAGGCCTCCAATTGTATTCGGATTGGAATTCCCATCGCAGAGCCTATCAATAAAAGTAAGTGACACCTAGGATAATTTAAATTGTCGAGCAGCGTTGTGAAGAAGAATTAGGAATTATAGAATGTTAGCAAAATTGTAACTGAATTCATATATAACAACTTGTTAACATTTGACTGGCACTTTACCAAGCATATTAAAAGTCATGCATGTTACACAAGGGGTTTCTAATTGTCCACAGATTTTGGTTATCAAATCAGTGGATATGGTCCATGTTGTTCTTAAAGTGTACAACCTATTAATTCAATGTGGTAATCCGAAATGTTAAAACATAGAGCATTTTAATATCCAAGAGCAGGAAGTAACAGCCATAGAAATGGAAGTGATATTTTAGAAGACATATTGCGTATTCTAAAGGCATTTTAGAGCACAAATATGAATTTACACCTGAAAATACCTCATTTACGCCTGGCAGGAATTTACAACAAGGTTGCTTGTAGCTGTAAATTGAATTACTTCTTCCATCGCGAATATAGAGAAATCTCCAGTACTAAATCCCACAACAGAAGTGTAAAATGGACACCACATGGCCTTATTTGCCTTGTAAGTTTGTGAACACAGCCAAGCATATATTTTTGGATATCAAGAAATTCAAATCCATACCCCCCCCCACCACCACCCCACCCTGAAATGATTGGAGAGTTGCTCCAGCTAAATGCTAGTTACTCCTGTATGGGAAAGACACTGGATCATGTGTACATTTGATAGGGGTGTAAAGGAAGGGCTTTGTTCCCAGAGTAAAATGTTTTTTTAGAGACAAAAAGATAACAAACTGTGCATCGGCACAGTGAGTTCCATTTTACCACTGCTGAAATCTACTCTCTGTAAATTTACTCACAGCAGGAATAGGATCCGGAAGGAGATGTCACATAACATTCAGTGTAATATCCATGGAAACCTGCACCTGGCTCAGCTTTCCTGGCATTGTTGTATCATGGTTTGTGAATTGAAAAAAACATAAAAGTACGTTGAGGCCGAGATGTAAATTGCCACCCTTTACTTTTACATTGTTTTTATGAAAAGGGCCTAAAATGAATCTTTTAGCACCAGGGTGTACAATTATATGTTCTGTGAAAATTTAGAGAAGGCCATACAGAAAGTCACTCTGCCCACAGTTAACACATAGTCCTTTTGGAAACTCCTGGACGTGTATGAGAGACACCCTGACTTACCAACAAATAAATCGTATCAATGCAATTCACTTAAAGAACCTAAAGTCACCACTGAATGATTTGGTGCCTGTACTTGCCAGCTTCAGGAAATAAATAAACGCCCGGTGTCAGAAAATGACATGCTAGGCAGTGACCCTCAGCCCATTCAACAAAGATAAGCAGCTTTCATTGATGGGGCATGTTGCTCACATTTGGTAGCTTAACCAGAGTGATCAGGCAAGCCTCAGAAAAAGTGTGTGGAGGTATGTGCAAAAACTCTTGTGAAGTAGAGTTTTATATTATGCACAAACAATTCAGCAGACAATATCCTCTGCATTGCCTGAAAGGTTATGTACAGAAATCAAAACACAGTGTATTGCCCAGAAGATTGGATGTTATTTAAAAAAAGCGATACACAAAATAAAACATGTGAATCATGACTTAGCATTGCTTCCACTAATGACACCTGTAGAAGTGTTTCCTCAAAAAAATAATTACATGCATGTGTTACCTTGTCCTGCACCATATTACATGATTATCTGTGATGTAATCTGGGTGAAAAGTACTATGGGCTATGTGAATCAAAGGTTTTTTTGCGACTCGCAATTTGCAAGTCGCAAAACCGTATGTAGTATAGTGTCATTGACACTATTTGCGACTTGCAAGGGGGTCGCAAATGCCCACCTCATGATTATTTATGAGGTATGTCGCAATTTGCGACCCCCTTGGGAATGGCGGCCCTCACAGGGATGGTGGCCTGCTGGAGACAGCAGACCACCATGTCTGTGACTGCTTTTAAATAAAGCAATTTTTTTTGTAAGGCAGCCCGTGTTCCTTAAAGGAAAACGAGATGCATTACAAATCAAAAAATGAAACTTTTTGTTTCATTTTTTCAGAGCAGGCAGTGGAGCACTGCCTGCTCTGAAAAAATGTTTTCAGTGAAATTCACAAAGGGGAAGGGGTCCCATAGGGACCCCTTCCAGTTTGAGAATGGGATAGCACCAGTGTGACACTGGTGCTAACTGCGTTTGTTTTGCGACCGCATTTGCAGTCACAAAACAATCATACATGGGACTGCAGGTCGCTATTAGGAAGGGAACACCCCTTCCTAACTGTGAGTCGCAATCCCGTTTTGCGATTCAGTAAAAAGTTTACAGAATCTCAAAACTGGGTTTGTGCATCTGGAAGAGCATTTTGTACATCGCAAACAGCCAGATTTGCTGTTTGCGATGTGCAAAATCGTTCGTACATGTGGCCCTTAGACCCTTCAAGTGATGTCATTCTAAGGAACAGGATGGATGATATGTCTGCTACCCCTGGCATTTTGGTGAACTGACATCCATAGTAGAGTGGCTGAGCCAGTTTGATAGGACTCAACTCGCAACTGAGGTTTAAATTCAAGGGTCAAAAAAGCGAAAAACGTGGGGATTTTTAGGAAGGCAGAAAGAGTTTCTCATATCTATTCTATTAGCACCTCATCAATAATAACTGACTTCTTTTGTAGCAGTAAATCACCAAAATCGAAAACCACTGTAAACATTTTGGGCCAGATGTAGGAAGAGAGCAATTTGCGACTTGCAAATTGCGAGTTCCCTGCGACTCGCAATTTGCAAGTCGCAAATTGCTATGCAGTACGGTGTCTCAGACACCGTCTGCAACTCGCAATGGGGTCGCAATGACCCACCTCATGAATATTCATGAGGTGGGTCGCAAATTGCGGCCCCATTGCGAGTATAGGCACTCGCTAACATGGAGGCCTGCTGACGTCAGCAGGCCTCCATGTTAGCGACCTGCCTTTTCAATAAAGCATTTTTTTTTTTTTAAGTGTAGCCCGTTTTCCTCACAGGAAAACGAGCTGCACTTAAAAAAAAACCGAAACCTTTAGTTTCGGTTTTTTTCAGGGCAGGGAGTGGTCCTTTGGACCACTCCCTGCCCTGAAAAAATATTTTGGGGTGCAATCACAAACTGGAAGGGGTCCCATGGGGACCCCTTCCAATTTGCGATTGGGTTACCATCCACTTGAAGTGGATGGTAACTGCGATGCCATTTGCGACCGCATATGCGGTCGCAAATGGTATTGCATCCCAATGCGACTCGCAAATACGAAGGGAACACCCCTTCCTATTTGCGAGTCTGAAATGCATTTTGCGAGTCGGTAACGACTCGCAAAATGCATTTCTGCATTGGGATAAACGTTTTGCGACTCGCAAACGGCAAATTTTGCCGTTTGCGAGTCGCAAAACGTTTCGTACATCTGGCCCTTTGTTCATCCTATTACCCAATTCAGTGTTACACAATGTATTTACCTTACAAGGATGGACGCGGGTGGGGAGGGTCAGTCTGCAGTCCTACAGTATACCTCAACATGATAAGCTATTGACTGTTCACTCAACAAGAACTTTAACCTGCCTGCAAACATTTTCAGTGTTTAGAAGAACCTGAATATGATAACTGTGCTTTTTTATCTAAGTCAATCTATATTATATTTCCTACACAGTGTAAATGATGTGGATACAATGGGGGATTACTTCTTAAATCCTTTCAGATGTCACATGTTTAAAAGTGCACAATGTTTAAAACTATAGCATAAACTTAAACGTCTTCACTGGATATGGAGTCCAAAAATGTTTGATAACAGAAACCTAAATAATTGTCAGATAGTACTCTGGAGGTTTGAGTTCTGGATAAAGGAAAGCACCAGTGAATTACAAAGTCAAAAAGGTTCAAACTATTTTATTCATATGTTTTTTAGATCACAAATGCTACAACAGCACTGGAGTGGATTACCGTGGAACTGTCAGCATAACTAGGTCCGGCCTGCAGTGTCAGCCCTGGAATTCCCAGTACCCCCACACTCACAGCTATACAGCTCTCAGGTATCCAGAGCTGAATGGGGGACATTCCTACTGCCGAAACCCTGGAAACCTGAAGGAAGCCCCCTGGTGCCTTACCTTAAATGAACATGTCAAATCCGACCTTTGTGACATTCACGCATGTGGTAAACATCATCTTATTTCTGTATAACATTCAAGTTGAAAAATGATGAAATAAATGCTGTGAAACAAAGGCGTTACAAAATCAAGGATCTCATGTACTGTCTCAGAAAAAAGGTTCAGTCAAAGGGCAGATTAAGTAAATAAGACTACAGTGTCATTTTGCTATGGGAGAAATCTAACTAGCATATCAAAAGAGTTCAATTCACCAAAATGATGTTACTATAATGTTTATACACATTTTCAGAGAAATTAACATGGTTTCTACAATGCCATGTACATGTGTATATACATATTTATGTGTATGTATAAATGCACATTAAGAAATCTATACATCTATTTACATGATTGGAGCTTTAATTGAACAAATTGCAGTGTTATAAACCCTGATCATGTCAATTATAATTCCAAGCAGTGTCCATTGTTAACTGGAACTGGCATATAAAAGCTTCAGTTATCTCCCAGTTCTACAAACAGAGTGTGTTTTAAACAAAGCAAAGCATGGTGCTCTAAAAGTCTCCATTCTTAAGTCCATATTTATTGACCAAGAATGAAGCTACTGTGCTACAGGTGAAGGATCATGAGTACACGATGTGCACCACTCCTACATACTAGGCATTTCAGCCAACACCAAAGTGTGTGTGGCTATAGGCCATTTTCAGCCAGTTGTACACTGCTAATTACCTCACATATGGAATCACTGATGACATCTAACTCACATCATTAATAATATCGCTGAGATCACGTATGACATCACAAATAGGATATAAAGTAAAAACAATAAAGCTTGTTCTGCCCTTGGGCATCAACGCACTATTATGTCTAATCGATACTTAAATTATGCTGGTAATTGAACACTTGTTACAAAAGATAACATCATCATACACTATACTGATGATAATATGATTTGTTAGAAAATGAATACTAATGCCAACAACAATTATAGTAATACCATTGAAATTGCTAATTATTATGTTATCACTAACAGCAATGACCTGACTTGTGATGACAATATTAAAAACCATACATACAGGAATAAATATAATTATGTTATTCATCATTATAATAATGTTGCTAACAATGATGTAATACAGTTCAATTATTGTACTAATAATAGTTTTATAATAACCTCAATGAGAAAAATAATAATAACAAATATAACTATGCTTGAGCATCAATTCATTAGCAGCCCTCTATAAACCTATGATCTTTTTGGACCATCTGTAAACTATGTACCCTTAATGCTCCTTGCTTTGCCAACTCACCTCCCCACCCTCTTACTATGGCTCTGTGCATGTAGTATATTGCAGTTTTGTTACTGTTTATTGGTTTTTGGGAATGTCATTTAGGTTCCACAAGCCAACCTATTTGTGGCCAATTTTATTAAGATAGTCTTATCATGTTCTTTAATTTTGTGCAGCATTTATGTCACGAGAATGACTAAAACAGATCTGTACCATTTGTGTGGTCCAGTGGCACTTTCTGAGTATGGGCTTACATCACAGTTTGCACCACATATTGATGC
Organism: Pleurodeles waltl; assembly: GCF_031143425.1. Taxonomy (NCBI): domain Eukaryota; kingdom Metazoa; phylum Chordata; class Amphibia; order Caudata; family Salamandridae; genus Pleurodeles; species Pleurodeles waltl. Next base: position 821,182,524 of record NC_090443.1, on the reverse strand, counting down.
AAACTATTTTCCATTCCAATTACTGCTGTGAGGATGTGAAAAATCCCCCTTTGATAAGCAATATAGAGGTCAATGCTGTGTTTACTGAGTTATTCATCAGTATAATGCATAACATTTTAATAACATTTTATAATACAGATTTCAAGGAAATCAAAGACAAGAGTAAAATGGAAATTCTCTACATACTAGTGCCAAGCGTTGCCATCCCTCTAGCCATCGCTCTTTTGTTCTTCTTCATCTGTATCTGCCGCAACAACCAGAAGGCCACATCGCCTCCAGTTCAAAGGCAGCCGAAACATGTCAGGGGGCAGAACGTGGAGATGTCAATGCTTAACGCTTACAAACAGAAGGTAAAGCTGTATTTTCAGAATTCTTGTTTAATAAAGAGGGAGAGAAAGTCATGTTTTGATCTGGAAATGTAGTGCCATCAGTTATGCTCAGCTTCAATCCATGAACAAGTTGAATTTAACTTTTAAATGTAACTGTCTTCATCTTTGGTAAAACTGTTTCAAGTATTTGACAGTTTTTTAGTGCAACCAACATTTGAATTACAGATCACTGTGAGTTTTGTGGCAGTGTTTTAATGGCATGAGAGTGCGTATGTAGAGTTGCATGCATGTCATAGCTTCAACATTTCCACCCTTTCTGATTCTATTTCGCTCAGCGAATACACATAGGCATTGGTTGTTTCTTCATGCTTCACACTTCAAGTAAATTTCCAGCTATTAGTGCTACTTGAACTGAAGAAGTCTGTAACCCATCAATTATTTGACCAATTTTATATAACAGCCCTGCACCAAACGTTATTCAGGCACCTTACTTATAACCCAACAGTTAGACGTAAGGATGAAGAAAAACCCTGGAAAAACAGAAACAAACTGGCAATAATCACAAAGTAAGATCTAGAAATCACCATGACTAAATACAAGTATATTAGCTCTAACATTAACCATTACCATTTAGAAATGGTTGCAAAAGGCAATTCCTACATTTAAAAAAAATGGTGCATTTTATGATGAGGTTGGTATTGTTTCCCTACTTCCTTAGGGGCAGATATATGAAATGTGGCGCTGCACCTATTGCAGGGCCACTTTTTGTGCGACCCTTAACGCCCCCTAATGCCACTATGGTAGCACCGTATTTAAAATACGGTGCACCATGGAGGCATTTAGGGTGATTAGCGTCATAAGCGCTAATCCTGCAAAGCACTCAGAGGCCCATTGTAATCAATGAGAGCCTCTGTTTGACACCTGCACTTAGCAGGCATTAAAGAATGTCGATACAAATGGCGCAAATAAATCTCATAGATTCCTTTGCGTCATTTTTACGGCCCCTCCAGCACCAGAAGGCACCCCTCCATACATTATGCCGTGCGCAGGCATAATGTGGTGCAAGGCACTACAAAGTGGCGCAATTCAAGCATTGCATCACTTTGTAAATATGGCGCTGCATTTTACCCCTTCCAACGCCACATCAACGTACAAAAATATGAAGTTGAAGTGAAGGTCACAAGGGTTTTCACACTACCTGCAATGTTCCACTGTTTCACTATGTGATCACTTCACAGTGTGTTGGAGCTCAGTCACACTCTTTCACTTGCAGTCTCTTGCTTTCACTCATTCATATTCACTTACGGACACTGACTTCACTCATTCTCACTTACTACCTGTCACTTACTCTTAATCACTTTCACTCATATATACATTCACAGAAACATGTGCTAGGACACACACACACTGTCTCTCACACATAAACACACTCACCCGCAAGCACATCTACACATCCATTTAAAAGCATTTTATTTAACCTACATCTGCTGCCAGCGACGGTCCAGTTCTTCCACTGTTTTCTATTTTTTACTGCAATTATAGTAAAACATCTAGTACTGTTCATTAAAAGTATAATAAAAATGGGCAGAAAATTAGGTGGGCAGAACCAGGCGCCAATAGGGGTGAGCCGTCCTTTAAAGTTCTTGTCACTAATTTTGCAACCTCTGACACTAAAGGTCGCAAAGGCAGTGCCAGGTTTACAGGGGACACCCAGGGGTTGTACCCCTAAATGACATCCATGCTTTAGGCTGTCTTAAGGAGTAGTCTTATGTGTGCGGAATTCACTAAAGGACAATTACAACTATTTCCATATCAATAAGTTTGTGTAGTTCATAAATACTCCTAAAATATACCTTTATAGGATAAATAAATGTACTCAATTTTAGGAATCCTTTCTTTTCTCACTTAGAACTATTTTCTGTACCATGTCCTATCTTACTCCACCCCTGTGTGAAAATTGGGGTGACTGGTGCTCCTGCCCCACATGCTCAGAAGCAGTTACATCTTTATCTTCCAGTTGTAATTTAGGTATACAGATACCTATTGGAAACACATATAAAATGTTTGTGAATATCAAAAGGTTACACTTGGGTAGGTGTGAAACAGGCTTGCACGGATTTTCCCTAACTTTTCCTTTGAAACTCTCCTGAGGATGTCAACAAGTGTGAGGTAAGAGAAAACTTAAAAATGCTTAAAACACTTGTACTTAAGCACTCTTAAATCACGGAGATGCACCCTTTTGTGATTATGGTGTAACTTACACAAAAAAAAATATACTTAATTACAGGTGTAAATCAGTCAAAAGTCAGAAAATTGTCTTTGTAAATCACGTTATAGAGTCTCCACAAGGACAAAACCTCTCCTGCATTTGTGGGCGCGGGGGCTACAGGTTTGACTACATCTCCTAGTGGGGGTTTCCCAGGATACTCTTTTCTCACTTCCTAAGTGCAATAGAACTACTTTGACTCTCTGTAGGTAAATCTTGCCACTTCGCAGGTGGTCGTCCTTTAACATGTCCTCCAGGGCTTTTTTGCCCACAAAAATATTTCCATAATTTCCAGCAAGCATATGGGCAGAAGGATTCCCCCATTTATATGGGGTCACCCGCTTGTTACTGAGTGAGCACTAGCTTTGTGCCCACATAATTCACATTTCTTATCCCGCACAAAATATGCAGATGTGGACATGGCTGTACACCTTAAGGTTTTGCTGAAAGTATTATAGCAGTGGTTGCCAACTTGTGGTCCAGGGTACCCTGGTGGTCCGCACAACCTTCTCAGGGGGTCTGTGACTGCTTAGAAAATTAATTAATATTAATAGATCAGTAAAGGGTATATAAATAAAGTGGCTAGATGTACAATTGGAAATTCTAAAATGTACTGTAAACGTCAAGGAACTTGGAATTGGATTATAAAAATTATATAAAAATTAAATTAGTATCCTCAGATTGATTTGTGGGAGCAGTGCAGGGGCATCAAACAGAATATAGCATGGATGATGTGTGGCTTCAATTGAATTTAGAAAAGCGCCAATTTTCCTATTAAAATTAAAAATGTATTTTCTTTATTTTGTTTGCAAATTAATTACAATGCGTAATCATTTCTCTATGTGTTTGATCGAATGCTTGTTCCCATTTTTTTGTGTATTGTTTTGCTGTTCAAATCATCGACAGCATTAGGTCTGGGTCCCCGGCTTCCAGGAAGAAGTCCGTGGGGGGTCCCTGGATTCCAATAATGACTCAGTGGAGGGTCCCTGGATTCCAGTAATGATAAAGTGGGGGTTCACAGAAGTTAATAGGTTGGGTACTACTGCATTATAACACTTTTGAACCCAATATTAGATTTTTTGACCACCTAAAGCGCAACAGAACCATTATTAGTGCAACAACGATCTCATAGGGAAGGTCACAAAGTTGAGAAACCATCGATTCTTTGCACTAAGTTGAAAGATAATCTTCCCACAGCAAGCCCACCTCGGTTTGGATGTAGCTCTTTCATCGGAGGATATGCTCTCACTGTGTATTATTATACAATTCCCTTTCAACTTAAGATATAGTCGTTGTTTCCCTTATTTCTCCATGTTTGTAGGGGATACAAACATGAGGCACTTTCGCAGTCTGGGAAAATTGAAATACTTGCCATTCTGTAACTGATTCTCCTTATGTTATGTTGTTTAGGGTGTTTATAAAGCGCGGCACACACACAGGAATAGGCCTCTTGGCACTCCAAAAGGAAAAAATAAAGGTGATTTTAAAAGCGACAGAAAAAGGCTTACAATGTGAAAAAACTCGTCAGAAAATTTAAAGTAACTCACCCAGACCCTACCTCTTTGTCTAAGGTGCCAGCCACAGAAAACAGTTGGCAGCTTGTCCAATAACGAGGAAAACATCTGGCCTGCAGTTCCTAATTTCTATTTATATCATCAGTCCTGCTCCTCTGTCCACAGTAACACTTATCATTTGTTTGTACTAGAAAAACAGGATTACTGACTCGAAATCTGACGGGAGACACACACCACCTGTCTGGTACTTACGCTTTCTATTAATAGCACACTGGTCAGCAGGCCCCCTGCCAATAGGCTTATTAATTTGTGAAGATCTCACAGCATTTTATGCAGGGATGGAAACCAAGTGTTTGACTGCTCAGCTGCAATAAACTTTAAATGCTCACACTTTTGAATGGTGTCTGATCGTGACTACCTCGGCACACACCTCGATTGGAAATTAAACAGATGAAACAAAGACCTATTGTCATCCCCAGACAAGGGGTTGCGCGTAATCTGTAGGTTGCACGTTTGAATAACAACCTTGTCAATTCAGCCTTCCATCCTTTCTTTGTCGGTAAATTGAGTATCACTGGGTAATAAAACGTTTTATTTACAGTGCCTAGAAGCGAGCAGTGGTGTAAAAATGTTATTATGAAAAAAAACGATTATTTTTCCTAGGGAATGGCATTCGGTACGTTGACAATTCCCAACGTTTTTAGGGTGAATCATTTTCTCTGTGTGTCAAGCATTGTTATAAGAGATGGTTAAAGTTTTCAAATGATAAGCTGCCATGCAAGCATTAAAATCACACCCCACCATTTGTGAATGAAGATTATTACGCAAACAGAACATACAATATGATAGAAACTTTGATGGGGACACAAAGGAGTCATGTGTTGCGAAGGATCAGAAATCAGAAGAGAGAATCTGTCATGACCCCTCTGTTATCATGTCCTGAAAGGGCTGCTAAGGTCATCGTCATCAAACATCTTTATTTGGCCAGCAAATTTAGGCATAAGGGTACCACAATACAATCTACCCACATCCTCGTTAAAACACAAAATAATTAAGACACAAGAAAATGATAAATAGCAAGATGAAACAGCTGCAAGATTCCAGTTCAGTGCATTTTTCCCTATCCCACCCCATTATAAAAGCAAAGATTTCCATAGTCACACAGCAGACTTTAAGAAAGAGCTCCCCGAGCAGTAAAAACATGATTACATGTACTGTAGAGTGCAGGTTTAGATTTAAAAAAAACACGCGATTTAAGGATTGACGAGTGTGTGGCTTAAAACACTTGAAAAAACAAAACAAAGTGCAGCAATGTTTGGGCGGAAATTTCATTGCACGGGCGTAGCTGGGTCGTAGCTATATCGTTCTGACCCGGAAGCAGGGCCATCCAAGCGCTGGTGGCACCCTGTGCTTGTTGTTTGTGGGCACCACCCCACCCCCTTTGACCACAACCACCATAGATTGCCTCACAACTACATTTTTTACACTGCCCCTGAAAACTCCGATTTCTCTCCAGGTAGAACATTAATCACCAGTTATCTTGAGATTTTTATTGTTGCCTGAACATTGCAGGAGGCACGGAACTCTGCAGCAGGTGCTTATAAATCATAATACACGGCGCCCCACTCGAAGTCAGCACCTGGTGCGTTGGCACCGGTTGCACCGCCCTAGAGCCGGCCTTGCCCGGAAGGAAAGACAGGTGAAATCCTATATTGCCTATACTGAATCGTGTCAATGAGGGCCTTTCCCACACATTATTCACCAAACTGAGATAAGGTTCTATACTAGGGAGGTCTGAAAGGTAGGGTACTCATTCATCAGGTGCTTGATCATTCCTATTGCCTCCCTAATCAGCTCTGCCCTTTCGCAGTAAAGCCTCTTCACCCAGGCTTTTTATTTAAAGGTTATTTTTGTGAGTGTGAGATACAGATCAGGTCTCCCATGATCGCTGGACATTTTCCTAACATACGTGAGCCAAGGGATTTCATACCCCTGGCCACATGCGAGACAATCCTCTATTAAGTCCCTGTTTAAGGTGGCATGTTTATTAGCCTGTATCAACAGCCACACTAGGCGGCTAGTTTAATTTGATCTCAGACATATTTAAGTACTAGCCCCCAATGAACAAAATAATGGGTATTACCTGGTGGTAGGCAAAGCGGTCACAACTTGGAGGCTACTAATGGTCCTATAGCCTCAGATAAAAGACCCGCAGGTTAAAATCGGAATACACTTACATTTCTGTATTTCATTCAGAGCTGGAGTGGGATTGGACCCAATATGTTTTGCAAAATTGAAAGGAGACCCAGTTGACTGGTGAAACTTACTGGACCTATTTAATAGGGAGCTGGCCCGATTACAAAGAGAATTAAATGTGACACCCAGATTTAAAAAAAAAAAAATTTGTATTAACATTTTGTTGTTTAATAAACAGTATCTTGGTTACAGCGCCATCTCGTTTGCATCTTATTTATACGTAGCAGTGTTAACATCACCATTGTCTACATTGTTTAGTTGTCTACTACATTGTTCGGTAACCTTTATATTTTAAGCTTATGTAGGAGCATAGCATTAGTAGTGCTTCTTCTCTGTGGGATGTCCTATTGGCTGGATGCTGTGACGCCATAGTATTCTAGCTATTATACAACACATTTAACTCATATCAAACCATTATTAACTTAAACTTGAACCTGATGGTATTGTGAGGGGTGGTGATTTCTTGCGCAGGGGTATGCTAGATAATATATATGGTGTCAGTGCTCTTAAACTTTGCCTGATTGGGTTTCAGGTGGGTGGGGTTCTACCGTGTCCATTCTGTCTGTTACACAATGTCTTGGGTTCTATCCGTTAATGATCCGCCTCTTATTCAATCTTGGTCTCATCATTGTCCAATCTATCCTTGCCTTGGAGGGTGTGGCAGCGTCCCTTCCTTTCTCATTGTTTACCCATTTTCCACTACTGTCGGTGCGTCTGTGTCTGCGTCCACTACTCTCACTATACTGCTCCAGCTTGTCACCGCCACCTCCCATGCCTGTGCAATAGGTTGGAGGCGCAGTCCCTTCCCCTCCTCGCTCTTCAGAACCTGGAGTTCAGCTCTGGCCCATGTTGTAACATCTTGTCTCCATCTGACCCGGGAGGGACGAAACTGTGCTTTCCAGTTCTTCACGATTTGTCTCCTGTACAGTACCAGGGCCAGGTTCAAGAAGCGGATCTCCACCTTTCCCCGGGGTCATTCCCATAGCCCAACAAACACACGTCGGGGGTCGGATTCAGGTTCATATTGAGGAGTCTTGATAGGTCAGACATCACCTCGCCCCACCCCTGCTGGATCTCCGGGCAATTCCATACCATATGGTCGAAGTTTGCGTCTACATTTTTACATCTAGGACACGTCCTAGGATCACCCCCATAGATTACAGTTAACCGATGTGGGGTGAGATACGTTCTGTGTAGGTAATTGTATTGTGTATAACGCAGTCGTGTGCTGCGCGCAACAGTCCGGGTATAAGCTAGGGCTCTGTTCCATTCCGCGTAGGACGGTTCCCTACCTACTATCCTCCCCCATCTCTCTCACAGTGGCCGCAGGGAGTCTAGTGCATCCTCAATTTGAGCTCGATATAATTTAGTGATCAGATGGGTCTCCTCCCCCGATGTCAACAGGAGATGCAACACCCTGTGGGTGGCCGGTTCTGCATTGACCGTGATCCAATGCGTTTTCAACGTGTGCACCAGTTTATGGAACAGAAGGAATTTCCCCGGGGAGACTCCATCATCAACATGGTTAGCGAAGGATCTCAGCACTCCCTCATGAAACAGGTCTCCCATCGTTTCTATTCCCACTCTCCTCCAGGGTCCGAGAGTCAAGCCCCCCAGGTTCCTCCCTCCTGCTTCAACCGCAAGTGCCGCTAGGGTTAGGGCCAGGGAGTACGGGGGGCCCACTCGAACCCTTTTTGCGCATCTCTTCCAACACGCCAGTGCCACTCTTGTCATCAAGCTGTGAGTGTGGGGAGGGAGCTTCCTATTCGTCATTCGCGCAATGAACCGGTTTATATCCTCCTCCGCTGGGGCGGAGCATCTCTCCAGTTGACCCTTACCTGTAAACCATCTGGCTACCCATTGCAACTGGGATGCCAAGTAGTAGGCTTCAAAATCTGGGGCTCCCAGACCCCCTTGGCAAGTTGGTCTGCACAGTATCGAGAGCGAGGTGCGTCTCCGACCATCATCCCATATAAGTTCCCTGAGTAGGGTGTTAAGTTCACGGAACCATGCTGCTGGTATCAGAAGGGGCAAATTAGCGAAGTAATATAGGAGGCGAGGCAACATAACCATTTTAGATAATGCTATTCTGGCCATTACCGTTAATTTTAGCGACCGCCAGAACCCAACCGACGACTTCAGGGATCGTAGTGCTCTACCCAGGTTACCCTCGCGCAAGTCTGTCTTATCATGAAATACCTGTATACCCAAGTACTTGAAGGTTCGTGAGGCCCAAATCATGTCCCCAGGGCATGTCGTCGGGCGTTCACCACCTGATAACATGGGGAACACGCATGTTTTGCTACGGTTAAGGCGTAGTCCAGAGATATTCCCGTAGTTTTCCAGCACTCCCAATGCCCATGGTAGGTCCCCCTCTCCGTCCCTAAGGTAGACAAGTATATCACCAGCAAAAGCAAGATGATATGTTCTTGGTGTCCCCATTCCACTACTCTACCTACACCGTCCTGTCACATCTGGGACGCCAGCGGCTCGATGGCCAGGGCGAATAACAATGGGGATAATGGGCAGCCCTGTCTGGTTCCCCTGTAAATTGGGTAGGTGTCGGATACCGTCTTGCCTGTCCTCACTCTTGCCAGCGGTGACGTGTACAGTAGGTCCACCCATCTGCCCCAGCCTTCACCCATTCCCATGCAGAGCATCACTGCTCTTAAGTAGTCCCATCTAATTGAGTCGAACGCCTTCTCAAAGTCCACCGCTAGCAACACCCCCACTGTAGGTCTCGCATCGCTAGGCATTTTCAGGACTGCAAAGAGACGCCTCAGATTCAAGGAGGTGCTGCGATTCGGGACAAAACCATTCTGATCTTCATGCACAAGAGTTGGTACATGATTAAGCAGAAGGTTAGCCATGATCTTGCTTAGTATTTTAAAATCACTATTTAGCATTGACAAGGGGCGGAAGTCGGTTACCGATGGCTGTCTTGATTTTGTCTTAGGGAGTGGGATCACCAGTGCCTCTCTCATGGTGCCCGGCATTATCCCAATTCGTAGCGCTTCTGAATACATCTCTACCAGTTGGGGAGCCAGTTGTTTCTCAAATTTTTTGTAGAAGTCCATGGGGAGGCCGTCTGTCCCGGGGTCTTCCCAGGGGCTAATTACGCTATAGCTTCACTGACCTCCGCCATCGTTACTGGGCCCCCTAAGCTATCCCAGTCTTCGGCAGTCAAGCTTGGTATGGGTATCTGTTGTAAATAATTATCAAAGATTTCCGTGCTGATTTCAGTCGGTTTCCCATAGAGATAGGTATAATATTCTTTGAATGCGTTATTTACAGGACCTGGCCTACTTCTGCATATCCCTTCCTTGTTCAGCACATTTGTAATGGGCTCGGCCTCCCCATCCGGTCTTACCAGCCAGGCTAGTATCTTCCCGGACCTACCCTCTTCAGACTGCAAAGAGGCAAAATATTTTTGTGTATTGTGGCATCTGAGTTGCTCTTTGACCTGGGAGTGGTCCCTTCTTGCCTGAATATATTCCTCGGTTTCTGGTGTGTCCGACCCCAGTCCCAGTTTCCTCTCATGTATTATCTTCTCTAGCCTGGTCAGTTCTCTTTCAAGTGTGCGACGTATTCCGGCTGATTGTCCCAGACAAAAACCCCTTGTCACCACTTTAAGGGCTTCCCATTCCAGTGATCTAGAGGTGGTGGATCCACTGTTAGTTTGAATGTGATCAGTCAGATGCTGTCTCAGGGTGTCTCTATATGCTGGGTCCTCAAGTGCTGTAGGGGCTAGTCTCCAGGCCGGGATGGGGGGCCTAACCTCTGTCGCCCTCCACGTTACCAGTAGGGGGTTGTGGTCGGACAAGGTACGGCCCAGATATTCTGAGTGAACCATCCCCCATATAAGGTCTGCTGTGCACACCACCCTGTCGATTCTGGTATGGAGCCGGTGGAGGCCTGAGTAGAATGAGTAGTCCATGTCGTGTAAGTGTTGTTCCCGCCAAATATCCACCAGCCCCCAAGAGTCTAGCCATTCACTGAGCTTCCCGGCTATCTTGCTTGTCACTGCTCCCTGCAGCGGGGGAGTTGACCTATCCAAATCTATATCTAATATACTATTGAAGTTACCTCCAACCAAGAGCTCCCCTCTTCTCTGACGGGTGAGGTGGCTCGACAGTCTCGTCAGAAAGGGGATCTGGTCCTGATTGGGGCATACATGCAACATAGGACTATCGGTATACCGTGCAACCTTCCCTCCAGAACTACAAACCTCCCCTCTCGGTCTACGTTGGAGGCCTCTATCTCTAGGAGGACCCCTGCCCGGACCCAGATCATCACTCCCCTTGCGAATGCTGAGTACTCTGTTGCGAATACCCGTCCTCTCCATCTGCGTCTCAGCCTCTCAGGCTCACCAGCCGCCAGGTGGGTCTCCTGTAGCATTGCCACCTGTATATTTCTCCTTTTTAAGTAAGGCAGTATTTTGTGTCGTTTGTTCGGTGACCCCATCCCCCTAACGTTCCACGTTAAGAAGTTGTATTCTGTCATGTTGGTGTTTTACAGATTTATATCGGCTGCACTTTATCACCTTTACCTTCAGCTCTCCCCTGCTCATTAATGGAATTCTGCTGTATTCCAACCATTCTCCACCCCTTACCATCCTAACTAGTAACTGCCTATCCCAACTCCCCCTCCCCAGGGCGCCTCTTAAACAGTAGGCTACCCAAAAAAAGAAACCCTGTGCAACAGTGCAGCTTGTGTCAACTTTTAGTTGCAGTTCTCGCCAGTCTGCCTGTACGGGCGAGATTCCAATAGGGAGGTGGCCCTGCACAGAGAGGCCTTTAGTACATCAGTTACACCTGCCCCAGGGTTGTCCAATAATCCTGTGGGTATTAAAGATCGTCTGCAGTCTGTGGGGTTTCTATTGGGGCTGGCACCGAACTGCCCAAGCCCCCCGCCGACAACATCACGGTCTCGTCCGACTCTCCTCCAAATCACTCCGGGGGGGACCCCTCTCCACTCATACGGGCCGCTGCCTCTAGTACCGCTCTTCTGCCACTCTCTTTTTGGTTCTGAGATGGTGCCATACGGGGGCGGCTTCAGGCACGTCGCCTCCTGGGTGGTCGGCGTGGTCCGCCTCCAACCGGACCCCCCCCCCCTGAGTCACTCCACCTGTACCCCACGGGCTTCCAGCAACTCTTATGCCTCCTCAGGGGATTGAAGAAATTATGTTTTACCGTCTAGCATTACTTTCAGTCTAGCCGAGTACAGCAGCGAATATTGAATACCCTCATTCCTAAGAGCCCTTTTGACTGCAATGTATGAGGCATGCTTGCTCTGTACCTCTACTGTGAAATCTGGAAAGAGTGTGACTTTGCCATTCGCTACTTTAAATGGGCCCTCTTCTCGTGCCCTTTGCAGTAAGATGTCCATATCTCTGTAGTGTAATAATCTTGCGATCACCACTCGGGGGGTCTGCCCGGCGCCAGAGGTCTCGAGGGCACCCGATTTGCTCTCTCCAGGGTGTAGAAGGAGGTCAGCCGACCCAGTGCCACCACTGTGCTCAGCCATTTTTCAAGGAATTCCACCATATTCAGTCCCTTGGCCCCCACCGGGGAGACCCACCACACGCACGTTATTCCGACGGTTTCTCCCCTCTGCATCTTCTGCTCTTTGCTCTAGACGTGACACTCTGTCTCTGAGGTGCTTCATTTCGGCCTGTAGGTCTTTTTGTTTAGGTGTGATGTCAGCCAGTGTGGTTTCTGTCTCTTTGACTCTGTCTGATAACTTGTGGTGGTCAGCCCTCAGGAGGCCCAGCTCAACCACGGTTGAGCTGGGCCTCCTGCAGTGTCAATTTAGTATCTTCTATCGCGCCTAGTATTTTATCCAGGGTGTCCTGTACTTTGATCTGCGGTGGGCCCTGCGTGTCCCCCCCTTTGGGCCAGGGGGGCCGCCGTGCCGTCCACGATTCTAGCCTTGTGGCGGCTCTTAGGGGACATTGGGTGTGCAGGTAATCGCTCCCCCAGGGGACGAATCAGAGTCCGGTGTGCCAGCTCAGGTGTTCCTCCACCCAGAGCCTCGGTCTCCAGCACAGTTCAAGGTCCGCAAAGGTACCCAGGTCCGATCTCAGTAGCACCGGGGCCGGTTCTCCCTCGCTTCGGTTCACAATAGGCTCAGGGCGCCACCGCCTCAGGGCTCAACCCGGTCCGGACAACCAAAGCGCCTGCTACAGATCACTATCATGGGGGACAGTGCGCAAGGGACCGCAGACCGTTTCTTTCTTATCTCCGCAAGCGAGCCCTGCCAGGCAGGCCGTCCACCTCCAATGAGGCACCACGGGATGCCGCTTCGCTGTACCTTACTTCTGGGCCAGTGGCCGTCCGTTGATTTACAGCTCCTCAATAGGGCGCGCCCCTGCAAGGTCCACCCCAGGATTCACCTCACCTCAGGCGTTGTCGGGCGAACCCAGACGCCCCCCAGCCCGGGGCCCCTCGGGCAAGACCGCAGCCCCAGGGCAACTTCCTCGCTCCCACGGAGGGCCCCTCCAGGCCTTGTCGCTCTGCAGGGGATTTCCTGTGTCCGCCCCCCTTCTCATGCCGCCAGGGCCCCCAGTACCTTCCTCTGCCAGGGGGGGCACCCCAAATGCCAGGTCCGGTCCTCAAGTCTGCGCCGTCGTTCGAGGCACGTGTCTGCCGCGACAGGGGCGTCGGCGCCCATCAGATCTCCACTTCAGTGTGGTCCCCACCCCTGCCCCGGGGCTCAGGGCAGCACACGCTCCTGTCCCAGTTGCTTCCAGTCCACCTCCACTGAGTTTAAAGGAAGGGGGTCCGAGGGCTCGCCTGCAGCTCAGGCCACCGTCACCTCGGCCCCCGCGGCCGCAGGAGCACATGGACCTCCGGCTCCGAGGCCCCGCCCACTCCTCCAGTAGCTCCCCGGGGGCCCCTCCGCTCGCCTGCGGACCCCGGGGGGGAGAGGCTGCCTCGATCTCCCGATCTGGATCGGGTGTTGTCTCCGCAAAGGCGTGCGGCCGCAGGGCGGGCCGCGCACCGGCTCTCTCGGCTGCCCGGCTCCTGGCACCAATGCGGAGGTAGGCCTCAGGCCCGGGGACCCGCCGCACGCCACCAACGCGCCCGGGAAGGCTCGCTCCGAGCTCTGTTGACGCCTGGCTCCCTCACACGGGCCTCCGCATCTTTCTTTTTTTAGTTTGCCCCGGGGGGCGGCCCAGGATAAAAGACGGAGTTTCCGCCCCGCTGGAGCAGACGAGTTAGGCGTGCGCCATCTTCCGCTGCTTGCCCTCGCCCCCATGTGACACCCAGATAAGGGAAATTGTATACCCTTTCAATAGGTTTACCCTTTATATAGATTGGTCTCATTTTGGGAGGCCTATACTCTACCCCCTCCCCTCAGAGGTATAATGTGCTTTGATGCTATCCAGACCTTTAAAGAACAGAGGTGCTCAAGAGGGGGCATGGCACCACCTGCATATATTAAAGCTGCTAAAGGGAGATTTTAGTTGTCTATTTAGACCACTGGTACATAGTATAAACAATACAGGTGCCAGCAAGCATCTTTGGCAAATTTCTTGTTGTAACTCCCTCTTGGAACCATACCTAACACATGCCCTTGTGTCTGAATGAAGGGTACAAAGAAAATCTATTAAACTTGATTCCAAGCCCATGTCAACAATGATACCCCATAGCTTATACCAGTTTACCCCGTCAAAAGCAGAGCTCAAGTCCATAGAAGAAAGGTCTAACACCACCTTCATGGTTGAAGTGACTGTTGGGTTGTACAAACTATTAGATCCATCCCACACAATTTCTTCTGTGCGCCAGGTTTCTTGGAACATGATGACCATATTTTGTAACATATTCAAGCCAAATGCATCAGCACATTTAGAGGCAATGCCAGCAATGATCCAGCAAATTATGCTAAGGAGTTTCTTTTCCTGACTAGAGTTCATTACATTTTGAAGGACTTCAGACTCCAAGCGCAGGGCTATTGGACATGTAGCCCTTACTTGAAGATCTCCAAATTTCCCTTTGCAGCGGAATGCATGCCCACGATTTATAGCACTCTCTGCCCCCTCCTCCTTGTCCTCAAGGCAGCTAAGGTAGTACAGGGCTTGGGGGACATGTAGTCCCCCACTTAAAGATCAGCAAAGCGCCCCTTGCAGCAGGTTGAGAGCACATGCTTTATGGAGCTCTCTGCTCCTCCCTTTCTCTTCACCCTCAGTGCAGCCAAGGTGGGGGCAGGGCTTGTGGGACATGTAGTGCCCTACTTGAAGAACACCAAAGTCCTCTGTGCAGCGGGATTTGAGCATGCTTTTTATAGTGCTGGCCGTCCACTTTTCCTGATCCTCAGGACAGCCAAGGTAGTGAAGGACTTGTGGGAGATGTATCCCTCCACTTGAAGATCACCAAACTTGGAATAATGGGACCACTGATGTTCCTGAGGAGCCAAAGGAGAGGAATACCTCTGAAAGTATTTAAACCCCAGTGCCATCACCATGATGTGTCTGTAGACTCTTTCCTCCTCCTTTACTAAAGAAGCAGACAAAATGTCAGATATATTTTTACGTGGTTCCTTCAAATCATTGCACAGATGCACAGTAAATTATGGACTTTCTGACTTTCACCCAACTCAGTACCTGCTGCTAGTGTAGTGTCTGCTGGTGTTTCAAGCATGACAGAAGCGCGGAGGAGGCAGAGTGCTGGTCAGGTGAGACTACACGGAACATAAGGTATAAATCCTAATGTAAACACCTGAGGAGGTCCAAACCATGTCTTGATCTTGCTTGCCCAGTGCCCACAGAATCTGAGATGCTCTTGCTCTGGACAGTTCCTTGTCCCAAACTGAATCATCCTTCCAACAATAGTCAACAACTTGCCCATACTAATGTAAATTCCCAGTCTAATGACTAACCAGGCATGCCCACTATCAGACGTCTCACTTCTGAGTTACTGTGTGAATCATTCCCATAAAACCGTATTATATATGATGTCTGTTTCTTCCTTCTCCTGTCTGTGAGTCATACCAGCACTTTGAGGTAGGCATTTATTTAATTCAGACCTTTATAAAGTAATAAAAGTGCATGCACTGAAAGATGTTGCCCGGATATAAGTACATTCACAATAGTTTTGCTGGCAGCACGGAGACGGGTATATATTATGGTAATTACAGAATGTGGGGCTTCTGTGTTGATACTGCTAGGATCAAGGGTCAGGCGGCACACCTACACTGCCTGCACAAGAATGATGTTACGCAGCTCACTGGTAGAATAAAGGTGACGTAACACAAAAATGCTTCCAGGATGACAGTGATGTAACACACATGCTGTCAGAATTGAGATGTATGTGTATAATGGCACTGCCATGGTGAAGGTGCATGTATAAAATGAA
The DNA here is from genome assembly GCF_031143425.1 of Pleurodeles waltl. NCBI lineage: Eukaryota > Metazoa > Chordata > Amphibia > Caudata > Salamandridae > Pleurodeles > Pleurodeles waltl. Next base: position 821,166,803 of record NC_090443.1, on the reverse strand, counting down.
ACAGCCAAGATGAAGGTGCATTTATTATACTGACACTGTCAATGTGTAGGTGTGTATACTATACTGACACAGTCAAGCTGAACATGCATTTAGTATACTGACAGTGTCAGGCTTAAGTGTATTTAATAGACTGACGTTATCATGGTGAGCATGCATTTAGTATGCTGACAGTGTGAGGGTGAAGGTGTCTTTAGGACACGGATGTTCTCAGGTTGAAGATGTATTTAGTATTCTGAAGCTGCTGGTTGAAGGTGCATTTACTCTACTGACGCTGCCAGAATGAAGGAAGATGCGTTTTGTATACTGATACTGTCAGGATGAATGTGCATTAAGTACGCTGACAGTTTCAGGATTAATATGCATCAAATATAATTACACTGCCAGTGTGCAGGTGTATTAAGTATACTGACGCCGTCAGGTTGAACATTATACACTGATATTGTCAGGACGGATGTTTTGTACATAATTCACCGGTAGTAGCAGGATGAAGGGGGAGGTAATACACTGGCAATACTGCTGTGAAGGTGGTATGAACTACTGACTCTGCCATGATGAAGGGGCTCATAATACACTGGTATTGTCAGGGTGGGTGTATATATAATTCACTGGTACTAGCAGGATGAAGTAATATTTAGTACAGTGGCACTACCAGTGTCAAGGTGATAGAGAATAATGATGCTTAGGGTGGAGGTGAACACATGATGGCCCTGCCAGGATGAAGATGGATATACCACATCCACATAGACAAGACAAAGTGAGTGTATACTGTGTGCACTGCCTGTTGTCACTAGAACCATGGTACAGCAACCAGACACTGAAGGGTTCCGGAGCACTTGCTCCTCAGTCAGTCTTTGAAAAGGAGATTTACTCCCTCAGCCTGATTCATCTGAGTGAAGCGAGATTCACTTGCCTGACCCTTTTCACTTGCAGACTCTACCTTCAGGGACTAATACCCCATACGGTGACCTCGGCTTTTATAGGCATCCCTCACTGAGCTCAAGGTTCGCTCCCTATATAGCATCCCTCACTGAGTCCCAGGCTCGCTCCCTCTATAGGCATCAACCTCTGAGCCCCAGGCTCGCTCCCTCATAGCATTCCTCACTGAGCCCCAGGCTCGCTCCCTCCATAGCATCACTCACTGAGCCCCAGGCTCGCTCCCTCTATAGGCATCAACCTCTGAGCCCCAGGCTCGCTCCCTCCATAGCATTCCTCACTGAGCCCCAGGCTTGCTCCCTCCATAGCATTCCTCACTGAGCCCCAGGCTCGCTCCCTCCATAGCATCCCTCGCTGAGCCCCAGGCTCGCTCCCTCTATAGGCATCAACCTTTGAGCCCCAGGCTCGCTCCCTCCATAGCATCCCTCACTGATAGTGGCACTATAGGAAGGTGTACTATGATTCTTTACAGCACTTCATGCACAACAGAGGGAGGAAGGAGACACACTCGATATTAGCATCAAACATTAGATAATAGCACCTTAGCATACTTTGAAACTAGGTTACAATATAGAGTTACAAACTGAGTTATGTTTTGCATCAGTTGAGAGAAGCCCTGATGAAGTCTATGGGAGATGTATACCCAGACGAAACATGTGTTGGCTTGGCTGTAGCTGTTAAAAGGAAAGATTAAGGAAGATGATGCCCTTTTCAAGTGGAACTGTGGACTTTGATTTTGCTCTTCATTAATATTACTATAGGACTTGAGTGCTTCCATTGGTATATTTAGATAGGGACACCCTTATGGCTTTCCAATTCAAGGTTGTTTTGGGGAACAACCTTGGGTAGCACCGTCCATTGCATACCTTAGAAGTGATATAGTAGTGAGCGCCCCGTTCTTTTCTCAAAATCCCCTCTTCTTGTCATTAGATCGCTCCCTCTGTAGGCATCAACCTCTGAGCCCCAGGCTCGCTCCCTCTATAGGCATCAACATCTGAACCCCAGGCTCGCTCCCTCCATAGCATCCCTCACTGAGCCCCAGGCTCGCTCCCTCCATAGCATCCCTCACTGAGCCCCACGCTCGCTCCCTCCATAGCATCCCTCACTGAGCCCCAGGCTCGCTTCCTCTATAGGCATCAACCTCTGAGCCCCAGGCTCACTCCCTCCATAGCATGCATCACTGAGCCCCAGGCTTGCTCCCTCTATAGCATCCCTCACCGAGCCCAAGGTTCACTCCCTATATAGCATCCCTCACTGAGCCCCAGGCTCGCTCCCTCCATAGCATCCCTCACTGAGCCCCAGGCTGGCTCCCTCCATAGCATCCCTCACTGAGCCCCAGGCTCGCTCCCTCTATAGGCATCAACCTCTGAGCCCCAGGCTCGCTCCCTCCATAGCATCCCTCACTGAGCCCCAGGCTCGCTCCCTCTATAGGCATCGACCTCTGAGCCCCAGGCTCGCTCCCTCCATAGGCATCAACCTCTGAGCCCCAGGCACGCTCCCTCCATAGGCATCAACCTCTGAGCCCCAGGCACGCTCCCTCCATAGCATCCCTCACTGAGCCCCAGGCACGCTCCCTCTATAGCATCCCTCACTGAGCCCAAGGTTCGCTCCCTATATAGCATCCCTCACAGAGCCCCAGGCTCGCTCCCTCCATAGCATCCCTCACTGAGCCCCAGGCTCACTCCCTCTATAGGCATCAACCTCGGAGCCCCAGGCTCGCTCCTCCATAGCATCCCTCACTGAGCCCCAGGCTTGCTCCCTATATAGCATCCCTCACTGACCCCCAGGCTCGCTCCCTCTATAGGCATCAACCTCTGAGCCCCAGGCTCGCTCCCTCCATAGCATCCCTCACTGAGCCCCAAGCTCGCTCCCTCCCAACCACCTTAACCATCTCTTTGCCACTACTTTCTCCACAACTGCCTTTGCTTTATCTACCCGTCCTTTGTTTCCCTCCTAATGCAATCTATTCACTTCCCTCTTTTCCTCTGTCCTTTTAGTGTAGTCTGACCATTCCCGCCTCTTTCCCCTGTGCACTGCTTGCTAATTCCTATCACTCATCCCACTACCAGGTGGCATCCACCTTGACTTTCATTTCAGCTACTCTGTCCTCTTTGCTGATTATCCACTACATTTTCTTTCATCCCTGTTCCTGGAAGCTCATACACCCTCTCTGAATCTCTCGAACAGAATCATTTTGTATAGACTATATAAATTATTGTGACCTACAACATGTTTACATATTTTTCGCACAGGGAAATCAATTAAAGATATAATTTCTACTTTTTGTCAATGAACTCAGACCTGCTCTTTTGTAAAGTGTTTTTGGCTCAGGTGTTTACCTCATAGAAGAGCCCCTACTCTTCATGATTTCTTAGAAGGGTGAAATCACAAAATCTCATGGGGCTGGGTGGCTGTCCCAGGAATGATCTTGCCTACGCACCTGTGGTGACATCACGAATATTACCGTCAATACCCTCTATCCTTAGTCCCAGGTAGGCTCAGATTTTCAGGGTCACTATTGACTATATCTATGAGTTCCATACAGATTGATTATATTTACATTCGTCTGTTGAAGACTTCCTGAAAATTTAGCATAGATCTGGCCCTCAGAGACCTATGTTGGACACCCCTGGCCTACTTACTTTCACTTCTCTGTGAGAGACTGCATTCTGGTTGATGGGCGTATCAACATCCCTCAACCAAAACCTACCTGGGCAGCCACAAAAACATATGCTTAAAGGCAGTGTTTATGCCTACTACACAATTGCCAATGGCGCCACCTGCTATGTGCTGCCTGGGGTTTTAGGTAATCTCATTGCAAGTAATCTCATTGCAAAGGAAAACTCAATCCGTTCCTGGGTTATCCCATAATGTCCTCCATACTTAGAGAAATCACTTGTTCCGTGTTTCACCTAATTAATAATTATTCATATATCGTACTTACTGCTAACTTGGCATGCATGGCTATATGTTGGTGCTTTGCCACACATTGACTGAATTATGGCTCTATTATAATGGTTTGCCAAGCATCGTCTAAATTATGGTGCTTCGCCATGCATAAATGTATTATGGTGGTTAAATGAGCAAGGGTTTTTGTGGTGTTTTGGCATGCATAACTATATTGTGGTGGTTTGGCACATATGTATATATTTGTGGCTTGGCACACATATCCGCTTTTTGGTGGTTTGACATTCATGGTTATATTGTGATTGGTTTCCAAACATGGATACACTATGGTGGCTTGTCATGCTTAGTAATTATAGTAGTTTTACTGGCATTACTCTATTCTAGTGGTATAAACTACTGACTCAGCTAGAATGAAGGGGCTCATAATACACTGGTATTGTCAGGGTGGGTTTATATATAATTCACTGGTACTAGCAGGGTGAAGTTATATTTAGTACATTGGCACTGCCAGTGTAAAGGTGCTAAAGAATAATGCTGCTGCTAGGGTGGAGGTGAACACACATTATGGCACTGCCAGGATGAAGATAGGTGTAACACATTCACACCCCATGGCTGCATTATCATGGTTGGGCTTCCATGGCTGTAATATGGTGGTTTAGCGTGTGATGCTGTAGTATGGTGAATTGCTGTGCCTGGCTGTATTATGGTGGTTAGCATGCATGGAGGGTTGTATTATCGTGGTTGACCTTGCATGGCTGCAAGATGGTGGGTGAATATGCATGGCTGCATTACAGTGGTTTTGCATGCATGCCTGCATTATGATGGTTTGGCATGCATGGCTGTATTATGGTGGTTTTTCAAGTATGCTGTATTATGGTGGTTTGGCACACATGCTGTTTTATGGTGGGTTGACACACATGGCTGCGTTATCATGGTTAAACTCGTATGGCTGTAATATGGTGGGTCAGTATGCATGGCGGAATTATAGTGGATTGGCATGCATAGCTGTAATATGGTGATTTGGCATGTTGACTGTACTATGGTGGTTGTTTGGTACGTCTGCCTGTATTATGATGGATGAGTATGCATGGGTACATTATAGTGGTTTGGCAGCATGCTGTATTATCATGGGCTTGCAAGGCTGTAATATGGTGGGTGATTTTGGGTGGCTGCGCTGTGATGGTCTTTCATGCATGGCTGTATCATGGTAGTTTGTATGTTGGCTGTATTATGGTGGTTACTATGCAGGGCTGTATTCTCGTAGTTGGGCATGAATGGCTATAATATGGTGGGAGAGTATGAATGGCTGCAGTGCCTAATTTGAGCAGGTGATCTGGTGCTGGGCACGACACACTGGCATTTATGACTGTCTGCCACTTGGTGGCGCTGTTTGTCTAAGTTGGAGATGAACACAACAACAGTTATTTATTAATTCGATATACATTAACAAAATACTAATTCCTGCTGCCCAAGCCATTCTTATAGCTTTGGAGGCCTGGAATAGTCTGAATTGTCACATTTGTAGGGTGGAATGGTTAGTAGTTGTGGTGGTTCTGTCATTGGCAGTGCTGGTAAGGGCAATGGGTGGTGCAAGCTGTAGTGGCCTCCTGAAGAGGGGCCTGGCACGCAATTTGTTTTTACAAATGAAGCACTGCATGGCTGGTTTGGTATGCCTGGCTGCATTCTGGTAGTTGCCATGCAGGGAGGGCTGTATTATCATGGATGGTCTTGTATGGCTGTAATATGCTGGATGAGGATGTAAGGATGCTTTACGGTGGTTTGGCATCCATGGCTGTATTACGGTGGTTTGTCAAATGGTTGTATTGTAGAGGTATGGCATGCAAGGCTGTATAAGAAGAGTATAGTTTGAGGGTTTAATATGCTTCCAGCACAGAGCTGAATGTTTAGTTAAAGATTGCTCTCTATTTATGGGCACCATTTTTTTGAAGACTTGATTCACATCAATTTGGTTGTGCTCTTTACAGCAACAGTACCCGCAAAGTTTAATTGAGAAACAATTGTGATTATTTCTGCAGCAGTCACTGAAAAATAGAAGCGACTAGTAGGAGTCGCCATAAGCCAAGAAGTATGTTTCCCAAATGTGCGTAGAAACTATGCCTAAAACAGCCATTTAGAAAATACTTTTATTTGTGTTTCTCTTTGAGCTAATTTAGGCTTGTTTTGACTTTAAAAACCGCCCCACACACTTACACGGTGTGATTTTTATCAGCCAGGGCTGCACTGCTTCTCTGAACTGATGCCTAATAATAGGATGTTTCCAGCTAGTTCAGGATGCTTTTCTCTCAATGTGTGGCCATTTTTCTTGGAAGAAATCTGTTTCAGTTCAGACAGCAGGCCGGCTGTGTGGCCACATCATTCATCCAAATGTGAGGGTATAATTCATAATGCTAAACTGCAAGGAGGTAATCGCCAACAGGCACAAAACCAGTTCTTTGAAGCCTGTCTCCTGCTGGGCACGCATGACCTGATGTTAAAGACTTCCTAAAAATCTTCTCACGTTTTATGGGTCCTGCTAAATATTTCTAATGTTACATATGTATGAACTTTTCCTAAATTCTGTCAATATTTTATTTGTACTGAGACCTGTGTATTTCTGGCCACAGTTTGCCATCTTTGCCTTGTTTTGCAATTATCCAGTTTCCTGCTCGTAGGTCTTCGTTGGTTGTTCAAAGAGGATTTACCACATGGTGAACAGCAATACATCTTCTCTTTATAATTACAAGCTTATGGGATGTGAATTTTTCTGCTAATATTAGGGGAATGTGATTATTTTTGCATGTGAGTGAAACTGTACCCGGTATTGCGTTGTGTGGAAAAAGAAATAGTTGCAGTTGAGGTTGTGTAAGGTGGGGGATTTTGCTCTACAAAAATTCTCCAGGCCTGAGCATATACAGTAGTAAGTAAAACCAAATTACACTAAAGCAAATCCAAGGTGAAAAATCAATCACTTAAAACCATGTTACTAGCTCACATCAAGGTTGCACATGGTAAACAAGTTACATAATTGGAAATAAAACCATATTTTGGGCAGGCACCGACCACACAATCTCCCAAACAAAACCAAATGCACTCAACATAACACTGACATTACAACCAGAACAGCTGAAACCAGTTTTCCAACCTGACTCATGTATAAGCACAGACCACATCTTTGCTCATGCACGGTAGCGAATAGCACCATGGCCCAAGCGCAGCCCTGCATTACTTCTGGCTCCAAGAGGTAAATCTACCAGTTCTGCAGCTACAACTGCTGGCAGAAGTGCAGCAGGAGGTTCAACAGAGGTCTGTTTAGAGTCAAACGAAGGCGAGGTTGACCATGAGATGCCAAAACCCAGGCCCGACCTAAAATTCCAGCAACGCTGCATTTTCTTGGTTATGTGGGAACTTCAGGGCCCGCGGAAAGACTTCATGTTCTGGCACAGCCTACTTTTTACAAAGGTGATTCAGCAGGCAGCCTCCTGCAACCAGTACCAAAATACATCATTTTTCCATCAAACCAACAAATAGTGAATGATGTAGAGGCAAAGTGTTGTGCCATTGGGGCATTTCCCAAGGTATTAGGTGCCTTGGGAGGTACAGGCGTGGCCCTAGGACCACCCAGAGTAACCAAACAGAAATACCTTAAGAGGAAGATGCAGCTTATCATAAATATTTAAATTGTGTATTTACTCGTCGCCTCACAGTCCGCCTTCAGTTACTCGCCTGATCACACCCCCTTAAGCATGTTTAAAAAAAAGATAGTGTATTTAGCTATGTTGTACTTTTTAACAGCATCCACACGTTCGAAAATCAAGACAAACCCACAGACTCAATGTCTTGATTAATGATTTCCTCCCCTTTTGTTGAAGAAAAAAGTGTCTAATATTAAAGAAATTGCCTAAGTACACTTCCCAAACTATGTTATGCTTTGGAAACAAAAAATGCACTCTTTTTTTAGACGTTCTTATGGAAAGCATCAGTGTTTTTGATAATTATGGTCACGTTTGACTAATTTTCTTGCGACTTTCCCAAAAAATGAAAGATCTGCAGAACTTGGTCTAGGAAACAGAAGTTGTGGATTGTTCCTTTCCAGTTTCAACTCCCCTAAAGATTTTTAGCCAAGGCCACAGAATAAAATGCCGGGCAGATCAACGCCAAACCTGGCCTGAAGACAAAGCTCGCTGTCCACTTTGAGCTGTGAGTGTTTTGGCTACAATGTAACCAACTGCTCAGATACCAGTGAGCCAAAAAAAAGGTTTATTTTTCTAGACTGGAATGTTTTCACCACATACAAATGTCCACGGAAAAGAGAGAAGCAGGCTTCCCGCTTCACCCCACCCGCATCCCTCCAAAGTTGATCAAGGCGCGATTAGGAAGCAGTGATTCAACCCCTACCCCCCCGGGCGCGGTGTGGGGGTTGTAGGTGGGGTAAGGGTATGGAAGGACCATAACATTCTCTGCTGCCCTTAAGGAAGGCCTTGCTCTACATACCCTACGGCCAGGGTATCATCTTCATTCTTTCAGTCCCACAGGAAGTGAAGTTTATTCACAGACGCCAGGTATGTTAGGGAATGTAACAAACCCGCCATGAAATATCTGGGTTTATAGTGTGTAGCACCTACTACCTACCTACTGTTTCACCTCTAAAGGGACTATGACGTCTGCACAAGGTAGAATAGGTATAATCACATACATAGTCCCAAACTATATCACAGACAACCAACATCAGAGAGAGGGGAGTCATTTCAGAAAGATTAACTACACAATGTTGAACAATCAATCTTCCTAATTCTGGAATATGTGCATATGTTTCAGAGAGTGATGTATTTCAATAATACATTATAATTGACCTGAACATAATTGATATCAAATGCCAATAAATAAATGTTTTAAAAAAAGAGAGGAGAACAGGAACCGGCTGAGCTGTGCTTTTATCGTTTCCCTGGCACATTTTCACACTAACCGAGCCCCACTTTCACCATCACTGAGTCACACTCCCATAAATTCTATCTTCTACCAAAACCTTTGTGCACCATTCTCCGGCTGCCTGCGCTTGGTTTGTAGAAGAAAATGGATAAATGATAGTACGCTCTTGTGGGAGAGTGCAGTCAGTGAACATTTTGGACAGAATCTGAAGTGGAGAGGAATGGCGAGTGGTTAGTTTAGCTGAACCTTGAGCAACCTTACACAGGATGAGCAGGAATGGGGAAAAGCTGAACTGCGTGAAACAGAGAACAGAGTATCTACACAAGACCCTCAGAAGAAGTACTTTCTGAACCCCAAAACTGCTGAGTCTACAATCCAGCTCATGCATGCCGCTTTATTCCACCACCCTAACCTTTCTTTCTTTTCATCTCACTAATGGCTTCTTTTTCAACCCTGCAATTGCAGGGGGGGCCAGTGACCCTTATCAGTGGAGGGTCGTCGAGTTGAGTGCCAGTCCAGTGGCAGGAACTATATTAAATCATGATGCCTACAGACTCACATTCCAAAGCTCTTAATCATGGCTCATTATTATAAAGGTCTGTGACTAATAGTTCTAGAATTAAGGCTAAATGCAATGCAAGTTTCTCACAGTGCCTGTCAGTGAGTCAAAAGATAAAAGAAAAAACAACGTACTTACCCACGCTCCTCGCCTTTGTGCAGTAGGCCCGTGGAGTCTCAACCAGCTCCTCACTACAAATCTCGACGCTGCTTTCATGCTGCAAATAAGCAGCATGAGAGCAGTGCCACAGAAGCCACAGGGGGCCTGTGCCTGCTCTCCACCCTGTTGTCTCAGACAACTAGGTGGAGAGGTTAACACTGCGCATGTGAGGCTGGCCGGCTCCAGACAGCCAGCCAAACTGACATGCGCAGTGTGAACTGGGGGAGTGAACACCACTCCTCTGCTGCCAGTCAGCAGCAATGCCCCACCCCCAAACACTGCTCGGGCTGGGAGCAGTGAAAAATAAACAGTAATTCATTTTATTACCATTTTATTGTTCACGTTTGCCGCACTGGCAGCAGGGGGGTGACGCTCCTCTGCCCTAATTGGGGGAGGCGTTGCAGCTTTCTTGCTGTGTTCCTCTCTTTCTCTTCCTCACATTTCTGCCTTTCTCTCTCTTGCTCTGGTCAAAGTCTGATAAAGGAAAATAAGTACTGATCCCCAAAAATAGCCACCTCCTGCAACCACCTGCAACAATTATGCACTAATAGATTCTCAAAAACAGAAGAATAGAAGAAATTATCTTAAAAATAGCAGCAAATGGAGATATACACGCCATGTTTAAATACTGACCCATGTGTTCTACACATCTTGCAGTAAATGTGTACCTCACAGGCTTTCAGAAACTAGGGGCCATCATTTTTCACGTGTCCAGTTTACTAAGTGATCCATGCATCTTTTCAGGGAAAAGCAACACTGTCTACAGTACATGCAACAATTCATCAAACCTGCAAAATAGTGCACGGGCAGCAGACAGCACAGCTCGAAAACAGAGAGCAGCATGTGCCTCTCTGTCTTCAAGTGCAAACTCAGAGATGGTTTTTGGTAACTGACAGCGCAGTTGCATGGAAACGGGTGCACAGAAGTGTCGTGCGAGACCGTGCACGTGATACACCCCACAAAGCTACTGCACGAGCTACAGACAATCCCAGTGCGACACTTCTCCCGTCTGCGTCTGCGCGAAGGCCTAGAATGCAATCTTCCTTGAGCCCGAACCTTTTCGCTGTTTTACAGATACATAGGGCCAGATGTAGCAAAGGGTTTTACCCAATCTGTGTCTAGGGGAAAATGTGTTCGTACATATGGCCCATAGACCTTGCCGATGAAAAAGAAACCTCGACAACATGAGTGCCATCTTTGAAACTCCTGAAATGTGTGTTTATCTTGTATAACATTTTTTCAATCTCAGAAAGGTTTTTCACAGTTAAGGTAAATCATGTAACCGGCCAAATCCAACTAATGGAAGCGACTGATAAAAAGATAGGGATAGTGAGATTTATTATTTCAATTTTCCATTGTTTTCTGTTTATTTTAGCCTTGAGATGGTATGTACTTTGCACTTCTGTACATTTTGCGCGTTGCTGCATGACACATACTTGTCAAACAAAACGAAAAGAGATTTATGACCACTTACTGTAAATGAACATCTAGAACCAGACGTTCTGACTTCACCCTCTCTAACAGGACTCCTCCGAGTTGGTTCAAGTAGACAAACCCTGCTTGAGGTTAAAAAGAGGTCATTCTGCTTTTATTAACAGAATGCAAGTCCCAATATTGCAGCTTTAAAGACTTTTGACTAAAGTGTATGTGTAATGTAAACCATCTGTTCTTCAACAATGTGGTTGTTCGCTGTAAATTACTTAAAAGCATTAATGCATTGTTAATTGTCTTTTCCCGGACATAGAGAAAAGACTAGATGAGTTAATCAGGTGTATTGTCTATACAGACTCAAATTAGCAAGTTGAAGTATGTTCTTTGCTCTTCCCGTGGAACTACAGCAATAGCTGCACATAATCCTTATGCCTGTGACATGGTGACTGCTTAGTTATGTGGTAAGATACAGTTGCCCATACCCTTGGCAAAAAAGTACCAGCGCATCATCAATTTTTTGAACAAATGAATCCATTTGTGCAATGAAAATGTGTTGAAGATTGTTGCTGCTATGTTGGAAAACTGCTAGGCCACCTCTCTGTGGGAGGGTTGGGTCTTTGGTCTAACCTTATGTGGTGCATGTCCACCAGAAAACCTATCGGTGATATCCTCAAAAACTGCCTATACCAAGACTAGTAAAAGGGAGAGACAGTTCTGAGAACATTCTCCTTGTCGCAATAGCAAATGGCCCAACAGCACCAGCTTAGACTCAGATACAACTTGATGGAATTGCACTCGCTCAAGTATGCAGCAGAGCTGTGCGCTCCAGCAGTATGTTCTTCTGCTTGTAGAGAAGTGATCCCTCAAACATGGAGTACAACACTGCTGTTTATTAACCCTACTTACTTTACTGATTCTAGGGTCGACCGTAGGCAGTTCATAGCGTGGGTGCATTGTAATTAAAAAGTTGGACATGTACTCTTATGTTTTAAATGTCCTGGTAGTAAAAAATTCACAAATTCGTTTTCACTACTTTGAGCCCTACCACTTCCATAGGGCTTACTTACTACTTTTAATAAGTGATAACATTTGTCTAGGAGCAGGTGGAAATGTCATGTAAATAGAACTTTATAAGTTAAAATCCTCTTTAATGTTAAGGTCAGATCTTAAGTCTCAATTCTGAAAATGACACATTTAGTGAGTTGGCATTTTCTTGTCCTAGCATTGGATGCCTGCAGCTTGTTTTCTAGGTCACATGACTAGGTGTAGTTGGCAGTTTCCCTTTGTTGATTCCTGTCAGAGAGCCACACAATAGAGAGACTGGGTGTTGGCAGGGTGGGTCATCCAAGACAGGGGGGAGTGGGGGAGCGGGCGGAGCTCTGCACAGTCTTACTTGCACTTGAAAGACACTGCCTCAGCTCACCCACAAAGAACTTAACACCAGCCTATTTTACCTGCAGACAGTTGGGACCAGGGCAGGGAAGCAGGACTTTCCAGACACTTCTGTGGGGGGGATTATCCAGAAGTTTCTTTCTCTTTAAAGGGGGCACCCAGTGTAAAATTAAGCAGTGGTGGCTGCTACTCAACGGGCATGGCAGGGCGGTAGGGGGTATAAAAAAAACACTTATATTTTCTATTGGTTGTCCTCTTCCCTGAACCCCGGCAGCATGGAAGCACACAGGCTCCCAGGCTCCCCTAAGCCAATCACGAGGCTGCTGTCACCAGCATAACAGAAGCGTCATGATTGGTCTGAGCAGTCTGGTTTGGCGCTCAGACAGGGAGTGGGAGCCTGTGCACGCTGTCCTCCCGGCTGTGCAATATAGCTGGGTGGAGAAATACTAAGTGCGCATGGCCGTTTGGCCGACCCAAAACGGCACTTATTGTGCACTCCACTCCTCCTCCAGCCCAGTTCAGCCCCGCCCACCCTAATCTGGCTCCCCAGGAAAAATAAAATGATAATAACATTGGGTTATTATAATTTTATTTTTCCTTTTTCAGCACTGCACAAAGCAGTGGGGCGACACTCCTCTGTCTTAGCAGACGAGCCACAGCTGAAAATAGGGCTCTCAGACCTGCTCTTCAGTTCACTTCTGGGCCAGTGGAAGGGCCTGCCCAGCTGGCTATGGCCTGCTGTGCACTTCAGAGGACTGCCCGCTGTACCAAAGGGATTGCCCTGCTGCCTGAAGCCTGACCTGTGCCCTCAGAGGAAGGACCTGCTGCTTGAGACCTGCTTGAACCCAAGACTTCCAGAGTGACTCCAAGGGCTAGTTGGCTGGCCTCATGATCACAGACTCTGGGATAGAAAAGGCTCCAAACATCTTGAACCGCACGTGAACCCATTCTGAGTGAGTCCAGACTCTCCAAGTGGTCCCTGTCCAGGCATTTACTCTTTGAAATGGTGCTAACAGTGCCCAGGTAGCCCAAAACCAAAACTTGGGACATACAAACATTTCTTCAAAAAAGGCTCTGAGAACTGAGACAAGCCTGGGATCTTCCTGCTCACCGCTCTGCCCAAGGCGCATCACTGGTCAGCCTGAATTTGCAGTAGCTCCTGCTATGTTCTTCTCTGCAGCAGCAAATCTTGCCCAGTGGATCCAGACAGAAGGGTATCCGGCCTCATGGTGGCCTCGTCAGCTACAGCCTGCAGCTTTGTTCCCCTGGAGATTTTGAACTTCCATGAAAGAGACTAAGGGGGTCATTCCGACCCTGGTGGTAAAAACAGCCAGGGCCGTGACCGACGGAAAGCACCGCCAACAGGCTGGCGGTGCTTTCCTGCCCATTCTGACCGCGGCGGTAAAGCCGTGGTCAGAAAAGGGGATCCGGCGGTTTCCCGCCGGATTTCCCCTGGCTGGGCTGAACCTCCATGGCGGCGCTGCAAGCAGCGCCGCCATGGAGATTCCGACCCCCTTCCCGCCAGCCTGTTCCTGCCGGTTTTTACCACCAGGAACAGGATGGCGGGAATGGGTGTCGTGGGGCCCCTGGGGGCCCCTGCACTGGCATGGGCAGTGCAGGGGCCCCCTAACAGGGCCCCAGCATGATTTTCACTGTCTGCATAGCAGACAGTGAAAATCGCGACGGGTGCAACTGCACCCGTCGCACCCCTGCAACACCGCCGGCTCCATTCGGAGCCGGCTTCTGTGTTGCAGGGCCTTTCCCACTGGGCCGGCGGGTGTTCCCTTGGCGGGCGCCCGCCGGCCCAGCGGGAAAGTCTGAATGGCCGCCGCGGTCTTTTGACCACGGAGCGGTCAATTGGCGGGGTAAGTTTGGCTGGCGTCGACCGCCGCCTGCCAAACTTGGAATGACCCCCATAGTCAGAATGTAGAAATCTTCACTGCAACTTCATCCAGCTGTTCCCCGATGGCAATCCCTACTCCTCGGAAACCAGCTGCTGCCTTGACCTGCTGAACTTTCCCTATTCGGACAGTTTTCTTGAAAAATTATTTTAAGTCCTCAGGATCATCCACACTAATACAAGTGCCATCTACACACTGCAACCATGAAGAAATTGAGTTAAAATATGTATTGCAGTTATTACAGTCCAAATAGTTTGGATGTTTCAGCACCCCTATATCCAAATTCATGTTTTGCCAAGGGGTAGGTTGGTGATATGCAGAAAGTAAAATACTACCCAGTGTAGGATTTTACAAAAGAGTTAAAGCCCCTTCAGTAACCATGCTTGAAATTCCCACTTCCTTGTATGTTTGTATTGGCATTTACGTAGCAGAAACCTAGCTGAGTATCAGCATAGCACTGTACATCTAGGGTGGATTTAAACTTCACAATTACATTACACAGATTCTCAGTTGGAACATTGGAATTTTTGTAGCTCCACTGAAGACAGTGGAGTAGCTCTGGGCTCATAATGGCTGGTATAGACCTTCTGCCCCAACATTCCAATATTTGTCTTTATGTTTCTCCCTTTTTAATGTAGAACATTCTACTCTCAGTGGGTGGAATGTTCTAATAGCCTTATAGCCATTCTTCCTTGGGCTATACCAATTATTAAAGGCCATCTTTATAGGCCCTTGCTTGCGGCTCAGGCCTATAATTCAGTTTCAGGGCCTTTAACTTCTGATATAGCCCTCTGAAGCAGGCTATAAGGCTATTTTGCATTACATTTCATGGCACCTGGAGATAAAGTGTTTGCCCAGATTCACATGGTTTTCAGTCAAGGCCAGGAGCTGAGATTAGACACTAAGGGACATATTTATGCGAAACTGGCGTAGGGGGGTGCTGCAAGTCTTCTTGCTGTGCTGCCCTACGCCAATGTGAAAGGGCGGAACGCCCCGTATCTACAAAATATGGTGCATTCCTGTCCTTTCCCACTGTGCTGGTGCACATTTGGCTGCCTAACGCCAATGCAGGCACCCTTGCAACATGGTTCAAGAGTGCCTGCGTTGCATACAGGATTGTTTTTGTGCAGGAAAGGACACCTTCCTGCACAAAAACAATACTGAGAGACGTTTTCCTCTGTCTATGTGTGCTGCATGCAGCACACATGGAAAGAGGAAGAAATGAGGAGAAATAAAAATATTTCTCCTCGTTATGCCTGCTCTGGGGAGTCATAAGGTTTTGGAGCTGCCCCAGGTTTACTTGATTAAGTAAATCTGGGGCAGCGTCAAAATCCATGGGTGCCGTTTGGAAACATCCACTGCAACACCCATGGAAATCCTTTCTGGTGCAGAGTGAGGGAACACAGTGACTTCCGCTGCTTTGTCCTACTCCATATATATGAAGCCATGAAAAGCCATGCAATGTGGCTATTTGTGGCCTCAAAGATATGGCTGAGAGGCCTGCTACACCAGAGCATCCAAAAAAAGTGACGCTCCTGCTGCACAAGGCTCTCGTAAATATGACCATAGGTTCCTGGGTTCCAAGTCAGCAGTTTAGCAAATAGGATATAGCGACTAATCAACTAACTGCCTTCAGGGATAGAGTTACTATTCTGGTAATAAAAGGTGAATAAGTAGTCGGGTTCTCCTTTATTAACTAGCCTTAGCTAGACATAACGAAAAGTCCATCAGTTTGCTCTGCAATATTACCTTGATAATATTTTGATTGAAAAATATGATCGTTTTTCCTTCAATTCCAGAGTTGTCATTGGTGAAAGCAGCAACATTTGAGGCTGAAGAATTGTAAGCAGCATTCTATTTGGTATTAGAATATTTACTGATATGCCTTTTGAAGACCTAAGGAATCAACAAATTGTTATGTGGTGCTTACTACTTAGCTACGGTTATGAAGAGGTGTTATAGGAAATTAAATTCTTTGAAAAATCAACCTGCAAGGTGTGCAAATGATAGATTCTTTACAGCCTATTCCAATTCATGGTAAAGATAGAAGTGACATTACAAAACAAAGTTCTGCACTGCCCATCTGAATGGTCAAGAGGAATGAATTTAAGGCCTAAACACCTTAGAAGCTGCAACAAGGCTGACTACAACAGTCTTTAGAAAGTGAAAGAAATTCAGATATCTTGCTCTTAAGCTGTAGAACAATATGCCTGTCCAACTATGCAAAAGCTCAACTGTAGGAATCTTTCAGAAACGCCTCAAAATCTGACTTTTTAACCTAGCACACGCTTCTAGGTTAGTGCATTTTTAGACAGGATCCTAGAGGTGTTCGCTTCATTTTATAGCAACTACAGGGAGGGCAGAATTATTAGGCAAGTTGTATTTTTGAGGATTAATTTTATTATTGAACAACAACCATGTTCTCAATGAACCCAAAAAACTCATTAATATCAAAGCTGAATATTTTTGGAAGTAGTTTTTAGTTTGTTTTTAGTTTTAGCTATGTTAGGGGGATATCTGTGTGTGCAGGTGACTATTACTGTGCATAATTATTAGGCAACTTAACAAAAAAAATATATATACCCATTTCAATTATTTATTATTACCAGTGAAACCAATATAACATCTCAACATTCACAAATATACATTTCTGACATACAAAAACAAAACAAAAACAAATCAGTGACCAATATAGCCACCTTTCTTTGCAAGGACACTCAAAAGCCTGCCATCCATGGATTCTGTCAGTGTTTTGATCTGTTCACCATCAACAATGCGTGCAGCAGCAACCACAGCCTCCCAGACACTGTTCAGAGAGGTGTACTGTTTTCCCTCCTTGTAAATCTCACATTTGATGATGGACCACAGGTTCTCAATGGGGTTCAGATCAGGTGAACAAGGAGGCCATGTCATTAGATTTCCTTCTTTTATACCCTTTCTTGCCAGCCACGCTGTGGAGTACTTGGACGCGTGTGATGGAGCATTGCCCTGCATGAAAATCATGTTTTTCTTGAAGGATGCAGACTTCTTCCTGTACCACTGCTTGAAGAAGGTGTCTTCCAGGAACTGGCAGTAGGACTGGGAGTTGAGCTTGACTCCATCCTCAACCCGAAAAGGCCCCACAAGCTCATCTTTGATGATACCAGCCCAAACCAGTACTCCACCTCCACCTTGCTGGCGTCTGAGTCGGACTGGAGCTCTCTGCCCTTTACCAATCCAGCCACGGGCCCATCCATCTGGCCCATCAAGACTCACTCTCATTTCATCAGTCCATAAAACCTTATAAAAATCAGTCTTGAGATATTTCTTGGCCCAGTCTTGACGTTTCAGCTTGTGTGTCTTGTTCAGTGGTGGTCGTCTTTCAGCCTTTCTTACCTTGGCCATGTCTCTGAGTATTGCACACCTTGTGCTTTTGAGCACTCCAGTGATGTTGCAGCTCTGAAATATGGCCAAACTGGTGGCAAGTGGCATCGTGGCAGCTGCACGCTTGACTTTTCTCAGTTCATGGGCAGTTATTTTGCGCCTTGGTTTTTCCACACGCTTCTTGCGACCCTGTTGACTATTTTGAATGAAACGCTTGATTGTTCGATGATCACGCTTCAGAAGCTTTGCAATTTTAAGAGTGCTGTATCCCTCTGCAAGATATCTCACTATTTTTGACTTTTCTGAGCCTGTCAAGTCCTTCTTTTGACCCATTTTGCCAAAGGAAAGGAAGTTGCCTAATAATTATGCACACCTGATATAGGGTGTTGATGTCATTAGACCACACCCCTTCTCATTACAGAGATGCACATCACCTAATATGCCTAATTGGTAGTAGGCTTTCGAGCCTTTACAGCTTGGAGTAAGACAACATGCATAAAGAGGATGATGTGGTCAAAATACTCATTTGCCTAATAATTCTGCACTCCCTGTATGCACATTTTAAGATTGCTAAAATAACATAAAATTGTGGTACTGGTTACCCTAGCATTTATAATCCTAGCAAACAAACAACAATTTTATCATTTTTCAAGTAATCTATATTTTCTAGTTCATGTTTACATTTCATATAGATAAGTGGCGTCAGCGGATCACTAGCCCAGACATCATTAATAGTTTGAATATACACCACCCCTAGTTTTCCATCAAAACTTTATGCAGCCAATTTTTGATTTCTGGCTACAAATGATACTGTTCAGCAGAGGGTGACTGTGTCATGTCCCTTGGGGAAGGGTCTTATTTACAGCTTTGTGGTTGCCGAACATTCCCAAAAAAAAGACAGCGGATTTCAAATATGCCCTATTTAGATTTGCTTACATTTAATGAAGTGGATAGAAAATGCTGGAATTGGAGTGGACACAATAAATAGCTTGAAAATCAACAGAACCATATGAAAGGAAGGCATAGAGGCGACAACTGCAATGCAGGATGACGCAAATATGTCTTTGCAATTACTGTGCTCCAAAATGCCTACACTTTATGCTAATCCTGGGGTGGGGCGGAGGGGCAATGGTGCACAAAAGCACCTGTATCTCCACTCCCTATAATTCTACAGACTCACAATATAGCTCGTTTTCAGGGATGTCCGTGATGTGACTGTATTCCCAAAACTAAGCTCGCAGCCCATTTACAACTTGATTATAATGGGTAAAGTTTGCCTTGCCGTACATTGTAAGGATACTGCAAGTCACTAAAGAGTTCCCTAACAATATAGAGAAACAGGGCCAAATCAGGAGTGTGCATCTTGCAGTAACACCCATGACTAGGATTTTCCTCAGGCTCATTTCACCTGTGTAAAAACAGATGGAATGTACCCAGGGATAAGTTCCCGGAATAAGAGAAAAACATACCGAAATCAGTGAGCAAACCTTGATTACTGTGGTTCCTCATTCTAAGGGTAGAAATTCATAATGGTGATTCTGACATCGAAAGGCCTCAAGCAAGGTCGTGCCCTGGCCACTTTCCTGGTTAACTAATTTATTGCGGATGCCAACAAAGGTGTGCCTGCAGATTCACTGAGACTGGACCAGCAACATCTACCTAATGTGCAATATGCAGAAAGACCTCCTGATCAAGGTCTTCAAAGACTCCTAGAATGGACTGAAGCACTTATTGCCCTAAATCATGCTGGAAATGAACATAGACAAAACAACATCAACGATTATTGGTGGAAAAACTGAAACAGATTGAAACAATATATTGATAGAAATATCTGGCCATAACAATCGACCATCGAGGGACATTTCATGAACATTGAATAAAAGCTAACTCAATTGAACATCATTTTTTCAAGTCACTTCAAACAAAAATCCATTGCCAATCAATTGAGCCTTTAACCAAGGTAATGAAAAGTAAATTACAACCAACTTTATCATGTGGTCTAGTTGCACTGCCAGAATCATCAGTCTCATTGATTAATACATCTCTCTGCAAAGTTTGCAGGCGTGTGTTCTGCCTCCCGACAAATGCCTCTGAACCACAAATCAGGCTGGAGTTCGGTGTGTGTAATCAAAAGTCTGAAATGATGCTGCCTTCTGCCAAACTCATTCTCAAAATAAAGTCCAGCTGTGGAAACTCGCTGAGTTATCAAATTTGGCAAGAAATTACCTCTAAGAGTTCATGTCTAAAAACCGCGGTTTGAACTTTTACGATCCTCAATAATAACACATGATTTAGAAGAAGCATGGGCTGAAGGTATAAGCCATAGCCTTATTTAAAAAGAAAGCAAACAAAACAGTAAGGATTGTATCATGCACAGCAGATGAGAGTACTTTCAGAAAACGCGCGCACACCTTGTCAATAATTAATTCCTGTGCCAGTAGTCTTGAGCAAAATACCTTCGGCATCCATTTTCACTAAATACAAAATTAAAATTAATTCAGAATCGCTTTGGCATACTATCGTGTAAAGACCAAGCCCCTCCCTGGGCTGTGAACAGTGGTGGCTGGTCACTTTTGAGAGTGATGGGGCATAAAAGTTCTTTCCAGCTTTCATGGCATGAGTGATGCAACCACCCGGTCCCAAGGTCTGACCTGTACAATGTAAAAGCAGAAATCCTGGGATCAATTCTGCCTTCTCCACTTGACCAAAATGTGTGATCCTAGGCAAATATTTTATGTCACCAAGCCTCACTTTTCTTCCTTATCACGTATGAGTGCACCTTAAACACAAGTTCAGGAATATATATGCTCTATAAAAAGACGTGTTATGTTTGATTTCAACTAAAATGATAGTTGTTTCATGTATCATAAGAAACTAGGCCACTTACAAAGTAGTGACATTGTAAGGATTTTGGGGGCCCTGTGCCAAACGTATTTTGGGGACACCTATCGGGAACAGTTTTTAATTTATGACCTAATTTCAGCTCTTTCATGCCCACTTAGCCAGGTCACTGAGAGTGCAGCACAAGCGCACTTGTGTAAATTCTAAATGTATTTAGATCTAATATTCATGGATAGTGAGGTGTGTTTTCAATATTGTAAACAGCAGCAGCTCACTAATATTACTGCAAATAATCTCTGTGGCTCTAGATGCTTGAAGCAAACGGAGTCCCGAGAGGGTGAGAGCTGGAATATATTTCTGAAACAAGGAGACACCGCTGCAGGCAGTATAAACAAGCATTTTCAATGCAACGGGTATCGCATTTGCTTTAGTTAGAGCTATTAGCGTTGTAAACTCCTAACCGGACTTTTCGTGCCACACAAATTAAAAGAAAAGAAAACCAGGACGATTGCACTATGTAAAATGCAGCGCCATCGCGCTGTGTGGAAAATAAACAGATAAATTAGTCCGGAAACCATGCTGAAAACATCGAGCCACGCATGTTTTTAGTAGTTTACCGGTGCTGTGTAGGTGGGGTAAACAACAGAAAAGGCATGGCGTAGGCATTCCTTTAACAAATGAAAGCAAGCAGATTTTAAAAGGCCAGCCCACAAACCAATGAAAGTGACTGACGTGACATGGGGTGGTTGGAAACCGAAAGAGAGATTACAGCTTGAAACGGAGCGCTTTGTGCTCGCCCATAAAAAACAAACAAAAAAAACACTACCTTTCCCAACTCCTCATAGAGATAGGTGGAGTCAGTTATGCTTGTTGACCTCACCCCATCCAGTGATGACTTGTGAATGGGTGGGTCGTCATGCATCAGTTTTAGACATTGCAGCCTCAGGAGGTACAGGGCTTATAATGTACCCATGCAGGGCTGCTTGGAAAAATGATACTGCCTAGAGTCATTTGTGGGTGGTTTTAAGGGCCCCCAAACAGTGACTACAGGGCTGGCACCATGTCAGCCCTGTTTAGTAAGCTTAATGTGACACATGCGCATTAGCGCATGTGTCACAAAGAAACTGCCTGGCAGCCTGCCTGGACTGTCTGACGCCTGTGATTGATTTGGGGTGTCAAATATCAGACAGGCAGGTAGGCAACAGCAGGACTAGCGCAAGGCTTCTACCTTTGTTTTAAAATGTGAAGTAACATCCCTACTGCTGTTACCAAGCATTCTAAAAGAAATGTGGCCTGCGGATTCCGACCTGGTAATAGGGTGGTCGCAGCCCCTGTGCCCATTAAATGAAACCGCTGCTGGCTATGAAAAACATAGGTGAAAGCTCAGGCTTTGTGGCTACCATGTGGAGTCAGTCCTGCATATTCTTTGTGGCTGTCCCTGTCCACATCTAAATCAGACACAAATGACCCTCCTAAAACTGCTCTTACTAGCTTTGAATATTCACTCCTGAAGTGGGGCGAATCTTCGACTAAAATGCAGAACTGTTAAATTTATGATGGCAGTCGAGAAATATTTTAATCTTTTGATTTAATTTGAACTCTACAAAGTATTTTTATACTGTACTAGCTCGTTTACACACTCTCTAATTTTGTAATGCTTTAAAGTAATTAAACAATATTTTTTTCCTTCTTTCAGCTTTCTTCGTCATAATGGTGATTACCGTAACCGGGATATTGATGACTCGGGGGGCAGTGTCACTGCCTTGATTTTAAAATAGATCTTGTAATGTGTGTCTAAGTCATACAGCAAGTGCCTGACCCTTTTAATTACTTTCTTGCAAAGATCGATGAATACCTCTAACTGGCATCATCAACACATTGTTTGTGATAAATTAGTAGCTTAGCTTAACATTGTGCATAACTCAATACGAAACACACTTGCATATTTGTACTATTCTGACATTGCTTTCTTATGTTTGACAGGTAAAAGCAAAAGAACTGCCACTTTCTGCCGTACGGTTCATGGAAGAACTAGGTGAATGTGCTTTTGGAAAAATTTACAAGGGTCATCTCTATCTCCCTGGAATGGATCATGCTCAACTTGTTGCTATAAAGACACTAAAAGACTTTAATAATCCTCAGCAATGGGCAGAGTTCCAGCAAGAAGCATCACTGATGGCAGAACTGCATCAACCTAACATTGTTTGTCTTCTTGGTGTTGTAACTCAAGAGCAGCCAGTATGTATGCTTTTTGAATACATGAACCAAGGTGACCTTCATGAGTTCCTAATCATGCGGTCACCCCACTCTGATGTAGGCTGCAGCAGTGACGAAGATGGCACTGTAAAATCCAGCCTGGACCATGGTGATTTCTTGCACATTGCAATTCAGATAGCTGCTGGAATGGAATACCTCTCGAGCCATTACTTTGTCCATAAAGATCTTGCTGCTCGTAACATATTAGTTGGAGAGCAACTCCATGTAAAAATTTCAGATCTTGGATTATCTAGAGAAATTTATTCATCAGACTATTACAGGGTTCAAAATAAATCCCTTTTACCAATTCGGTGGATGCCTCCAGAGGCAATTATGTATGGAAACTTTTCTTATGATTCAGATATCTGGTCATTTGGAGTGGTTTTATGGGAAATATTCAGCTTTGGTCTTCAACCCTATTATGGGTTTAGCAATCAAGAAGTCATAGAAATGATTAGGAAACGACAACTGTTGCCATGTTCAGAAGACTGCCCTCCCAGAATGTACAGCTTGATGACAGAGTGCTGGCATGAAATTCCACCAAGGAGACCAAGATTTAAAGACATCCATGCCCGACTACGGTCCTGGGAAGGACTTTCAAGTCACACTAGTTCAACTACACCCTCTGGTGGAAATGCCACTACTCAAACAACTTCTCTCAGCGCAAGTCCAGTTAGCAATTTAAGCAATCAACGGTACCCAAATTTCTTGTTCACTACACAGGGTTTGCCACAAGGCCAAATTGCTGGTTTCATTGGGCCACCAATGTCACAGAATCAGCGCTTTATTCCAATAAATGGTTATCCCATACCTCCAGGATATGCAGCTTTCCCAGCTACCCACTTCCAGCCACAGGGGCCACCAAGAGTAATTCAACATTGCCCTCCACCCAAAAGCCGTTCACCAAGTAGTGCAAGTGGATCAACAAGCACTGGCCATGTTACCAGCTTGCCTTCATCTGGATCCAACCAGGAGGCAAACATTCCTTTACTGTCTCATATGTCAATGCAGGGTCATCCGAGTGGAACTGGTGCAGCTGTCTACGGAAATAAAACTCAAAAGGCATATAAATCAGACTCAAAGCAGTCATCACTACTAGGGGACTCAAACAGCCATGGACATAATGAATCAGTGATTTCAGCTGAGGTGTGAGTGTTTTAATTTTTTATAAATGCAACATACAGCAAAAACTAGAAAGACCAATAGATTTATATTCAAATATTTTATTAAAGTAAGATTTGTCTGCTGATAAGGAGATATTTCCAAAAAAGTATCTTTTGTGAAGCGCAACTGTGCACTCATCAAAATGAGGCAAATGAATACTACAGCCAAGAAAAGGAACATTCAGCATATGATGATAGTAACCAACAATGTTGTGGGTAACTCAACTTTGGGAACACAAGCAAAGATGTTCATACAGTGAAGAAGGACATTTCAGGATTATTTAGTGGTAACTACATGCATAGTGAATGCATTGCCATTAAAATACTTGATGTTGCTTCTGCTTTATTGCATTTGTCGACCAAATACAGTTCTGTGCAGGCTGACTTGTTTACAGGTACAATACCCCCTGCCTTCTCATTAATTTTTGCTTTCTACTGTCTCAGCAATTCATTTTCCACATTTATTTAAAAAGTATGGTAACTTAAATTTCAAAGAGACAACTTTGTCAATTCCACACAATATTTAACATTTGTTTTGTGCTCAAAATAGGAGGTCAGATAAAGTAAGAGTGCTGCAATTTTTGATATTTTTATATCTATTGATCATAATAGGGTATAGTCACAAATATAAATTTTGGACAGAAACATACGCTTATGAACAAATTTATCTTACTTACGCCTTCCACCAATTCACAAAAAGAAAGCAGTTAAGAGTAATCCACTTCATGGGTGTGAAGACTCACCCACAAGTATAGAGATAGCCACACCTGTAAATCCCACTCAAGAGGGGTGGAACTGAGAATGCCATTGGTGTTTAAAGGCATGGGTCACTTTGGAAGTCTGTGAATGCCCACAAATAAACAAGTATGTTTGTGGGCATTCACAAATTGCTCACAGCCTGCAAATTTTACTTCAGCTAAGTGCTGGCATAAATCCTTTTCCAGAGTGGGAAGGAGAATGGCTCACCCTAAAATTTGGTGATGGGGATGTACCGGAAAATGTTTCTCAATTTGTAAAAATATTTCCCTGCAGAGAAAAAAGAAACAAAAAATGTGTATTTGCAGAGGGGAATCCATCCCCTCGGAGCAGAGTTCTCCATCACAGAGAACTATGTGTAGGAAGAATGAATTCCAAACTTGGAAATCCGTTAATTTAACAAGAAATCTGCATGGAAACCTGTGCCAGGTGCAATTTTCCATGCGGATTCCAATTGGAAATTGCTAGCTCCAAAATGTAGTAAAACTACACTTGGTTGTACATTTATAAATTCAACTGCAGTTTTACTATTTTTGTGAATAGGCTGCACCCTACAGTCATGTTTTGCCTGAGATTGTTTTGTAGATTCTATATTATGTGTGACCAAGCCAGTAGGGCCTATCCTACAAAAATGTTGAGATTCAATATATGGTACTTAAACGAAAATCATATTTACAATATATCATTCCATTTGTCAATTATTACTCAACAATTAAATGGTCCTAGCTCTTGATTTGTGTATGAGAGGGGAAATTAGAATATGTGTATATTTTGTTGCTATGCAACTGTTTAATGAAGACTTTCTAACCCACATTTTTAAATGACAATCATTTTTCCGTAATATTTATTGTTTTTAGGTCAATACATAACTTTGGACTAACTGACATTTCTATTTCAGCTCTTAACGTCATCTGCCATTTAAAACATCCTCTAGAAAAAGCAATCAGGCAATATTTCATAAAAAGTCAAAGCAATAAAAAAACTATTTTTATTAATAAACTACATATTATTCTAAGAATTTCTATAAACAGTTACTGAAAGTCAAGTATAATCAATTTAGAACATTCATTTTGAAACCACTTTTAAGGATATGCAAACAACCCTGTGATTATTACAATTTCACAGTTTCCATTTTTGTATTAAAATAGTACTTTTGTGTTCAGAAAATGAAAAGCAGTTTGCTCATTTGACAATATTGTATAGTCTGAATTGATTTTCAAATGTTTTGCACAAAGGTGTATTAATGTTGTGTATGGCAGAAATGAAAATACATCTCTGCATTTTATTTCTTTGTGATTTTCTTTTTTACTTTTGCTTCTTATGTGGTAAAAAATGATTATGAAATACTGTCATTGCAAAGCATTTTCTAAACTTTACTGAATCCAATTAATTACTCGTATAGCCATATTTTATCTTGTAAATACAGGCATCTTATTCACAGAAGTATGGGTACTTATTTCTGCAGGCTTCTTTCGAGTAAAGAGACAGCAACTTATATATTCGATAGCAAAGCGTGCAACCAATACATGTGCAATGTTATAATTAGGGTCGAGCCTGCGTTGCATGCGCTCGCGCATGCGTATCGCAGCGAGACTCTTTTGTATTTAGAAAAGGGCTCGGAGCCCTGTCAACTTCACGTCAGTGTTTTTTATTGGTTCGTGAGCTTCCCTAATAAAATCTGCTTGCTTTCATTAGTCGAAGGCACCCACATGTCATGCCTTTTCCGGTGGCTAGCCCTCCTCAAGCGCAGCGACCAAGTACAGAAAACATGCGAGGCTCGCTGTTTTCCATCGGGCTCGTGGACTTTTTTTTCTCTAATTTACGAGCGCAATCTCGCTTGGCAGAAGTCGAGCGCTTTACATACTTGATTTCACTTTTTCGGGTTATGTACATAAATGCACTTTTGCCCGATAGGTGAAAAGTCGGGTTAAGAGTTTACAACGCGATCAGCTCTAACATGAGCAAACGTGAGACCCGTTGCATTGTAAATGCTTGTTTTTAAATTATTATTGATTTAAAAAAAGAAAAGTGCTGTGGCTGAGAATTGTTGCGGTATTAATTTACAGTTCTATAAATAACACTAAACAGTAATGAAAAAAATAAGATGAGGTCAGGTAAATGAAGGGGGCTCAGGCTGCAAAAGAGTGATACATTGAGTTTAATCTTAGCTATCCAATCCTTATTTAATTTTTTACTCATTGTACCTCTCTGTACATATTAATCATGAGTGAGCTTTTTATGTATTATCAATTGACAGACTAACTGAAAAAAACTGAAAAAGTAATAATCTCAGATTTTGTGTGTATCGTGAGTGAAGAATTTAAGACACAACATACAATAACTGACTACAGTTGTTATGATGTATCAGTGTTTTCTATGAGGGTATCCAGATGCACTGTTGCAGGTGTGTGAGGCCAGCCCTGAGGGCTTACCCAGAAAGCCAGGATTTCATCGACTTGCAAAAGTCAAGAAGAGAGGAGTTGCAGTGAATCAATGGATCGGATCTAAACTTGAGGATTAAACACCAAAGAGTTATTAGTTGTAAATAGTGCCTTGCAGTGAAAATAGGCTTATGTGTCCAAGGAAAGTTAAGTCTAATACGGAGTGTGATTAGGTGTTGTTATAGTAAATTATATTCTGGGAAAAGTATTTGTAAAACTAATACTCAACTGCTAGGGTAGCAATTTAAGAAATCAGGCTTGCTCAGTCTTCAGAATGATGACAAGTACAGTTTGATGTAGCAAAATCTCAGTAGGATTTTGTACAAAGCATTGGTAAGAATGAGCAACCTAATTTCATTTGTTTGGAAATACTGGGCATGACCTTGAATTGAATGACTAGATACAGAAACTTTAAAGGCATCTATGAAAAATGTGGTGCTGCCATTTTCGAATACATAAGGACATGTTTAGTAAAAGAGTTATCATGCATCTACCAGCATGTTTGAAAGAATGAGATGCATTAAGGACAGAGAATATTCCTTAATTGTTTGCATGTTTAAAAAAGCATCTGTAAAGCTACCAGTTTGTATTTTGAGTTCGGATCTAAACATTATAGAAATTAGCTGCACTGAAAAAAATAAAGCAAAATATGATTGCTTTCTATATAGAATGCATCCATGAGATACAAAATGTAATGAGTAATGATTCAGTGTATGTCTGTGATGCAAAGTAGACCCTCATGCATTGCAAATCAAGGAATGATACACCAAACAGCTAATAGCATAAGGTGGAATCAAAGCCCACTCTATGTATATCATGCATGTATATGTACTGTATAACAGTTTGCAAAGACAAATATGCCTCTACTGTTGTGTGTTTACACACAATGCTTGTCACCTTTTTGTATACCATAATTTGTTTGTAACCGTTTTGTATACCATAATTTGGAAATTTTATTTTGTCTCAGCCTTATTTCCTCTGATGGCACATTTTTTAAACAATTCAGTGAGATCATTTTTATAGCTGGCTTCCAAAACTCAACACAGGATTCAAAAAGTTGTGTACAGTGAGAACATTATATTTCTGTGTTTTTTTCAAAGCTTAATACAATGCACTATAAAATGTGGCATTCTTTAAAAGACAGTCTAGACGCAGCATCACATTGTAGACTGTGCTCGTCATGAAGTCCATGAGCACTCAGAGGCCCTTTTTCTTGACTTGCAAGCTCAAAAATAACTATATTTATTTCACAAGACGGCATGATTTTTTTATTATAAAATCTACCTACATGGGATCACCTTTATTTCTATATCTAAATATTCCTTTATTTTCTGAATACATTTAATAAGATTCAAGTGGAGAGAAGACACTGGAGTCAGATGAGACCCCACTAGAAAGAGTTTCAATCAAACCAACCACTACCTCTCTTTCTGGATTGTATGTCAGGGGAGAACACAGTAACAAGTGCTGCAGGACAAAAAATGTGTAAAAGGCTGTTGTGTGTGGATGGAAACATAGGATCATGTTGCTGTACCACACATCATTACCAATGAGTGAGGTTGAGTTGTTGTAGATCTGTGCATTGTAACCCTCCCCTCACAAATTGTCTTTCTGGTATTGAAGGAGTAATAAGGTCTCCAAGTTCATTAGATGACCAGTGAACTTCAAGCTGGGAAGATAATATGCAGTGAGAGGAAAGAACACAAACAAATTTGGTTCTTACACCAGGTCTGAAGGGATGGCACATAGTCTTACACAGGGCAATCACAACACAGCTAGCATAAGTGTGTCACACAGGACGGCTGATAGCATAAGTGTCTCACACAGGGACCCCACAAGAGTCCGACCACACAAGAGCCATCATAGAAAGGGACACAATGGACAGAATAAGAGTCTCACACAGAGTCAGAGTAGGCAGCAAATAAGGGGAATGCCTTGACAGTGGGGAAAGAAGAGAACAGGCTTGTAGTGATGAACAGCGATCATTTCAAGTTCATCAACAGCAGGCTTCCAGTGGACAAACAGATAAAGATGTGCACAGTAGTAAAGTCCTGGGAAGAAGAGTAAAAGATGGAAGTCTAGATTTCCACATGTAATTCACACAAGTAGTTATTGCTGGAGGAGACAAAAAGAAGGTAGACGTAGGTAGCCAACAAGGGTAAATAGTTCAGAGAAGCTCAAAATGTTAATCAAGATCAAGTGCCAAAAATGAGCACAGAGTGAAATGAATATAGGTAAAGTAAGGAAACAATATGGAAGGTAAGAAGGCGACTCAAAGACGTGCTTAGATGAGAAGATATTTCTAATCTAAGATACTTCCCCTTTTCCAGTGATGTCCCTTAAATGTGGCATTCACACATGCAATAATACTTTTGCGTCCCCTTTTCAAGATGGCAGCCAGTAAAAAAGGCTGCATGCACGTGCTGTCCTAAAACAACTGTACATGAGTGACAGGCCACACTGCTGCATACAGGACTGGCTCTGGGGTAATAGTCCATGATGGTACGCAGTTTCTCTGCATTCATATTGAGGGGAGGTCTGAGTGGTATGTTCTCCACTGGAGCTAAATGCTGGCTAAGCAAGAGAGTGACCTCGGTGACCTCCGAAGCAGCATTCAGACTGCAATGGACCATAATCTTGGATTTAACCTGTAGTAGATGTACACAACCATTGTACCTAAAGGATAATTTTGCTTTATGCTTTTATTTCACCAGAATCCTTAAACGTCCACATGACAGACCTAAGTACTAGGAGGATCTGATTTCAAATCCAACATCTAACCGTAAAGAAAGCCCCAGGCGTGTGAGCCACTCAAGGGGGAGAAATACTTGTTGGCTAAACAACAATTAGCCCTCCATGATATGAAAATGGGGAGCTGGATGTGCCTCTCCTAAGTTGTAAAGCAAACTACTTGTTTTTCTATAAGAAATATTGAAACTCACGTTTTTGCTGTAAAAATATAATTCCTGACAGCCTATCAAAGTGCTACTTGAGAAATTTCTTCCAGCAGCAATACCATTTAAATATGAATTTTACAGTTCTGAATGCTTAGTGCTGGTACTCCCTACACTTTTTACCGAGCAGGAGAGCACATCACATCCCATGGTAGAATCCCTTGTATTGTGCATGCTTATTTTTGTGCGTGCGTATGCATATCATATATATGTGTGCGCATATGTGTGTGCGTATGTTCATATGTCTGTGTTTGTGTGTATGTGTGTGTGTGTGTGGTGCGGGTGTTGCCACATTAATGAGACCACAATTCCAAGGGCATGAGGCCCAACTGTATCCAACAACTCAGTGGCCACCTAGTTAGTACAGAGGAATATGATAGCATACCACACCCAACTCCCAGACGATTCACACTAATGAATATATGTATGTATGTAATAATGTTCATTATTAGTGGTCTACTTTGTCACCATTGTCCTTTCCATATATTAAGGCTGTAGGACAGAGGCATGGTCTGGCTTGGCATGATGGCTGACAGGCCATAGTGCTCGCCACTCCCGGCAAGCCCGTCTAAAATCCTGCATAATCCGGCGATCCTGAGCTGAGAATCGCTGCAGGAGTGGCAAGCGGTTGATCCTACAACAGTTGTCCAGCTGGGAACCCTGTTATTGTAGGGATTCTGCATTTTGGCGGTGCCATACTGAGTACAGACAGACACCCGCATTGCTGCAGCCTAGTTGGGCCTAGTGAGCACAGCTGAGCTGAGACATCTCCATAGTGGGTGATTGGCAGCCCTTCTGGATGGCAATAAATTAAGAAGAGCACTGGGGAGAGTGGCACTGGTGGTCAGAGGAGAGAGAGAGGCCCTTCGTCTGTCCCTGGTGCTTAGGGGAGAACTGCCTGCTCTGCACACCCTGGTCAGCTGGTGAGAGGGTGATCAGTGGCAGTGGAAAACATACGGTGGTCTCCTTTGCGGGGTGAGACTTGGCCTTGTGGTAGTGGGATTGCTGCGACTGCCTACAAGGGACAGGCTGAGTGAAGAGGAGCTCCTGCATGTGGATGCAGTGAGGAGAAAGGGTGACCTTGTGTGGTTACGGCTGGTTCTGGTGCTGTTGGGGCACCCATCTACACACTGTGTCTTGTGGGCATGTGCAGTATGTTGCTGCCTTCCCTGACGCTATTGGGGGAATGTTGGGACCCCCTGAATGTTGCCGTCGACACTTGGGCACCCCCATCAGCGGAGTAGAGCTGTGGGGCCGGTGGGACTTGCCACGGAAGGGACCAGAGTGGTTGTAAAACAGAATACCTGGGACAGGGTCCTTTTATTGTTGTGCAATAAGAGGACTCTGACTATGGGCTACATGAGCAGGGGACCCTGAGAGACATCTTGGGGAGGCAACCTACTGCAACTACAATACAAGCCCAACTGGACTGAACAACTGGCCTCTTGGGTGCATATGCCTGAGGACCTGCTGAGGTCTTCTTGTGGTCTGGTTTTGGGGTCCCTAGGAACGCAGATACTGATTGCCCTGCAGTACCGGTCATGAATAATGTTGGGTGGGCCACCCTTAGGTATGGGGCATACTGTGTCTTGCTGCCCCGTTGGTGAGAGCAAAGGAGCGCAGCTGGAATCGGAGACTGCCGTGCTGTGCTGGGTACCACTACGAATGACATGCCTTGGTAGCTGCTCAGCAGATCAGGGCTGGGTGGGTGGTCTGACCTGCACACAGATCCACTCTTACTGGGGCATAGCGAAGGCACTGTAGAGTAGTGTGCAGCACTGTGTTTCTACCACTATAGGCAAGGACAAGCACTTGAAGATGCCGTCATCCAATACTATCAAACAATATGCCACTCTCTGTCAGTGGTCACAGAGACAGTTTCCATAGTCCATCTGCCTCGGGTGGATCTGTGAAACGTGGCTGAGAAAGTAAAAACCACTGAGAATAACATAGAGTCCCTTCCGGGTGAGGTTTCCACACTTCAGCTAAAATGACAACGGTCACAAGGGAATTGGAGGCCTGGGTAGAGTATACAGAGGGGCACTCACACCGCTCCATTCTGCAGCTTCTGGGGTTCCGTGAGTGGGTGGAGGGCTCCTTGGCGGAAACATTTTTGGAAAAATCAATCAAGCAGCAGTTGAAACCAAGGCCTCTCTTGGACCTTTTTGTAGAGAAAAGAGCGCACCGCGCCCTGGTGCTGCCTCTGCAGCCTGAGGGCCCCCCTCAGGCCTTTACTGCCAAAATATTGTATTACAGGGACAGGGACTGTATCGTTCATGCTGTTATGGAGCAGGATATCCCAAAATTTGACAATCATGCTATTTCCGTTTTCCTTTTCCCTGATTACACAAGGAAAAGTACAGGAGATACGTAAGTCATTCCTTAGAGTAAAACAAACATTGTCTGGCATGAATCCAAAGTACATGTTGCTTTACAGGTCATCTCTAATGGCAAGGCAACCTTTTTCGAACACCCAGAGGAGGTATGTGATTGGCTGGAGGTGTCGGAGGGGGCCCTGATCCATGGATTGGGGGCTCGGGCCCGCTCGGGGTGCAGCAGATCTGAGGTGTCTGGAGGAACCACTCTGGTGGGGGTTGCCTGAGGGGTGAGCCACAGGCCTCAAACAGAGTCACAAAACAGGAGGATGGTACCATGCAGGCAGCAGACATGCTGGCTGGACACCTTGTGGAAGAAGGGAATGGGGTCACCTTGTGCGGCTTTGGATTCCCTATTGGATGACACTTAGCTCTATCCCATAGACAATTTGCCGGAGACTAATCTTACTGCAGAAGTAGGACCTGGATCGTAACATTCCCTCATGTTTATTTAGTGTGCAGTGATCTGTTTTGGCAGCGGGAGGGACCGGTGGGTGTTTAGTCCTGGGGACTACCTGAGGCATCCGTCTCTTGTTACTTGACTCTCCAGAGGACTCGCCCCTGTCTGCACCCTTGTGGTGACATACGCTGGGTAGAGTTGTACATGATATGGTATTGTTGTTTACTGTATTGGTTAACACCCATTTTTTCTTATAGGACTCAAGAATAAAACCCTGGTGTGCAGTTGCATACGTGGCTGCTAGCACCTAGGGAGCTGGGAAATGAAGGACAGTCATGAGGGGGGGTACAGGGTTGAAGTACTTATCCTGGCTGGATAGGTGTTGTCCTGGCACACAATATGGGTGGGTTTATGCAGCAGGACAGTTCTACTATGTTTGTCCTGGGGCATGTTTGTGTTTTTGTATGTTTCTACTGCTTAATCAGTTTTTCATGCAGCACTGTTGACAAGTTGCAGAGGCGCTGGTGGAGGATTCTTGTAATTCATTAACATATCATAAGAATGGGAGGTAGATTTAAGATATTTACCTGGAATGTCTGGGGACAGACTACATACATCAAAGTTATAGGATCTTGTCCTTCTTGAAGCATCACAGGGTAAATTTTGCTTGTCTTCAGGAGATGCATTGATGGTATATGGAGATTAATAAGGTGGCTAAGGAATGAAAGGGGTATCTGTATTATGCCTACTATTCCACTTACACAAGGGAGGGTACTCCTCTGGGTGACTTTAAGGACCACATTTGTGCCCCGTTATGTGGAGGCTGATGTGGAGGAGAAGTATGTCTTCCTGCATGGTAAGCTTGATGGAAGGGTTGTCTCCTTACTTAATTTATAAGCCCCTAATGTTGACGACCCCGCAGCTTCTTCTTCTTTAGGCTCCAAGAACTGATTTCGGACGTTGATGGCCCACACCTTTGGCTGGGGGATTTGAACTGTGTTTTGGATGTGGAGAGGGATAGGCAACCCTCTATGACTGCCACAAAGCCTCGAATGACATTGGCGCTGCATGAAGTGATGCTCAGTCTTGGCTGCTAGATGTCTGGAGGGCCCGTAGACTGCTAGATAAAGCCTTCACCCATCATTCACCTACGCACCACACGCACAGGAGGCTTGATAGAGTGCTGGCTGCAAGCATGTCACTTGAGTGTTTGCTGCCAATACTGCACTTGGCCCGATTCTTGTTGAATCATTAACTGGTACTTTGTGAGACCGCCTGAAGGGGGGCTCAGACAAGGAATTGGCGCTTCCCGATTGATGTCTTGGCAGATATAGCAGGGAGAGAAACGCTATTGCATGTACATGACGGCTAATTAAAGTTTAACTGGTGCCAGCACAATTGAATGGGATGCCATGAACACTGTGATGAGAGGGCAGTGCTTGGGTGTGACTTACGGGGTACGCCGGCAGCTGCTGCGGGAGCTGCACATAGAGGAAGGGGAACTGGCTGGGATGCTAAGTCTAGACCTGAGGATCCGATACAAAAAAGTACACTGTTCCTAACTCTAGGGTGAACAATTAAAGTTTAGGAGCTAGAGCCCTCACACACCCGAAAGGGTGTCATGCTTCATCATCGGGAAGCTCCTCGTCAGACCGGCTGGTGCAATATCTGACGGGCTCCCCTTTCGGGGGCTCTTTGCCGGAGATCTTTTTATATATGGTGGCTGCCGTTAATTCATAAAGGTCAGACACTCAATATGGCAGGAGAGTAGAAGGATTTAAGATTGATTAGAAACCCCTAAACTAATCTGTTTACTGGTTATCCAAAGGGGTTACGATCAAGATTAAAAACATACTTAAGTGGAAAAGGAGAGTAATGCTTAACCACTTTAAAAGCCTGGAGTACTGGGAAATTGTCACCTGACCCCTAGGGTCTGGTCAACGTGTTTCGCGTAATTTGGTCGTGAAAGATCCTCTAACGCTTCATCAGGACCTACATCAAACTAGACTTCTCCTGGCTATATACAAAAGAAAACACTATCCAATTATGTGTGTGAGAAATAGGTAACAGTCACTTACATTTGTGTGAACTGTCTCGTCAAGAGTCTGAAACAAAAAAAAAAGGTCGCCCCGCCCTCTTCGTGTGGGGGGCCCCTTGGGGAGTAGCACGATCCAGCCTATTGCTTTTTTGCATAGGTGTCCTCGATTTGAGACACCTACCCGTGGCGTGCTAGCCCCGGAGCCTCCGGGGCTAGCACGCCGCGGGTAGGTGTCTCAAATCAATCAATCAATCAATCTTAAATCCTTCTACTCTCCTACCATATTGAGTGTCTGACCTTTATGAATTAACGGCAGCCACCATATATAAAAAGATCTCCGGCAAAGAGCCCCCGAAAGGGGAGCCCGTCAGATATTGCACCAGCCGGTCTGACAAGGAGCTTCCCGATAATGAAGCATGACACCCTTTCGGGTGTGTGAGGGCTCTAGCTCCTAAACTTTAATTGTTCACCCTAGAGTTAGGAACAGTGTACTTTTTTGTATTGGTTATACGTATTGGGAGTACGTACACTGGACCTTCAGGGGCATATTTATACTCTGTTTGCGCCGAATGTGCGCCAAAAATTTTGGCGCACATTCAGCGCAAACGTTGCCCCATATTTAAACACTGAAGCCCGAGCCGGCGCAAAGGAAAATTCCGCTATGTGCGTCAGTTTCTGGAAGCGGCACCCCGCCCTGCGTTAATGACATGCAGGGTAGGCGTTTCCGTCCAAAAAACGACGCACACAGCCGTGCGTCGTATTTATGCTTCCGGGCAAAAATGACTCCCGGCCGGTAGGCGGAGCTAAAAAATGACGCAAAGCACGAATAGCGTCAAAATTTAACGCCTGGGTCAGGGCAGGCGTTAAAATGGGGCAAACACACCTGTATTTAATCAGAACACACAGAACAAACAACAGAGCAGCAGAGCAGCAGAGCAGCAACAGGGAGACATGGAGGTGATTTTCATTCAGCGTGCACGTAGACGCAGAGCCCTGCAGCAACAACAGCAGCTACAACAACAACAGCAGGGACCCCAAAGGCAGCGCAGAAGGCAGGAGAGGATATTCCGCCCAAGAACAACCCTGCATGGCCTCAGGGAACGGGACATCATCCAGAGGTATCGGTTGAACTGGCAGGCCATTCAGCAGCTGCTGAGAAATATTGAACAGCAGTTGGCCCCCACTTTAGTGACTCCCCGCACTATCCCAACAGAAACAAAGCTGCTTGCCGTACTTCACCTGCTGGCAAGTGGCTCGTTTCAGACAACTGGTGCCCTGGTTGGTGGAATATCCCAACCATCATTCTCTGCATTCCTGCCAAAAGTACTGGATGCCATCATTCGACTGACACCCCTCCACATCTGCTTCCCTAACACACTTTCCGTCCCGAAACCCGGAGCGAAAAGGAACACGTCCGAACCCGATGGCGGAAAGAAAACAATTGAAGATGGAGTCGACGCCCATGCTCAATGGAAGCAAGGAGGAGGAGTCCCTCGGTCTCGTGACTCGAAAGACTTCTTCGAAGAAAAACAACTTGTAACACTCCGACCCAACACCAGATGGCGGGCTATGCACAACATGTGAATCTGCAGCGACTAATGCCACGAACAGATGTACACTGGGTAAGTGACATTTTCATTCTACGCCATCAGTGGCTTCCCGCACGTCCTTGGTGCAATCGACTGCACACACGTACGCCTTGTGCCACCTGCCGCGACTGAACACCTCTACCGCAACAGGAAGCACACACATTCCATCAACGTGCAGGCCATAGTCGATCACCAAGGATTGATCAGCAACATTGTGGCTAAATATCCTGGGAGTGTACATGACGCATTCATCTTCCGTCACAGCACCATGAACCAACACTTCCAGGATGGACGGTATGGCAATGGACTACTTGTTGGTAAGGACTAAAATCCTACTTATATACACACTGCACAGCAAACCTCTAGGACAAACAACACATACACCACAATAGCAACACCTAGCCAGGAACACACTGAGGTACTCACATCACTAGCCATGTTTCAGAAGTCACCATTGAACCTGTCACACATTTGATTTTACTCTACAACTTAATGTGAAGACATTAATGAGTGTGGGTGCCTAAATGTCACCTTGCAAATTGGAAGTCTCACAATAACCCGTACACTAATACATTGCATAAGTTTTAAGGTATGGGATGGCCTGGGTACTTTCACATGAACGTGTTAAATACACTTTCATGTTTCAACTCTGCATGGAACTATCATCTCACCCCCAGTGAAGACACACGGACACCTGTATGACAAGTCACAATGCTAGGGAGGGCACACTGTACTGAAAAAACAAATACATACTGCTGACAAACGGTTAGCCAACAAACACTTGCTCAGCCAAGGAAAAAAAACTCAATGCAAAAGTTTTCACCAACAACTATAGGTTGTCACATTAGTACACAAAAGAGTCACAGACAACACAAGACAACTACTGCCATCAAAGATCTGTACAACAGTGCCTCCTACATCTAATTGATCCCATTCTGTGTTTTTCTTTCAGCTGATCAGGGGTATGGCATCCAGCCTTGGATAATGACACCATTTGTGAACCCAAATACTGCTGCAGAGCGGGCATACAATGACGCCCACAAGAGGACACGCAGCATTGTGGAGCGGACCTTTGGGATCCTAAAGTCAAGGTTCCGCTGCCTTGACATAACTGGCAGTAGCCTACTCTATTCCCCAGAGATGGTCTGTAAGATCATACTCACTTGTGCCATATTGCACAATATTTGTGTAAAAAGGAACATTCCCCTCCTTGAACCGGACCCAGACATGCCTGAGGATGACGAAGAGGAGGATGCTGGCCTGCAACAGGAGGGGGAACAACCTAACACGGCAGCAGGAGTGCGTAGGCGCCAACAGCTTGTCAATAATGTTTTTTCATAATTTCTTATAACAACTCGTATTGCACAATTGTAAATAAACACAGATAACAAACACCACATCATGCTTTGGCCTATGCATTTCTGACCACCTTTAGTTTGAAATTGCTGAAGAAGAATGTCGTCTCATTGAGCAAGAATGCTATAACAATCATCACACCAAAAATAAACATCACAAATGTATGCACAGGGGTAGGATGTGGCATGATACATTACCATACACAGAGGCCAACAGGAGTACAAATGTGGCAATTACACATGCCTGATCCAGACACCTGAGACAGTCTCTCACCCAGGCCAAAAATGTAGATCATTTGAAAGTCTCATCACACGTGTTCAGAGACATGGTGGGACCATCCATGTGTACGTGACCATGTCATCAATGGCTTCTCTCAAGTGTGTGATATGAGCAATACCCAATTGGAACAACATTAGCTGCCACCAACTCATGAGGAGACCTTGAAGTTACAGTGACAACATACACCCAGACAGGTGATAGTGGATCCACATTCCCACACACATGTACACATATGTCATCCAATCAACCAAATATTTGAAAGCAGCCCATCACAGTAGTGTCCCAGTTTGAACCTAGCAGGAAGAATGTAACATGCCACTAAACCAGGTAATGCAGAAAGGGCCACAGACATCAACTAAATATTTGTCATCAGCACATGAGGAACGCTGAGATTTTGCAAACATAGTCATTGGAAAATGGTATGCCAGATTGCTCCAAATCATCAATAGTGCAAACGTCAAATGGGCTAATGAGATGAATGAATGGTTAACAGTGATTCATACCATATGGCCTTACATTAGCCTGCTGCTGCAGGTTTTGCATAACAGAATAAATAAAAGCCAATGGATACATTAGCTAATCTGGATGGGCAAATCCTAGGGTGCTGGGGGCCTAAGTCCACCTCTACCGCCCCACAAATATACAAGAATCTTGTACTTGTGAACTAAACACATGCATAAGGCACATGTGTGGGCTACATGTCAAAAGTAAAACAAAAATCAGAAACACAAATTCATAATGGGACATGGTTAGCCCCATAAAAACTGTAAGTGACTATTGCACTCCCTGTTAGGACTATAGATAAAAGCATCACCATCATAATTGTGGACACATTTTGGAGAAGGAATACATCATGGTATCCCATCCATCATTTCAAAATAGCCATCAGCAATTACCCAAAATATGTGGACAAATATGGTTAATAGATGATTTAACGTATCATAAATATTACAGTGTGAATGCCTTCTATACATACAACAACGGACATGTGTCATAGCTAACCACAAATGTGTATCACACAAATGAAGACCTAATTTAAAAATTGCTCAAATTTCTGCGCATACAGCATGGGCGTCATAATTTTTTCACGTACAGGAGTGCACAGAATGCAGAGTCAAATATAAATTTTCATAAATGTTTCTCATATTTAGCCATGAAATTATAATTTTCAATTCATATTTTTTGACTCTGCATAATGTGCACTCCTGTACGTGGAAAAAATATGATGCCCATGATGTATGCGTGGTAAATTTGACGCAACATGGACAATATGTTGGACATCTCATGTACCTTATTAAGTTATTAATTTTCATATCATATTTTTTGACTCTGCATTATGTGCACTCCTGTATGTGGAAAAAATATGACGCCCATGATGTATGCGTGGTAAATTTGACGCAACATGGACAATATGTTGGACATCTCATGTACCTTATTAAGTTATTAATTTTCATATCATATTTTTTGACTCTGCATTATGTGCACTCCTGTAGGTGGAAAAAATATGACGCCCATGATGTATGCGTAGTAAATTTGACGCAACATGGACAATATGTTGGACATCTCATGTACCTTATTAAGTTATTAATTTTCATATCATATTTTTTGACTCTGCATCATGTGCAATGTTATGCGTCAAAAAAAATGACGCACATTGTGTATGCGTGAAAATATGACGCATACCGAGAAAACAAAAACGGCGGCCATTTTATGCAGGAAGTGATGTAATAGGATATCCTGTTTATTAAATCTGTACTGGGAGTTAACTTTCACTTTCACTTTGCAGTCTCAGATTTATCTAGACTGTGTGGTTGTGTGAAAGGTGTTGTCCTGTGTTTAACTGCTTTTGTGTCCTGTGTACCTTGTATTTTGTCTTTTTGTGATCCTAGTCTTGTTGCATAATATTGTCTCAATCTGTTTAGTCTAGTTTTGTCTAATCCTGTTTTTGTTTGTATTGTCTGTGGGAGTCTGTTCTGGGTAGCATAATTTTGGGGTTAGTAGGGCTATTTTTCTCATTTTTCTTTTTCCTTCACAACTCTACCTTTCCCCATTTCCCACTTTTACTTTATTATTTCATTTGTCTAATTTTTTCTGTAAATATGTCAGGTAGGCCTCGCCTTTCCAGGATGGGTGAGGATGAATTGGGGGGATTCATTTGGCTAGTTTGCCATTTCCTCCCACTGATGCTGGAGGCTGGGGGCCGTGTGATACAGGGGTATCACACGGAGGCACGGAAAGTCCGGTGGGGGAAGGTGCGCCTTCACCTGGTCCGGGTGTATGGGAGCATGCGGAATGACCATCAATTAAAGCACCGCTGGGCAGATCTGATATCCAGGGAACAGGACCTGCTGGACCACCTGGGAATCAGGATTGGTGGCTATGTTGGCGAGTACAAATCAATTACATGGGAATAATAGAAATCTGTGTGGGGACCTGTGATGATAGTTACCCAATCTCCTAGATAAGTAGCTGACTGTGTGTAATGCTAGGGAAACCTAGGCCCATGTTTATACATTTCTATCCCCGATTTTGCGCCACATTTTCACGCAAAAACGGCGCCAACTTACGAAATATAATTGTATTTTGCTAGTTTGCCCCGTCTCTGCGTCAAAAAATGATGCAAATGCTGAGCTACAAAAGTATAAATATGTGCCCTAATGTGTAGTTGTTGCACAATGTGTAGGAAGACCAATGCTAGCAGTCAGATGGCTCATGTTTTCAACACATACCAGATGCCTGTAGCTGTATGTAATGTAGTGTTGCATTTGTGTCAGACAAGCGACACGTTAGTGCCTCTATTTGTACTCTACAGGTCATATTGGCCAATGAGTAAGTCATGTAGAAACAACATACCTACATATGTTGACGCCATAGCTAGACAGAAAATTTGAAACCCATGATGATGCTATAAATGTGTGTTGCCTTCACGTCACATGAAGTTAGATATGTTGTCCACACATATGTCACATGTGTGTCTGGTTGCTGTGTGTTGAACATGTCCACCTAGCCTGTTTGATTGTGAGGGGTCATGCAGTCCTCAAGTAACCAGCTTTTGGATGTCTCTCTGGTATGCACATGCTGAGATGTATGGAAGACATTATTGTTGGGGAATACTAATGGAGGGGTATCTTTGACAACACCTGACTGTCCTGGCAACTGCATGTGTGTAGTAGGGTGTGTAACTGTAGCAGGAGACTCATCCAATGTTAATGTTGAATACAAATTCATCCATGCAGTATGAGCATGTGGGAAAGTGTATCATTGCCATGTCATATTCACACAGTGTCATTGTAACTGCAATTATTTGTCAGTGCACCCAGTCTGAGTATATTCTTCCTTTCATGCTTTACAGGTGGACCAGCACCGTACACCGTGGGAGAGGTGGCACATTTTGAGGACCCCGATACCTACAGTGAGTGTGGCCTGAGTGCTATTTTTATTGTTTGCTAGTGATGCATGATGGACTACTGTGTGTTCAACAGAATTCATGATTTGATGCGCTGGCCGTTCATTGGCATTGTTGCTTTAGTGGGATATCAAATAGCACTTCTGTTTCTGTAAACCAATACCTAGCCATCTCTCAGATTTAGGGGCTGTAGGTCATTCCAGTTGGGCCGCAATGGGGAATGGGATGAGTCATTTGGAATACACTGGTCAATGTAAGACTTGGTCGGGGACTTGGCATGAACTGAGTCTGCATATCAGACTGACATTCTCCCATATAGCTTTGGCAAATGGCTTTGATGAAAAGTGCATCTTCCTAGTTGAGGATGGACTGTGTACACTGTAGGTTGGATCTTCCGGGGGCATGTACTTCCACAAGGTGAACTAGAAGTGTGTGTGACTTGAGTGCAATGGCCTAGGTGTTCTGTCGACTCATGATAATGGGTGTTCTTGCTCCTCTGTGTGTGTTATAAAACATGCCTCACTGATAGTATGTGATGTTGGCCTAAGTCATAGCATTTTGACATGTGTGGACCTTGGATGTGACAATGTTTGGCTGACTCCAACGTGTTGCTAGCCCTTCATAGGTGTTGTGTGTGAAGGCACATACTTGTTGAACTTTCTATACACTCCTGGGTGTGCATTGAACATGGGATTGTTGGTTGTTCTTCCCACACCACCCTCAAAGACTACCATGTTAATGTGAAACAGGGTACCTAGGACTGTAGCAACCAGTATGTTACACGTACTTGCGACCTTTTGCGACTTGATTTAGAACCTAGGGCCAGATGTAGCAAACTGTTTACAAGTTGCAAATGTCATAAATTGCTCTTTGTGAGTTGCAAACGTCTGTTTGCTATTCAGAAATGTATTTTGTGATTCTGAACATACTTGCAAAATGCTTTTCCAACTCGCAAATAGGAAGGTGTTTTCCCCTCCTATTTGCGACTCGCAGTGGTATGCAATTCCATTTGCAACCGAGTACGTGGTCGCAAAGGGAGTCGCAGTTATCATCCACTTGAAGTGGATGGTAACCCACTTGCTAACTGGAAGGGGTCCCCATAGGAACCCTTCCCCTTTGTGAGTGGACCTAAATAATCATGTACAAAACAGCCAGTGGTCCAAGGGACCACTAACTGCCCTGAAATAATCCAAGATTGAAGATTTTGTATTTTTTGCTAAGTGCAGCTTGTTTTCCTTTCAGGTAAACGGCCTACACTTGGGGAAAAATAACCTGCTTTATTTAAAAGCAGTCACGGCCATGGAGGTCTGCTGTTCCCAGCAGGCCTCCATCCCCGTGAGTGCCCATAGTCGCTAAGGGTGCGCAACTTGGAACCCACCTCATTGATGTTAATGAGGTGGGTCTTAGCGACCCCATAGCGACTCGCAGACGGTGTCGGAGACACCGTTGTGCATTGCAAATTGCTAGTCGCAATTTTCCATCTTCCTACATCTGGCCCCTAGTGTACACATTCGGTTATGGCCCATGGGTTCAATATTAGCACACAACTAATTACAAATGGCATTGAGTGAGGATTGTGATAGTTATCACATAGAGTGACATATGTAGTGAAGTCAGTATGCGGAAGAGGTGCAGCCATAACGTCAGATGCCTTAGGTATAATTTGGATGAGTAGTTTAGGGTGATGTCATCCATCATGTAGAAACATGGATATTCTAGGTGTGATATGCCCTTATGTATGCATGCTTT
Organism: Pleurodeles waltl; assembly: GCF_031143425.1. Lineage (NCBI taxonomy): Eukaryota > Metazoa > Chordata > Amphibia > Caudata > Salamandridae > Pleurodeles > Pleurodeles waltl. Next base: position 821,123,629 of record NC_090443.1, on the reverse strand, counting down.
ACATGTACTTCCTCTGAGCCTTTCAGTGAACTATGTTGTGACAATTGCTGCAACCAATACATTTCTAGTAATGTACAAATAACCCATTGTGCTATTTCACCCAATGCAATTCCAAAGGTAAATATTTGCCTTTTCTCTTCACAGCTGCAAACATGAGTGCCGCAGATCGCCACCATTTTGAGAGGCGTGCCATGAGATACAGGCACATCCTGCAGGTGCAGTGTGGGTACCGGAGGATGGCCCGCAAATATCATTCGGATCGGGCCTCCGGGGCATGGTGGGCCACACCACAGGCTCCCCCTACATTGCCACCAACAGCCACCAACACCACATCCACCAGGTCTCCCCAAGTGGCCCCAGTAACGTCGGGAACAATAGACCCTGGCTCTTCCTCCAGACCTCGACCCAGCCGTGTTGTGATACCAGGACAGTCCAGTGGGCAACCAACTCCTGCCACAACCTCAACCTCCGCCGGCACACAAACAACCTCAGCCCCTCCTGTGGACCCAGCTGCCTTCCTGGCATTAAGTAGAAAAATGGACTAGCTTGTCAAGAAGGTGGACAACCTGAGCCAGGATATGGGCTATATTAAAAAAAGGGTCCGCTCCATCAGGCGGACACTACGGAGGGCGAACTTGTAGGACTTTTGCCCTGTAGAACTTTTACCCCTCCCCTCTCTCCTCTTTCTAATTTTCTACTGTTAGTTGGGTTTTGGGGATTGGTATTAGGTAAGTATAGGTAATTAGCTTAGTTAGTGTTAGGGAAGAGGGGGGGGGTCTTTATTCTTTCTATCTGTATTTTTTGGGTGGGTGGGTGGGGGGCAATGTTGGGATTCCTGTTAAAAAATAAAAAATAAAAAATAAAAAAATACAAAAAACTTTCAAAAAATTACAAAAAAATATATGTTTGTTTAGGATAGTATAGTATGTGTGTAGGTTAGTAAGTGTTGTCCTGCATGTGTCCTGTCTCATAATGGTGGGTGGGGGGTTGATGTTTAGATCGTTTCGTTACATGTGTAGAGTAAGTTTAGCTTAGGTTAGTTAGGGACAGTTGTGGGTTAGTAGCAGTCAGGTTAGATTAGTGTAGGTTTACCTTTCCCTTAGTTGCCTCTTGTGTTACTCAATAGAAATAAATATATAGTTAACCCTTTACATGATGCGTTAGGTGCTACTTTATCATGGCCTTGACATCAGTGTAGCTGAATGTTTTAGTATGACATTTGTGTCCTATGCTCGCCATCCCCAGGAAATTGAGGTTTAACATGCCAGCTACCCGTGTGCTAACTAGGTAAGTATCCACCATTTGGGAGACCCACCATTGGTAGTGTGCATTGATCACCAAGGTTTTGTGTTGGTATGTATCCTACTTCACAAAGAGTGCTTCCAGACTTGTTATTGTGGGTAAATTGATAGGTCGGACAGCAGTGTGAAGTTCAGGGAGATCTTTGTAGATGAGGAGTTGTTCACACTCTTGTCTTGTTGCTTTCATTGCTGACCTACATCATGTGTGTACTGATTCTGCATGACTTTCCTTCATGGAAGTATACTCCATAAGGGTGATTGATGCAGTGTAATTTGTTAATGTTTCTTTACATTTTGCGGCATTATTTCTTATTTTAGTATTGCATGGTGCCTACGTTTCTCAGCCACCATTAGTTGTCTAGAATAGCTATAGATGGTGCATCATTCTGTCCAACACAGCATGATTGTGTGGGGTTAGTCCCTTCATCAGTTATTTTCCTCAGTATGGTAAGGCTATGATGCAATCCTGGCCACTGCACAGATGTTTCAGAATACATGAAATCAGGACAGTAGTATTGAGAATCTACATGGTTGCCACACAGGCACTTTGGAGTTAGGTACTGCACAGTTGAAGTGTGAAATAACACAGAGACATAATAGGTGTGCAAGTGCTATTTATTTATAGGTGCTGTAGTGCAAAATGTCCATTCACCATGTTTGCTGAGTCCGTTCTGGTGCATTCTTACATGGTGATCCTACAGAAGGGGTGTGGATGATGCTCCTGACATGCTGGGGTGATGTCACAGACAGTGCAGAGGGACAGGAATTGGCAAATAGTAGGAGAGAGACATTCACTGGCAATGGGGACAAGTCATACAGTGGATTGCCGAACAGTCATTGAGTGTAGTTGTAGTGAGACTGGCATTTGACAAAACGTAGGACCTTGGTCAAAGTAGGCCATGGTGCAGGGACTAGTGCTTCCGTGAGAATGTTATCTGTTCCATGTCTTCTTCTTCTGATGTGTGTGTTGCCTGGTTTGTCCTTGTTGTTGTTGGTTGTGAAGGGGCAACACACACCTCAGTGTTAGAAGACATGGAGGCAGACATCCCGGGGGCTGCTCCCTGTGGAGTTATGAAGGGCAGTACTGCAGCAAGGAGGGCCTGCTGGTTTTTGAGAATGGCAGCCACATCACGATGGTAGGCAGCCAGGTCGGCCCTGAGGGGTTCTATGTTGCATTCGTGCACACGTTGACTGGATTGCAGTTGTAGTTGTTGTGTCAACTGGATGACAGCTGTGCAGATTTCCTTCTGTGTTTTGGCAAGTTCCTGCAAGAGAGATGTTCGGGCTTGCATAGCAGCTGCCTGATCAGCAGAAGACATCATGCACAAACGCACCCCCTCAAGGCTGGCTGCCATAGTTTGCATCCCCACCCGCACCTCCTTGGCCAGCTCCCACTGTACCCCAACAACGGTTCTTTCGAAGCTGGTTCCAGTGTCGTCAGAGTCCTCAGCTGTGTTGGAGCTGGCAGGTCTTACAATTGGGGTGGCGGGTGGTTCTCCTGTGGTGGCTGCTTCTTCTGTGCTCCTCCTTGTGACTGAAGGTGGGGTTTGGAGGCTTTCAAGGGCCATTTGGATGGTCTCCTGTGGAATGTTTATGGGCTCGTCATCCATGTCATCAGGGAAATCAGGGACAGGCATATCGGCAGGAGATCCATGTTCCTCTGCAATGAAACAGGGTACAATTAGTGTGTCTGTGTTGTGACAATTTTGCACTAAGATACAAGCCTTTGGATGCCTTAACTTTGTGCTCTGTTTTTGTCTTGGTATCTGCTGTCCTTCATATGGGCATTGTTGTAGGCCTATGGCCCACCTGTGTGTCACATGTATGATATGGAGCTATCAGACTTGTCTGCCTGATCGCCTCTAGGTGTTGCTTTGTAAAAATTTAGGAATAGGCATGTTTTTGTCCTACTCCTCCCTCCGTGTTTAACTATTCTTATGGAGGGACATTTTGTTGGGTGGGCTCTCATTATCCTACATGAGCTTACTGGCTTTCTAGGCAGCAGGATAGCTAATGGTGTGGGGGACTAAGTCTGACACACTTGTAATTAACTCTGTCACCCTGATTCTTTCTTTTTGCTCTGGCTAACTAGCAGTGCCTCTGGTCTCCCACAGCAAAGGAATGTTTAGACATCCGAGCGCATGACATCTTTGGAACTTCTCAGGGAAGTGGTGGTCACTCAGATCCTACACAATTCTCTCTTTTCCAGTATGTTCTCATACACAAATGACAAAGACAGTATTTGTTTAATATGATGATTTCATTGCACAACTGACTTGTACATATTTAGGTGTGAGCCACAATAACCCAAACAATACAAACTGTTAGAATTGAAATAGTCAGCAGGAGAGTAAAACATTTGTACAAAGCTATCATGCAGCCTAACTGTTTCTACTATCCCTCTGCTTGTTCTATTTATAGCACAGCATGTTAAGCTTGGAGCTTGCCTGTCTGAATCACTGGGGAGACATCATCCCTCATATCAGAGCAATGGCCTGTGATCTGGTTCTGCATCTGCAGCAAGGCAGGCAGCGTCTAGTTGTGGTTCTCTGTTTGGAAACTCCCTTTTGCGTGTCTTGGGACAAGGAAGTGATTTTATAAGTCATATGTCATCGTGATGACAAAGTGTCCCTACGCAGGAATGCCAAATCTTAACCCCTACCACGTCTATCGGGAATGTACCAGACTGTATCCTTGACTGGGGCACAGAGTGAATATGTTCTGGCAAACTCCAGTGCAGAAGTAGGCAAAACAGTGTGATTTGACTAATTAACAACACCGTAGGACTGGCTATTTGCTAAATTAACTGATAGGAAGGCCAATAAAAAGCATTTAGTGCAAAGTGCTCTGAGGCTCTTAGATGTGAGCAAATGAGTAAAAGTACATTCAGGGCAAGGTGCACAAAGGCCTAAAGCCTGAAGCTAATGCGCAAAGTATACGTTACACTTACAACACTACACTTTGACTGACTGTGGGTGTTGTGAATGCCCTGGCAGCACACTTGCCTCTCAGGACCTGCCCCAAACACTTTTTATTCACATTGCCCGAAATGTACATGTGACGTGGCATATCCTATGCATGTCAATGTTAGGATGTGGTATGGATGTAAACATTGTTGATGTTTGAAGATGATGTTGGGTCATGTGTGTTTAATTGGATTGGCCTGTTTATCATATGAAGGTTCTATTTGGTTGTCAGACTGTGCAGGTGTGTTTCAGTGACCAGTTGCCTGTGTCCCCTCCTCAATGTTGTTGTCTGAGCAGTATGACATTAATGATGTAGCCTTGTTAGCCAGGCACGTGAGAGACCCTGATGTATGCAGCATGTGTGTGTCCTTAGTGCTGTGTGGCTCCTATTGCTGTTTACTTTGGCTTATGTATGTGTCAAGTATGGACATTCGGCATTTGAGTGTACTGGTGCCTTTGTCTTATTTCTATGAATAGTTGCAGATGTCATCCTCACCCCCTAATTTAGGTATGTATGTTCCATGGGGAGGTTCCTGCCATTTGGTACTATAGCTGCACAGAGATGAGAGGTGTTATTGTCAACTGTTGTGGCAGTTACATTGGAGTTGTTGTTTTGGCTACTGCATTACTGATAGGGACCTAGTTGATGTAGGATAGATTTTGCAAGACAAGTGCCTGGATGTGAGTTTGACGTAGTGGCCTTCCCACCTGTCGCTGCTTTCCCTTGGCTCTATTGTTGTACTTACAGGATGGCCCATGGGACTGTTGTTGGTGCTGTATTTTGTCGTGCCCCAGATTCAGTCTGTGCTGGCCATGCCCCCCTGCCATGCCCCTTTACCCATGCCACTTCATATATGTGCTGACTTACATGCATTGTGTAGTAGGTATCTCCCCCCCCTGCTTACAGTCCCCATTATTGCATTTTAATTCCCCATGCGACTTACCCTGCATGTGCGTTGTGTCGTGGTAGTCTGCGCTGTCCTGTCCTTGAATCCCTGTGACGATCTCCTCTGGGATGGCGGCTGCGACCATCTCCTCCATGTGGTCCAGGGCCTCCTGTTGTGCTGGACTCCCCCCTCCAGTCTGCATTGCGGCCTTCCTGTTCCTGGCCATTTTTTCTTTTGTCCTACGTTTGCAGTCATGCCAGCGTTTCTTACACTCGGTGACTGTGCGGCATTCTTCAGCCACACTGTTGATCTTGTCCACAATTTGTTTCCATATGGCCTCTCTCCTACTGAGTGGCAATGTAGAGGTGATGAACAATTGGTGCTGGTGTTCCGTCACCTCTTTCACCAGGATTTCCTGCTCCTCTGCACTGAAGCGACACTTTCTTTTTTTTCTAAAAATGTCCTGGTTCCGGTATGGATCCTCCTGGCTGGTTCCTGGTCTGCTGTCATCCTCCTGGGGTCTGTAGTGGCATCTGGGATCCATTTTGGCTCTCCTCTGCTGAAAGGGCAGTTTTCGCGCTAAAATTTGACGCAATAGCGTAAAAAAAAACAACGCTTTCCGGGTTGCGCTGTCGTAAATCGACCCACAGTGATTTGCGTCGCGTTAACGTTGGTTTCCTTTACGACGTAACGCCGCTGTGTGCGTCACGAAATAATGACTCCCGCCTGTTGGTTGCGCCGCCGTACGTCAAAGTATAAATTTGACGCCCGCACGGCGCTTCAAAATGGCGTTAGCCGGCGCTAATTTTTTTGACGCAAAACTGCGTTAGCGCAGTTTTGCGTCAAAAAGTATAAATATGGCCCTCAATTCTCCCGATCCCTCTCTTTGTTGATAGACCTGAGGATCACCAGAGGGAGGAATTGCGAGTCCATCAGACGATAGCTGAAAAGTGGGACAGGCTTGACGCATATACGCTTACACAACACAATCAACTATTGCATGGAGAGAGCAATACATCGGACAGGTTACTGGCTTGACTACTCTGGACGGAGAGTGCTCACATCCCATGATTCATTTGACTGAACCGGATAGAGCAGTTGTAGCTTCACAGGCAGAGGTTGTGGGAGCCTTTGAGCTGCACTTGTTTGGTGTTACAGGGGCCACTGTAGCTCTTTGGACAGGATTTAGGCTTCACTGTCACCTTTGAACATACCTCAGCTAAGAGCAGTGGCAGCAGTTGAGCTTGATGCAGAGGTTATGTTGGAGGAACTTAGGGCTCTCTTGCAATTGCTACCTAAGAACAAGGCTTTGTAGGAGGGGGGAGGGGCATGGGTGGATTCCCAGTGGAATTTTATCAGGGGTTCAGCCTTTGTTAGAGGTATTCTTGGAAGCTGAGGCGACAGGGAACCCCCGCCTAGCATGTGTGAAGACATTGTTTGTATGCTACCTAAGCTGGAGAGTATTACCTCAGATCCTGCCTCGTAACAACAACTCATGATGATAAATTCTAACATCAGAATTATGTAAACTCTTGGTCAATCGTCTGAGCCCAGTGATGAATGGGCTGGTTCATGTAGATCAGTGTGGCTCTGTATCTGGTTGCAATAGGATCTTGAACTTGAGGCGCCTTGCACATGTGTTCTATGAGGCAGAGGACAACCAGGAGATGGTGATAGCCTCAACTGATATTGAAAAGATATTGGATACCTTGGATTGGGGGTACTTGCTAGAGGTGAGGAAAGTCATGGGAACAGGGCTGCAATTTAGAGCCTGCATTCAATTGTTATACACCTGCCCCAGTGGTTGGGTGAAGGTGGGACAATATAGATCGGAGTGGTGGGACATAGAAAGCGACACACGACAGGGATGCCTGCTGTCACCCCTCTTGTCTGCCCTGGCTGTAGAACCACTGGCAACACAGGTACACCAGGTCATGCATGAATGGGAGATAGAGATGCTCCATTCTAGGCATATCATTTGACTCTACGTGGATGATGCAGTGTTTTACCTTAGGGCCCCAGGCCGTCTGCAGGGTCTTGTTGAAGTTACTGAGAGAGAGAGAGATTTGTTAATAAACAAAAGTCCTTATTGTTCCAGTTGGCGGCGCTGGTGAGGGTGCCTAGAAACTGGTTGCCAGGTCTGGGGTTTCAGTGAGAGATGGATCACTCCCGATATCTGGGTAGGATGGAGGCACATACACACAAAAAACAATTCCAGTTTAATATCAGCTGGTGATTGGCTGCCTGCAAGCATCCGTTTGGTTCTGGAACACCTTACAGATATCACTAATGGAAAGAATAGTAGTGTCTAAGAAGGTGTTTCCCACTGAGAACGGGTGTCTTTCGTCAGCTGATTACCCTTCTCATCTCACTTATTTGGGCGGGAAGGCAGAGTAGGGTGGCTCGTCAGACATTAATGAGGAGACAGGTGGACTCCATGTCCTGAGCCTGAAATGTTATCACTATGCATTACACATGAAGCATGGTGCAAAATGGACGGAGGGAGGAAATAACTAGGAAAGGGATCTTCTGGCGGGTATGCTGGAGAGGACTGATCTCCTAGGGTTGCTGATGGCGGGCTTGTGTGCATCTTGCATGATAGCATATTTGGTACGCCAGATGGCTACGGTGTGGCAGAGGCTGGTGACAGTGGTGATCAGGAGGGCCCCTTTTCAAAGGGAGTTGCCACTCTGGGCCTTAGCTCAGTTCTACCAGAAGAAGGACGTTATGTCAATTTAACCTTTGCACGAGGAAGATTGCGAGCTGGAAAATAGTTGTGTCCTATTTATGTCTATATATCCTTTGAGAAAGCGCGGGATCCTTTCGAGCTGGGACCAAGGCAATTTTTGCACTACGTGTGTGTGTCGGATATGGTCAGGGCAGTCTGGACATCTTATCCTGAGGCGCCACCTGCGTCGGCTACACTTGGCTCGCTCCTGACACTGAGATGTGGGTGACACCTTATCTCATTAACTTACAAGGCGCTGCAGCCTGCTGAGAGTTCGCGATGCTTGGCAGGCAGATTTTGGGGCAGTCTCGGATGTGGACTGGGCTACTATTTGTGCGTTGTTGAAGTCTATGTCCAGTAATGCCCGGTTCAAATTGATACACTTTAATTTTGTGCCTCGTACTTATATGACCCGTGGGGCATGCACAAAATCAATTAAGAGCACACCGCTGCATGTCCTTGTTGCGGAGCAGAGGGGGCAAACTCTATGCACCTGGCATGGGGCTGCCCAGACGTGAGAGACTTCTGTGAGAGGGTAATAGAGGGGTTGACTTGGAGCACTGCACTGACGTGTGCGCTCACACCACAGCACTGCCTGCTGGGCAACTTGATGCGACCCAAGAAGCGCAAAAAAACATACAGGTTCCCGCAGTTGGCACTAATGCTGGCAAGTGTTGAGAAAAATATATATTCACATGTATGTACCAATAGATATGATACTTTAGTTCCGATTCTCTCCTCCATTATCTGAATCCCAGTAAGACTTCCCTGCTGACATCTCTGACACCTATGCCAGCTGTGTAAACAAGTTTAGCTCGGTCTCACACTTCAAGTTCAGCTACTCAGCAACCCAGCCCCCTTTTCTTTAGGGACCACCTGTTGTCTGTTCACGTGTTCATGCTCACACTGCATTATGTATATTTTTACTCTATGGACTTTAAGTTTTGTATATGCAGCATTTCTTTTGTATGTGTGTGCCCATGTTTGGTCTATGTCCCCTTTTGGGGTTGTGCTGTGACAGCACATATTAACATATATAAGTGCGTGACTTATATGCTTCAGGGCAGAAGATGCCTGCTTGTAAGACGTAACACTGGGATGTGCGTCTGCCTTCTGCCTTGGCATGCCAATAAACCTTGGTACCTAAAGACGCATTTCATCTGTTCCGGAGCCTTGCCTGGTGTTTGTGTTTTCTTTGCTTCACTCTGAGGAGGGTTGAAGAGTAGTTTCCCTAACAGCAAGGAGGCCGGTAGCCATCACTTGGATTCGGGTTATGGCTCCCACTGAGGAACTATGGGTTCCGGGATGTCACTGAATGGTCAGTGGGTGGGGAAATTCAAATGCAACTCACCCACGCAGATTCTAAACCACGAGTTGACTTATTGGGTCAAAAGTTCTTGGGCCAGGAGGGCGATGCTTTGGAAGATGACTCCATGGACAGTGAAATGCAGCAATAAATTGGCAGTGCAAGGGTCGGAGTGGAAGATTGGACACAACTATGTTGACTACGTATATTTATTGAAGAGAGAGAAAAACCACAGGGAAGTACTGTTTCTCAGAAGCAAAAGCCCTCACACATCAGACACTACAGCGCCCGTCAGACACTGAAGCGCCAGTCTGATGAGGAGCAGGCCCAATGATGAAGCTTGACATCATATTGGATGTGTAAGGGCTTTTGCTTCTGAGAAACAGTACTTCCCTCTGGTTTTTCTCTCTCTTCATTGGAACAGTGTACTTTATTTGTCTTGCATAGGTTATGATGGGGAGGTTGTACACTGGACCATCAACCTCCCTGTCCCTCCTTTTGGACTTTGTACATTTATTTATTGTCTATGCTTCGATATACCTCTTGCCTCCACTGTGGTACTTTGCGATTGTAACTGCTACCATGAAACGAATCAAGAGTGACCCTGATGCTACTGTATAGTAATTTTTTATTGCTGCATCGCTTTCTTGTCTCTTGTCAATTGTTTATAAAACAACAAAGGTTTTAAAAGAAAAAAAGGTGTAGGATATGGTGATACAATTAATCACGACAAAAAGTTAATGACTGCCATTGATTATTTTATATTTTAAAAAGTGGTTATTTTAAAATGTAACACATAAATTCTTAGCTGACCTAGACGTGAACCCAGATTTACCTTATGATTTCTCAACCTGCAGGTCCTGGAGAATAATCAAAAGCATATTTTCTATATGGATAGGTTCTCAATCTTATTTGCACTATGATCCTTTCCGATGGTATCTGCTCCTCCATATTTTAAAATGTAATAGTAATTTTTGAATATTAAGATGCTTTGCTGCTGTTTTAATCTAGTTACCAAGAGGACACAAAATGAAGCCTGTTTAGAGTTCTTAACAACACGTCCTCAAAGAGGCAGGAAATAAAAAAGGCCCACACCTAAAACATGAACAAGGAATTAGCAATAATTTAGTGTAGTTTAGGCATATTTTACATTACACACAGCAAACATAATGACTTTAATCTCTAAACACAATAATGAACGATGTATTACAAATAAAAAGATGCATCTCATTAACCACTCACAGAACTAGAAGTTTAAAAGGTCTATGCATACTGGGATTCTATTGTGCCGAGGCATGACTGCTGTTCACTGAACACTGGCCTGAAACACATCAGAACTGCAAATCAAGTGCCACAAGAAATAGAAATGTATTCTACAGTTCTATTGTATGTTAGTGACTGAAAATATATATGACTTTGTGAGAAGATTGGGCACTGTACAACTATTCTGCAGTCAGAAGGAATGGGTTATCTAAGGAAACAGTTAGAATGATTCTATTTTCATATTTTTAAAATTGTGCAATAGCTTTTTCATGTTTTGGTCAGTGGTGAAACACAAGCATTTTGTGTAGAATCCGGAGTATGTGAGATGGTTGGTTAGGTGTGGCTGAGATTCTATAGAGAAAAGAATAAGAATTTCAAGTTTTGCTGAGTTTAGCTTCAGGAAGAATGAGTTTAGAAGTTTTCCCGCAGCTTTTGTGCAGGCCTATGATCACTGACATTCCTGAAATCCTTAGTTAGAATTTCTTATCTTTCTACATTGATAGAAAACAATCTCTTCTTCCACTAGCATTGCATTTAGATGTTCCACGGAGAGATTAAGTATAGAGGCAGATGAGATTGATCCTCGGGGTGTTCCTTTAGTTGTTCCACATTTTAGAGGTAACGACGATGATGTGAATGAGTATATTTTCGAACACCGTCAGATTAATGCCCTTTCATTTTTGCATCCTAGCAAAAGGGATAGTAAACGTAATTTTATGGCTGTTTATATTGAAGGCAGTCAATAAGGTAAGCAAGGCAACAAGTAAAATCTCACCCAGTGTTCTTAGAGTTGCTGTTTCACTCGTGTATTCAGGACAGAACACTGATTGGAAAGGGCTCAGGAGATTGCTATTAGATATGTGGTTTAAGAGTTCTCCTGGGACTTCTTTTCTATCATTCTAACCAAGTAGGGAGGTTTGGAGAAATGTTATAAATTCAGTAAGATTAAGGGGCATAGGAGAGGTATTTTATATGTAGGAGTGATCTGACCATATTTTAGTGATATGTGGAAATTACTTTCAATCAGGAAGGTATTGATGATTTTGACAATTAAAGGGGTTGTGTATGCGAGGCACAAGAGTTTATCAGGTTCATTGGAATGGGTTCCACTTTATAGGAGCCGGGGTTAGTGGTTTTGGGTAAGGAATGGCTGTTTAACAATTGAAAGGATAACCATTTTAGCCTTCATTATCAGTGAACCAGTATGGTATCCTGGGTGAGGGAGGAGAGGAATACTTCAATTGTCAATTGCAAAGGGCCCAGTGTTCTCGCATCTAGGATTAACAGATGCAAAAACATTGGGTTCGGTTTTACCAGGTGTGTTAAACCACTGGGCATCCGGGCAATGCAGAAGGAAGATGTCACAATCAGAACTTCTCTTTCCAGCTTTGGTGCACTGGGACGGTTTCGTACTTTGGTTCTTTAAGGTTCTGTTCTGTTTGAGGTAAGGGCGACCCTTTCCTGTAGCCACGATGCTGCCGACAGTGTAAAGCCAGAGCAGACTGTGCCTTTTAGGAGTCCCAAAGAGAAAAATCACAGAAGGGAAAAAACCTCTTACAGCAAGCAGGAACTCCAAGAAAGAAAAAGAGGTGAAAGGAGAAGGCCTTGAAATAGACCGGAAGACATAAAACACCAGGCAAGAGCAGAGGGCACCAAGGACTCTAAATAGGAACTGTTTGCTCGAACAAGAAACAAAGGTACAGCAGTCAGTAGCAGGAAACACCAACAAGAGCAAGGACACACCAGCAGGAGCAGGGAATGTTGCAACGTAAGGAAATGAAAGATTTAGGGCCAGATGTAGGAAAGGATTTGCAACTCGCAAACGGCAAAAACTGCCGTTTGCGAGTTGCAAATCGCATTTTCCTATGCAGAAATGCATTCTGCGAGTCGGACCGACTCGCAAAATGCATTTCAGAATCGCAAATAGGAAGGGGTGTTCCCTTCCTATTTGCGATTCCTAGTGGTATGCAATACCATTTGCGACCGCATATGCGGTCGCAAATGGTGTTGCAGTTACCATCCACTTCAAGAGGATGGTAACCCACTCGCAAATTGGAAGGGGTCCCCATGGGACCCCTTCCAGTTTGTGACTGGACCCAAAAACATTTTTTCAGGGCAGGGAGTGGTCCAAGGGACCACTCCCTGCCCTGAAAAAATACCGAAACTAAAGGTTTCGGTTTTATTTTTAAGTGCAGCTCGTTTTCCTTTAAGGAAAACGGGCTACACTTAAAAAAAAAAAAAATGCTTTATTTAAAGCAGTCACGAACACGGAGGTCTGCTGACTACAGCAGGCCTCCATGTTTGCGAGTGCCCATAGTCGGTATGGGGCCGCAATTTGCGACCCACCTCATGAATATTCATGAGGTGGGTCATTGCGACCCCATACCGACTCGCAGACGGTGTCTGAGACACCGTTCTGCATAACATTTTGCAAGTTGCAAATAGCGAGTCGTTATGACTCGCTATTTACAACTCGCAAAATGTTTCTTTGCTACATCTGGCCCTATGCCCCTTATATACCAATAGACAGGAAGTGATGCAACAGGAAGTAAAGAGCCTCCATTTTGAATAGGGAAACAGTAATGAAAGAGATAGGAAAGGTCGCCATCTTAGACTGGTGTAACAAAACCCTTCCCTAGGCATTCTGGGAACAAGACTATGGATTATGGGAAGAAGACCCGCAAGAATGGCTACTAGCCAGTTTGTAACATTTGCTCCCCAAGCATAAGAAAGGTGTGTCAGGGCCCCAGTAGAGTGTTGTATTGGAAGCCGCGGTTCCAAGACTGGAAGTGTGGCATTCCTGAAATGCCAAAGACAGAACAACGGGCCACCGTGTGGACCCACAGCGCACCTGAAATATAGAAGAAGCAGCCGTATGGGAAATGCACCCGCGATGCCAAAACAGCAAAAGCAGGCCACCACGTAGAAACCTGGTGTGCCTAAGAAAAAAGAGGGACGTGTCACGGGCTGCGCCACAGTCCACATGGTGAAGATTGTAGTGTCTCAGTCTGGACTACAGCCCGCGGCGCAACAGTAGGTCCCCCTCCCAAGGCCCGGGGTTTGTCAGGAAAAAGCTGAAATAATGGGCAGAAAAGGACCAGAGCATGAACGGAGTGTGCATCCTCCCAAGCTCTGTCACTGGAAGGGTAACCCTTCCAATAAATTAGGAACTGTAAACGGTTCCTAAAGAACAGAGAGTTGCATGATTCCTGTACTTCGTACTCAGGAACATTATTGACCAGGACTGGAAGAGGTCGCAAAAAACCCCTTTGATAAAGGTCATTGACATAAGGTTTCAGCTGCGAAGTGTGAAACACAGGGTGTACCTTCCAGGAACGTGGCAATTGCAGACGAAAAGGCAATGGGTTTACCACTTGAGTGATCTTGAAGGGTCCATAAAAGAGTGGTTTGAATTTGTTCAGGGACAGGCGATGAGGCAAGAATCTTAAGGAGCACCAAACCTTGTCATTAACCTGATATAAAGGAGACTGACGTCGAAGGGCATCAGTGCTATTTTTCATTTTCTTTTTGGCTTTGTGCAGGTTCAAATGTATCTTTTTCCTAATGGCTCTGACATGTTGGGTAAAATAAGCTGCTGCTGGAACAGAAGTTGAGTCCAGTAAAACAGAGGAAAAGGCCAATGATGGTAACCATATAGACAGAAAAAAGGGTAGCCTTAGATGCACTGTGAACAGTATTGTTATAGGAAAACTCTCCTAACGGTAAGTAGAAAGACCAATCTCTTTGGGTAGAATTGCAGAAGCAATAGAGGTATTGTTCCAACCGCTGATTTAAGCATTCACTTTGACCATTAGTCTGAGGTTGAAACCCTGAGGACAAGGCACTCTCAATGTGGAGGGACCTGCAGAAGTGTTTCCATAACCGAGATATGCTGGGAACCTCGGTCGGCTACAATGACCCATGGCAGACCATGTAAGTGAAATATTTTTTGTATTATGATTTTTCCAAATTCTCATCATCAGAGGTTTTCATACGGAGGAAACTCTAGGGAAAGACGTAAGGATCTCCCTATACGGGAACAATGTCCTCCTCTATGATACCAACCCTAAAGAGACTATTCTGGCAATATTACAGGTATTTAATGATTATGGAGCCCATTCGGGATATAATATAAATTGGGATAAGTCACACTTATATCCAACTGTAGGGGATACATCGATGGATAACCTGTCTCGTCATATTGGTAAAGACTGAGAAGGATTTAGCTACCTAGGAATTTATGCCATATTAAATAGAGCAAGAGATCTGGACCAAAATCTCCACTGAGTGCTAAAAAGACTTCCAAAAAGACGTGAGCAGATGGGCGAAGCTGGCAGTGACTTTAATGGGCCACATGGCAATGTTTAAAATGATGACTCTGCCCACATTTCTATACATTCTCCAAAATAGCCAATACCCCGTCCCCAAAGAATAGTTTGCCAAAATCAACGGGGGAATACGCCAACTACTATGGGAGGGAGGACATCCTAGAGAAGCATTACAAACTTTACAGAGAAACCAATATAATGGAGGTCTGGCCCTCCCAGACATTAGGGCATATTGATGGTTGGTCCATCTGACAACAATTAATGAATGGGGATATGCACCTGCCGACCACCGCACCTACCGAGTAGAACGCCACCAATTCCAGTCAAAAAACTGCACTACTTGTATAGAGGTCGGAGCTGGAAGAAGCTGTTACCAGCAACACAGGTGACGATTGGCATCTGGCTCAAAATCAGTGAATAGTTAGGGTGGGCGAGAAAGATCACTGGAGCAACCCCGCTGTGGCTTGGTCAGAGTTTTATGGAAATAGGGAAACTCAAAGGGTTTCGGTCCTGGGACCTCAAAGGGATATCTAAATTAGGATATATCATAGAGATTGGAGAATTGATCCCTTTTACTTCCTTCCAAAAAGAATACCAATTGCACTTAACGCAACACTATAGATACTTACAGCTAAAACATGCATGGCGGGTAGAGGGAATAGACATGGGGGAGCTTCCAAAATATGCCCCACCAGAAGGCAGGCTACTTCAGGAGAATATACCTTAAAAAGCGTTCTCATATACGTACAAAACTATAAATAATAATGTCCCTGACAGCCTGCAGAAACTGAAAGACATATAGGGTGGGAAACTAGGAGAGTTAGATGACACTGAATGGGAGGCAGAGCTTATGCACCCCAAAGTAATGGCCATTAAAACGAAGACTGAGGCTTATACAATTAAAAATACTGCACCGCATTTATTTTGACAGAGTCAGACTTTATAAATTTGGGAGAGCTGAGTCACCGGAATGCCTGCGATATAAATGAGAGTAGGAACATTCCTACACATCCTTTGGGACTGCCCAATGATTCAACACCCTTGGGAGACAATAATACATGAATTGGGAAGGATTCTTAATGTATCCGTCCCAGCGGATCCAAAGTATATACTTCTAGGCATTCCCACAGATGCTCTTTTGTAACTGGGGTTAGTGGTGGCTAAGAGAGAAATATCACGGAGGTGGTGGGCTCCTGAACCGACAATGACAGCCGACTGGAAGAAGGGAATGGATCTATACATGACAGCAGAATATAAAGCCAGAGGTTGCCCAAAGAAACATGGTAAGATTTGGGGCCCCTGGTACAGGTACTATGATCTGGAAAAATCAGGCAATGGTGGCATACCTACCTTGGAGAGATGGTAATAACCCAACACCTTTGTGTAATTGAAAAAATATTGCTTTTATTGTTTGTTGGTGAAAAGTTCACTTCAGGGGGCAATGGGATACATTTGATAACTGTGTATTGTGCAGGTGCTTCCTGCTCAATGTCAGTCTTTATCACTTGTTTAACACCAATAAAAAATATTTTGCAGTAGGTAGTTTTGTGAAAGCGGTAAAACGTGCCATCTTGGAAAATGAGTTTACGGTCACCATAATGATTTGGTTTCCTGCAGATGGGGGCAAGGGGGTAATGAAATCAGTGGACACTGTATGCCATGGTGTTCGGGGAGCAGGCAGAGGCCGGAGCAACCCTACAGGTTTGGTGTGAGGTTTTCTTTGGCCTGAGCACAGATAGGACAGGAGGACACATAGGTCTCAGTATCTTCTTTTACTGATGGCCACCAAAAAGAGCAAAGCACTAATTCTAGAGTAGCCTTGACACCACGGTGACCGGCAATGGGAGAATCATGGCACATCTGCAATAGTTCTAACTGTACCCTTTTTGTAGGGAGGAATAACACCTTCCGATTGTAGTAGTGTTTATGGTGTTGATTAAGCTGATCAATCACATTTCTCCATTCTTCTCTAGTTAGAGAGGCATATTCCAATTGGACCCTATCAAGAAATTATTGAACAGTGGCAATAATTCATTGCGTTTCAATAATATTTTGCTGCAGAAGAGTAGGACTTTCCCGATAACAACGAGATAGGGAATCTGCCAGATTGTTCCGAGACCCTGGTATATAGGTAATGGTAAAGTCGTATTGGTTGAAACAGTAGGCCCACCAGGTCTGGCAACTGTTCTGGCATTGAATGCTGCGAAGACATTGTAGATTCCTATGGTCTGTTCTGATTTAGGAACTGCCTCCATTCACAACAGGCTGACTTCATGGCTAACAGTTCTCAATCGAGAACAGGGTAATTCCTCTTGGAATTGTACAAGACGTGTGACAAATAAAAACAGGGTCTTCTAGACCATTATCCTCTTATCTCTGGAGATGGACAGCCCCTACTACTCTGTCTGACACATGTGTTTCTACAATAAACATTTTAGTGGTATCAGGATAGCGTAAAATGGGAGCTTGAGTCAAGGCTCGTTTTAAGGAGTGAAAAACTTTTTCTGCGGTCTCGGTCCATTTGAACCCCTCCCAGAGGTTTTCCTTTTTAAAAGTTTGGGACATGTAACTTGTTCTGTGGGCAAAGTTACCAACAAACTGGTGATAGAAGTTTGTCAATCCCTGGAAACATTAGGTTTCTTTAATGGTTGAAGGTGAGGGCTAATCCAGTATAGCCTTTACCTTTAGTGGGTCCATGGTCTTTCGGGTCTTGCTGATTCGATAACCCAAATATTCGACTTCAGGCTTGTCGAATTCACACTTTTCAGTTTTAAAGAACAGACTGTTCTGACGTAACCTTTCCAGGACTTTAGTAACGTGTGAATCATGCAGATCTGGATTAGCAGAATAGACCAGAATGTCATCCAAATATATCAAAACTATCTGATTTAGGAGTTCCGCAAACACATTATTCATAAAAACGTTTGGAAAATAGAAGGAGCATTAGTCAGTCCAAAGGGCATAACCCGATATTTGAAATGACTCAAGGGTGTTCTAAATCTGTTTTTCCACTCATCTCCTTCCTTGACTCAAAAGAGATGATAAGCACCCCAAAGATCCAATTTGGCAAACACCTATTCCCCTCTAACAAACTCTAAGATATCCTTGATTAGGGTCAAAGGATAGCGATCTCTTATAATGACCTTGTTTAATCCTAGAAAGTCTATACATGGCTGCAGATCTTTGGTCTTCTTTGGCACGAAGAAGAGAGGTGCTCCAGTGGCCGATGAGGACCATGTAATCAGACCACTCAGAAGGTTCTCTTTGAGATATTGTCTAAGCGTTTCCTTCTCGGGTTCGGTGAGAGAGTGCAATCTTCCAAAGCGTACTGTAGCTCCATGTTCAAGAGGGATGGCACAATCAAATTCCCTATAGGGAGGTCACTTCCTACTCTTTGGTTTCTGGAAGACATCTGCATACATCTGGTAATGACTAGGTACCCCTTGAATGAAACTGATGGAGTCGCAAAAATCTTCTGTCACTATAAGCATCTCCTTGGGTGACCAATAGTCCTCAGTAGCATAGAAAAATTGTTGACAAAAATACGATGACAAGGAGATAGTCCTGGTTTCCCAGTTGATACAAGGATTGTGCCTGATCAGCCAAGGTATCCCTAATATTATGATATGATTGGGTGAGGCAATCAGGTCAAAGGACAAGTGCTCTTGGTGCCTTCCGAAGGTCAGCCGTAATGATGGCATCATTTCTTTGACTGCTCTAGAGACATATTTCATCCAGACACATTCCACTAGCACCACAGTCCAACAGTACGAATACCTTTTCTTCTATGCTATGAGGTAGACTTAAAAGTATAGGTAAAAGAAAGAGAGAATTTGAAGGTTCTTTCGTGGATTAGATTGAAAGTATTCCAGACTATCCTATCCTCTCCCTTCGTACTGAGGATGGGACCTGTTGCTTCCCGATGGCCTTGATGGACGAGTGGGACAGTTACAAACCATATGGCCAGAAGAACCACAATATAAACATAGTCCTTGTTTTCGCCTATGTTCTAGTTCGGTTTTGGATAGTGGCCCTCTGGTCAAACCTATCTGCATAGGTTCCTCTCTAGTTGATGGAGGTATTTCAGGTTGCGAAGTATCTATTCTATGACTATTGGAATGTGTCATTCCTGTATTTGGCTGGACATGCACCTTATGACTCTCCAACCGACGTTTATAGAGGCGTGGTTCTATTGACATTGCCAAATCCATAAGACCAGCCATAGTATCTACTCAAGGTGAATGCACCAACTCGTCTTCTCACAGACCTCACTAGTGCATGTTCCACCCAAGTGGTCTCTGTGTTATATATTGCAGGATATCTTGATTCCCTTCCTGGATCTCACACAGGGCTTCTTCTGCAAAGGTCTCTTAACCAAGTCTTTCAAACATTTGTTTGAAGGCAGCAATAAATGTCATGTAATCGGACAACCAAGTGTCCTCCGTGGCTACCAAGGGTGTCATTCATGCCATGCAGGGCCAGATAAGGCTCTAATCAGATATCTAAACTTAGTGCCATCCTGTGCAAAACTGGCTCGATGGAAAGTGAAGAAAATTGTAAAAGAATCCAGGAATTCTTTCAATTTGTTCGGATCGCCAGTATAACCGAGGAATGGTGGTAGGGACTGTTGGAACATCAGACATCCTAGCTGCTAAAACTTGACGTAATGCTACATTTTTATCAAGCAACTATTGCAATCATTGAGCTTGTTGTTGAACAGTCTACATTAGGTTTGTGCTGCCTCTACTGACTCTTCTGAAGGTAACACTTGGGGAGCATCCATGACTTCAGGACCAAAACAGGGCTTTGGGCGTTGCAATCGGTCATGATCGGAACTTCTCTTTCCAATTCTGGTGTACGGGGACGGTTCCCGACTTCAGTTCTTGAAGGTTCTGGCCTGTACGAGGTAAGGGCAACACTTTCCAGTAGCCACAGTGCTTCCAACAGTGTAGCGTCTGAGCAGACTGTGCCTTCCAGAAGGAGTGTCAAAGAGGAAAAACACAAAAGGTAAAAAGCCTCTTACTGCATGCGGGAACTCCAAGAAAGAAAGGGAGGTGAAAGAAGAAGGCCAGGAAATAAACCGGAATACAGAACCTCCAGGCAAGAGCAGAAGGCACGAGGACTCCAAACCGGAACAAGAAGCGCCAACAAGAAACAAAGGTACACTAGACAGGAGCAGGAAACACCAACAGGAGCATGGACATACCAGCAGAAGCAGGGAGTGTTGCAATGCAAGAAAATGAAAGATGTACCCCTTATATACCCATAGACAGGAAGTGATGCAACAGGAATTAAAGAGCTTCCATCTCCTCCCCAAGCGTTAGGTCGTTGTGTCAGGGCCCCAGCAGAGTGCTGTATTGGAAGCCAGGGTTTCAAGCCTGGAACTGCAGCATTCCTGAAATGCCACAGAAAGAATAATGGGCCGCCGCGTGGACCTGTGGTGTATCTGACATAAAATGAGAAGCAGGCATTGCGGAATGCACCCGCGATGCCAAAACAGCAACAACAGCCGCCATGTAGAACCGTAGTGTGCTAAAGAAAGAAAGGGAGGCAAGGCAGGCATGGCCATGGCCAGCGATGGTGAAGATGGTAGTGTTGCGGGCTGGACTACAGCCTGCAGCGCAAACGAAGAGGAGTTTTGCCTGGGTCCAACCCAAACCCTTCTGGCAGAACAGAAATGGAACGGTTAACTTTTATAATGGGTAACTATAAAGTTGATTGTTTAAAATGGTGCTCTTGAGGGATTTGAAGATCCTTGGTTTACCTTTTAACAAAACAGATTTTAATGCAGAGAACTAGGTCTGTGAGTTTTTATCGTTTCTTTCAGCGCATTCAATGCTTTGAGGGTTTGAGATTTTTTTTAACTGAAAGGAGCTTATTTCTGGATACTATTTGGAGCTGGCAGACTTTAATATTGTGTGAGATCTTCAGTGGTTTGTCACATATCCAGTCCTATTGCTACATTTAATTACTCTTCAGAGTGTATAATTATTGATATACCTTTCAGGGAGTCTCCTCATCATTTTGGAGTCAATTAGGTTTTTAAGGTAATTCCTCTCCATCCTTGCCCAGGATACCACCCTGGCTAACTGTTAACAAATAGGTTGGTCAAATCAAGTATAGCAGAATACCCAAGACTGGTGAATATGGGGAGCTTTTGAGATCAAGGAAGGACATGCCTCAATCTGAAAATTGTGTGCGATTTGGACAGTTTGCAGCTCAGAAAGACTGTATAGGGTACACATTTCTTTTAATTACGCAAAGAACGATAAAATTACTGAAAGGCGCTAACTGGGTAGTTAATGTGCTCTAGGAAGATTTGTGTGTGTCCTTGAGTGTGGAAGCTGGTGCAGAACCAGATGATCTTCTCCGATTAGTTAATTTCATTGTTACTCACATAAATTTGAAGTAGGGTAAAGAAGAGCCTCCTAATCCACTGATCCATGTTTTATTTTATGTATGGAAGCTAGGTTGCTTTAATTTTTTATCCAGTCTGCAATATGAAGTAAATAAGTTAACATCTGTTACTAGCATGCCAACTAAGTTGAGAGATGTTAGGGAGATTCAGATTTCTATAATAAATAACAAGTTCAGGTAAACGTTATTTATGATGTCTAGTCTCTTAGCAGGAGTTTCATGATGGAATAGCAATCTTTTTAAACAAGGGTATGTATGGTATAGGTAAATTGAATTAGGTTTTCATTCTGTTTTATTTTCTGCTGATTGAATGGAGTAAGTGCATGCCTTTTTGGGGGCTTGAAGGAGTTAGATGCGGTTTCCATTATGTTTTAATAAGCAGATAAATCATATAAGTAGTGCAGTTCAAAGAGAGCTGGTTTGTATTAGAGATGAAACTGACATGGTGTGCGCTAGTGCAGGTTTAGAGTTGTGTAGTTTTGCAGTTTCTGCTAATTTCCAGGGTCCAGATAAGATTCAAGCTTGTCTGGTAAGAAGAGTTGCATTAAAAGAACATGATCATAGAGTGTGGGGATGTTACTGAAACAATGTGATGCCCTTGTAATCTGAGTGTAATATGATTGCGTAGAAACAACACAAGCCAAGGTGAAGATTTACGAGCTACAGCTAGAGCATTACTGCTGTCAATGGCCTCAGAGAAAGAGCTGGCTTGTTGCAATCCCGATGATTCTCTCGCCCCCAAGCTAGGGTGACCAGGTGTCCCGGATTTGCCAGGACAGTCCCGGTTTTTCACCAGCTGTCCCGGCAGATTTCGGGAAATTTAGCTCATGTCCCGGTTTTTAAAGAGAGTCGCCTGAAAACTGTAAGAAGTGATTTTTTTGTTTTCTAAAGCAGAAATACAAATCGGGTGTTATTAGAAAGCTATTTCATTAACAGGCATTATCCTGGATTTAAAAATGGCATTTGATTTGTGTTCTTAGTTCCTCTTCTGTAATTCTGTGGTGATGAGCGCTGTCATTCTCGGCGCTCGGTTGAAGAAAACTTGTCTTTCTTCCATTTTTGTGAAATGTCCCGGTTTTTGGCTTTAAAATTCTGGTCACCCTACCCCAAGCTGGTACATTTCTCTTAGCCTCAAGCTGCGAAGGTGAGAAGAAAATGGACAGGTGCCCCCTCTCGCGCTGCCCAGCAAAGGAGCACATTTCAGAATGAACAGCCAGTCCTGCCAACGACTCAGCAGGTTTGTGGTTGTCTCTCCTTGGACGAAAATGCACGACATATATATATTACAGACTTTAATGAATTGATTTGTACATATTTACTACATACACCTAACCATAGTTCCTAGTCACCAGCTGTGGTAAGAAGTGAGACGTGGACGCTGCATACCCAAACCAAGGCTGAATAAAGTGAGTGCTAACACTGCCCATGGATCATACCAGTCTACGTCATTGCTCACTGTAAAGATCTGCCATCTCTGCCCATTAGAGCGATGTAGCCTTTTGTAGTAATTCTTACATGGTGACAAAAGTGTGTGAGGTGTTCTGCCTCTTATGACATGTGATCAGAACAGTAGCATGAGAGTTTATGGTGAAAATGTATTCACCTGTAACACGTCCTGTCATATTAAACTTTTTCAAAGATAAAAGTTTAACACACAATGTCCTGCTCTTAATAAATTGTAAGACGCTGAATTTATTTAAGCCAGAAAGTGAATACATTATCTAACAAACCAAAATGGTGCCCTCCCTGAGAAGAAAATACAGGTACCATAGTTTGTGAAAATGCTGATACTGTACTTGATGTTTTTAAGTAATGTACATCAATAAAAGCCTCTACTGGTGAGCAATGTAATCTTAACTTGAAGTCTCTCCGTTCTGCCATAGGACATACTGAAAACTAACATGAGACTTTCAGCACAACATAGCACTTACATTCAACACAGCCCAGGTATTGCACATAACTGGCTTTCACTCACTCACAAAACACTAGTGCTGTAATGGAAGACGAAACAATCACATGTGTGGAGGAGGCAGCTTTAGTCACCCTTCATCACCAATTGTCAGCAGCCAACTCCAACAAGCGTAATCAAGTTGTAAACATTACAATGTGCCAAATCAAGGGACGGGGACTGAGGAAAGGAAGAAGGGAGGAGTGGAAGGTAAAACTGAAAGGGTGAAAAAAGAAAAAGGTATCGTTGAGTGATATAGGTATATTTGAGGCAAATACATGATCATGCAAGCATATTCTGTATACAAAGTACATCAACTACCCACCATGAAACACTACACACACTCTTCTAAATGACTTAATAGCCAGAATACCTTTCACATACACAACACAGCCCACATCTGACTTATAGCTGGCTATCACTCGGCTTTCATCAACACTAACCATGAAGAAACAACAACTACAACATTGCAATTCAACACTTTAGACAGATCAGCTTATAAACATCCAACATGATTCACCTTATATGGAGCCCCAATAAGCTCACAGCAGCTCTCAGACCATGATATGCCACAGACTAAAGCCCAATAAAACACATTGGATAGTGCACCAAACACTCATTCAACAAGATTCACCCGCAAGAAACTCTACACACAAATCTTCCTTCTTCGAATATTATGTCCTTTGCACCTTTCCATCTTTGAAAGATCTGATAAACATTGAATTGCAACCATGACTCAATTGATGTCTGATGCTGTTTTCAGCGCTCCTCCACTGACCCATACCTGTCTTTCACCAGCACTGCTTTACTTCTCAGCTTTGGTTGGCTCTGACTTGCTTCATGTTTCGGCATCTTGTGAACTGCCATGCAGATCTGTGTCAGCCTATCTATGTCCTTGCAGCACGTAGCCAAGCTCACTTATTACACCTTTTTGAGTCCCAGTGCCCAACCAGGACAACCTTCCTTTTATAATTATGTGGGGAGGGGGCATTCAGACACCCTTTCTGAGCCTTTACAGGCCTTGGGTACCCCATCTCTCAGGGCCGTTTTCATTTTTATGAGGAGGGGGCAGCTTCGCCCATACCCGAGCCCTTACAGACCACAGGCACACCATCTACCACGTTTGTAGTATTTTTAAAGAGCAGGCGGGTGCGTGCCCCCCCAGTACTCTGCAGGCCCGAGGATGCCATCCCCGGGGTCCTTTTAGTAATTTAAGAGAGGAATGGTGCATGGATCCCCCTCCCTGAGCCACTACAGGCCCTTGGGATTCAGCTCCAGGGTTGTATTTTCTTTTTGAGGGGAGGGGAGATTTACTACATTAAAGGTGAAAACCCATTTATGATCACATGCTAATGAAAATCTATAAACAAATACATAACAAATAGAAAACATGTTAATCCACATCAGTTTTCTTTGCATGCTTTCTGGCTCATAAACTAAAACTGTGTCCAACAAGTCAAATAAAAAATGTAAAAGTGACCTAGCAGTGAGCTACACAAGCTATTATTTGAAGGACATGATAATTGGCCACTAAGGAAAAAAAGAATCTCAAGTTTTATAACAATAACAATGCATGGCTTTCATTCACTGCGGGCTTCATATATAGCACAATCCTAGAAAAAGTAGTAAGGAAGCCCCCAAAAAACTGGACTGCACATGTAAAGCTCAGAATTACTACATGAACAACTAAAAGACACATTTATGGTCACATGATTATGTAAACCAATAAACACATAACAAGTACATAACAAATAAAAAAGACAAAAAGAAAGAAATCACATTAAATCTAATTGGGACTGTGTACTTATAGCAATTATTCTCAGAGATATGAACTCCCTGGATTGTAGCTCCCTAATAACTTTCCACCACAAACCTTTCCAGATCCACAGCATTCTCTACATTTTGAGATGATGTAAATTTTTGTGGTAAATTGTAAGGGTGTGCAGAACAAAAGGGGATTTCAAAATGCTTTTTCCACCACTGAATTTTCCATAGACTATGGTATTTGATGCAGAGATGAAACAGCTCAATGGATTTACATGAAATTTGGCAGGATTATACATTATGGTGCACAGAGTATGCTTTTTGGGTACTGCAGTTAAGTAGGGTGAGTATTTTTTAAGTGATAAGGTATTTAAAATTGTGATAGCTGTCACTGCAGTACTTTTGCAAAATTCACAAAAATGTCTGAAACCACAGGGGTTTGTGGTCATAAACAATAAGTTTAAATATAAAAATATGCAAAAAATATAAATATATTTCTCTCCTTATTACCACTTTAATAAGTGAACACAGTGAAAGTGTAGTAAAACAATATGATTGCCTTTCCATGTACCATGGCCTACTGCAACATTACTGCAGTATAACATGGTCCAAAATATAACTGAGGCCTAGCTGCATTATTGGATTGTGGTACCTTTACGTCATGCATGATGCTGCATGGGCAACGCAATACATAAGATTTACAAAGCAACGCAAGGTCACCATGGTTGGCCCTGTGTTGATTAGTAAATCTGGAGAAACGCAGGCAGAGCAATTCACTGTTTTAGGTTAACATGCACACCATAATCTAAACTGCTGCTAAATTTGACACACATCTGCACACCACTCCACTGTACACCACTCCATTATAAGCTATTCCATTCTATGCCAGTCCACTCTATGCCTCTCAACTGTACAAGACTCCACTCTACACCGCTCCACTCTATGCTATTACACTTTATGGAAATCCACTGTACACCACTGCACTCCACGCTCTTACACTGTACTCATCTCCACTCTACACACGACTCCAGTCTACGTCACTCCACTGTATACCACTCAACTGAATGTTACTCAACTGCATGCTATTCCACTATATTCCACTCCACTCTACACTATTCTACTATATGCCACACCACTCCATTGCACGAAATTCCACTGTATGCCACTCCACTGTACGCTATTCCACTCCAGTGTATGGCGCTCTATTCTACGCCAGTTCATTCTTCGTTATTTCATTGGAAACCACTCCAGTATACTCTCCTCCACTCTATAAATCCACTCTACAAAACTCTATTACACTCTAAGCCACTGTCCTAGACTCTACTCCACTCTATCCCTGTACACGCAACTGTCCATATTTGTACTCTATGCCCATCCACTCTATGGCACAACACTCTCCTCCACTCTACAACAGTTTCCAGCACTCTACAACACAGCACTCCACTTTATTGTATGAGATGCCATTCCAATGCATGTTTCCTTGACTCTACGAAGCACCAATTCAATGTATGCCACCCCACTCTACACTAATCAACTGTACCCTACTCCAGTCTACATCACTCCACCATACACCACTCCACTCTAAACTATCCACTCTATGTCTCTCCACTCTTCTATACTCCACTGTAAAGTATTCCACTGTACGTGATACCACTGTATGCTACTCCACTTTATGCTAATCCACTGTAGGCTACTACTGTGTACGCCACTCTACTCTACACTACATCAGTGAATGACATTCTCCTCCATTCTATATAACTTCACACTATGAGAGTCTACAAAACTTTATGGCACTCTACAACATACTACTCAAATCTATCCCCGCACACTCCACTGCCGAACTCTGTGGTCTACTCATTGTTGTACACTACATTGTACAAGGCTCAGTTCCACTATTTAACGCTTTCTATATGACACAGCACTCCACTCTACTGTATAGGATCCCACTCCAAATTTATAACTGTTTACTACATATGCTACAGCATTACACTCCATGTCATTTTACTCTAAGGCACACCAAAAAAACAATTGTACTTTACTCTACACTATGTAACACCACTCCAATGTATGAGACTTTACCTTACTATACACAGCTTCAGTGATTGACACACTACTGTACTCTATACAACTATACAATACAACACTCTACTACACTGTATGCCACTCTCTGACACTTTACTCCTGCCTAGACCACTACACTCTACTGTACAACACTGTACTATACTTCATGCCACTGTACAACACTCTACTCCACTCTAGTCCACTCTACAATATGCTAGACCCCTATACAACACTGTAAGCAACTCTTTGTATGCCACTGCACTCCACTTTACTCCACTCTATTCTATGACATAGTACTCCACTCTACTACTCTACTCCACTGTACACCACTCCACTCTAAACCACTCCATGAAATTGTACTCTATAATTCTGTTTGCCAATGCACTCTACCACACTCTACAACACTGTACTGTACACCACACCACTCCACTCTACATAACTCAACTAGACTGTATGCCACACTACTCTACTGTTATCTATATTACTTTACAGTACTGTACGACATGCCACTACACTCTACTGTACAATACTGCACTCCAATTTGTGACACTTTACTTAACTGTAAGCTCCGCCATTCCACTTTACTGCACTCCAAGCTACGCCAAGGTACACCTTCCTGCACATAAACAATCATTCATGGGCTTTTGCTCATTCTTCACATAGGAAAAGCAAAAACGAGGAGGAATAAAAGTATTCCTCCTCATTGCGCAATGCTAACGCCACCTTTGGGGTGGCATTCGTTTTTGGCGCTGCCACAGATTTACGTAAATCTGGGGCAGCATCAAATCAATGGGTGTTGCAGTGGAACATCCACAGCAACACCCATTGCACACCCCTCTGCTGCAGAAAACAGCGTCGGAGAGGCCCATATTTAGAAGCAGGCTTTAAGCCACAAAAAGTGGCTTAACACCTCCTTGTAAATATGGTTCAGTGAATAGCGCCACCAGAGCGTCACTAAAGGTGACACACAGATGGCACTAGAGCGTTGTAAATCTGGCCCTATATGTCACTTGATGACACACCACTTGACTTGTCTCTGTGATACACAACTCCACTATATGACAAGGCACTCCGCTCTATGACACCATCCTCAGCTGTACTCTACGACACTCCACTTATTGATAGTCCACTCTGTCACACTCCACTTCACCCTGCCTAACTCTATAACACTCTACTTTATGACAGTCTATGACACCCTACTCTATTAGTTGACACACCAGTCTACTATGCTACTATGCAACTCGCTGCTCCAGTCTGATACTTGACTCCACCATATGAGACACCATGCCACTGCACTATATAACACTTTACTACACTGTATAATGAGCCACTACACTCTATTCTACTTCACTCTATTCCAATCTACAATACTCCATTCTATGATAACAGACTTTACAACACTCTCCTCCACAGTACAGACCACACTCCATGTAACAACTCTTCAGTCACGACATTTGAAGTACATTATTATTAAAAAATTTAAAAAAACATTGAAATTCAATGAAAAACTGAAAGGTTAAAGCTAAGTTTTGTTAAGAAAACTTTTTTCCCTATACAAGCCAAACTTAAATTACACAAACTTTAAAAAATTTAAAGTTATAGTTAAATCTTTACTCTACAATGTAGTCACCACCTTCAAATTATTATAAGTAGCACACCTTGTTACACACTCCACCACCAGCCAACACTAACTGTAACTCACCACTTTTTTTTTTAAACCCCTCCGGGATCGGCCAGGGCCCAAGGGGCTGGCAGATATAGAATAATAGAGGAGGAGCCATGCTGCCCCTCCACCCTGAGCCTTGAATAGGCCTCGGACACCCCATCCCCCAGGGCAGATATGTTATTATGTAGGGCAGGGGACTGTCTCCACCCTCCCTGAGCCTTTAACTGGCCCCAAAAGACACAATCCTCCAAGCTGATAAGTTATTATTAATGAAGGGGTCCCTCCCTCAGCCTTCAATAGGACCCGGGGCTGGTATATATGTGTTACAAAAGGAGAGGGGGTACCCCTTTCCTCTGGGCCTGATACAGCTGTAGTGCTATAGTTAATTAGGGCACATGTTATAGTTACTTGACAAATCTATAACAGGTACATTTCAGTCGTTTTGTTCACTTAAAATGCTATGTTTTAAGTGCCATTTTCGCTGGCATTTTCACTTAACTATAACGTCCCTTTACCCTTTGGTTTTTCCAGTGAATATCTAAGGGTTTTTTTAGGATGTTAAGTAGCACATTATTACAATTCCTAACTATAATGTCACTTTATAATCTTTGTTTTTCCAAAATGCTTTTCCCCCATTTTATATCTAAGGGCATTCTGCAATCTTTAGACAAAGCTACAGTCGAAACCGCTGAATGGAATTACACCAAATTTGGCACAACGCTAGATCTTGGTCCACAGATTGTTCCTATTGTGATTTGGTGTAAATCTGTTCAGTAGTTTCAGAGCTATTGAAGGCAAAAAAATGAAGATAAGTAGGGAAGCGGATCTTCAGCGTGTACCTGCCGATCTGAGCAAAATGCAAGGACCTAGCTGGCTGGCCACAACCTCAAAGAAAGGTTGTGGCCGCCATTTTGCATCTTGGCTGGGCCATTGGGGAGAAAACATAGATAAAAGTACACATAGCCGATGAGAATAGAGGTATCCTGTCCACATATGACACATAGAGGAGTCCCTAAGGGACCTCTGATGAGCAAAAAATTGCCCTTTTGTTTTTGGCTGATCCGCAGATCCACTGTGACACACAGCATGACCCCTTTTGTAAATCCTTGATGGATCTGTGGATCTGAAGCCCAATGGAAAATAAAAAACCTCACCCTCTCACTCACCATACCCACGCCATGCATGGCCAAAGGCTGTATGCAGACATGGGGTTGGGTGCATGCAAAGGGGTTGGCTGCAGAGCCTGGACGCTTCAACTGTACACAGCGGTGGTTGTGTTAACATGCAGTATTTATTAATTACTTTACGTTAAAAAAAACATAGAAATTCACTGAAAAAACACCAAGGTGAAAGGAACGTTATAGTTAGGTTCATGTTTTACTGATACAAAACCATAGAAATTCAGCAGTTATAGTTATACTTATAATTATACTTATCTGAAGATATGGAAAGTAACAAGGCATAGTTTTTTAACATAAGTATAACTATTAGTATAACTAGAACTGCTTTCTATGGTTTTGTGTGGATAAAACGTGAACTTAACTATAATGTCCCTGTAACCTATGTTTTTTTCAGTGTGTATATATTTATATATCCAACACCAAAACAAAAATAAATAGACTCACACTCAGGACATCCAGAAAAGCCGGCATACCATTGTGGCAAGTTTATTCACTACGCTTTTCATCTGTCCTACTGCTAGCGCAGGTGTTTTAATTAGACATTTGTAATGTATTTTGAATAATGAGTTATGTCGAAAATGAATAACGCAGAAAAATAATGCACGCGCTTGAAAATGTGACCTTGAAGAATGACCACCAGTGTTCACGAAATTTACTAATCAATCAATATTACTTATGAAATATGTACTTGATTAATGTAGTAATATGTCATTTTAAGGGTTATGAAGTATGCTCAAGTTTTATTAATTGTAGGCCTTAACTTAACAAGTGTTTTGGCCTAGTCTTGCCAGGCCTCATGCAGAAGCTGTATTTCTTAGCGTTTAATAAAAATGCTGACAGAGTGAATTAAACTGTGAAATGACCATTGTCTTGTTGAAAGTGATAAACAGAAGCTTTTCGTGAGAACCGACTGCAAGGAGATGATGTTCCTGCTAGTGTAACAACTTATGTGTAATGTGTGTGAGATGTACTTTCCCAGGACCAAAACAATGAAGACACTGACTGTAGCAGAAGATGCAACAATATTGTTACCTGACGAGCCGGATGATGTGGGCCAATCAACTGCATGCGAATAGAGAAATATTAGAATTCATAGACTTCGTATAGAGATATTATTGGATAAAGTATAAACGTACGATTATCTGACCAATAGGGAATTAGGGGATAGTTTAGGTGACTTTGATATAACAATGCAACAGAGGAAAATTATTCAGATCTAGAGTGACTTTGGGAGAAGAAGAGACTGTAGGAGAGATATGAGATTCTTTCATACTGACAGAGAGCCTGATGCATTGCTGATCGAGTGATGACCTGAGGATGAAGACTGATTCTGCTTTGCTGACCCATACCGAGGATAGGTAGATATAATGAGACCTGACTGTTATGTATTTTATGCCTTTTCTTTCTAGGTATCAACTGCGCTGTTTTGACAGATCCATAATTAGATGTCTTTCTAAATTCGTGTTCCTAAATTGTTTTGCATGAAGCCCAACATGCTGAGGCTAATCTGACGTTAGTTAAGGGCCCTCACACATGACTGATGATCACAGGGACTAATGATTGATAAATTACCTTGCTGAATTTTATGTATGTTATATCTTTGTCGCAACTGACTCTGCTATTGATTTGCACTGTAGCTCTAGAATGTGTTGTGGTACAAGCTTTGATTAGATTGCGTTTCTTCCGCCGCTTTGGACAACCAGTGTTGTTTTTATATGTGTTTCATTTGATTTTGAGATTAATCTACATGACTTTAGTATTGTTAATATAAGGGAAATAAACTTACTAAACATTTACTAAGGTGTGGTTATTCATGGCTGAAAGGTCACGGTGCGTGGCATTTACTGAATCCATTTATTATTGATTTTATTGATTGCTAATGATTATTGATTATTGATTACTGTATATTGATTATTGATTTGTGTATGGGAGCTATGGTAAGAACTTCTTAATACGAGTCAAAAGGTTCATCAACCTATTTGCGTCCCTTGTAAGTTTACTTATTAAGGTCTGACGTGCTAACACTACTCAGCCTTGATCACGTGCATCTGCTGCCCAATCATGGTAGCATAAATGCACAGTCTTCATGCACATAGAAATAGGACAACATATATCTCACCAACAAATACAGAAAATCCCAAAACTCGCATTTGCCGCAATAGATAAATATGCCAGCAACCTTCTGGAGGAAACAACTATAAATAACCATAAACACATAGTGCGTCTTAGTTTAGGCATTTCGATCCATTCATCGTGTTGTCCCCCTTGTGTTTCACAATATTTAAAGTGAAACTTCCATCTTCAGAGTAAAATAATACAGATCGTTGTTCCTATTCCCTCAATCTCGATAACATCTTGCTCAATTGGGCTGTTCAGGGCGGCAAGTGCAAAAAACATTGAAATTTATCCATTCTCCAATATCTCAGTCCCCCCGTGCCCATCATCATCACATAAATACCTACTATTTGTTCCCATAATCACAGGACAACGTACCTCTATCAAATCTTAAACCAACCCACAATGGCTAGCATATATTGTTTTGCACAGCCTCCAAATACTGATGTTAACACATAACATTCTGTTAATATTTGTTCATTATTCATATGGTATCGACTATCCCCCACTATTCTCAAAACATTCACTACTATTCAAACTGCACTGCCATGTGGACTATTAAGTACTGCATATCGTTGTCCCTGTTTAGCTCAAGCACTACTGGGCTGTGCAAAACCCAGTATGTGTAACATAAATTTTCTCATATACCTCACCCCTCCCATATTGTCCATTCCTTTTATCACCATATGTGCCTCGGCAATTAGTGTATAACATTCATAATATCCTCATCTCTGATTTTTGGCAACTTACTACATATCTACTATTTGCGAGAAAAATAGCAAAGATTGAAATCATCTTATTAACATAAGTACCAACATCATCCATCATGGAGGTAAATATTTAATTCCTCATCCGTATTCAGACCTCTAGGTAATTTTGTTTCTAGATCCAAAATCTATTTGGATTCTTTTGGATTCTTTCTTCCTCAATATCAATAATCTGTCACCATCCCTGTGTTTCGCTGGCACATGTTTGATGGCAAAATAGGAGAGCAACCAGTTATCCGAGTTATGTTTTTCAACAAAATGTCTGGCCACCAAGTAGTGCAGGTCACTAGAAGTGATAGCTCGCATATGTTTAAGAATTAATTTCTTAACCTTGTGTTTCATGTTCCCTATATACCATTGGTGACAAGGACATTTCAAAACATAGTTAGAGAAGGGGGTACTACATGTAAAAAATGTTTGATTTGTCTCACTTTCCCTAGTTTACTGGCCGGGAAATCTTTGTGCATGAGGATGTTCTGGCTGGCCTTACAATGTCCACATGGGAAGAGTGAAGTGCTACTCGCCGCAAAAAAAGACCTTCAAGGCCTCGTCAGAGGTCATAAGTGCTATATAAATACATTTTACAATTACAATTACAAAATGTTCCACATGACATGGGCCCTATTTTTACATTATCCAGGAAAACAAGGATGAATTCAGTTTACATGCACTGGAATCCTTGAGGTAATGGGAAAGACAGTCTGTCAAACTATTCTCCTTGAGTGGGAGATGCATCGCTAGAACTCAAATGTTGTGATTTGGATAATAGTGGCAAAAATCCTTGGCAATCTCCTCTAGTAGACAAGATTCTGTCCTCCTCAATCTGTTGGCATACTGGACTGCTGAGGCATTGTTCATCTGTAAAAAATACATCATTGAGCTGCCTGAGAGGAAAAACAAAGAATCATAGCGTTTCCTACCAGGACTTCAAGGTAATTGATATGCAGGGATAGTTTCTTTTTGGACCATCTGCCCAGTTGTCATTCCTCCATATCTTGCAGCCAAGCTAAACCGGCTGGCATCCGATTCAATCACCACGTCTAGAACTAGACAGAAATGGCTGTCTTGTTCCACGCGTCCATGTGATCCAGCCACCACTGGAGATCTTAGCAAACTTATCTGGTCTGAGCATGAGAGGTCTTTCTTTAAGTGAAGGGTTATTAGCCACTGAAGAGCACAATAATGTAGTGGCACTGGAAAAACTGTCTGAATGGAAGAGGCTAGAAAGCTCATCAGACTGGAAATCCATTGGAGTGTGAGACCTGACAGATCTCTTTTTTGGTATAGCAATTATTTTGACCTGAATGGGCTAAGTTAGCTGAGATGGCAAACCACAGGAAGGTCATCTGATTCGACAGATCTAGATCTGACATATCGTGACTGATCACATATCCCAAGGCCTCTAATAGGGAGGTTGTCAAACTTAGCTTTTATTTGAGGAGCTGGGTATCTGGTGACAAGAGCACAATATTGTCTATATAAATGAACAGAAGAATGCTTTGGGCTCTCAAATATTCTGTTACTGTTTTCAGCAACTTGGTGAAACAGCAAGGAGCTGAAGAGAATCTGAATGGCAGTGCCAAAAACTCATATGGTGTCTGTATCTGTTGAAACTGTAGGAAATGCCAATGTTGTGTAAAACTGGAAACTACTAAATAGGCGACCTTTTGGTTCAACCGGACCATGAAGCTTACTTCTCTTGTATAGTACCTTAAAAGATGCTACATCTCCATTTTGAAACACCCAGGCATTGGGTTTCTTGAGACTGATTACTAGGCAAAACCTCCGCATTTCTTGTTCTCAAGGAAAATATTGCTGAGTAAACCATGGTTTGATTCTGAATCTGCAAAGAGATTTTTTGATCTATTAAATGTTGTTTCTGCTCCGAAAAGTGGGCCTGTTTGGGGGATTGGTCTGGATAGGGGGCCACGTAAAATTGAAGATGGTAACCCAGCACTGTTTAAAGAACTCATATACATTGTGTTCCCACTTGTGACCATAATGTCAGACTCTCACCCATACCTCTGATGGAGAAGAGGGTCAATGTATTACCTTGAAGGGAAAAGTTGGATGATCCACTGTGGAAGCATGGAAAGCATCCTATATAACCTCAAACTCTTTAAGGTAAGAAGGGGTGCTGAGACGGAAAAGTCCTATGTATGTTATTAGACGTGCACCCCTGCCCTGAGTGCCCAACTGTACTGATGTCTGGATCACTAATGTTGACTTTTGTTGTCATAGGCATACGCTGATCATGAGTGTAAGCCAATACATATGTCTCTCTCCTAGCTTAAGGTCTTGTTCAATCAGGAGGGGTACCCAAAGTGCTATACTGGTAGTGGTGAATGGCTATTGCCTTCACCAGGAGTTAAGCAGCATGAGTGCAGTGGTGGTGGCATACATGTAGTGATCAGTAGCAGTGAATAGATCCTTTTTAACCCCTGTCACTAGAATGAGGCCTACAAGCCTCAGGGAAGCACCAAGGATCTGAAGATACTGCATGGCAGTGCCCAAAACTCATATTGTGTCTGTATCCATTGAAACTGCAGGAAACGCCAATGTGGTGGAAAACTGGAACTGCTAAATAGGTGGTCTTTAGGTCTGACCGGAACATGAAGCCTCCTTCTCTTACACAGTCCCTTAAAAGATGTAGGTCCATATTTATATTTTTTTAGTGCCGCATTTGCGCTGCTTTTTGACGTGAAAGCGGCGCAAACTTACAAAATACAATGGTATTTTGTAACTTTGCAACACTTTTGTGTCACAAAATGAGGCAAATGTGGTGCTAAAAAAGTATAAATATGGGCTGCAATGTCTCCAGTCTGACACATCAGGCATTTGGTTTCTTGAGACTGATTACTAGTCAAAAACCTCCACATTTCATGTCCACAAGGAAACATTGCTGAGGAAACCATGGTTGGATTCTGAATCTGCAAAGAGATTCTTTGATCTATTAAATGTTGTTTCTGCTCTAAAAAGTGAATCTGTTTGGGGGGTTGGTCTGGATAGGGGCCACATAAAATGTAAGATGGCAACGCAGCACTGTTTAAAGAACCCACGTACCTTGTGTTCCCACTTGTGACCAGAATGTCAGACACACCCCTAAGTCTAGAGAGGAAGAGGGTCAACGTATTACCTTGAAGGGAAAAACTGGTTGATCCACTGTGCAAGCATGGAAAGCAGCCTGTATAACTTCAGCCTCTTTAAGGGGAGAAGGGGTGCTGAGACAGAAAAGTGTTATGCATGTTAATGGACGTGCACCTCTGCCCTAAAAGCCCAACTGTACTGATGTCTGAATCACTAATGTTGACTTTTGTTGTCATAGGCATACACTGATCATGCGTGTAAGCCAAGACATAGGTCTGTCTCCTGAGTTACGGTCTTGTTGGACCAAGAGGGGTTCCCAAAGCGCTACACTCATAGTGGTGAGAGGCTACTGCCTTCACCGGGAGTTAAGCATCATGAGCACAGTGGTGGCAACATACTGCACAATGATCAGTAGTAGTGAACAGATCCTTTTTAACCTGTCACTAGAATGAGGCCTACAGGCTCACTCACTTAAAGTTCTGCTGTTGCGTGCCTACATTGGTTCAGTGTGTAATACTGCACAGAAGTGGTGGTTCTGCACTGAGTGTATGTGTGCCTGGAAAGGGTACAACACAGGGATGTGCAGTGCACTCATGTTGGGGGCAGGGTAATTCTCATGGGGTTCAAGGAGGGCCCAGGAAACATGGGAATGCTAATGGTGTGCGTCTGGAAAGGAGCATCATGAGAAAGGAGAACAGGGAAGGGCTTCCTCGACCAAGGTGGTGAGTTGCTTCAAGTGCCATTTTGTGGGAATTTTTAAGGGAGATTGTCATTGAAAAATCCGGATCCAGCATCACCTGTTTTAGCAAGCATGTTACATGTGGGGGAAGGGACCCAAGAGGGCCCAGTTGCGCTCCACCTAGTAGCTATGGACATTTTAGAGAGGGACTCAGATGCTCTGAAGCCCATTCATCCTAAAACGATGGAATTTGTGTATGAAGTTAGTATCAATGAGAGGAAACTGCCTGCCCTGAGGGATATGAGAGGCTTCTGCACTGTGGTTGAGAGAAAGTTCCTTAAGCCTGAAGAGATACTCCCTGGGACTGGGGAAACAGGTTTTGTTACCAGGGTTGAGATTGGGCTCAATGGAAAGGTGGCCAGGACTGATGTCAGGGTAAGGAAAAAGCAAGGTGGTGGATGTCTCTTGGGCTGTAATTTGATAGCCCCTGGCTTGGTGCCACAACCAGAATTCTTTATGGCTTGTACAGTGTCAGCTGTGTTGACCAGAGCGCAGGTTGTACATCAGTCTCAGTCTGGGATTGTTCTGGATTTGCAGGGACCATGACAAAGTAGTTTGCAGAAAGGGATAGACTCAGAATGCAATGGCCGTGGAGGTCATCGATTCTGCTCCAGAGGGAGGGGAGGATGACGCTCCTGAAGTCAACCAGTTGCTGGAGTCTGGCTTGCTTCCAGAGCTCCAAGGTTTGCTAGTTGTTGGAAAGCCTACCTGGGAAGATTTCCGCAAGGTACTGATTCAGTGTCCTACACTTGTGGGGCCTCAGAGGGAAGCCCACACAGAGGTCAGCAAAGGAGTGGTTGGGAAAATCTATGATGGTGGCAGGATGGAATAGTTTATAGTGAGCCAGTAAATCCTGTGGAGCCAGTAAATCCTGCAGTGCAGAGGAACTTACTGTTGTCACTGGACCATTAAGTGCCCTTAGCAGGACAGGATAGGTTGGACCCTCTGTTCTACTGGCCAGGAATGTGCAGAGACACAGAGAGATTCTGCACAACCTGTCCCACTTGCCAGATGAGTAGCAAGTCAGAAGAGAAGACCAAGGCATTGTTATTGCCTCTACCAGTTGTAGGTGTTCCATTTGAGAAGGTGGGAATAGATATAGTTGGTTTATTCAACACCCATTCACAGTCAATGCAACAAGTATATATTGGTTATGGTGGATAATGCCACCAGGTAACACAAATGTGTACCTCTGAGGAGCATGGCTGCACCGGTGGTAGCAAGAGCTCTCCTGGGGATCTTTTCTAGGGTGGGATTTCCATTGATAATAATTTCTGACAGGGCTTATGGAGTCATTGAAGAGCATGATAGGAACTGTTAGCAATGGGGTTTCTGATTGGCTAGTGTTTGCACCTAAGCCAGGCAGAATCCACCACTCTAGTCAGGGCAAGTAAGTTACACACCAAAGATAACCTGTGCCTACTCCCTGGCAGCTTGGCAAAGACCAGTCAGACTTATCTCCATAGGCAATGTGTAAAGTGTTTGTGCAATCTACTCACACCAGTGACACAATAAATGCACCACAAAAGAGACTCCACATAGGGTTCTATAAAAAAATTGAGTATATTGTACACAACATAGACCAAAAGGACATTATTCATAAATGCCATGCGCACCATGCAAATCCTGAGTCAGTACTCATTACCTTGGCAATGCAAGGATCAAAATGTCATACATCACAACATCAGGGCATGAGACACAGTAGTGAGGTCATAACAGAAAACATATGAGTCACCAGGTATCACTGTGAGTACAAAACCCACCACATATCACCATCAGTGTATAAACAGGAATATGCCCAGATAGGCACCGGGACCCCTGCACTCCTATTACCAGGGTCACAGTATTTGCAGAGTGCCTTGGTCAAAAAGGAAAATGTAGTCTCAGTTGTAGGACACTGGATCGCCTGTGCGCCTACTAGGGGTGATACGGCAATCAGGGCAAGGTCCTGCATGCAGGAAAGCCACTTTCTGGTGGCAAACAGGGCCTCCATTTAGGACCTGACCTGCAACATGAGCCACGGATCAAGCCCCCCAATGTAAAGGTGGGCAGTGTGCCCACACAGCAACTCTTCACATGAGAGGTTTAAAAATGGGCCGCTGTCCGCGCGGGCGGGCGCATCAGCCTACTCCAGTACAGCTTCCCGCCTCCCATCAGTTAGTTGTGAAGGTAGCGTGAGACAGCTAACAACCTCCCCAGGTGCCCAGCTCACCCTAAGAACTCATGTAGGCAGCAATCGTACTGCCGTAGATACTTGGCTCGGCCCACCAGGGACTCGCAGATCCAGAGTCATGCAGGCGGGAAACCCTCCCTGCAATGCCTGTGGAGCGCAGGAGAAGTTTCTGAGTCAGCTCCTGTCCCCTTAGACTTTTATGGCACATGGGGGGTACTCAGGAAAGCTGCTCCTTGTTGGCGCCAGAGAACACTCAGCACGTACTGGTGGAAAATAAAGCGCTAACTTTGCACTAGTGACCAGGAGTGGCCAACGAAGTGCTCACAATGCGCTGGTGAAGGAAAATACAGAGTGCTCACTGTGCTCAAGGTTGGAAGTGACCATGAAGGCCAGACTCAAAGTCCCACTGCAATTCTGGAGCAGCTAGTCCAAGGAGAATGCTTGTAGGCACTAGAGCAGCAAGCAGACAGCAGGCCAGCACATGAGGCACATAGGCTGTATGGTGGTGTCTCCTGGCAGTCGAGCAGTGCCTAGTGAAGCCAAAGTGAGGGAACATCTGGCAGCAGGGCAACGAAAAGAAAAGCAATCCAGTGAGTCCTTTATTGCACCCAGCAGTAGCAGGGCAACAGCAGAAGAGCAGTCCAGATGAGTCCTTTGAGCAACGCAGCAGTCCTTCTGATAGAGGTTCTGTCCCAGTTCCAAAAGTGATTGGAAAACATGGGATCAGAGCCCCTGTACTCATACTCAAAAATGTCTTTGATCAAGGGATGATTTCAAAGGAACTCTTTCAAGTGTCCAATAAACCACTTTGAATCCAGCCCTGGCTCCAGACTATCTGTGGGAGGTTATCCTTCTTTTGTGTGGGGCAGGTCACTATCCTTTGAAGTGTGAGCAAGAGCTCCTCCACCCTTCCAGCCCAGGAAGATCCATCAGTATGCAGATGGAATGCAGATGCAGTTGAGTGCCCTGTGTTTATGGCTGGAGGAGCTCCTTAAAGAGGAGCTGTCAACTAGTACAGACCAGAAGTGGATTGGAGACAGGCTGAAAAACACTAGAGTTATAAGCACAGAGAATTGCCCACTTTCAAAAAGTGTTATTTCTAAAATAGTATTGTAAAATCCAACTTTTTACAGTAAGCAGGATTTTTCACTACCAATCCCAACATATCAAACCTGCCCGGCTACTCCTCATTGATCAGAAATTACAACTTAAAAACACAGAAAGGAATTCCCAATGCTAAACTGTAGGAGGAGCAGCCCTCACAATAGTGAAAAACTAAATAGGTTGTTTGTCACTACTAGGGCATGCAAAACATAAAAGTACATGTCCCACCTTTTAAATACACAGTACCCTGCCCGTAGGGTTACCTAGGGCCTACCTTAGGGATGACTTGGGTGTAGTAAAAGGGGAGTCTAGGCCTTGGTAAGTAGTTTGAAATGCCAAGTCAATTTGGCAGTAAAGTGAGCACGCAGACTCTGCAATGGCAGACCGGAGACAGGTTTTAAAAACGACTTCTGGGTGGCCTGAGACAAGTTTTAAAGGCTACTTCTGTGTGGTGCAATCAGTACTGCAGACCCACTAGTAGCATTTCATTTACAGGCTGTGGGTATATCGGATACCACATTACAAGGGACTTGCAGGCAAATTAAATATGCCAAACAAGTGTAAGCCAATCATAACATGTTTTAGGGGAGAGAGCACATGCACTTTCACACTGATTAGCAGTGGTAAAGTACCCAGAGTCCTAAAGCTAACAAAAAGAAGGTCAGAAAAATAGGAGGGAAAAGGCAAAATGTTTGGGTATAACCCATCAGAAAGTGTCATTTCCAACAGGAACTCTGCAAGGGAACCTCAGGAGAAGTTGGGATCTTCTCCTGCTATATCTCTTATTTGCCTACCATGAGAGTTCACAGAATGGGGTGCAGTGCGGTGCAGCCCCTTTGAGCTTCTGTATGGACATTCAGTGTGGGGTCCACTCACCTTAGTCGGAGAAGGGTGGGAAGAAACCTCAGAGTCTCCACAGAAGGATGTGGTAGACTATCTCATTGGCCTCAGGAAGTTGATGGTGCAATACATCAGTCAGACAAAGGAAAACCTTCAGGTCAACCAAGCACTAATGAAGGAATGTTACTACCAGAAATCTACATGGACTGGGAATCAGGAAGGTCAGGGGTTGGTGATGCTAAAGCCTATTTTCCCGAGGGCTTTGTATAACACATGGCGTGGGCCACACAAGGTAATTCAGACGGTTTCTGAGTAAACTACTTGGTGTACACAAATGCTACAAGGAAACCAAGAAGTGTTCCCTGTGAACAAGCTGAAGCCTTACCTCCGCAGAGATTACGCAGTGAATGGCTATGGCAGAGGAAGCAGAGGTAGACAGTGAGCCTCTTTCTGACTTGCTGCATGGTGACATGAAGCATGGCATAGTGGAAGGGGTTCAATTAGTTACTGAGTTAATGCCTGAGCAGCAGAGAGAATGTAGAGAGGTGTTGGGATGAGTTTTCAAACATCTTTTTCTTGACTTCAGGGTTGACACCTGTCTGTGTGCATGACATAGTCATGGGTGACAGTCTGGCAGCAAAGGGCAGGAAGTATAGAATGTCAGACCAGGTTAGAGGAAGCATTAAGGCAAAAGTTGCCAAAATGTTAGACCTGGGACTCATTGAGACATTGTGTAATCCTTAGTCTGGTCCTTTGGTTTTAGTACCAAAGCAAGGGTCTAGTGACTTGGTGATCTCTGAGGACTACCGAGCCCTCAATGAGGTTAGAAAAAACAGTGCCCATCGAATCCGAGGAGCAGGTGAGCTTGTGGATCGGTGAGGTGCTGCACCTTGGATCTGACCAGTGGATTTTGGCACATTGTTTTGGCACCAAATGTCAAGAAGAAGATGGCATTTTCTACGCCAGAATGGGTGTATCAGTTTAAGGTGATGTCCTTTGGGTTGAAGAATGATCCTGCCAACTTTCTGTGCCTGGTGAACCATGTGTGGCTTATCTGGATGACATTGTGGTGTTCAGCAATTCATGTCAGGACCGCCTGACACACCTAGGACAGGTTTTGGCTGGGGGCAAAACGGACCATGAAGGCAACCGAGTGTCAAGTAGGGCGGTCCGCTGTAGTATACTTTGGGCATGAGGTTGGGAACAGGAGATTCACCCATTGGATGACAAGATTCAGTCTGTGATGGAGTGGGAAGTGCCTACTACCCAGACTGAAGCGAGAGCCTTTTTAGGACTCACATGGTATTACAGGAATTTTGTGACACACTATGGGAGTAGTTGCCCCCTTGACTGTTCTTACCTCTAAGAGGCAACCCTGGAAAGTGATGTGGACTGTGAAGTGTCAGAAGGCATTTGAGGAACTGATGAAGGCTCTATGCACTGCACCTGCACTGAAAGCATCTGACTACAGCCAGCCATTCATTGTACAGACTGATGCCTCTGACAAAGGAGTTGGAGCGGTTGTAGCTTAACTGGATGGCAAATGTAGTGAGTGTTTGGTAGCCTTTATTAGTAGAGGACTATGACTCAGAGAACAGAACTGGGTGGCTATTGAGGATGAGTGCTTTCCTATAGTGCGTTCCTTGCATAAGTGCCACACTTATTTGTTTGAATATCTATTTCTTTGCAAGGGTTAGACTTTGTGGTAGAGAACAGAGCCAGATTAAACCACAGGAATGCTGATGGACTTTCCTGCCAGTTTTACTGATCTCACCACCCAACCTCTCCAGATTTGGAGTGGTTTGGGGTTTCTGATATGGGAGGAGCATCTGTTGGAACAGAAAAGTCATTTGCATAGTAATGGATGTGCACTCCTGCCCCGAGTACCCAATGTATTGATGTCTGGTTCCCAAATGCTGATTTTTGCTGTTATGGGCAAATATGCCATGTGTGCTTGCCATATGGGGGGGCGTGGCCGGCAGCCGATGAGGCTGCAAGCTTAGTGCGGAGCTCCGGAGCTGGATCGGGGCCAGGCCGGCATATCTACCGCACTGAACCCAACAATTTGACAGCGGACCACCGTGGGCCCTTCCGGAGTTCGGCTGGACCTAGATATGCTACTTTTTTCTTGAGTATTGCACTCTGTAATAGGAGAATTTTGTGAAACTCTTGGTCGGCCAGAAAAAGTAGCACGAAAACAAAATGGCGACTGCGTAATACGTGGTGCCCATGGAAGGCCATAGAACGAGAGGAAACCCCTGAGCAAGCGCAGCAACCGGAGCCCGAAGCCGAGTCCAAAAAAGTGCAACAAAGAACCCGGTGAGTGAATGATGGCGTGCGCAAAAGAGAGCGGTGCAGCGCCTCCGAAGAACAGGGAGAGCGCGGAGGGCCACCTTCGGAGTTGGGGTATGAAATAGAAAAGAAACAGCTGATCACCGGGACCAGTTTAACACATGGGAAGACTCGGTGGGCCGCCGCCACATTCCCAGTCTGCGCTGAGCGAAGATCACTTGTTACTGACTCGGAGAGATGGGGGAAAATCCAGAACTATCCCATCGTAGAGACCCGGGGGAAAATAGGACCGCTAACATCCGCAAGCACAGCGGGGACCCCCCATTTTAAGAATCGGACCCGTGAGCCACTACACCCGCATGACTCAGTAGCTGAAGAAGGGTCCTGGGTGCTGGAACAAAATACCCCCGCTTCGGGGCCCACGCGGTAAAGAACCTGAGACACTATTTACCGGGGCGAACCCGCAACCGGCGAGACCTCCTACCTGACTCACCGCTCTGATTCAGAACTTCGTGCTGGCCTCACCGAGAAAACAAACGCACCAACGAGAGGTGAGGCACAGCAGCGTGTCCCGGACGCAGCCCTCAGATCCCTCTCTGAGGGTTGGAGCCAACCCCCCTGGAGGCACACTAGATAACCGACGTGTCAAAGCCAAGGGGGTAATCATTAACAGCAGAGGGTCTACACTGAAGGATCTCAATGGCAAACAGCTATAAAACACCCGGTACACCCCAAACTGCACCGCGAAACCTGGCCCCGTATGAACACCCCAAGCAGAACACGCAAGAGGGCGCAGAGTGAGGGGCGGGGAAGACCCGAGCACCCCCCCTGTCAATGATAGAAACTTGTGGACAGTGGTAACTGGATGGGGAAAAAGACAGGCAACCTGAGCAGAAACCGCTAAGTTAGACCCCTGCACTGGTAAAATTTGCACAACTCACC
Organism: Pleurodeles waltl; assembly: GCF_031143425.1. Classification (NCBI taxonomy): domain Eukaryota; kingdom Metazoa; phylum Chordata; class Amphibia; order Caudata; family Salamandridae; genus Pleurodeles; species Pleurodeles waltl. Next base: position 821,079,754 of record NC_090443.1, on the reverse strand, counting down.
CACTTTATCCATAGCACAGTTCTAGCCATGGGGAAACCCAAGAAGCGAGACGGTCAGGCCCAAACGGAATGTTCAAATGTGAATCAATCCACCCAGTTCTCCAGCCAGAACTCCTCACACTGCCCTACCACTCAAGAAGCAACTTTAGACACGGTACTCCTGGCTATCAAAGAATCCCGTGAAGCACTCAAGGGGAAAATCGGCAACCTCTCATCTGAACTCTCACTACTCAGAGACGACCACCGCGAATTGAAAGAAAGAGTGGACACAAGTGAAAAATCTTTAACCAATATCGACCTCAAGCAATAAACTGCATCCAAAGAAATGGTACATTTGACTTCCCGAATTAAGGCATTAGAAATCAGAGCGGAAGATGCCGAAAACCGAGCACGTAGGAATAACCTTAGACTTATTGGAATACGGAAGGCATGGAGTCCTCAGCAACCAGCACTGAAGCCTTTCTGGAGGAGTGGATTAGAACCAGTATGGAACCAGACGGCCTGACGGCTCACTTCGCAATAGAAAGAGCACATAGGATCCCCAACAAAGCACCGCCCCCGAGAGCTAGACCATGCACAATCATAGCTAAACTGTTGCACTACAAAGACCGAGACCACATCCTCGCCCAGTCAAGACAACTAGGTGAAATATTATGCAACAACCAACGGGTCATGATCTTCCCGGACTTTACGAGAGAGACCCAGATGCAGAGGGCTTCCTTCCACGGGCACAAGCGCACTCTAAGAGACAATGGGATTAAATATGCAATGCTCTTCCCTGCCAAGCTCAGAATAGAACACGAAGGCAAAACACATTTTTTTTCTTCGCCACAGCTGGTGGAGGAATGGCTAGAATCACTGAACCTAACCTCGTCAACGATGCCCTCCGGCCCCCTCAATGAACCGAAGAAGAAGCGCAGCCGCTCATCTAAACGGATCACGGAAGAGCCCTCCCCTAAGCACCAATCCTTATGGGAGATGCGAGATGCTGTAGAAGCGGCAGCGGCCCTCAGCAAGGGAACTAACCCTAGACACCGAACATCGAGCAATTTGTCAGATCCTGACTCCAGCGGAGGGGGCTCCTCCTATCCTCGCCACTAGCCTACCTAGAATAACTCCAGGAACATCTGAAGAAATCATCTGACGCTAACAAGAGTGAGTCCTCTGATCCGTGAGTACTTAAGAGAAAAACGTATAAACCCGGCTAGGATCCTTACCCAGCAGTTGGGCCGGGACAATAATAGTTAATTCTTGGGATAAAAGAGTGCATAACTTTGATCCTACCATTTTGAGGCTGGGCCCCGGGAAAAGCCCCTGACGTGCACTCTCGGTCCCTACCACGCCACCCTCCTATAGGATTATAGAACTGGAATGCTATCAATTTGGACGGGAAGAGTTTTTGTAACCGGTCCTGGGGAGTGGGAGTTGGGATTTCTGTTTTTTCAATTAGTTATAAGGGAACTTCGTGCACTGAGGCCTAGAATAGAAGATATATCTAGTCCCAAACATTTACTAGAAAGTTGTAGCGAAAAAGCACCCCTGAACCACACCTACATTATTCACCAACAACCAGTGAACCAAGTCCATGACTTCAAACTACAAGCTAATAACCTGGAATGTTAGGGGGTTAAATAATATAGCTAAGCGATATAAGGTACACAGCTACATCAAACGCAGAGGGGCACATATTGCTATTTTACAGGAAACCCATTTGCTAGAGCAGGAAGTCACGGCACTGCGAAAAAGGTGGAGAGGCCAAATATTTGCCACTAATTACTCGGCATTTGAGAGAGGAGTACTAGTTTGGATACGCCCTGGCATCCCTTCTCAAGCATTACATACATACATAGATAAAGATGGTAGATATGTAGTCATCTCGGGCAGACTAGATGGGAGAGAAATAACCATCGGAAGCCTCTATGTCCCGAACCAAGACCAGAAGAAATTCTTTGACAAAATGTCTGGGGAGTTGAGTCCGATTCTGGCGAATCCGCAAATAATAGGAGGTGACTTTAATTGCATCTCTGATATTACGATGGACAAATAACACCCCCCCCTCTCACAGGCTCAATCTATAAAAGCAGCTAAGGCCCTTTCAGAATGGCAACAAGGCTGGCAAATCAGAGACTGCTGGAGACACCTCTACCCACATAATAGAGAATATCCCTTTTATTCTGCGGTTCATGACCTACACGTAAGATTAGATACAATACTAATCTCTCTGGAGCTACAACCCGTTGTAACCTCAGCTGAATACCTGAGCCGTACCATCTCAGATCACAACCCCTTATTAATCTCAATTAATTGGCATAAAGAAAAACCAGTAATACCCACTTGGAGACTCAGTACTGAGATATTAGAGGACGAGGCCTTTAAACATCACCTCCTCAATAGTATCAAAGAATACTTCAAACTAAATGCAGGAACTGCATCCTCTAGAGCGCTAGAATGGGAAACCTTTAAAATAGTAACTAGGGGTAACTGTATTGGGAAACGTATTGGAGTGCGCAGATCTATCGAAACAGAGCTTAATAAATTAAAAGACTCCCTAAGAGATACTGAGTGCAAGCTCCCCTTTAACCCTGAACTGTCCTCTCTTTTGAGGGAAACTAAAACGAAAATAATAGAGGAGAACATTAGACTCTCTCGCTTCACCTATAAGCAATACTTAAGTAGACAGCATGCAGAAGGGGATAAAGCAAGCGCTCTTCTGGCTTGGCTAGCTAAACCCCACAAACATCAAACTATTATCCTTGAAATAGAGATAGATCCAGAGATTAGAGTACTTAGCCAAAAATAAATTAATAATTGCTTCTTTGAATACTACTCCTCTCTATATGCTCCACCCCCGAAACAATTAATTGTACCCAGATCGCTGAACTGGAGTCACTGAGGCTCCCTAGATTGGAAGCTAAAGAAAGCACAACCCTAGCAGCCCCTATCTCGATTGCAGAAATCAAAACTGCAATACAAAGCATGGCAAAGGGTAAAGTACCAGGAGCAGACGGCCTCCCGTCAGAGTTCTATCAGCTATATCAGGACACTTTGGCACCCAGACTTTGCACACTATATACGGAAGCTTGGCCAAATAACAAATTACTGCATTCCACTAATAAGGCCATAATGATCGCCTTATTAAAACCAGACAAACCTGCTACCGATGTCCGCTCATACCGACCGCTTTCAGTGCTGAATTTAGACTATAAAATATTAAGTAGAGTACTAGCTAACAGACTTTTACCACACATGACCTCTTTGATTCACCAGGATCAATCGGGATTTATCCCACTACGCAGCACAGCGCTAAACATCAGGCGATTAATATCACTTCTTCATTCCCTAAATGACACCATATCGCAAGCTGCTATAATCTCAATAGACATCGAAAAAGCATTTGACAGCCTGAGATGGGATTACCTAGAGCAAGTCATGTTAAAACTTGGACTGGGAGATAGCCTCGTCCGCTGGACAAAATTACTATACACAAACCCCACAGCAAGAGTACGTACGGGCAACACCTTCTCTGAGCCCTTCACTGTGGGAAGAAGGACTAGACAAGGCTGCCCACTCTCCCCTCTTTTATGTGCAATCGCAGTAGAACCCCTTGCTCAAACTGCAAGATCCAAAGGTCACTTTGAAGGCATCCCAATTAACAATTGGACACACCACATCGCGCTATATGCTGATGACATGCTATTATTCCTTCAAAACTTGGTGGCGGATCTCCCCGGAGTGATAGAAATGCTAGATGATTTTGGCTCGGCCTCGGGACTCAGGATTAATTGGAGAAAATCCTCCATTTTCCCAACCTCCAAAGACACCCCGAAACCCCCTGACACTAAGGGCTTACCCTGGGCCTCATCCACCTTCAAATATCTTGGAGTCAATATCTATCATTCAGTAGAAGATTTACTAGAAGGGAACATACAAAGCGCAATCAGGGGAATTAAAGCTAGCATGCAATTCTGGACCACCTTATCCCTTACAGTCGCTGGAAGAATTGCACTGATTAAAATGATAGTACTGCCCAGGCTTTTATCTTTCTTCTCCACGCTACATCTAATAATTCCCTGCTGGATATTTAAAAGTGCTGAGTCATTAATTGCAAGCTTCATTTGGGGTCCCAGTAGACACAGAATAGCACTTCAGACCCTACAAAGACCTACCTCGGAGGGGGGATTAGCTGCACCTAACTTAGAAATCTACTACTGGGTGGGACAAATGCAATGGTTAGCAAGACTGATTAACAAACCCCGAGTCGCAGCTGACTTACAAATACCAAAATCCTGCACATAATACTGATCCCCAGGAAACAGAAAGAGACGCTTCCTATAGAATGGGAATCCATCAGACACTGATGGGAACAGTACCTCAAACGCTCCCGTTTAAAAACACCTTATGCTTCTGAAATCCCCTTGGAAGCTCTGAATTGCTTCCCAAATAAACAAATCTTCAAACATATTAACAAACTGACCCCGTTCAACATCACGAAAATAGGTGAGCTATATGGTAATGGGAAACTTCGTTCCTTTGTGGAGCTGCAAGATCAGTTTGATCTCCCTCCTGGATTGTTTCTCACACATACTGCCATTGTAAGAATCATTCAAAAAATGTGGGGCAAGGGCACCTGTGAACCCCCAGACCATAAGGGATGCGAACTCCTATGCTCAATGGGCGAGCAGAGGAGGTTAATCTCTGGTATATATAAACTCATGCAAGGCGACACCTGCACTCCACTAAATATACTCAAGACAAAATGGCAAAATGACCTTGACATGATATTAGAAGACAATCAATGGGACAGAATTACATCCCACGTCTACAGTATCTCTAGAAATGCAAGATTTAAATTGATAAATTTATATATTTTCCACAGAGCTTACCTAACTCCTAAAAGGATAGCCAAAATATATAATACAAATAAATCTGATTGCCCACGTTGCTCTGATCCGGCAGCAGACATAATACATATGTTTTGGAAATGCCCCCTAATTAGCGCATACAGGTCGGAAGTATTCGGGAAGCTAGCTGGCTGCACTGAAAGAACGCTATCACCTACCCCGATAGCAGCAATCCTGGGGGACTTCCCACGCCCATCGACACATAAGATGTCAAACAAATTCATAGACCTAGCTTTGATCTTAGCGTGGAGAGAAATAACATTACATTGGAAGGACCCAGGTGGCCCACTAATAATTAGATGGCTAGATGCACTAGAAAAATGTGCCGAAATAGAGAGCACAGTACTAATGAAAGAAGCATCCCGAGGCCAAAAGACCCAGAGAGAGTGTTACGCAACGGGACTTACTGCTTGAAAACTTAAAACTGGCTGATGCCCCCTCCTCGGACGAAGACAACTCTTCATCGAACTCAGACTCCGAACACACTGCTAGAACTACTTAATAACAACGCCGGAGCATTGACCTACCTCGAGACTTTTGAGACTTTTCATCATAAGAAATATATTGAAGGACTTAGTGCACGATGGGGGGCGGGAGGGTTTAAGTTGCCAGGGAATATCACAACGTATTTTGATTCATGTTATCACCCTTATAAAAGTAATAAAAGATATTTTTTTTTTAAAAATGTGTGCTTGCCATATCATAGGCCTGTCTCCCCAACTGGGGTCTTGTTGGACTGGGAGGGGTGCCCAAATCGCTACACTCATAATGGTGAGAGGCTTCCACCAGGAGTTAAGCAGCATAAGAGCAGTGGTGGTGGCAGTATACCGTGTAGTAATCAGTAGGAGAGAACTGGTCATTTTTAGGTCGAGCCTAGACAGCACATACACTGCCACTTAGCAACCTGTTGCAGATGGTTTGTGAGGCTCACCTCCACCCAGTCATTGCGATTTGTGAATGCCAGTGTCTTTTAAAAATCTTTGCTTGCTAGTGGATAATGTTACTCTTTGTCCCACTTTTTTCTTTTTTGTCTCCTCCCAGAAGATCGGACCAACTACTATCTAAATACACTGCTCACCACTTTGAGATGTGTTCAGGGACTACTTTGATCTTTCATCTGCAGCTGGAGTACTTGTCTTTCTGAGCTCTGCTGTAATTAGGGTTGTAAATCTTATCTGGTCACATTTGCTGTGCAGTTCAAGACTTTCCTTCCTCCTCCATGCTGTCTTTCTTATTTGTTTATTTTTATTTCAATGTGTTAGAAAAGCCAAACTGCTCCATAGCGATGCCTCGCTACGTGTTAGCAAATTGCCTTTTCTTGCAACAAAATGTATCCATCAAAGACACATAATTCTAAAAGTTGTAAGCATCAAATGTGTTGACAATAGAATAAAATACTTGGTTTGCACACTCTGGAGTTTACATTCATAGTCAATGACTCAGTGATGTCTGTGGCTTGGAGCCTCAGACGTTGAAATTAGCATTATGTAGTTTAAATGTTGACATTTTGTCCAAAGCGCTCACGTACCAGGCCCACACTGACAATCTTTCTGTGTTTTTACTAGGCACCCACACACAGTTGTAGCAAATCTTTGCAGCGTATGACTGGGGTGAACAAATGGCTAATTCCAACCTCCCATGTCACAAGATGGCTGCTGGGCCCAGCTCAGTCCCACCTTTCGGCCGGCTCTCTCCATGCGGCAGGTCTGAGCACATTCCTGTTGCATGTTCCATGGTACCTACCAGAGGCGCCGGCAGCACAATGGGATGCAGCAGCGAGCCATGGTGGTGGCGGTGAGGCGGAGGAGGGAGTTTCTCCCAGGGTGGCTGCCGATAATTCTTCACCTCCCTCGTCCTACACATTTCCTTGCAAGGTTATTTTTCACAGCAGAATACAGATTAGTTTCTCTACAATTTCCATGTGATGAAACAGCAAATATTTTATTTCAGGCGTATTAGCCAGCATTAAAAAAGTAATACGAATCTGTGTTAAATTAGGGCATTTAAAAAAAGGTTATTATAAAACTATAATCGTGCATAACCTAACAAAGCACTTTTTTTGGGGGGGGAATGGGCTGTGGTAATCATATGGCACTGAGGAAACCTGGGTACTAAGAATACGGTTTCTGCAAGATCACAGCAGCATCTTACTGGGGGCGGAGAGAGTAAAAGGACAAACTGTGAAATATGCTGGAATCATTAAGCTAAATTGGACGAAGCAGACATTGTGCGCCACCATACCGCAAGAGGTATGTTATGCCAAGAACAGCACTGAACTAGTTTGAACTCAGAGAAAGGACAGGATACAACGTCCCTATCTCAAGTGAAAGATAAAGAAGAGACTTAGAAAGGAACGATTCATGCAGCTCCATTTTAAGAGAGTTCACTCTCAAGCACTAATAACATCTTGCCTTTCAATCATTTGTCTGCCCACAGCGATGATACTTCAGAAACCTCCATTCCACATGCTGGAAAGAACAATCCAAATTAAGCAAAGCATATGTTTGCAAATCCTATTGGACTATTCTAGACGTCTGCTGAACTTCAAAAAACAGATAAAGGAAGAGTATTTCAAGTGATCATTGCTGTTGCTGAACTGGTGCACACATGTGCTTGCTTATGGCAGGTCCTGGGAGTTAGCAGCCCTTGCTCCACATTCGCCAGCATCTTTCATCACTGCAGTCATCTGCCACTGTCTGTTTCCCCCCCCCCCATCTACTCGTGCCCTTTTCTTGCACCGAGCATGTGCCCACTTCCCTGGCAAGTGGCAGACATTTCAGGGCCAGCATATCTAGCTGGCTTTCTTCCCTTTCACCATCGGCAGCTCCCTCACAGGCAGGAACTGGTAGGGCTCATTTTACATTTAATGGCCGGGGCACCTAGGAGAAATGCGGTTACACCTCACCCTTCTGCTGGCCGTGCACCCTGTGCTGCCTGCCCCCTGGCATCGGAGAATTATCACCACTCTGGGAAACCCAGCAGCCCTACAAGCACAGTTCAATGCCTCAAGTGTGGTTTCACTTGCTGTATGAATGCTTGAGTATTATGATAGAGCTGATTCTCCGGTCCCAGTGGTAATTCCACATTCTTAGTCCTGTAGACAATGCTGCAGCTGCTTCTCTGGTCTCAAAGGCAATTCCTCATTCTAAGTCCTCTAGACAGAACACAGCTGCTTCTCTGGTCCCAGTGGTAAATCCTCATTCTTAATCCTATAGGCAGTGCTGCTTGCTGCTTCACTTCACCCATCGGTAATTCCCCATTCTAAGTCCTCTAGAGAATGCTTCAAGATGCTTCTCTAATCCCGTCAGTAATATCTCATTCTAAGTCCTCTAGACAGGGCTGCTAGCTGTTTCTCTGGTCGCAGTGGTAATTCCTCACTCTTAGCCCTCTAGGAAGTGCTGCCAGCTGCTTCTTTGGTTCCATCGGTAACTCCTCATTCTATGTCCTCTAGGCAGTGCTGCAGCTGTGTCTCAGTTCCCAGTGGAAATTCCCCATTCTTAGTCCTCTACACAGTGCTGCAGCTGTGTCTCTGATCATATATCCACTACACTTCAAACCAAAATAGGTAAAAGACATTGTTATTTACGCAAATAGCTCTAACTCTCACAAATGCAAGACCTATTGCATTGCAAATGCTTGTTAACCTGTGTCACTGGAGTAAGGCCTATGGGCTCACTCAGTAAAAGGGAAGCTTCTGTGTGCTTAACTCACCCTTGTTCTACATCGGTTTGGTGTGTAGTGCTGCTCAGCACAGGAGTGGCGTATCTGCGCTTGGTGAATGTGTGCCTGAGAAGGGTACAATGCAGGGATAATGCAGTACTGCGCAGATCGTGCATGTTAAATGCATGCGTTGGATGTATATGTGTCAATGAGTAGTATTGTACATGTAGGATGTAGTGTTGCACTGTGTGTGCATGTTAAATGCATATGCTGGATGTATGTGTGCCCATGAGTGATGCAGTACATGCAGGATGCAACGCTGTGCTGTGCATGCATATGAAATGCATGTGCTGGGTGTATGTGTACCTATAAGTGGTACAATACATGAAGGATACAGCGCTGTACATTGTGTGTTTGCTGTATACATGCACTGGGTGTATGTGTGCCTGTAAATTATACAATACATAGAGGGCTGTTGGTTCCATTATTGGAGGCCCATGCCTGCATGGTGAAACATGAGGAGGTAGAGGAATCATCCCAGACAAGTTTGTGTATTGCTGCATTTCTGTAAGCTGGGTGGGACACACTGGGGACGGGAGAGCCAGGCTTCCCCCGTACACTTCAAAGGGTGCACTTTAATTCAGTGAAGGGTCGCAAGGAAGGGGGCTGGGCACATCGCAGGAAGGAGATGAGGCTGATAAGAGAATCATGAAGATTACTGCTGGGCTAACCTTTTCTGGCACACATGTCACTGTGCCTGACATACATAAGTGAACTGTAGCCTCTCCCATGACTCGTGTTGTGGGGCTATTAGCTTTGGAGTCACTCCTGCTGTGACAGACTATTTTCGAGAGGACTAAGAGGGCAGAAGAGTAAGCACTTCAAAAGAAACAGACCTCTAATATAAACTTCAAACACCAACACTCTATATCACAGTTTGAGACTCCAAAAACTGTCACCTGCCAAGCAGCCAGACGGACTGTGTTAGGAAAGGAAGCTCTGCAAGACCTCTACCTGTGACTAATCCTAAGACTGGGGGCCAAAGCTTGTTAGTGTCCCTGGTGGTTGAGGGTACATCACTCAGGGAATCCAAGGCCACCTGCCCTGGAGCACCATTGCCTGCTTGCTTGACAAGACCAGTGTTCCCTGTGAGGAACAGAAGAGCATTTGAGGGAGCAAGGTCCAGTGGGGAGTCCTGTTGAAAGGACTGCGAGGTGTGAGAAAATGGCTGTTGCACCAATCGGGTCACTGCCCCTGTACAGGACAAAGATGGCGACCACCATATGCCAGGAGAGGGCCACTGGAAAGTGATCTGTGGTGAACGCTGTGCCGATCGAGCCAGAGCCTGTGTGCAGCTAAGGACTAGCAACCATGTATGCCAGGAGGCTGCCTCAAGTGAACTTTGTCGAACTCTGTGCCGATCGAGCCAAAGCCCATGTGCAGCTGAAGATCTGCAACCCCGTATGCTAGGAGGGGCTGCAGTGAGGACACCTGCTGTGCTGAGCGGGTCAGTGCCCATGTACAGTAGAGATGCAGTGACCTCATATGCCAGAGGGATATGTCCCAGAACATTGTCGTCGGAGTGAGGCCGCCGTGGAAATCCACCAGGAGTCTATCCCTGGATGATGGATCTCCTCATCTTACCCCATTACGGCAGAGACCATGAAGGTTTACCTACAACGAGAAGCGTAAGGACCTCTGGTTGCCGAAGGAGTGTAAACGTTTGTGAAGGAGATCGGGATCAGTGAGTGAAGCCTGCCTGAGCTGCACGCAAGGAACTCAATGGTATCAGCCTGCAGGTGTGGGTAAGACTGAATTCTGGCAAGTCGGCCCAGGAGGAACTTGCTGGCTAGAATAGTGTGTCCGCACTGGAACTCTTTTGACTTTAGAACAGAGTTAGAGTGGACTCTTGAGACTCGGAATACTAGTGGGGGATACCCTGGAAGTTGCCAATAATGAATGGGGAATAAACACAACTTCTAGAGCTAGGAGGAAGTGAGAAAGGGAACTGCCAAGGAAAAACTGGAGCCCTGATCTCAGGGGGATTGTGTAGTTGTTTGTGAATGTCATATTTACCCTTTGTATGATTAGCTGTAGAAATAAAATACTTCTCTCTTTTTCATAAAAGTGAGTATTTCACTGGACAATGATTCATTGCTACTGATGCACACATTTTACGTTGTGAGCCTGTGTTCACTCCCCTGTATTCACACTTTTCCTCAAGGGAGTTTTAGTCTGCTTGGATCACTCTATTCCCAAGAGTCAAGTGCTGTAGGGGTACTTGGCACAGTTGCTCAGAATCCATAGTAGGTCAGGCCCTGGAAGATCAGGAGTAAAAGACCTCAACCCCCATGGTTGGGCACAGTGGCCCTCTGAAAAGGGTTCTGACAAGGGGTGGTTCTCCTTTGACCATCAGTCCTTGGTGCTCAAAGTCATAGGTTTCCTCTGGAGGAAGGAACCAGGCAGGATAAGTAGCTGGCAGAGTGGCCCCAGCCTCTGCCAGCCCCAATCCAAAGGTGAGGTTAAAAAGCCTTTTTAGAGGAGCTTGGGCCTTATCAAGAAACATGAAAGTGTTTACAAAGTTTGCTATCTCCTTTACAAAATGATCCCTAAACACAATGCCTCCCACCAAGGGGCCTGCCTCATGTGTTGCTAATTTCCATAATTTAGGGTCTACCCTCAACAGGATGTACTATGCCTTGTGGGTCAAAAGTAGCCCAAAGTACTGGGAGTGAACCCTGTGGTTCAGATGTTTCTTCTTCATGTTTCTTCTTCTTTCTGGAAATCTTCATGTTGTCTCTTTGTTGGCATGGGAGCCAAGACCTTATATTATCGTCATCTGAGGCATCAGAATCGACCTCAGAATCATTGATGTCCTCAATAGAAATCACACGATTTGCCCTGAAAGACCCACACAAGTAAGGAGAGGGGAAACAAAAACAAAGACAGGCACTCCGCGACCACTGATTCCTGAGGGCAACTCAAAATAGCAGCAATGCTGAGTGCCGGAGTGCTAATGACCTCAACAGATACAAAAAATAAATGCAATGATTATATAAATAAATAAATAAATACAATACAGTGATAACAATAAATGTAATGTGATACTGAACATGGCTGCCAAGCAGGAAAGAAAAGAAGGTTCTTAAGCTATTGCAGTTGTCTGTGTGCATCAGGACTGTGATTGGCTAATGGACTCTTGGGTTCATGGGTCTTGTAGTTTTTTTCTAATCTAGTGCAGATGGTGTTGTAGTCCTGTGGATCTACACAAATTGTTTATGTTTAGTGTAGCATGGCTGCTAATGAATAAAAGCAGAGAAGAGAGTACATAATCTGAAGCCGTTGGTCCTGTCAAAGAATCAGCAATTCATTGAATGACAGCCTCTTCTCTTTCTGTTGTGGGGGTATTATTATCAATTTCTCAAACAGTGACAGATGAGAGAGAGTGTGTTGCATCTTGGCATGGCTAATTAGTTACTGCATATAAGCAGTATAGCCTCAACTGTCAGTAAGCAACTAAATTTGAGGGTGTGCAGCTATATACTTATCAGCAATTCCTGGGAGCTGTAGAGGCTTTAGAAAGCAATGACACCTCAGGGAGAGCCCAGCCATGTAAAACTTTAATTGAAGAGCAGAGCCACTTTGGAAACAGCAGTCTTGATCCACTACTCTCAGGGGCCGATTTATATCTTGGCGGTATAGTTAATCTGTTGCTGTTTTAACAGAGTAGCTATACCACCAAGACAATAGTCTGTCCGACAAATGTATATGTGGGCGGACCTTAGGCTTAATCATGAGATAGACTACTCTGTCTCTGCCACTATTAAGCATTTCCAACAGCCCTATAGAGTAAGGGCTGTCAGCGTCAAGTCTATATATTTCTGATCACCTAATTTAGATGGGCGGAATTAAGGAAAACCTTGGCTGTAAGAAGCAATAAAAACTGCTAAATTCTCTGCTCTCCAACAAGAGAGGACTCCCATGGCATTTTGAAAAAAAAAAAGAAAACAGTTTAGTGCACAGGGCCCTGCACCAAATTGTAAACAGGATTGACAGGAACCCTTCAGTGCTTTAGAAATCACCACGAGCTTGGCACGTTGCCTTGAAATGTTAAATTCTCCTCCAAGCCAACGGAGATTACTCAATTCTCCAACAATTAAATTGGGGTCTCCGTCATCCACCTCAGTGAGGTTTGGGTGATATTCTATTTATTGTGCTTTAATATTGATTGTTTTATGATAGCACTTGTCACTTCTTGATGACAAACTATGTGTAATACTCATGTACTACAAATGTAATTTTAGCAACTACGCTAATTAGTTCTCCTTAGCAATGTTCACATCTTTAGGGCTCTGCATGTATGAAATAAGGAATCCTCTACTGCTAACCGTGTGCTAGATGAGTGATCCAGTCCAGGTTTTTTTCTTTGAATTTTGGCACTTGTAGTACAGGTGTTATAAACAAGGAAGAGAATTCAAAGATTAAACCTGGACTGGAGCAGCTAGTCGCACATGGACCTGGGAATAGGGCTGCCAGTAGTTTTTTGCAAACATTTTAATGTTCTAGTAAGTAAAACAAATAGGAAAATCACATTAGGGTTGTATTTCCCCGTTTATAAGTACAAAAACACTTTTGTATGGTATTTAGAGCTGTCTTAATGATCCCTGGCTGATATTTAAAGTAAACAAACCCAAAACGTCTGTGATAAAGTTAAACACAGACGAATTTATATAAAATTCTACGTAAGTGTCATGTTGACGACTTTGCAGAATCTTAAGACCTAAACAAATTGCCGGTATTTGTCTCTGGGTAGGTGGCAACGCTCTTTGAGAAAATTAATAGGGCAGCCGTCCTTTGCTCTTCCATATTACATTGGCAACACATAGGAAAGCCAAAGGATTGTCTCTGCCTTCATAAAAACAAATAATTGCACGCTTGTTAGTTCATGTCGCGCGCCCATTTGGATAAGAGAACGTGGTTTGAGTTTCAAGCCTCGATTTGGACAACTGCGAAGGAACTATACCGCAAAGGTTCTGAAGAAATCACAGAAGAAGGTCGCCTGCTTTTGCAGACCGATGTTTGGAACGCCTTCCTTCAGTAGCGGCAGCAGCATGTTGCTAAGCAACGTTTAACACAGCACAGGAGCCCATCGCTGAGTGTGTTCGTCGTGCTCACGCACGGGAAGAGAGGTAAGCCGCGTGCTTCGCATATTATTCATGCAGATAAATCAGTCTGCAAAGTATGGAATTCGAGCTCACAATGAATGCGCCTTAGATGTGTAGGTAGGAATACCCTACACCCAAACATTTCGAACAGAGCAGAGTGAGATTTAGAAAGGAATAGTTGTTAGTGTCACACTTCCTCGCAGGATAGATAGCCCAACCCACACATGGAACTGAGCGTTTCTCTTGGGAGTGTGTCTGCCTTAGAAACGCACGATGCCCTGATGAAGTCGCCGGCAGTATACATGCCAACATTTGAGAAGAAACAGGAAGGAGTTCGCAATTTACTTGTTAATGTGGATTGAAATGGAGGATTTTGTTAAATGTGAGAAAGAAAGAAAATTGCTTTTTAACATCAAGGGTGGTGGAATGCAGCTGACGTATGCCCTCCCCTCTTAGCGGCGGGCGAGCCAACAAATTAACAGGGAGAGTTGAGCCGAGGGTTTTTAGAGCCAGTGCTCGACCCTAACCCTGAAAATGTGTTGTGTAAATCATACAAAAAAAACATGTAAAATATGATAAAGTCTCTTTAAAGTCCAAAAAGTGTATTTCCTTAACATGTGCAGGTTTTGACATTAATAGGGTACGTTATAGCACTGCACTGAGAACTAATCATTAAAAGTGATACTTTACTACAACCAGTAGTCTGAACTCACATATGTGAAAGTGCTTTCATACGTGAAAATAAAGAAACAAGCATTTCCAATGCAATGAGTCTCGCATATTTCGAACAAGTTACTTATCTTTTGAAAGCAGCCCCCACAAGCACAAAAAAAAAAAAAACGAGTGGAAAGTGAGAAAAGACGACTTAACAAAATAAAATAAAGTTACTTTAAAAAAATAAAACTTTGGAATTTAGTTTGTCCTGCTGGGTACGTTTTTGCCAGTCACAAGCCTTCTGTTTGCAGAGCACTGGAAGTTAGAACAAAATAGCACCTCAATGAGGTCGGGAGCAGCAGACAGTGACTAATTAAGTTAAAATCAATCAGTGCTTGGTGCCTGCTCCACACATAGGAATGGAAATCATGGCAGACAAATTACAAGGCTGTAAAGAAGAGTGCCACTCAAGCCAACAACCAGTGAGTGACAGGTGGGCTCCAAGTCCTTTACTGAACACAACAGTGTCTTGCATGCGAGACGTGTGCGCTAGCGCATGCACTTACAGATTCAACCCTGAAAAGAGTTTTGGTGAAATAAAATATTTGCCTAAGATTGCGCAGTTAAAGTAGGGAAGCCCGATTTAGTCAGGTTTTCTGGTTTCACTCTGTAGAAATCAGCCTGTGAATGGGTATCTATTGTATTTGTCTTTCCCTATGTTGGGGCTTTGTTTTCACCTTAGTGCATTCTTGTACAGTATTTAAAAGACAGCTCAAAATCAACTATTTACATGAGCAGCAGTTACACTACTCAAGGTAGCATGCACTGTATATAGGCATGGGGATATTAAGTGATATACCCAGAATCACATACTGTCGAGCCAATGCCGAGAGTCGAACCTGGTTTCCGAGTTACATAGTTGGCAGGTCTGGCCGCAACACCATAGCCCGGGACCGAAGCAGAAGTCACAAGAAAGCTCAGCCTCTTATGGGCTCGAGGTTCCAACAGGACCTCAAGCTGAGCCTGAGGCAGAGCCAGGCTTCAGGCTCAAGCCTTCAGTGACTCTAGTTCCTCTCAGCGTGCACCTCCTTCATTACCTAATATGTTTACTAGGGGAAACATAGTCTCCAAATTGTTAAGTGTAGTAAATGTCTTAGCAAAGAATTCCAAAATGCACTTGTTTTATACAAAGTGTCACTCTGTATAGTTCCTCTTAGCTGCTGTTCATGGGAGCCATATATTCGTAGAGCAGGTCGCATACCCCAGGTGGCAGAGACCTGCAATATTGTGTATAAACGATTATGCTACAAGTGCACAATTTAAAAAATATGTTTTTGAAACAATTTTAATATTCCTTGTCATTCCCAATGCAGGCTGAAGAACTTTGACAAGATGGGGTGTAAATAGGCACCCTCAAATTGCAAGCAGCGAGCACGACCCTTTTCTCCAGTTGACTTCAATTTAGATAAAGGGTGACCAAATAATTAACTGTATTCAGATAAATTTGATACTAGGCAAAGGTTTACCAGCAATTCCGAAAGGGCACTCATGAAATATCCTATTACTCTTATGGTGCTTAAGGCAAGCCCAACAGGGATGAGGCATGCTTACTTCAGCCCAAGGAAACTAAACATGGTGAAATCACACATTGTATTTTTTTAGCACATGTTCCCTAAGTTTGGTTTAAAACCCATAGGTTTTACATGCAGTCTAAATAAATTAGGTACATAATTTGATAAGGTAAGTCAATTTTTCAAGATGTATATATCATTGAATCTTCGTATAATGCCATTCTGCCTCTTCCATGTAGATTCTTATTCATATATAATGACTGACAATCTACATTGAATGAGTAGAAAGGGATCTCAGCTGTACACAGTAACAGCGGCAGCTCCTCCGATATGGCGGAGAAGCAATACCCCACCCCACCAGCAGTTGCAAAACTTTTAAATTAAAAAGATAATAAACAATGTTTATTATTGTTTTATTTTTAAAGGGGCAGGGCAGTGGGGGGATGACAGAGGGGGAGTGGTGTGCACTTCCCTCAGTGCACATGTGTTTGGCCAGCTGTCTCAGGACTGAGCTCTCTCCAACCCAGTACTGTGTCGCCAGGTTGGAGAGAGCAGAGATAGGCTCCCAGTCTGCCTGGCAGCGCAAAGCCAAAGCGCTCAGGCCAATCCTAAAGCAGCTCTCATGCTGCCAGCAGCATGAGAGCAGTGTTAGGATTGGCCGCAGGGCAGGCTGGGAGCCTGTGCATTCAGTGCAGCCTGAAGACCGGCGATGTGGCAGGGAGTCAAGTAAGGTTTTTTTTTTTTTCTTTTTTCCTTAAAATTTCATTTTCTTTGTTTGTTTTGCTGTCGTTTCCCCTCTGCCACCAGGAAGTTGACACTAGAGCTACCACTCAGGTTACAGAGACATTACAGATTAAGACAGGAGATTTATCCCTTCAATCTAAATCTGTAGGCAGTCGTAATCATGATAACGTCTTTAAAAGCTATATCACTACAGATGAAGAAATTCCTCCTCATAGTAACGAAATAAACCACGGCAAATCATATTTGTCACTCAAATATTGAATTCTGAAAATTCTGTAATTTTCTCTTGAGATATAAACCTGCCATTAACAATACTAGATTTCCACTTTTGCTAAATAATTCCACGTGCTCCATTTTGCCATTTTACATAAATACATGTTTTAATTTTGGGTAACAACACTAACCCTTTTGGCTTTCCAATAAAGGTTAGTGTTTACTAATTTCTTCTTTTGCCTCTAAATATCTGTTTTAAATTTTACTAAATAGACTTTTGCCTACAGTAATAGCAAGTTCTTGCATGTATCACTATGGCACACTAGCACTAGCACACTCTTCTTAACGTGCCCATGTATCACCTTCAAAGGGGGGCGTGGCCAGCCAAGATGGCTTACTAGACGTCTCTTCCTGAGCTCCTGTCCCCCCAGCCTAAACATCCTGCAATATTCTGCCTATTTCTGGACATCCACTCCATACAGTGTCATCTGAGGCTGGGGATTTAGTCGAGTTGGCCAGGGAGGAGCGGAGATGCAGAGCTGTGTGGCTGGTTGCGGACCGCATCCCCCGACTGACTGTGATGATCCAGAGGGCCGCGTGGATCTGTTGTGCCCCCGCTCATTGCGGACATCCTGCAGGACGCAGCTACCCCTGGACACAGCAGCCAAGTAGGTCCCCTGAAACTGGCACTGGGGCCCACGCTGAGTGGTACGAAGAGGAAAGGCTATGGGCCGCAGAGCAGGTGTGCGGTGCTGGCTCTGGGGACACCGGTGTGCTCCCAGGCTGACAGCCCGACAGAGCCAAGAAGTGGTCCCCACCTAATGCGCCACCACGATTGGCGGAGCCGCCTCTTCCTCTGGCATACCCTGAGGGCTGTCAGGATGAAGAATGGTTGGTCGGCCTTGTTCCGGCCGGGGGGGTTCCAGTAGACACATCAGGTGTAACAATGGCAATGAAGGTCCCGGCGTGTGCTCCCGGGGCACCTTGATGGTGGTGCGCTCACCAGTGCCGGATTGACACTGGAGGCCCCGTGATTGTGGATGGGGTAACCCTGGGGCCCTGGGGCCTCCCCCAACGCAGTTGGATATCAGCGAACAGGGCCCTGGAAGATGGTCAGGGTCTAGTGACTGATAGCAAGCCCTGCCGCTGTGTAGGGGACTTGTGCAAAGAAGCAGCCATCCTAGAAGAGGTATCTGGGGCAGTGGGGAGCCATTCGTGAGGCCCTAGGCCACAGCCGCTGTTGGGGAGTCGGAGCGGGTGGCGGCCACAGAGGAGCCCATATTGGTAGTTGAATTGGCTAGGGGAATTAAGAACCGCTGGGGACTAGATAGAACGGAGCCGGCTGGGCCTTGGAAATGACTGAATGCCTGGCACAGACCATGGGGTGACCAGGGAGCCTGAAGTCTGAGGTGGAGTGCCTGGGCTGTCCGGGCACCTGCAAAGAGCTGGACGGGCGCAACACCTGCTGCGGGTTCCAGGTTGCCTGAGGGCTGTCCAGTATAGGATTCCCCTTCCCCCCCAGGTGTCACTAGTACTTGAGTGCCACGGATGGAGAAACATGTGAGGCTGCAGATTCCATTCTCCCAAGATTAGGCCTGGGTTGCCGTGCCAGATACAACTGCCGTTGGCAGGTGGGGAAGTCGTGTGAAAGTGTTTAATACAATACTGTGTGGTCATAGATCGTGCTTGGTGCTCCCTCTCCGGGCATATTCTTGAATCTACGGTTCCCATAGTTGGGGGCCCCTGCAAGAGACTGACAGAATCCTGTTGAGCTGCAGCTGGTTGTGGTTCAAACCTCGAAGCAGTGTGGGCCACCATGGTCAAAGACAAAGGTGCCAAGATGCAGCAGGCGAATAAGATTGTGAACTATACGCAGGCCATGCCTCCTCCACCTGCGGGTGGGGGAGTTCCATTGATGATCCCTCTGGAGTGGGAGACAGGGACGTGGACTCTGCCCCCTCCATGACTGACCTTATGGCGGCAATTCAGGGCTCGTAAACAGAGGTGGTCAACAAGATTGAGGCGGTCGCCATCGAGGTCAGTTTACTCCATGCAGACCTACGTAAAGTTTGAAAGGGCCTGGCGGTGGCCGAACAGAATGTGGATGCCCTCCAACAGGAGGTCTGTGACCTCCACTCAACATTAGCTGACTTGCAGAAACTGCATGCTTAGATGAACGCGTTGAGGATTCCAGGGGTCATTCCCAGAGGAACAACCTCCGTTTCTTTGGTTTACCTGAGAAGGTGGCGGGACCCTCCAGTGAATTATTCCTGGAACAATGACCATCACATCTCTCAGGCCCAAGAAATGTTCTAAATTTTTTATGATAGAGAGAGCCCACAGGGCTATGCCCCCCCTCCCGGTTGAAACCTGGTGCCCCACCATGAGCAATCATAGCTCATCTCTTTAGCTTTAGAGATAGAGATGCTATACTGCAGTGGATCAGAGTGCAAGGTCCTCCAATGTTTCGTGGGGCGGTGATGATTTACATTTTCCCATATTACATCCAACGAGTGCAAGATCTGAGAAAATCTTTCTTGACCGTTAAAAGATGGATGCACAACATAACTTTGAAATATAGTCTCCTTTTTTCAGTCAAACTCCGAGTACAACACAATGGCATGGTACACTCTTTCTTCAGTTCAGCAAAGGCAAGTGACTGGCTCGACTCACTCCCACACCAGGCTGTACAGAGCTCGGCTCAATGGGGTTGTGACCCCCCGACAGCCTTGCACCGGTCGGCTCGTCCCGGGAGGCAGAAAAACAGATGGAGGAGCCAGGACGGTAGCCAATCATTGAGTAGAATTAAGGTCTGCTCAGATGGTACCTTGCGAGAGACAGTAAAGCGGCTTGAAATGGAGGAATCCTTACAGCAATGATGCAGTGCTCCTCAAGCTTCCAGTGACATCACTGGCATAGACTGATCCTTCCCACTGGTTGGAAACCAGGCACAGAGTTTGTTGGACATCCCGAAAAGTGTGACTATTTAGGAAATGGGGCAGACTGCTGATGGCCCCTGGTGGATGCATCCCTGCGAGACTAGTGAATGAGGCATCCTGGTGGGGGCTAACTACCTTATTGATGTATATATTGAAAGAGAGAGGGTATGCTCATGTGATGAGACTGTGGTGTTTGATATTGCTCCTGATTTTTAACTCTGTCATATTTTTAGGAGACATGAGTCTCTAGCAATGAGTTGGGAGATGCGAAGGGGCGCTTGAGTGCAGCTGGCCTCTCACCCTTTCCGATATCTTCCCCTCTAGCGAGCTGACAAGTTACTGTATTGTTTAGGTTTCTGTGGTTATTGGGGGGGTTTGTTTTACTTCAGCAGGGGTAATGTGGTGGTCTCGACAGGTCTGCTGCTGGTTTGGAGCTGGGTGGGAGAACTTGGCACAGCTGCCCAAGGGGTGGTGGTAGTTTGGTACTAGAGTTGGGATTAATGTAGTGAATGGTTTGAAGTACGTATTTGTTTATTGCATCTGTGTGGGTCAGATTATTTGCCGGTTCTGGATCGACCTACTATGAGTTACGGAGGGAGGGATGAGAGATGGATGTCAGGAGGGAAACCATACTAACCCAGATAACTGATGGTCTCTACGATTAAATACATGACATGCAATTTCTGTAGTATCGCCCAACTGGAGAAACGAAGACGAGTGCATGCCTATCTAAAACTCTATAAAACCTTGATAGCTTTCTTACAAGAGACACATATTTGAGGGGGACTGTATTCGATCCCTTACAAAATAATGAAGAGTTCAGATTTATGCCACCTCTTACTCAGGTTACCGCAGAGGGGTGTTGATTTGGGTGGTTCCAGGGGTGCCGTTTTTGCATCGTGATCATGTGGTAGACCTGAAGGATCATTATGTGATCTTGTATTGATTACTGGGGGGACACGAGATATGTCTAATTAATATATATGCTCCCAATACAGATTGTCCCATTTTCTTCACTAAGGTTGCCCAAGTGGCAGCCCCTCCCTCAATGCTGATACCATCTTGGCTGGGGACTGTAACTGTGTTCTGAATGGAGACTTGGATTGGTTCCCCACTCAATATCACACTAAACCCCACATGACGGAGGCCCTGTGTAACGTGATAAGGAAATAATGGTCCCTAAATCCGGCAAAGCTCCCACTATACCGACTGGGTATAGACCAATTTCCCAGGCGTGGGGGGGACTGGAGGTCCCTAATATGGAACTATATTATATGGATGCACATCTACAACATGCTATTGTGTGGCTGGCTCCAGGGGATTCCTTGGAGATAGCTCTACTGAGAGGCTTGAATGTGGAGGGTGAGCTGCTGGTCATGTTGATGCCCCTCGGGATACCCCTTTCCTGATATGCCAAGTGGTGAATGTGTGGGAAGGTGCAGTTAAGAGAGTTACCCATCGAGCTCCTTTTGCCCCGACCTTTCCCTTTGGTCTCTACAATCATTCCATAAGATAGCAGAATCTATGTCAGTCCCACATTGGAAAGACTGAGGCTGCAATACTCCAAGTGACCTCTACCTGGAGGAGAGGTTCATCACGATGGCAGAGGCGTTTGACACCTTCAGCCTGGGGCCAGGACAATTTATACAATACAGTAAAATTTCCACAACAGCAAGAGAGCTCTGGCCCACTTTCCCATAGGCGCCTCTGAGTTCGCCACGTTGTCTGACATCCTGTTGATGTCGGGGGGGGGGGGAGGATTTGACGCTTTATCTCCCACATATACTGAGCACTGCGTGAGGACTTACCAGGGCCGCAATTATCGGTTCAGAGAGGGTGGGCAGAGGTGGTGCCAGAGCCCCAATCCAATCGGGACTGAGAATGCATCTATATGGGGGTACGTTTGGTCAGCTCTACTGCCAGTTTTAAACTTCCACAATATAATTTTTTCCATCAAACTTATCTCTCCCCCGAACACTTCACACTATATACCATTCACGCTCAGAATAGTGTCTGCGTTGTCATGCCCCTAAAGCCGACTTCGTTCAAATGGTGTGGGACTGCATGGCCCTATCGTCATAGTGGAGACAGGTTCTGGGAGATATAAACAGGGCTTCTGGATGGAACCTGCAACTCATGTTGCAGCACATTATATTAGGTCTCATACCTGCCCTCACCACTAAAAGGAAATTTATTCTTCTGATGCGTGTCAATATAACTCATGATTTTAATTTAATGTAGCATCATTATCTACTCCTATATGCTGGTTTTCTCATAAAATCAATAAAGATTATTATATAAAAAAAAAAGTACCACATTCAAATTGCATGGTTAGCCATTTGATGTAAGGTGGCCAACAAATGCCATGAATGCCCATCTGAATTCAAAGATGGGCACGTCTTCTAGGTTTACAATACAATAAACAAGGTGGTTGATGCCATACGACTGCTACACTCTACACGGCACAGGACACTGCTAATCAGGCTTATCATGGCCCCTTCCTACAGATGTACTCTTTGAAAGACAACCGAGAATCTGGTCTGATTTAATAAATACCGAATGGTCAAGATTTCTTAGACACATCCGTTTAACGTTGCAACTGGGGGTACTTACACTGACCAACACTTCTGGACACTATTTCCAAAAATAAGTTTTAGCCTTGAGAAAGTCAATATGACGAAACACGTGTCTGCTTTATTTTGGATTTATCATTGTTTGACAAGAATAAACTTCTACCAACTCCAATAACGCGTTTTTGGACTCTGAATTTACTCTTTCACTTGGATGAACATTGCTGGACTACACCGGTGTGCCCTGGTATACATTGACACATCTTCTAGGTTTAACCACCACTATGACTGGGATGATCACCATAATGCCAAGGATCTGCACAGTATGCCTAATATGAGGGCTAACCACAATTATACCTTGGATGATAAGTAGATAGACATAAAAATGTAAGTTTCAGCCCTTTTCCCTCTGAGCACTATCATTCAGGCAGTCCTCCAAGGAGTGTTTAGGAGAGGTACGGGCTAGGCACTAAAAAGGAAGAACCTGCGAAGTCATAAACAGGCACAAGTAACAATTAATACTGTACTTATACCGGGCTCTACCAGGTCTTCTTCTGCGCTCAATGGTTAAGCCTGAGTAACAATAAACCAGTGAGAGGCAGAGGCAGAGACCTGGGCACCGCTGATCTTCTCTAAGAGTTTCTCACTCAAAGCTCTGACAAATCTGACACGTTTGACTCCAGATAAGGACCCACTGCATAGTCTGATGGACTGACTGTTTCACTCACTGCTTGTATGCCTGGATGTATTTGGTTTGGACGTGGCTCAGCAGGACAAAATATTTCCAGTCCTATGCTTTCATTTCAATCAATCAATCACTGCATTTGTAAAGCGCGCTACATACCCGCGAGGGTCTCAAGGCGCTGGGGAGGGAGGGGGTGCTACTGGTCGAAGAGCCAGGTCTTGAGGAGTCTTCTGAAAGCAAGCAGGTCCTGGGTCTGTCGTAGGATGGTGGGGAGAGTGTTCCAGGTCTTGGCGGCGAGGTAGGCGAAGGATCTGCTGCCGGCGGTGGTTTTTCGGATGCGGGCGACTGTGGCAAGGGCGAGGTTGGCTGAGCGGAGGCTTCGGGTGGGGGTGTGGAAGCTGAGTCGGTTGTTGAGGTAGGTGGGTCCGGTGTTGTGCAGTGCTTTGTGTGCGTGGATCAGGAGCTTGAAGGTGATCCTTTTGTTGACGGGGAGCCAGTGCAGGCCTCTCAGGTGGAGTGTGATGTGGCTGCGGCGGGGGACATCGAGGATGAGTCGGGCCGAGGCGTTCTGGATGCGTTGGAGTAGTCTCAGGAGCTTGTTTGTAATTCCTGAGTAGAGGGCGTTCCCGTAGTCGAGTCTGTTGGTGATGAGGGCCTGGATAATGGTTTTTTTCGTGTCGAGGGGGATCCATTTGAAGATCCTGCGGAGCATACGGAGGGTGTTGAAGCAGGACGCGGAGACGGTGTTGACTTGCCTGGTCATGGAGAGAGTGGAGTCGAGGATGACCCCCAGGTTGCGTGCGTGGTCCGTGGGTTCCGGGGCTGTGCCTAGTGACGTGGGCCACCAAGAGTCGTCCCAGGCTGATGGGGTGGGTCAGAGAATGAGGACCTCCGTCTTGTCTGAGTTCAGCTTCAGTCTGCTGTCCTTCATCCAGTCGGCTACGGCCTTCATTCCTCGGTGGAGGTTAGCTTTGGCGGTGTGGGGATCTTCGGTGAAGGATATGATCAGCTGGGGGTCGTCGGCGTAGAAGATGATGTTGAGGTTGTGTTGTCGTGCGATGTGGGCGAGGGGGGCCATGTAGATATTGAACAATGTCGGGCTGAGGGAGGATCCCTGTGGGACGCCGCAGATGATCTCGGTGGTTTTGGAAAGGAAGGGTGGGAGGCGGACGCGCTGGGTTCTGCCTGAGAGGAAGGATATGGTCCAGGCCAGGGCCTTCTCTTGGATACCGGCGACATGGATGCGTGCTGATAGGGTGCGGTGGCAGACCGTGTCAAAGGCTGCTGATAGGTCCAGGAGGATGAGGGCGGCTGTTTCTCCTTTGTCCATCAGGGTCTGGATATCATCAGTGGCGGCGAAGAGGGCGGTCTTGGTGCTGTGGTTACTGCGAAAACCGGATTGGGAAGGGTCCAGGATGTTGTTGACTTCGAGGTAGCGGGTCAGCTGTTTGTTGACAATCTTCTCCGTCACTTTTGCTGGGAAAGGGAGCAGGGAGATGGGCCGGAAGTTCTTGAGGTCCTTGGGGTCCGCCTTGGGCTTCTTCAGAAGGGCGTTGATCTCGGCGTGCTTCCAGCTTTCTGGGAAGGTTGCTGTCTCGAAGGAACAGTTGATTGTTTTACGGAGGTGGGGCGCGATGGCTGCGCTGGCTTTGTTGAAGACGTTGTGAGGGCAGGGGTCCGATGGGGATCCGGAGTGGATGGAGTTCATGGTTTTGATGGTGTCTTCGTCACTGACGCTGGACCAGACGGTCAGGCGACTGGTGCGAGTGGTAGTCGCAGGGGTGGTGGACTCGGTGGTGGGTGCGGGGGGTCGGGGTTGAAGCTGTCGTGGATGTCGGTGATTTTGCGGTGGAAGAAGGTGGCCAGGGAGTCGCACAGGTCTTGAGATGGCCGGATGTCGTTGGTGATGGAGCTGGGGTTGGAGAGTTCTTTCACGATGCTGAAGAGCTCTTTGGTGTTGTGTGCGTTGTTGTCTAGGCGGTCCTTGAAGGCGGTCTTCTTGGCGGTCCTGATGAGTTGGTGATGTCTGCGGGTGGCGCTCTTGAGGGCTGTGTGGTTGTCTGGTGTTCGGTCGTGGAGCCATTTCTTCTCCAGCTTCCGACAGGTGTGCTTGGAGATCCGGAGGTCCTCGGTGAACCAGGCGGCTTTCTTGTTGGTGTGGTTGGTTGTACAGGTCTTGAGAGGGGCGAGGGTGTTGGCGCAGTCGTTGATCCACTGTGTGAGGTTGGTCGCGGCGGTGTCTGGGTCGGTGGGGTCGGTGGGGGGTCTCAGGGCGAGGGCGGTAGTCAGTTGGTCCTCGGTGACCTTGCCCCAGCAGCAGCGTGGTAGCTGTTGGGTGCGGTGGTGTGTGGTGGGTTTTCTGAAGGTGAAGTGGACGCATCTGTGGTCGGTCCAGTGTGGTTCGGTGGTGTGGTTGAAGGAGACATGGGGGCTTGCGGAGAAGATGGGGTCGAGCGTGTGTCCAGCGGCGTGAGTGGGTGTCGTTACGAGCTGTTTGAGTCCGAGGTTGGCGAGGTTGTCGATCAGGGCGGTGGAGTTGGCGTCGTTGTTGTTCTCGAGGTGGAAGTTCAGGTCCCCAAGGAGGATGTAGTCTGTGGAAGCGAGGGCGTGGGTGCTGATGAGGTCGGCGATGGTGTCACTGAACTGTGGGCGGGGTCCGGGAGGTGTGTAGATGAGAGTTCCTCTGAGGGTGGTGTTGGGGTCGGTGTGGATCTGGAAGTGCATGTGCTCGGCGGTGGTGAGGGTGTCATCGGTGTTTGTTGAGATTTTGATGGAGTCTTTGTGGATGATGGCGATTCCTGCTCCCACTCCGTTGGTGCGGTCTCTGCGGGAGATCTTGTAGCCCTGTGGGATGGCTATGGCGATGTCTGGTGCTGAGGTGGCGTTCAGCCAGGCCCCCCTCAGGAAGGCGACGTCGGGGGCGGAGGAGTCTAGGAGGTCCCAAAGTTCGATGGCGTGCTTGCGAGCGGAGCGGGTGTTGAGGAGGATGCAGCGGAGGTGGTTGGGTTCTCTGGCTGGTGGTGTGGAGGGTTGGATGCTGGTGAATCTGCAGTTCCGGCAGGTGAAAGGCCCCTGGGTGCGTTTTGGGGTGGCCCGGTAGCAGGGGTGGTCTCGTCTGGTATTGAGTGCGAGGAGGGTGCTTGCGTCGTAATGGAGTCTGGCGTTGCGGGGGGTGCGGGTTCCAGGGGTTCTGGTGCTGGGTGCGGTCCGGGCACGGACGGGCGCAGACGGGCTTGCCTTAGGCGCGCCCGCTGTGCGCGTCCGCTTCGCGGCCTCCATATGAGGGCAGAGGGAGGGAGGAGCAGCTGGGAGTGAAGGGGGCGGGGCAGCAGGGGCTCAGCAGCAAGGGAAAAACCCGGGGAAAAAACGGTGGGAAAAGACGGCGGGAAAGGGACAACAGAGCACAGGGGTACAGAAAGCAAAACACAGGGGCACAGAATGAAAAAACAAAGTGGCACAGAAGCCAAGCGCAGGGGTACAGAAAAAAGGGAGCGAGTAGTCAGGCGGCAAAAGCGGCAACGGAGGTTCAACCCACAGGGGGCTGCGTGGCAGATGGGGGGAGCGACCTGCCTGGTGACAACTTAATGCGATCTGAGACTGTTTCCATTAAACCAGTTAGACTAACAGGCCTGGTTAGTAATGGAAAACTGAGGTCTAGAAACATACTTTTGTGCAGTGAGGCAGTAGTGGTCGAAGATGTCCTTAAGAAACAGAAGAGGAGCAGTGTGCGATGTAGCTTCATTCAAACAAAAAGGTTATGTTACAGACAGATGTGTATCTCTACCTAAAGTACCTGAGATGTGGTCATATCTGGATCCTTGGTAATGATTTTTCGTCATAAGCAAACACAGATCATATGTGAGGCAATGACCTAGGCCTGTCTCATGGATTGTGGTCTGCCTAAACCTGAAGAAGCACCTTAAGCATTACTACAAGGAGGTGCAAGGCTACTGCCTTCACCAAGAGTTATGAAGCACAAGCGTAGTGGTGGCAGCATATCATGGTTTTAGTAGTCACAAAACTGTGTGCCTGAGAGGTGGTACAGTGCAGTAGAAACAGAGAATACAATTGTGTGTACGTGCAAGGAGGTATGTGTGCTTGACAGTTAGTACATCAAAGGAGAAATAGCATGAGCGGTTGCATGTATGCGCTAGAGTGTGTGCCTGCAGGTTCTCATTATCCTAATGATGCTCCTGGATTTGGGCGGCAGAATCACCTGAATTGTGGGGTACTAAGTACAATTCCTCACCATGTGACGCCTGTCGGCCTAATCCAGGTTTTCCGGCTAACTAACTAGCAGTGCCTCATCTCTGCCAAAGAGCACAGATGATTGTGGCAACCGGGCGCATGACAAGAAAGACTCCTCAGGGGAATTGTGGTCGATCAGATCTCATCCTTTTCTCTCAGTTACATTAGTCTCACACAGGCAAAGACAAACCGAGGCAGAATATAGTTCAATTAGGATTTATTAAGTAACTGGCATGTATTGCAATAACCAGGATGATTAAAAAACAATAGAAGCAATATTGTGACAAGGAGAGTGAAACACAAAAACAGTCCCACCATACTGTCACTTGGAGTGATATATATATTTTCCCTACATAAGCTATGTTAGAGCACAGCGTTATAAGCCCTAATCCGCTCTTCAGGTTTCCCCCCCTGGGAAGACATCATCCCTCATACCTGAGCAAGGAGGCCTGTTGTCTAAAGAGACACCGTCCCCATGTAGGCCAGGGGTTTGGCAGACTACGCAAGCAGCTGTAGCGAAGGCAATCAGCATGTAGTCATGGTCATTTGGCTGGAATCTCCCTCTAACGTGTATGGGATAAAGGAGAGTTTTTATAACAAAACAGTTGACATTCTAAGAAAGGGTCGCCATATAGGAATATGTATGTTTCTGTGAATGTTAGAGACACAGTGTACCACATTTGCCGGCAACCCTATCTGACTGCAGCCTTGAGAAAAGCACAAAGTGAAATGCTAAGAACGTGATGCTTTCCTAGGCAAAGGAATAAATAGAGAAAATTAAACAACACCGCAAATGTGGCTAATGCTTAGAAAAATAAAGTGATGCTGAATGAAAGGTAAATGGGCTGAAGTGCACAACGGCAGGCCTACTTTGCTAAAATAAAGTTTTTACAATATGTAAAATAGCTATACAACACCCTCCTCTTGCCGGTTCAAAGGTGGTTCAAAGCCTAAAAAATTAAAAGCCTAATAAAATCTATTTATAAAAGCACATAAACATAAATGTCAATAGTGACAAGTTAAAAGACACTCTACATGAAAATTAAAAGGGACAATTTAAAACTTAAGTAGTGGCGCCAATAAAACCAAATTCAAAAGTGAGTGTAATTTTTAAAATCGCCAATTATATTCGGGATAATTTAAGTTAGGAAATGTTCCACTTCGGCAGGTGGTGAAATATCCAAATCATTGCCAAGGAAAATAATAGAGCACTCATGTGCCAAAGCTTGATCTCCAGCTGAGGCAGCAGCATTCCATGTTGTGCCCAATGTTGAGTTAAGAGTCGCATTGTCCACAAAGGGTAACTCATAGACAGCTTCCTGTAGCAAACGCATCCTCAACGTGCTTTTCGTAATGAGCCCTCATCGAGAACATCAACATATCAGCTTCCAATGAAAGTAAACACCAGGTAGAAAGGCAAACGTTCAGTGCACATTCAAAAAGGCATCGAAACACGGGCTGCACACAATCCAAAACCGGTCTGAATGACAGAGACCAGTCGCTCTCCAGTTGTTCCAGGAGTGGTGCTCCAAAATACTGCATCATTTATTCATGACACAGTTGCCCTGGTAGAAGTGCTTTCAGTCCTCCTTGTTGTGAAGGGACAGCCATTGTGCAGAAAAAGTAGTAACAGCAAGATGCCACCTATTATAGCCAAAGTAATCGGAAGTCCCCCAAAAACACTTGAAAATATTGAGTGTATGGCTGACAGTTTGAAGCCAAACATAGAGGAGAAGGTGTGAATGGAACCAGAACCAACAGCCTTAAAGAAGTGCGCAATTCCAGTAGTGCTGGACGCGCTGAATATTCATCCCACGAGTTCACCATAGTGTTTCGGAAGGTTTGTAGTTAAAAGGGACTGAATCTCTGCAGATGACCTCTCAACTTGAAGCGCATAGGTCACGCGTGCAGATGTAAGTGCCACATGTTTTTGAAACAATAAAGCCTTGAGTCTGCTCAACCTGTCAAAATGAAGTAGCAATATGAGGCTAAATCTCTGATACTTCTCGTTGTTGTGTGGGGGTTGAGGGCATTCCCACAACAAGTGACAATTTGGGAGACCGAAACGACAAAAGCTATTCCGGCTTGCATTCCACGACAGCTCTCACTGTTAAGGAGCATATAGCTGCCATTTGAGAGTACCTGGAACGCAGGTCTCATCAAAGGAATTGGAGCTCCCTTCAGATAACAAGCCATGTTTGCTGCTGAGGTATTACATGCCTCGTGCAAGGACAGCTGTTTACAAACCATTGAATGGCTCACAGAAGTCTCACATTCACTACCGCTAAGAAAGACCTCTTTTATGCCATTGAAGCATTTGTACGAAAAGGGAAGCTCCCACACCTCGTGAATGTAACTATCTCCCAGCCTTTTATTTCTGCCTTCTTGAATGTGTTTCAAGCAGGATGTAAATTGAAGTGTTGAAATAGGCAGATTTATAACCCTGTGTATTAGCCGTTCAGCAGATGGTATTTCAGCCACCGTAAAAGGCAACTCTTCTAACTTTTCAATGTTTAGCATGGCATAAGTTGCTTCCTTCTTAGCCATTATTTGTTGTTGTGGAATTAAATTAAATGTTGAAAATATATCCCTTGTACTAACGTGTTGCCAGGGAACAAGACCTGCTTTCAAGGTTTGTAGTGTCCAACCTAACTGCACAGTGGACCTTAGCTGACTCTGTCCGTGGCGTGAAGATTAGGTCATTCTGTACTATGAATATTGCAGCAGATACAATGTCATTTAAAGTGTATATCCGGTCAGACAAGGTATTAATACCATTATCTACAACTGCTAACGCTTTCTGTAAAGTTTCCTGATCAATTTGTCTTAACCGGGCAGCAGCTTCTTGTTGGGAAAGTTTCCAAATTTCATTATATACCTCATATAAGAAGCGCTTTCTATGTTGTCTTCTGGGGCCTAATAGGAAATCCTGTAAATCTGTTTAATTAGACAGGAGACTGAGGTGTTCTTTAACAGCATGTAGTGGGAACTTTTCAACCATTGCTGGCATAGTTTTCCTACACTGTATGTTGTCACTGTACCCGAATGTTCTGATGACACATAGCGAGGGTCCGGCCTATTTGTCCTAAAACCCCGTCGAGTTTACAGAACGTGTATGGCACCCATTTGTGTCTACAGGCCACAATAACCACCCACCAGCTTATGAAAGTGATGTGTTAAATGTTCCATTCTGGACTCATTCGTCGAGCTGATCTTCAAATGCATTTATATACTTTTGCCATTTATAACATTTTGCAGGGGTAGGAATACTGAGCACATTCAATTCCTTAATCTTTGCTAAGCCTAAACAATTAGTTTGTACAGTTGCATTTAAAAATATCATTTGAACACGTATCAGGCATGCTCTAAATAAAGCTTTCTTTCCCCCTATTTGCCAATTTTTTGTTACCCACACACTTTTCAAGTCTATCGACTTCAACCAATGTTGACTTTCCAACTCTGGCAATTTAAAATAATACCACTCAGCATTTTTAACATTGTGCTCAGAGAAATATGCAAATTTTTCGGTATACCTTTTAGAACTCCCAACTGGTGGAGTCGGACAGTATTCCCACTGGGTATAGTTAAGAATAGTCTTTGGAATACTTGCTCTGTGAATAAAATGATGTCCATAATAATTATAACATATCTTCATAATTTTCTTTGGCCTGAAATACATCCTCGTTTTCAAGTACGGTATAATACTGCAAATCAGACATCATAGAATCAACTGTTTTCACATCTCAATCATCAGAAACTATTCTGGGTGTAATCACGTCATTCATAGAAAGTTGGAATACATATGGAATTTGAATGACCTCCGTCGGGCCATATATCAAATAATACTTCATCCCAAACAATCCCATCGGGAATTGGTACAGAGGAAATGTTCACTAGGGACACTTCTCTGCAGACTTTGTGAGAACAAAAATGTGGTTTTAGGACCTCTTCCACCAATTCAACTGTAGAGCGTTCAGGAAGGTAATGACCATGTATCAGTAAGAAGAAAACAATGACAAACCCAATCCAAAGGACAAAGGCAAGTACAGTTAATAAGAGCCATAGATAATTCCATAGAAGAATGAAATAGTTCATTTTGAGCCAAATTATCAGCTTACATGCTCTTGACAGTTCTGTTGCAGTAGAGGCAGATGAGTCACTAAAGGTGTCATTGATGTCGGCAAAATATCCAGAAGCAGTTTGTGCAAAAACTGGAGCCGTGTTTGGAAAAGGAGAACTTGCAGAAGACTCCCTCGGTGGTTCATACTAGACTATGCCATCTGTTTGTGTAGAATTTAAGTAGGCTTGATCAATATTATTGGTGTTATTTGTAGTAGTAGAAGTTAGTGGAACAAATGAAATCTCATTTTCCACCCTCCCCAAGCTCGGAGAGGTGTCAGCGTTGCTGCTTAGAACCTGTAGAGGAACATCTTGGTCTGTAGTGAGAGGGATTCAAGTACTACTGAGGAGTCTGCTAGGTCTAATTGCAGGATCGGCCATATGGTGAAGCTTGACATTGTCGATTGAAACAAAGCGATTTTCTTTAGAACTAGGCAGCAGTGGTAGAATGACAGTGTATTTCCCGGACTGGAACCGGTGCACGATAGGAAGGACCAAACTCTTTTCTCACAGCAATCTTTTCATGCACTAGATCCCCAACTTTTGGAATCCAGCCAGTAGATGTTATTGGTACATCTCTTATTCCCAAGGAGGCGGCACTGGCAGATGCGTTGTCATCACAGAACTGTTATAAGTCCTGCAAGACAGTGACACGTTTATTTATGTCAAAAGCTGTATCTGTCTCCTCCACGCAAGGACCATCAACGTCTGGAACATATATTTTTTTTCTGACCAGGCATTCGTATGAAGTACACCCCCCCCGGGACTTTCTGTGCAGATTGTTAATTGCTCTCTCATACAGGTGTGTAAGCCAACTACAACCCGTGCCTAATACTCTAGCTGTTAAGGATTGCTTTAAATCTCAGTTTCGTCGCTCCATGACTCTATTTCCCTCAGGATGAAATGGAGACGAGCAATGCAGTTGGACCCCTAATGAACCCATGGCGTCCCTGAAAGCCCTTGAGGCAAAAGTAGGGCCCTTGTCGGAGTGGAAAGCTGCAAGAGCATATGTGCCCATAAAGACTTGCATATCTTTAATAACAGTTCGAGTGTCAGCCGATCGTTGTGGCCAAACCCATAGAAATCTGGAGCATGAGCCAACAGCGGCTAAGATGTATTTGTATGCACTATCAGGTGTCAGGGGACCACAATGGTCCAAGTATACACATTGTAATGGTTTGTTGGAAATTAGGAAGGCTGTCTGCGGTGGGCATATGACAGTGAATCCTTTTATTTGCTGGCAAATGTCACAACAAAGGACATACTGTTTGGTCTGTTTGTAGAGACCTGGCCACCAGTAATGTGCTTTTAACAATAATACTGTAGCCGCCACACCAGCATGGTCAGAAGCAATTCCCTCATGCACTGCTTTGATCAGTTCTGGTCCTTGGTCTTTGTTGGTAATCACACGATTACCTACCCCTGGTATAACTGCTAGGGCTCTATTGAGGCATGATATGCGGTAGGAATATTTAGCAGGATATGCTTTTGGTTAGGGCATGCCGTCAGCAGAAGCTTTCACAGCTGCCAGTATTTCATCATCCAATTTTGTTCTAGAAGGAATTACTGCAGCAACAGAAGCCGTAGCTATTGCTGATTTGGCTGCTTCATCAGCCAAGGTGTTGCCTGCAACGTGTATTCCAAAACGTCGATGTCCTACTGTATGTTCAACATGGATGTTAGGTAGTGTTTCCTTCAGATCCGCTACTTTTCCCCACAGAAGTCTGTGTTTAATCGTGTTTCCTTTTGAATCTCTGAACCCATTCTGGCACCGGTAATGCATCTATTCATTGAAGGACTGGGCACAATGGTAGGAGTCACAGAAAATCAGTGTCAGCTGTTCAGAATCCGTGTGTTCACATGCCATTACCAGAGCCTTGAGCTCTGCTAGTTGTTCGGTGCAGTCCCCTAAGGTCTGCGTCTGTGTGTTGTGGATGGAACTTGCCGTCTTTCATGTATCCACTCACGACGCACAAGTGGTGGAGTATTGATCTTTAGTGTCTATAGCTGGTTGGCTGAACCATCAGTATACAAAAGTGTTTCATATTGTTCAATAGGCAATGTGTTTGCTGGAAATGGGTGTTCAAGTTCGTATTGCAAAAGTTCTTGAGTTTGTAATTTTGAGTCAAAAACGTAGTCAACATCAGTGGCTGTCAGAGACGTTGCACATTGGATCCAACGTGGATGTAATGCTTTAGCATTAGGAACGGTAGCTTTGGTAACAGCCTAAAGGGCTGGAATGGGGGATACAACAATGATACGTTTCCCCTGGGCCAGAGGTCCCTCTTTGATGGCAGCCATCTGAACAGCAGTGAGAATTTTCTCAGTGGGAGCAAAGTGTTGATCTGACAAATGTGAGTTATTTACTATTGGGACGGTTTCACCCTCTCAGGCGCAACCAATGGGACCAGGTGTTTTTTGTTGTCCCTTGTATGTAGGTGTTTTGCTTCACGCATATCTTTTTGTAACGCTCCAAGAATGCATGTGTGCTCGACTCTCCAATATTTACTGGTAAAGTCAGGACGTATCAAGTCACATAATGGCCCTTCTCCTGCTTCAACACCCTCCGCATGCTTTGGAAGATCTACAAATGGATCCCCACTGGAACCAGAAGGACGGTCACCCAAGCCCTCGTAAGCAGCAGACTGGACTACGGCAACGCCCTCTACGCAAGAACCACGGCCAAGCTCCAGAAAAGAATGCAACGCATACAGAACGCTTCCGCACACCTCAACCTGGACATCCCCCCGCCACAGCCACATCACAGCCCACCTGAGAGACCTGCACTGGCTCCCCGTCAACAAGAGAATCACGTTCAAACTCCTCACCCACGCTTACAAGGCACTGCACAACACCGGACCAGAATACCTCAACAGATGGCTCTCCTTCTACACCCCGACCTGACAGCTTCGCTCTGCTGACCGTGCCCTCGCCACCATTCCACGCATCCACAAAACGACCACTGGCGGCAGATCATTCTCCCACCTCGCCACCAAGACGTGGAACACTCTTCCCACCCACCTGTGCCAGACACAGGACCTACTTACCTTCAGGAGATACCTCAAGACTTGGCTGTTCGAGCAGTAGCAGCCCCCCTACCCCCCCTCAGCTCCTTGAGCTCCTCACAGCTGAGAAGTGTGCTTTACTAATGCCTTGATTGATTGATTGTGCATAGTCTGGAATGTGTGTTCTGCCAAAATTTAAAAGCCCTATAAAGACTGGAGCTTCTTGATTGTATTTGGAGGTTGTAGTTGTGTGCATTTTCCCTAGAAATTGTGGCGCAAGGCTCTTGCCTTCATCTAATAATTCCTATCCTATGAATAGGACACTAAGGAAGCCTATTGTTGTTGTTTTGAAATTAAGGCACATATTTATATTTTTTTAGCGCAGCATTTGCACCGCTTTTTGATGCAAAAACAGCGCAAACTTACAAAATACAATTGTATTTTGCAAGTTTGCGCCGGTTTTGCGTCAAAAAATAACGCACATGCGGCGCTAAATAAGTATAAATATGGGCCTAAATTTGTAGCCAAATTCGGCAAATCCTACAACAATGCGGGCTGCCGTCTTATATGTTGCATGAGGTCATCGTCCGTAAGGTAGATTTCATCCACGTATGACAACGCCTCAGGGTCAATGTCGTGTAAAATAGATGTAACATGAGCTAAGAACAGTCCTAGACTGTTCTTATACCCTTGTGGGAGTCGGCAGAATTTTCTGAGAGCCTAAAGCACTGAAACTTGTTAAGTCCCTACTTTCAGACACTATATTTTGGCAGAAGAACATGTTGGAAATATCCATGGTCGTTTTGTATTTTTTGCACACTATATTATTCATGAGTGCTGTGCTGTGTGCATTTTGTATAGCAAATGTGCATGTGTGACTGTTTAAATGTCTGTAGTCTAAGACTATTCTATATGAATGGTCAGGTTTAGTGACGGGGAACAATGGATTGTTCATTGGTGAGACACAGGGTTCAATTAGGCCCTGGTACTCTAATGATGGGGGAATCTTTGTCCCATCCTACGTGGTTGCGATATAACACAGGTGCCTGCGCACTGCTGAGTCAATGGCGTGTATTTCTACAAGCTTTCTAGGAACATGGGGTGAGAAAGATTTTTCAATAATCTCTTCTCCATAAGGGAGATCGCAGACAAATTCTGGTGGCCAATCCTTTTCAGCCAATAGAATATCATAAATGGTGACGACGCAGTCTCAAAAGATGGTGTTGATTGTGCGCTCAGTGTCTCCTTCTAACTGTATGGTTACTTTATACATCCTGTTGGGCGTGGAAACACGCATGTCCGTAGTCTTAACTTGTAGGATGTCATCAGTTGCTTTCACCTCCAGATGCTCTTGACGATCCCAGCGAACTATTGTGACCTCTGCTG
This sequence comes from Pleurodeles waltl, assembly GCF_031143425.1. Lineage (NCBI taxonomy): Eukaryota > Metazoa > Chordata > Amphibia > Caudata > Salamandridae > Pleurodeles > Pleurodeles waltl. The sequence goes on along the minus strand of NC_090443.1, from coordinate 821,043,895 downwards.
GACTCTGGCAGTGCCAGTGCCCACTTCCTGTTCTTCAGTAAAGTCCTCTTCCTGAGTGGCATGTCGTATTGTAACTGCTGCCACTTCGCTCTTTTTAAACAGTTTTTTTTGTTGGGGAAGTTTCTATTCTTTATTAACAGAAACTTCGGACAAGCGTTGAGTCCTTTCTCGGTTTCACATACTCTGTTCGCTGCTATGACCGCCGACCTCTCTCACTGCATTTTTCCTGTGAGTCCTAAAAGGAACGAGATTGGCGTGTATCAGTATATTGATATCTGTCAGGCATTTTTATATTATCTCTATTTCTAAGATTATATCTATTTTGCGGGGTCTCCGAATGCGTAGATTCGCCCCTTTCTTTTTGAGGTGTTTTTTTATTTTTATCCCAGCACTTTTTGGAACCTTCTGGTGCTTGCTTAGTAGAATCTTTATTATATCTACCTTGTGCTTGTAGTTTAATTGGTTTGGCCCCCAGACTATCTTGACCAATAATAGAGTAGGTCTCAGCTATAATCTTTGGCAGCTCACATTCTTGATCCTGTTCAGGAACGGCCCGGAGCCGCATGCACACTGCTAGCGCAACTGCTTACCCTTTAAGGTTACTTAATATTATTGAAGAGACAGTGGCAAAATTGCCCATTAATTGCAACCCCAAGTCCAGGGTCGGGGCAGCCCTGTGTTATCTTGTATTAACTAGGATGATAAAACACAATAGAAGCAATATTGTGACAAGGAAAGTGAAACTCCAAACAGTCCCACCATACTGTCACTAGTAGTGATATATATATATTTTCCCTACCTAAGCTATGTTAGAACACAGCATTTATAAGTGCTAATCTGCCTTTCAGGTTTCCCCCTGGGAAGACATCATCCCTCATATTTGAGCAAGGAGGCCTGCTGTCTGAAGAAACACCGTCCCCTTGTAGGCTAGGGGTTCAGCAGTCTATGCAAGCAGCTGTAGCAAAGGCAATCAGCATGTAGTCATGGTCATCTGGCTGGAATCTCCCTCTAATGTGTATGGGACAAAGGAGTGTTTTTAAAGTAAAACATTTTACATTCTAAGTAAGGGTCCCCACGTAGGAATATGTATTTTTCTGTGAATGTTGGAGACACAGCGTACCATTTTGCCGGCAACCCTATCTGACTGCAGCCTTGAGGAAAGCACAAAGTGAAATACTAAAAACGTGATGCTTTCCTAGGCGATGGAACAAATAGATAGAGAAAATAAAACAACACTGCGAATGTGGCTAATGCTTAGAAAAATAAAGCAATTCTGAATAAAATGTAACTGGGCTAAAGTGCACAACAGCAGGCCTAGTTTGCTAAAATAATGTGCCTAAAATATGGCTAAAATAGCTATACAACAAAGCTGCATGACATAGGAGATAGCACATAATATTACCTGAGTTCTCCAGAATGTGTGTGCCTGAGAAAAGGTACAAAACACTAGAGACTGCGCACAGCTGAATGTGTATGTGCTTCGAAGTGTGTGTGCACTGTGTAGGGCACCATACACTTTAGTCAATGGATTCCATTTTGGGAGCCCCACGCTTTGCTGGGGGAGTAGGGTGAGGTGGAGATTTCCCCCAGACAGATTTGAGGATTACTGCTTTTCTGAGAACTGGGTGGGTTACACATGGGAGGAAGGAAGAGCTAAGTTGATATCTTTGATTCTGAAAGGAGGTCATCCAGTTTCTTGGATGCTACATATTTTGGAAAGAATAAATCTTAAGAAATCATAGGACGTGTTTAAGACTTTAATTGAGTTACGTGATCTTATATATGGACATACTGCAAACTGGTTGGTGTGCACTGGTGACCTTATGAACACACCGAGGACATGTGTTGGTATGGATACAGGAGGCAAAACTGACCATCATAGCTACTGAGTGGTGCAACAGTCCTCTGTATTCTGCCATGGGCATGAGATGAGGAATCGGAAGATCTGCCCCTTGCATGCCAAGATTCAGTCTGTGATGGAGTGGGAAGTGCCTACTACCGAGACTGAGATGAGGGCCTTTCTAGGACTCACTGGGTTTTACAAGAACTTTGTGGCAAACTATAGAAGTATAGTTGCCCCATTGATTGCTTTGACCACCATTAAGCAGCCCTGAAACGTGATCTGGACTGAGTAGTGTAAAAGGCATTTGAGGATCTGAAGAAGGCACTATGTAATGCTCCTGTACTGAAGGCACCTGACTGTAGTCAGCTTTTCATTGGACAGACTGATCCCTCTGAAAAAGGAATTGGTGTGATGTTAGCTCAACTGGATGACAAAGGGAGAGAGATAGTACAGTGGCCTTTATCAGCAGGAGATTACTACATTGAGAACAGAACTGGGCTGCTATTGAGAAGGAGTGTTTTGCTATGGTGTGGGACTTGCTTAAGTTCCACCCATAACTGTTTGCCGCTATGTTTGTGGTGCACACAGTCCATAAGTCATTGAAGTGATTGATGGCTATGAAGGGAGAGAATCCCAAGTTGTTGAGATGGTCTATCTCATTGCAAGGGTTATATTTTGTAGTGAAGCACAAACCGATCCAATCATGGGAATGCTGATGGGCTTTCCCACTGCTTTTATTGATCAGACCACCCAATCTTTCCTGCTTAGTAATTGGTTTGGGGTAGTCTGATCTGGGAAGGGCGTCTGTTGTTAAGGAAAAGTCCCTTGCATGGTGACGGATGTGTACCCCCAGCCCTGAGTGCCCCAGCTGCAGTGATATCTGGATTATTGTAATGATTTTTGGTCCTGAGTAAACACATCATATGTGTGCTCTATGCCTAGACCTGTCTCATGGACTGTGGGCTGCTTAAACCAGGGGGGGACCCAAAGCGTCACCCTCACAAGGTGTAACGCTACTGCCTTCACCTGAAGTTACGTAGCACAAGTATGATGGCGGCAGCATACCTTGCTTTCAGTAATCTATAGAATTTACAAGTCCATATGCCTGTGTCACTAGAGTGGTGTTCCCCGGGCTACTCCAGTAAAGTTCAGCTGCTGTTTACTTAACTAAGTCCTTGGTCTGCACTGGATTGTGTGCAGCACGAAAATATACATTTGCCTGAAAGATGTTACAGTGTAGGAGAAATAGTGCAAGCAGTTGCGTTTATGCATTATTGTGTGTGTGCATGCATGTGTGGCTTCAGGAAGGTACTTGACATAGGAGATAGCATGTGATATTGTGCGATATTGCATGAGTGCTCCAGGATCTATGTGTCCCTGGGAAGAGGTACAAAACATTGGAGTCTGTGCACAACTGAATGCCTGTGTGCTCAGATGTAGGTTTGTGCTGTGTAGGGCACAATACACAGAAGACACTGGATTCCATTTTGGGAGACCCAAGCCTTGCTGGAGGAGTGCAATGGAGGTTCCCCCAGACAGATTTGTGAATTGTTGCTTTTCTGAGAGCTGGGTGAGAAGTCTACCTCAAGGGAAACTCAATGATTCTGAAAGGTGGTCACTGGTCAAAGGGGCCTGGGTACATCTAAGGAAGGAGATGAGGCTGATAAGAGATTGTTAAAAAGTAGGCCTGGGACCTTTGGTAACCTTTTGAAGCTTATATCGCTGAGGCTAACATCCAGGGGCAAACATCTAGCCATTCCTGTGACCTGTCTTTGGGGCTATCAAGATTGTAGACTGTCTTGCTGTGATAGACTGCTGTCTGGAGGAAGAGCACAGCAAAGGAGTGGGCACTTCAAAGCTCAACATGAACAAAACAAGTTTGCCAGTCTTCATTGCTGAGTGAGGGGCCATTACTCAGCAGGATCAAGAACCCTTGCCTGCAGCACCAGCTTCTGCATGACTCAAGACCGGCAGACCCTGTGCCTCAAAGGAGATCGCTTGGAAGGAACAAGGTCCAGTGCGGATCCTATTGTGTGAATCCCAGGAAAGGAGTGTGAGACACCGATCAAGCTGTTGGCCCATGTGCCAAAATCTGTGACCTCCGTGCTAGTTGGGAAATGCCAAGAAGAAAAAGGGTTACTACCCTTGGTGCTGAATTGATTCTGCATTGAGACAGACGAAGGGCTGTTGCCCGATACAGTGCCAAGACCTTGTTCATGCTGCTTGCAACCTTGTAAGGCAAGGGGGCCGATGTGAAGAGAGAAGGCTGTTTCCCTGTATGTGCTGGGGTGGCCTACCTGCATGTCAGGAGGAAGGAGCTGTGAAGGGGGAAGAGGGCCGTCGTCCTGAACCACATGCAGCTAAGAAAACACCCTGGACCATGACCCGTAGAAGGAGGGAGCAACAACTTCAACTCATCTGAGATCTGCCCCTGTACTTGAGGAGAGACTTACCATATTAGGGGAGCGCCAAGGAAAGTGGCAGTGCAGCTTCCCGCTGTCTGGACACCATCGGGTGGCTGAGGAATAGCCAGGGACTCTGAGCCGCCACTCAGTGAGAGCAGGTAAGACTGTTAAATGACCCGCCGGGCCCTGGGAAACTTACTCTAAATTAACGTGCTCCAGCCCGGGGACTTAAGGATCTTGCCAAAGAGCCCCATAGAACTTCTGAGACTTGAATACATTTGCGGGGCCTAGCTTGCATGTCGCCAAAGATGAATGGGGGAATAACCATCACCTATAAACGGGGAAGGGGGATTGGAAAGTTGACCCAAGTAACACTGGTGTGCTTGCCTCAAAAGTATATTGTTTGCAGTGTGTTGTGTTGTACTTAGTGTCAGTATATAAATACTTTTCTTTTTATATAAATAAAAGTATTTGTATAAACAATCATATATTTGGGTTGCTATATCTATTCTGAGTTGTGAGTCTGTACTCTCCTTACACCTACCTTCTCCCCAAGAAGCCTTGGACTACTCGACCTACGCTACTACTTGAAGGGCTACTTTGTCCAGTTGCTCAGTGCCCATAGTACTCCAGGCCCCAGGACATCAGGGGTAAAAGGCCTCAACCACCATGGTTGGGGGCCAGCATTTCCTGCTTGCCCCATGGCCCTTTGAAGGGAGTTCTGACAGAATTGCTGTAGCACATTTTATTGGGAACGAGCGACTCCTGTTTGTCATAAAACCGGATGGCTCTCAGCAACAAAAAAAAAAGTTCTCACTGCAAGCTCTTGTTTAAAGTGGTTCATGTTACATTTCTCATAAGACATCAAACACTGGTAACCGCTTGGTGTAGCATTCCAACCCATTGTTCTTTTGCCTGTCTTTCCACCTCAGATTAGATCCATCCATATACAAATCAGTCTTTGTCTTGCTCCAATAAGAATGGTCCGGCCCGAACTACCAAACCAGGTCCTCCTCAAACCGGAATACAAGCAACCGAAAACAGGTTTCACCCTGATTAGGGCTTGTTAGTCAGGTGTAGCTTAGGTCCAGTGGCACAGAAAGCAAAACACCCACATCTGGGCATACTCTTGGCCACATCAAACACACAAAAGGTGATTGGAGTAATGCTTGCAACTTGTCTATTTACTGGGAATCGCTTATGTAACATTCCAACCCATTGCTCATGTTGGAACGCTGTTGGAGTGATGCTCAAACCCTTCATGGTAGATTGAAAGTTCTGACATAACAATGCTTGTGATGGCTACTTCTAACCACAGAGTCCTCATCTTTAGAATATTCTCCAGCGCCTCATTGCATCCGGTGTTTTTCTCAGCAATGCCCCAACACTGTGTGGGTCTGCAGGTTCCTACCATCGTTCCCCACAGTGACATAGAGCTACATAAAAGCATCACCCCTGCATACTGACATCAGTTTCTTTTTTTAAAAACCATTAGACTTAAATTTGAAGCTCTGTTCTCAAGTTTTCTGCTTTTCTGACGATTCCAGGTTAAATTAAGACCATGTGCTAGGGAAGATGTTTCTCTTGCAAATTACAGAATTCAAGCTGTGCCATGACTGCAGGAAGCCAACGTGTGTCACAGACCCGTACAATGTCTGCCTGTGGAACTTGGACTGTGGTCATGACTCAAAATTGTGTGATAGATGTACCATTATTCACCCGAAGGTGGTCAGAAAGTGGTAAGAGATGCTATATGTTGCTGAGTGTAAAAAGACGTTGCCCTTCGAAACAGAGGTCCCTCTCCAATTTGCAGGGCTGTTCTCAATACTGTTCATGAGGTTAGTGTAAAGTCCTGTTCCTACTCAAAGTCTTCAGATAAGTAAAAAATGAGCAATAAATGCAAGAAAGCCACCCTGGTCCTCGAAGTCTGACGAGAACTTGCTAGAAAGACACTTGAAGTGTCCTTTGCTCCCAGTGTCTTCTGTCTTCCTAGACTGTTAACCTTTAACTAATAGTGGCCTTTAAGGAGGTCACGCTACAGCTTTTCTAGACAGTGTTGACTTCCTCTGTGTGATTTGGGCCCCAAGGAGCCACAAGGGCTTCTAGTTGGACTTCTCCCGATAAGCCATCCTCGGACACAGAGTGTCCTCTCTGGATCTGTTACCAGTCCAGACGCAGGTCCAGACTTTCATCCTTTCTCTTTTGATGTATTAGTGTGAAGAGCAGCAGAAATGCTAGGCTTGCAATTGCCCTCACTTGAAACTAAATCCAGTTTACTTTCTGAAATTATTCAGCTAGGTGCAACTTTGTCTGAGCCACCATTTAAAAAGACTGTTACAGACCCTCTCAGGGTCACTTGGGCTGGACAGTATTTGGCTCCTCTGGTCAGTCAATTTGTGGCCAGGCAGCAAAGGCCAGCACTGTGGACTCTGGCTTTCTAAAGAAACACCCCACACTTGAAAGCCTGGTGGCACAGGCATTTACAGGTAAAGTACACCATGTGTCTCAGGACTTTATTGGCCCAAATGGTTCAAGTTGGACAGGATGCTGCACAGTAGATGTTATCTGCAGGCCTGGACAGCACCAGTGTATTGATACCAATGTAGTACTTAGAAGGCATGCCTGGATGTGATCCAAAACGTTCAGGGGATGTTCAAGCAACCCTCATGGACATGCACCTTGATAGCAAGAGAAAAATCAAACTCAGTGCTTGAGCAATTCAAAGATAGTCAAGCCACAGAACAAACTGTGGGGCTAGTTAATGTTCTCAGACAGACTGTTCCACCATCTATTCCAGAAGCCTAGCTTACTAGCAGCATCAAACTTCCCAACCAGTGCAGCAGCAAACTAAGCACTTTGCAGTAGAGGACATTGTGACGGCCAAAGCTGTTCATCCAAGCAGTGACACAAATCCGCCAACTTTTCCTCCCCTGTTGCGGTAGCTCCATGGATGCTTCGAGTTGCCCTCCAAGGCGTAAAACTAGTGGGTACACATCCTTTGCTCCCCAGTTGGAAATCCATCACATTACAGGTAGGGGATTTACAGATTGTTCAAAGGGACTAAACTCTGCTTTCTTTTTCATACCCACCTCTTATTCCCCGATCTCAGAGCATTTTTTGCAGCCCTCATGTTTATCTTGATTCAAGAAGTCAATCTCCTGCCGACCAAATGTGCCATTGAGTGGTTGCCGGACTCAAATACGGGTGAGGGGTGCTATTTGCGCTGCTTCCTCGTGCTGAAGAAACATGGAGGCCTCAAGCCTATTATGAACCTCAAGTCATTGAATGCCTTTCTGAAGAATAAATTCAAAATGCTAACTCTGGCTCACATCATTTCTGCTTTGTGATGGGATCGGAACACTTCCAATCTGTGGTGCTGTCCTTCGGTCTCACCTTGACCCCCTCCTTGTTTACGAAAGTGATGGTGGTGGTCTCAGCTCACCTTTTGGTGGCCAGGGATTCATGCATTTCCGTACCTCGATGACTTGACACTCAAAGTAAACTTTCCACAGACAACCACAGACTGGACTCAGTGGAGTTCAAGGCCTTTCCACTATCGCAGTGCGCGCAGGGCATTCTGGAAATAATCCTGACAGTTCGGCTCAAACCTGGGTCTCTGGGAGGTTGGTTCTGAGGCTTCTCGGGCTCCTGGTCTCGTGCATCATACTAATCCTGTACACCAAATGGCACATATGAACCCAGCAATGGAACCTCAGGTTTCAGTGGGCTGGGTATCAGGGTTGCCTCTCTGCCTCAGTCCAGATCTCAAAATAGACGGCTCAAGACTTTGTGCTTTCAGAAGATCCCCAATATGGTTGGCTAGGGTATGCACCTAAGCCAGGCAGAACCCACATCTCTAGTAGGGGCAAGTAAGCTACACACCAAAGAATATATATATATATATATATATATATATATATATATATATATATATATATATATGACTTAGACAGTATTCATTATTCTGATAATGCACGGATCCATATGACATGCATCATAACCAGTAAATTACTTCACAAGGTGTATAGTGAGTAAACATTTCCTGCGCATTCCTGTACATGTATGAGATCTCTAGATACCTTTCAAAGGAAATCAGTATATAATGCAAAGACTGAGATAGTATTCATTATTAATGAAAAACCAACATACAATGACCGTTAGGGCACATAGTGCAGTAAATAATTACCAAAACACATCAACCACTACTGACCATTATTAGTACACAGGTCACCATGACATTGTAGGGCCCAGCACACCTGGGCTCCTATTAGATGTGATACAGTAGTCAGGCTTACATCGAAGACTGCAGGACCACCTGCACGCCTACTCCATGCGTTACAGTAATTATCCCTCAGTGGCCCATTCCCGTGTGGGGAACCTACGCTGAGGGCTCACCCTGCAAGGCCACCATCAAACAAGCACCAGTGCCCCCATGCACTGCACCAGGTAAGGAGAGGAGCGGGTATACCCCTTGTATGTTCTTGCAGGCAGACCCCGCTGAGCAAACAAAGGGTGGCTGCCTGCAAACACACAGGGCAGCTGCAGAACAGTAGTTTCCTCAATACTGTTCCTCCTCAGAGGGGCCACTGATGACCCCGGTAGTGATTCCTCCCCACAGGGGACAGTCAGCATAAGGCCAGGGAATCCCTCGTTGACTGTAGACAACACGCCTGGCAGAGATGCAGCTTGGCATGCACTTGGGTGCATGGCAACGCCAGGAAGGTTGGTTGCTCGGGGTTGCTGGGCAACATTGTCGTAGAGTGGTGCTTCCCGGAAAAGGAGGCAGCAGCGTGATTCTGGCGCCACGTCCCCCCATGGACAAGAAGAGGCGCATGCCCACTCCGGCCTTTCATAGAACCCGCTGGATCAGAGGTTGGGCTCTTTTCTCTAGAAAGCCTATCTTGGACACAGCGCCCAACACACAAAGGCCATGAATTAGATTAGGCACTGATGCAAGAGTTATCAGGTCCGAGGAAATTGAGACCAAGACCCGCCGAGGCGGGAATTGCACCCTGGCCCTGGGCCAGATTTCTGCATCAGGGTCTGCCGCTCTAACCATTGAGCCACACTTCTCCATACAGAGTATAGTTCAGTACAGTGAGGTGACCTAGATTGGCATAGAGTGGAGTGGCATAGATTGAGTGACGAAGAGTGGAGTGGCATAAAGTGGAGTGAGGTATAGTGGAGTAGCATACAGGGGAGCGTTGGTTAGAGTGGAGTGGCATAGAGTGTAGTTCCGTACAGTGAGGTGGCTTAGAGTGTGGTGGCATACATTGGAGTGGTGTAGAGTACAATAGCTGACAGTGGAGTGTTATGGAGTGGCATAGAGTGTGGTGTGCTAGAGCGTAATAGGGTATCGTGGAGTAGCATAGAGTGAAGTGACAGGGTGGAGCGAGGCACAGTGTAGTAGCATACAGTACAGTAACGTAGAGTGGAATAGCTTATAGTGGAGTGGCATACAGTGCAATATCGTAGTGTGGAATAGAGTAGAGTAGCGTAGACTGGAGTGGCATAGTGTGGTGTGCTAGAGTGTAATAGGGTACAGTGGAGTAGCGTAGAGTGAAATGACAGGGTGGAGCGAGGGACAGTGTAGTGGCATACAGTACAGTAATGTAGAGTGGAATAGCTTATGGTGGAGTGGCAATAGCTTAGAGTAGACTAGCGTAGACTGGAGTGGCATAGAGTGGTGTAGAACAGTGGAATAGCGTATATTAGAATGATGTACAGTAGAGTGGTGTAGAGTGGACTAGCATATAGTGGATTAGCATAGAGTGTAGTGTCATAAAGTGGAGTTGTGTACAGTTAAATAATGTAGAGTGGATTGCCGTCCAATATAGTGGTGTACTGTGGAATGGTGTAGACTGAAGTGTTGTACAACTGAGTAGTATACAGTGGTATAGCGTACAGTGTACAGTGCAGTGGCATACAGTGGAGCATGATGAAGTGGCATACAGTGAAATAGCATAGAGTGGAGTAGCCTATGATGGAGTGACATAGAGTGTAATGGCATACAGTTAAGTGTTATAGAGTTGACTGGAGTAGAGTGGAGTTGAGGTACATTGTAGTGACATACAGTGGAATAGCCTAGAGTGGAATGGCATAGATTGGAGTGCCACACAGTGGGGTAGTGTACACTAGATTGGAGTTATTTGTGACAAAACTTCAGAGGAATTTCTATACCTGGGAATCCTAACCATAACTACAGAGTGGCTACTGCCCTGGGGCCTGAAGTATTTTTTTATGGAGGCACACAACCCCACTTCCAAGGCCGCTTTCAGCCCTGGGGACCACCTCCCCTATGGTCCAGTCTAATAAATTAAGGGAGGTGCGCCCCATCCCCTAACTATTGCAGGCCTTAGGAGCCCACCCCTGGGGCCAAAACATGCCAAAAAGGTCAGGGAGGCTGCGAAGTCCCCCCTCTTCAAGCCTTAAAAAGACCCTGAGGAAATGGTCCCCCAGAGACACTTACTTTGGGAACTCCATCCCTCGGGCTGGCTCACTTGCAGTGTTCTGGGAGATCACCCCTAGGACACAGAGGTTCCCCTGCCCACACTGGAATGAGCAGGGAAACCTGAGTTTGCTCCCGGCGGAAGCATTTTCAAAACTCCAGCCAAAGGAGCAAACACAAAGGGCCTGATGTAGAACTTGGTGGATGGGTTACCCCATTTTAAACATGAGTGATATCCTCACTGCTGTATTACTATCTCCATAGGATATAATGGGATTGTAATACAGTGGACGGGATATCTGTCACATTTGTGATGGAGTATTCCACTCCGCCAAGTTCTAAATCAGGCCCAAATTCTGCTCCCCGTGGGTGGGAGCTTTGAAAATGCTCCTGGCATCTGGAAGCAGACTTTTGATCTGTTTCCCTGTCTGTACTGATGCGGAAAGGGAAACAGATCAAGCGATTGCTCCCATCTGGCGGGAACAGCATAATAGCTGCTCCCCGCAGGCGAGAGCAATGCCAGCTCCCGCAGCATGAGGGGAGTCAGCCAGGGCTGTGGGGGCCCTGGGGCTCCTTCCGCAGCCCCCATCATTGTGTATGGTGGGTGGCTTGGGTGGGCACCAGGGGATGAGGTCCCTTGGGCCCAGAATATGCTTGGGGAGGCGGGCCACACGTCCTCCTCCCCTTTAACTTAATTAGTGGGCCAGGGGAATGGGGTCCCCAGGGCTTTTTAAAAGCACAGGGAAGGCATTGCATGACACCCTCCCCTGTAATAAAAAAAAAAAAAAAAAAAAAAAAACTGCCATGGTGAATGGGGTCCCCAGGGCCTAATAAGACTCACGGATGGGGGGGCCACTCAGCCCCCATCCTCCTAAAAGAGGCCCTGGGTGATAGGGTGTCCAGGGTCTAAAAAAGCCCATGATGGAGGCCGTATGACACCCTTTCTCTTTAAAATATTTAATAGCTTGGGAAATGAGGTCCCCAGGGCCTAATGAGGCTTGGGGAAAGGGGCCACGCGATCCCCTCCTCTTAATTAAAAAAAAAAAAAAAAAATGTAATTAAAAAGGCCTCTGAGGATGGTGTCCCAGTAGCTAATGAGGCTCAGGGTTAGGGCCCACATGGCCCCCCCTCCATTTTAAAATACTTGAGGCCCGGGAGAATGGGGTCCCCAGGGCCTAATGAGGTTCAGGAAGAGGGCCACACAGCCCCCCCCCTTTAAAAGGAAAAATGTGGCCCTGGGATAGGGTCCCCAGGGCTTAATGAGACTCAGGGAAAGGGTGCACACGGTCCCCTCCCTTTTTATCAGTATGGACAACAGGATGGGATCTGTCAAGGTATTTGTAACGTGCCCCACTCCACTTAGATTTTGACCCCAGGGGATGGGCCCCTAGGGCCAAAGAAGGCTTGGGGAAGGTGTCTCTTATTTGACTTTCATTTTGAACTGACCCTGGGGATGGATTCCCCAGGGCCCGTTAAGGGTCGGGGAGATGGCTGCATGCGCCTCTTCTCTTAATATATATATTTTGCCCCAAGGGGTGGGGCCTGAAGGCCAGTCGTATGCTGTGCACTTCAAAGGTTGTTTGCAATGAGGAGTTAGTAGCCTGCTGGAGTTTTGGTCACTAAACATGGTGGCAGGCCAAGCCCTGTGCCCAACACGCTGCTGCACATGGCCAAAGGCTGTGTGCAGCATGGGGTTGTCTGCCTGTGGGAAGTTGGAAACAGGGCCTGAGTAAATGGCAGGCCCTGAGTCTAATCCAACTCCATGGATGACCAAAGGCCTGCGTGGCATGGGGTTGGTTGCCTTTAAGTGGCTGCCTGTGGGGACTTGAACGCAGGGCCTGGCTGCATACCAGGCCCTGTGGCCAACCCCCCGCTCACAGACATAGGCCATGTGTGGTAGGGTATTGGCTTTAAGTATTGTAATAAAATATTACTTTACGTTTAAAAAAAAAGTCTAGAAATTCACTGAAAAAAGGTTAAGGTAACGTTATAGTTAGGTCTGATAAATAGCCCATTTCTGTTTAAACAAAAACTGATCTATCTGTAAAGTTTTCAGTGTGAAGGCTGCAGGCAGTATGATCTTTCGCACCTTCAGACATTGACTATTTTAGGCAAATAGTGTTTTTTTTGCCAAGTGTTACATAGAGTGTATGCTGTTCTTAGTAGATAATTTTTAATACTCTGTAGTGTATTTCTCATGAGAGTTTCACTGTCTGTAATCAGTGTGGTACAGAGTAAACGCTCTCCATAAAGTGAACACTGTTTACAGTACACACTTTTCTGCTTGTATCAACTTTATTTTTCATTGTGGGTTTGATGACTGTTAGGGGTTTTGATATAGATAAAAGCTGTCCATAGTAGGGCATTCATTTTGGAACAGGCAATGAGTATGTTGAAGAACTTGGCTTTCTCTTAACAGTCTATACTTCTTGGACACCATGTACAATGAGGGTTTCCCATAAATCTGTGGTTTATTGTTAGTACGAACTGGACTACCCATGAGGTGTATGGTATAGAGTCACTGGTGCACTTAAGACATGCTTGCCAACCTAAGGGAGTTATATTGGGAATGGCATTAATGATACCTCATAATATTCTGAGCTATATTGTAGTTACTTTCGTAGCTCTAATGCCATACCTCTTTATAGAGCAATGTGTGCAAAAGAAGTTTGGATGATGTTATCAGGAATGTCATGAATTATGTTATTTGAGGTGCCATCATTGATGTCATAAAACATGTCATGAGTGATGTAATAAGTGAGGTCTTAAGCAGTCCATGACGGGGCGCAATTTATAGTTAGCTCAGAATTTCATTTTTTTTTGTAGATGAAAACGTTAAAGTTATCACTGACATATTCACCTGTCTATATTGTTACTTTACTCGAAAAAACAAAAAGAGGGGCAGAGAAGTGGGATATTCGGAGTGAAAACTCCTGGTCCCGTGTGTAAGTATCCCAATAGACAGTCAATCAAAAAAGGTTACACATGGTTCCATATTGTACTGTGGGTTTCAATCAAGTGAAGAGCTCGGTCCCCAGGTAGGAACCGAAGCTTCTCGAAGCAAGAGCCCTCACTCACCATCCGGTGACATGCTTCATCATAGGGCCCGCTCCTCGTCAGGCCGGCACTGCAATGCCTGACGGGCCCCGCGAGGGGGCTCTTTGCCGGAGTTCTTTTGAGAATCAAAAATAGCCGGTCAAGAATAATGAAGTGAAGGATTGGTATATGAAAAAACGGTTAAAAATGCCTAGAGGTAACAACTAATAATATTTAATGCTCGTGTCCATACCTCTGACAAGATTAATAACCAAGAAAACGGGGAGTCAGTGGAATGATGACCACAAACCCCATTGAAATATAGGTAGGTATAATGATGTCTCTTAAAGAGAATTATAACATCTAAGAGACAGAGCACACAGAATCCCCTGTGTCACTCTACACAATTGGTCAACATGTTTCTCGCTTGTAACAGAAGAATTACCTTATGCGATTCATCAGGACCTAGTAACAAACCTAATCCTTTAAATCGTGGAAACTTCCACAAATATATAAATCATAGACCTATTGGAATATGAAAACAGAAAGAAAACCACAGTTAACATCATATAATTCATATCAAAAAACCAAATTCACAGTGATTTACATGGTGACGCCCCAAATTGAAGTGCAGATTCACACAAGTGCCATGTGGTCTAGGGACGTGTCTTGTGCAGGGAGGAATATAAAGCCAAATAGGTAGACAAACATCTCTATTGCTTACCCTCTAAAAATAGGGGTAGGGCCGCATCGGGGGGTCCAGACCAAAAAGTCAACTCTGATCTATACATATATGTACATACAAAAGAGGGAACATAAGAACAGCTGTCACTATAAAGACAGGAGTATCACTTCCCTGGTTCTGTAGCATATTGTCTAAACAGATATTAAAATTCATAAGGAAGATATTTATGGTAATATTGCCGAAGTAGCTCTAAATCAGCTGTATGGAGTACAAGTAATACATCACAAAAGTGCCCCATAACAGTGCTTGGTCTGTCTTTAAAGAAAAAATGCAGCCTAACTTTACGAAACAAGGCTGCCATTTCACAGTGTAATCTAAATTGGTCATTCCTTGGAGTGGGAACAAAACCTAGACCTTTCTCTAGGACAGATAGTTCTGGTGGGGTCAGAGTGGAACCTGAAAGTTTGACCACTAGGGTCTCTTTTGGTTGTTCGCACTGCGGCTTCTGGTGATCATCTGGGGTTCTTCCTGTGCCCAATGCACATTTCTTCCTCTCCTTCTGTTTCTTCCTCTGCCTGCCCTCCATTTAGATAGCCGTAATTACATAATTTCTTTTCCTCCCCTTAACATTCACCGAGCGCAACGATAATGGCGCTCCGTATAGACACGCTTGCTCCTGCGCTCACTCGCGCACATCAGAGCTAATAACGCGGGTCTCGCTATACTCTCCTATTATTTCATATCTCCGTTTATGTATTCACTGCCTTGCGGCCCATCCACCTCGGCCAAGCTAGACTTTTACCTGGGCATTAATGGATCGCCCTTCTGTGATGACATAATTTATACTTTATGTATCACATTCTTTCTGTAATGAGGCGCGAATCAGCAAGTGGCACGGGTTGATAGACTCGAATTTTCTCTTTGTTATGGGGCACTTTTGTGATGTATTACTTGTACTCCATACAGCTGATTTAGCGCTACTTCGGCAATATTACCATAAATATCTTCCTTATGAATTTTAATATCTGTTTAGACAATATGCTACAGAACCAGGGAAGTGATACTCCTGTCTTTATAGTGACAGCTGTTCTTATGTTCCCTCTTTTGTATGTACATATATGTATAGATCAGAGTTGACTTTTTGGTCTGGACCCCCCGATGCAGCCCTACCCCTATTTTTAGAGGGTAAGCAATAGAGATGTTTGTCTACCTATTTGGCTTTATATTCCTCCCTGCACAAGACACGTCCCTAGACCACATGGCACTTGTGTGAATCTGCACTTCAATTTGGGGCGTCACCATGTAAATCACTGTGAATTTGGTTTTTTTATATGAATTATATGATGTTAACGGGTTTTCTTTCTGTTTTCATATTCCAATAGGTCTATGATTTATATATTTGTGGAAGTTTCCACGATTTAAAGAATTAGGTTTGTTACTAGGTCCTGATGAATCGCATAAGGTAATTCTTCTGTTACAAGCGAGAAACATGTTGACCAATTGTGTAGAGTGACACAGGGGATCCTGTGTGCTCTGTCTCTTAGATGTTATAATTCTCTTTAAGAGACATCATTATACCTACCTATATTTCACTGGGGTTTGTGGTCATCATTCCACTGACTCCCCGTTTTCTTGGTTTTTAATCTTGTCAGAGGTATGGACACGAGCATTAAATATTATTAGTTGTTACCTCTAGGCATTTTTAACCGTTTTTTCATATACCAATCCTTCACTTCATTATTCTTGACCGGCTATTTTTGATTCTCAAAAGAACTCCGGCAAAGAGCCCCCTCGCGGGGCCCGTCGGGCATTGCAGTGCCGGCCTGACGAGGAGCGGGCCCTATGATGAAGCATGTCACCGGATGGTGAGTGAGGGCTCTTGCTTCGAGAAGCTTCGGTTCCTACCTGGGGACCGAGCTCTTCACTTGATTGAAACCCACAGTACAATATGGAACCATGTGTAACCTTTTTTGATTGACTATATTGTTACTTTAACCTTGGTTGAGTCCGAGTCCCAAAATGGCTGCCAACACTTCCTGGTTGAAGTGTTGGCAGCCAATCATATCTCAACATGAGATCTGTCGGATCCGCAGAGGGTCTGCCTCCCTAGATATAAAATATGGGTCTTTCTTTCATTATTCTAAAACTACTGAACGGATTTACACCAAATCACCAAAAGGACTCTTTCTGGACGAAAAGGTATCTTTCTGCCAAATTATGTGTAAATCCATCCAGTGCTTCATGCTGCAGTTGGGCTAAAATCCCTATGCTAGGTGGTGCAGAGTGGGTGGTGAAAATGGCTGTATAAGCTGAGTGCTCCTCTGGCCGAGGAGTAAATCCTGCATGATCCTGGCATCCTAGACATGCCAAAACATTCAAAAGGCTCCCGGAATTATCTATACAGTCGATGGCACACATGAATAGTCCTTGAGCCGCCGTTGCTGCCTCTGCGGGGCTGGGAGCATCAACGCAGCAAAAGCAGCACTGAGCCCGCTGTGCTTTAGGTAGGGTGGGCTGACAGGGCACTTGTGTGACAGAGCACGTCACTGCTTGCTCGTCAGCTTTGGTGCACCTTGGAGGGGGATATGGAGTGCGGCCTGCCCTGGAGCCCTTTCACTCTATCCTGTGGGGTGCGAACCTTGCCCGGGACAGCTTACGGGCCTGCAATCGTTGGAGCGGGTGGCCCGGCCTGCTGGAGTGAGAGTGGGTTGCACCTGCTGAGGGAGTCTGTGCAGGCCACGTGGCAGGATCCACTAAACTGTGCTCCCCTTATTAGTGCAGTCCCTGGTTAGCTGCTAGGAGGGTCAACAACCCAACAACAAAGACTAGAAGACTTGGTTTACCCACCTTGGAGTGTAAGAACTGGTTGTGTGGTGGTGTGCGCATGCGGCCTCGTGCCTGCGAGAGTGCTGGTGGCCTCAAGAGAGCAATGAGGGTCTTATTAATGGAGGAGATACCCTAATGCCTGACACTGTAGAGCTTTGAGGCTGCCGCGCCTTCTCTGTTGGCTTACAGCGATTCAAACATTGAGCTTGAGGGAGCCCCCATTGCTGACCTGAGCCTCCAGCTACTGGAGTGTAGGCATTGTCAAGTGCGCAGTGCCTGGTTGTGAACGATTTGTGCGCTCCCTACTTTTGGGTATCATGCAAGAAGGTAACGGTGTACATCAGGGATCCGCTAACAAAGATCCCATTATCACCTAACACATATTCACATGAAACTCATTTTTAGATCGATTTTTCATATTGTGGCAGAAATATCTTCCTACTAACTTAATCACTCCACACTTCCTGAATGAAGACGAACATCATCTGTCATAAATATCTCAAAAAATTGATCCACTGAAACCAGTACCAGAACATATGTAACAACACACGTTTATTAGTGTGAAAGAAACATTACCATGACATGAAATATCCTTGGCATCTCACACGATCCCCGGGGCCCCCCACATCCCGTAATTGTGAGTCTCCTCAGCTACAGGTACAAGGAGGCAGCCATCTGAAAGGCTCGTGACTTCGGACTCTGAGGCATGAGGGCATGAAGATCTCGCTATTCCTGGATTCTACTCAGCAGGTGCAGAAGGGAAAAAAACTATTTCTTCAGGGCAAAAGGCGACTCCGTGAGTTACAGATTGACTCTAATATGATCTACCCAGCATGTCTTAGAGTGATGGTAGATGGCAAAGCCCTTACTTTCACTGAGCCTAAGAAGTTGCAACAGTTCATCGCGCGGAAAGAGGGACAAGGGCAGCAGCGGCACTCGCCAAAATCTGGTGGTGGAGAATCAGACGCCATCATGGACGATGTGGAGTAATCTTGTTGACGAAAGTGGAAGGGGCAATGCTTTGCTTCATCCGAAATCCAAGGTGGGGAGGTCTGCATGTTATGTTGGTCCTGATTTACTTCTGGGACCATGGGCCTCCTCGCCATGGCTTGGCTGCACGCAGGTCGTATTGATCAGTGGGTCTTGTCGAAACCACATTGTGCAGCATTTAGAGATTTAGGGGTAATCTGTGTTGGTAAGGCGGTCCAGGGCAGCGATTTCTTAAATTACTGAATAGAGGCCTTTCTTTGCCCCCCTGGGAGGTGCTGTATCATTCCGGAAGCCCCATGCTTAAAACAAACTGCTTTCAGTATTATTTTGGACGCATTACAAATACCTAGACATTTATTTTGGCCATTGCAGCACCTATGAGTCACAAACATACTTGGCATATCGGTCCCCATGTATGAACCACGTGTTTGCCATATATGGTTATTGTGGGGACTTCAGGGAGGGTTGGGGAGTACTTTGCAATCTGCGCAAGTTGGGGGCAGCACAGTGTGTGGGGGGGGGTGAGGTTGTTCGATTTGCTGGGGTCCATCGGGATGTTAGGCAGAATGACTATTTTCCGCACACATTGCACACTAATTGGTATACAGCACTCATTCCACAATCTGAAAGTTGGACTGGGATAGGCATTTATGGACCATCATGCAGCAAATCGATTAACATGATTACTCACTTGGAATGTCTGGGGGCTTAATGCCAATTGGAAACTTCGGAAGGTGGTGGTCTACTTGCGCAGGGATAGAGTGGATGTTGCTATATCCAGGAGACTCACGTTGCTCCTGAAAGACATGATCGGTTGCAGCGTAGAATGCAGGGACAGATCTGTGTGGCTGGATTCACCTCCCACGCAAAGGGGGTAGTCGTTTGGGTTAGGAAAGGAGTTGGGCTCCGGCTTCAGGGGGTGTGCGTCGACACAGATGGTCGCTACGTAATCACTAAATGTTTCATAGATAACCTCACAATTCTGTTGATGGGCATAAATGGTCCTAATTATGACAACACAGATTTCTACCACCCACTTAACACTAGGCTCAGGCATTGAGGTGATCTGCCACAGATATGGGGTGTGTACACCAACTGCGTGCTCAATCCTGAGCAGGTTAGGTCAAGGGACCCCACACGGCGAACCTCTGCAGCAGCCCAATACATTAATGAGATCATACAGTGGGAGGGAATGATAGATCTCTGGCCTCTCAGACGGCACCTGGCAACCCCTGGTTACACCCACTACTTGACTGTACATGACACACATAGTCGTATAGACTACAGGCTACTTCCCAGGTGGCTATCCCCACGTATTAGAGACTGTGCAGTCCTACCACGTATGTTCTCCTAGCCTCCTGAGTCTGGATCTCTTTGCATTAAATATAGGTACAGTGGCAAGGTTTGCCACAGTCTGGGAAGCCTTTAAAGTATATATTAGGCATGATCACAGCCAACTAGAAGCAGAAATTGCAGATTTAGAGTTAAGTCTTGTGGCGGGGAATGACAGGGCTGTTTTGAGCTCCCTCAAGAGTAAGTTGGTAGACTTTCAGGAAATGGCCCAAAGTGAAGTGACGCATATGGGGAACTATGCAGTGGTGCGGGTCTATGGAGAAGGGGAAAGGTCGGGAACCAGGCTAGCAACATTGCTGCATCCCAGACGGGAGAATGATGGGATTTTACAAATACAAGATTATGCTGGCCAGGTATTGAGTGGCGCTGAAATGGTGGTAGAGCACTTTTGCGGTTACTGCGCAGACCTCGATAAATCGTGCTTGCAGTTTGATGAGCCGCAGTCACTGACTACCTTAATCACATCGCCATGTCTTGGCTCACCAATGAACATAAGTAACAATTGATGGCCCGCTGAATCCATCGGAAACTAAAGATGCATTAAAAGATATGCCGTCTGGTAAAGCATTGGGCACTGATGGATTTGACTGCAGCCTTCTACAAAGCCTATCAGGAGATACTTATACCCCATCTGGTAACCTTGTTTGAGGAGGTGGCGGCCGCAGGTTTATGCTGCCCACCGTGCGCGATGTTGGTAATCCTTTTGAAACCGGGTAAGCCGGCGGACCAATGTGCATTGTATAGACCGTTGTCTCTTATGAACATAGACATGAAACTGTTTGCTAAAATACTGGCAAACAGGCTAGCTCCTTTGTTGCCTAGGCTGGTGGGTGTTGGAAAGTGGATTATTGGTAAGGGCAGGTAAGTACCTACACTTAGCAATAGGCCACATTACCTCTACTTATGTCCAGTTAGGGCTCAATAAATTAAACCCAACTCAACCCTTAGTAGCTTGGCAACGAGCGACAAGGCTAAACTTAGGAGACTAGTGTGTAAAGCATTTAAAAATTACAAACAGTTAATAAGTAAAACACAATAAAAATCCCTCACCAATTTATAAACCTAGATTATAGTTTTGTCTTTAAAATGACACCAAAACAAATAAAATCAGATAAGGGGAACCGGAGATATGAATTTTGAAAGAATTTGTGTTTCTTAGTGCCTAGAAACGAAAATCGCTGATCTGGTCGCACCTCGACTGGGGCAAAGTCAAAGTATAAGGCTGACCACGATGGAGCCCTGCTCGGCTACAGCAAGCGGGATGCCTCGGTCAAAAGTTTACCTTCAGACTTAGTCGTTTTCTTGAAGATTTTCTTCAGCGGGACAAAGTTGCCAGTCCGATCAGATCTCCCTGGAGCCCTTCCACGGATACGCATCGCAGGAGCCCTCGGTGAAGATTTCTATGTTCGGGCTTAGATGATTTTTCGAGATGAAAATCCCTCGACCGGGCTGAACTTGAACCTTGATCTGACCTCCCTGGATCCCTCTTCAGATACACTGCTCGGGAGGTTCCGGTCAACTTTCTATGTCCAGACTTAGTCACTTTTTCAGAGATTTTCTTCAGCGGTATGAACCTGCAAGTGAGGCCGGGTCACGGTTGAGGCAAGCTGACTAGAGTTGCCGTAGCGGGCCAGTCCCTCTATAGAGCTTTTTCCAAAAAGTTCTCCAATCTTCTCCAAACTTCTGGATCTTCTTCCAGAAGGTCTTTTTAAGTTTCTTTTGAAGTCCACAGCTCACCCCAAGGTTCCAGAAGCTCTGAGTTGCTCCTTCAAGGTGCGCACTACAACTCCCAGAATGCACCTGGCTCAAACTCCAAATTGGTCACTGGACAGTAGTCAGCTGGTCAGTTTCTTCAGAATCTGAGAAGGGGAACTCTGGTTAGCAATTTTTCACCTGTAGCAAACAGGGAGTTCCGCCTTGAACCAGTTGAAGCCTGGCAAAGTCCTTCTTGTGATGAAGCCCAAGTATGCAGCTGGTGCAGTCCTTTAGAGTGCAGTGTCCAGGTGCAGGTCAGGGGTCCAGCAGGGTAGTCCTTCATCTCCTAATGTTCTTCCTTGTAGGGTTCTGAGGTCTGGGTGCTGCTCTGCCTTATTTATCCTTGCTCCTTGGTGAAAAACAAGGGGGTCCTGGTTCTCCAATCAGATGCAGGGTCCTTCCCCTTGTGATGACCACTTCCTGGGAAGTGTGGCAAAAATCTATCCCAGGGAGCAACATTCTTCAAAAATCCATCATGGCTGAAACAGATTTTTGGAGGTTACATCTGGCTGAGCTCACCCACTGGTGTGGCTAAAAATCCTAAACACACCCCTCTCCTAATCTAATCAAGAGGGCACCTAATTTTCTGGGGTTGCAGGATGTGAGGAAGGTGCTGGGTTGCTCCAAATGTCCTTCCCTGCTTTGAAGACCAATGTGGCAGCCCTCCCCCTTTGTGCTTCCCCATCTGCTGAGGTAGTTCTACTCCCCAGGCACATTTTGTGTTCAGCCCAGGCCACTTCACACCTCATCAAGGGAGCCTGGCCAGGCTGCCAGCGGCTGGCCAGTCAGAGAAAGGCACTACAGCGCTGAAGATGGCAACTTTTTAGGTAGAGTTTAAAACTCTTTACCCGAACTAGTTATTTTAAATTCAACAATTGTAAGTTGTGGGATTTATTATAACAATTAATTTGATACCAAAGTTGAGGTATCTGACACCTAAGGGGACTTTGTTAATTAAAGTAAAATCTACTCATTTTAGCCTATGGAGGCCATTCACTACAGTGAGGGAAAAACACATTTGGCTGTTTTACCTCACATGGGCTTATACAACTATTTTATAGGGTCCCTGCTTATAGTTACATGACACCCAACCCTAGGGGCACATAGGGAACACCTCAGGGATGACTTGTATGTAAAAATAAGATTGTTTGAAACTTTGGAAGTACTTTTATTTTCAAAGTAAATTTTGCATATAACTTTAATTTAAAAGCAGCCAGCAAGGCAGGCCTGCCTTTAAAATGACAATTGGCACCTCAGCAGTGCCCCTTTGGGTGCACTACCTATGCTGGGGTCCCTAAACCTACATGCCTTACCATATACTAGGGACTTAGATGTAGGTTAACATAGCCAATTATAATTAGCCAATTTGCATACTTATTTTATACAGAGCACAGGCCCTAGGACTGGTTAGCTGTCCCAGGGCACCATCCGAGTCAGGAAAACACCAGCGAAAAGTGAAACATGGGGGCTAAACGTTAGGGGTCCTCTGCAATCAGCCCTGTTTTCTCACACATGGGTATGGAGCAAACAGGTTTCATTCCAGGGCTCAATTTATCCTTGAATCTCTCAACCCTCTTTGGTGCACTGCAACTCGTGGACCAGAGATTCAGGCGGTTGCAGTTTTTCTTGATATAGAGAAGGTCTTCGACTCTGTGGAGTGGGGTTTTATGCAGGCGGTCCTGCATCGCATTAGTGACATAGTTCTCCAATTGATTTAAGTACTATTCACTCAGCTCGTGGCCCACCTCCGATTGAATGGTCTGGTGACCTCTCCTATCCCAATAGAGAGAGGGACTAGGTAGGGATGCCTCCTTTGCCCCTTCCTATATGCCATGTTTGCTGAACGTCTGGCCTGCGCGCTGTGAGAATACCATTCTCACTGTGGTCTAAGATTCCCTTGATATACTCTCATTGTATCAGCATATGGAGGCGATACTCTGCTTTATGTCAAGAATCCTGAGCGCAATTTAACTTTAGTCTTGTGGAAGGTAGAACTGTTCAGGAGTCTTGCCGGTCTCCGGGTAAATTGGGTGGTGTTGCCTCTCGTGTTACTAAGCTGATACAAATGGAGTACCCGCTACAGTGGACCCAGGACTCCATGCATTATTTGGGAATACTAATAAATACGAACCCAGGAACGGTGTTGCAGGACAATTACGGGAAAGCGATACAACACCTAATCGAAGTGGTGGAACACTCCATTAGACTGCCCCTTTCACTAGCGGGACAGGTGGCTATTAAGAAGATGGTGGTGTTATCCTGCTTCTTGTTTCTGTATCCTAAATATCCTGATAGTACTTACCCGGCACAGATTGCGAGCTCTCATGTGTGGTCTGGCTTTCAGACAACCCAGAGTAGAATGGCAGACTTTGTCTTTCCTATATGATATGGGGGGTGTTGGCACACCTGATCTGGAGTTGTATTACCTGATCACACAATCTCAGTTTGCACACTGGCCCATGGGCCACAGGAGTTACCGCATGTCTGACTGAAGGGCAGGATGACGGCACCATGTAAGTTGCCTCAACTCCTATTCGAGTGTCCGGCTTGATGCTACAGGGCACTGGGTTTGTTAAATGTGACGCTATTCACCTGGCATCGGCTTTTGGAGAAACAGGCGAGTTCACTGCTCTACTCGCCTGCAGTGTCCTTACTAGCTTAGTGAACGTGGTTTCCAATGATGCATGAACGGGGCACTGTAATAGCACTACGAGCCCTGTGGATCAGTAGTGCTGTAATAGCACTACGAGCCCTGTGGATCAATGCATTGGGGAACTTGTTCACGGATGACCGCCTATGTGACTCGGAGGAGTTACACGATTATGTGCCCCATGCTACACCACTGATGCATTTTTCCTATCATAGGATGCGGGCCGGGATGCATGCCCTTTTGGGGGAGGAACTGTTTGAACCCCCAGCTATCCCTGCTTTGACTTCACTCTTGCAGATACCTACGCCTCGCCATATTAAATCAAGACACTATGCATTTGCTCAGGAGGCCCGTAGGCCTGGGGTGTCGCGGGGCCGTCTTGCATGACAGAGCAATCTGGATACAATTATAGACAACAGTAGACATACTGTTGTTCAGTAACTAAGATAATTTCCCTCAATAGTAGACACACAGCTATCCATTTTAAATCTCTTAACCGGGTGTATTACATCCCAGCTCATTTACACAATTGTGGACTTCGAGATAGTGCAACATGTTCACGATGCCTGGAGAAAGCGGCTGGCTTCTTACATTTGGCATGGGGCTGCCCATGCTTACACAGCTTTTGGCAGGCAAATTTAGGGAGCTGAGTATCATTGTAGATGAGTCACTGGACCCCGACTCCCAGCTGGCACTACTTCGGTATGATAAGAATGTACCGACGGCGGTGCAACTCCTGATGGCAATAGGTCTACTGCTAGTGAAGTGGAGGGTGTTTATGCGCTGGGGTAGGGGACCCTTGCCGACGTTCAAAGAACGGGTCAGGGATATGACATACTGCAACGTACACTCTGAAGGTATGGCGAACTTCTCCCAAGCTGTAGCCATCCCCAGGATATTTGGGGTCCATTTCAGCCTTACCTTGCTGGGCTGGGAGCAGAGGCACAAGGCAATGGTGATGTTTCCTAGTACACTTCTGATACCATAAGATTATGAGGTGCCCAGCCCTTATTGTGGGGTTTAACTGTGAATATGTCACCGACTGTTAACAGAGTTACCGCAATTTATGCAATATCTGCCGTTATTGCTGTGTCACTTATATTTAGCGAAAGTGACTTTACCTTTTCTTTAGCAACAAGGGGTCCCACCTTTATAGTAGAGCTGACGGGACTACTATGGAAAATTGACCCTAGTGTTGTGTGACATTCCGTTAAATTCTTTTACCTTTTCTAGCGGGACTCCTTATATGACACAAATAAATACATTAAAAAAAATCCCTATTGGAAATTGCATTGGGAAAATGCATTTTGGTATCACCTCCCACACCCCTCCCCTTTTACTCTGCCCCGCCTGATGAATCACCCTGAAACTTTCTAAACATAAGCTGAAGTGAGTGGCAAACTAGTTTTGATAATTTAGTGAAGATTCATCAAACGGTGCCAAAATTATTGGCAAAACAAAGAGAGCTATTCTTCTTGAAACTAGGTCCTAAATTTTACTACCTACTGGTGACCGCCAGTAGGTAATATATATATATATATATATATATACAATATTTCACAGGTATCCGTCTCAGTGAAATATTTCACAGCTCGTTGTGAGATATGAGTTCCATATCGGTTTCATAATCCTAAAGACCTGCCCCATATTACCCCTCTGTAGAGCTTTACCATTTTCATGGGTGTGAGGATTATGCAACAAGGTTATCTAATTTATGCAGCAGAGTCATCTAAATTATGTGGCAAAAAAGCAAAATTATGCTGCACATCCCTAAAAGTATTGTTTTCAACCATTTGAGGTACAAACAATGTAGTTTGCGAAATCTACAAATTAAGTGGCACATTATGTGGCAAATATGGCAGTTTCATAATTATGTGGTAAATGCTACAGCCAATGACCTGTATACATTTAGTAGCTCTCACCATTTTTCACTGTTATATCAACAATTTATTCACGAAAGATAAATGTAAACATTTTAATTCAAATTAGTGTGCAGTGTTAGTTGCAATTTGAAGAAAACATTTTTTATTTGCTGTGCACCACAGAATAAACATGCAAAAATGCCATCTCAAAGATCTGATGACACTTGCAAACCACTTGACCTGCGGCCTTATGGTTTTATTATGCTGCCAGTATCCCTCAAATGCAATACTGAAGCATATTACATGGTTATCTGTTATGTATCCTATATAAAAATGAAAAAATGCAAAGGTATTGCCTCTGGCCAGCAATTGACCTTTGCACACTTAATGCAGCACTGGGTTACAAAATGCAAGTTGGATTATGCATCACGGTGTACTCACATAGTGCCAAAGTACAAAGAAAACTTCACATTTTAATGTTTGATAAGCATATAATGCTGTTCTTTTCTTGTTGTCACAAAGAACCTGGTATATCTTATCTTTGCACCTCATATTTTCTACTTGAGGGGTGCAGTACAGGAAAGTTCTCAAAACCCAACTCTTTACAATCTTCATATCATGCTCATGCTACAGTGTATCCTTGGCCTTGCCTTCCTCACCCCTCTGTGATGCTGCCTCTACTTGTAAGCATTTACTGTCATTTATCATTGTAAAGGTGCAGAGAAACCTCTACCCTCACTTGATGGCTTTGTATCCCTTTCGGCCCAAGTACGCACACAAAATATCAATATCAAGAAATTGGGTTCTTGGTTGACTGAGGTGTGAGCCCTGGACAAGCAGCAACAACAGTTCTTGCCAGGGTAAGGCACAAGCAAACCCCAAATTAACCTGTGCTTACCCTCTGGTACCTTAGAACCGAGCAATCAGGCTTAACTTGGGCAATGTGCCCTCCTTGCCCTGGCTCCAGACTAACTGCAGGGAGTATGCAGCTCTTTGTATGGGGATAGGACACAGCCTATTCAAGTTTGAGGCTGTGTCCAGCTCCTCCCTCCCATCCTGCCCAGGATGGCCTATCAAGTCACATCTATGCTCCCATTGTGTGTGAGTGTCTAAGAGGAATACACAGAGCCCAATTGCCAACTACACCCAGTCATGTGACCAGAGACAGGCTGCAGGCACCAAATGGCTAAGTCAAGAAAATACAAACTTCCTAAAAGTGGCATTTTCAGAATTGCAATTTAAAATCCGACTTTACCACAATTTAGGATTTCAAATTGTGACTCCAGAGACACCTAACTTGAAGGGGTTATCTCTTCCCAGTCGGAAACTACGTCTATAAAATGTAATAAGGCAATTCCAATGTTAACCTATTAGAGAGCTAGGCCTTGCAGTGGTGAAAAACGAATTTAAGAGTTTTTCCGAACCAGGAGATGTAAAACTTAAAAGTACATGACTTACTTTTTAAATACATTGCATCTGCACTCTGGGCTGTTCAGGGGTGATCTATAGGTATTAAAATGGGAGGCTGGGTCTGGCAAAAGGTTTGTTTTGCCAGGTTGAAATGGCAGTTCAAAATGGCACACACGGTATCTACAATGGCAGGCCTGAGACATGTTTAAAGCGCTACTTAGGTGGGTGGCACAATCTGTGCTGCAGGCGCACTAGTAGCATTTAATTGAAAGAACCTGGGCACACAGTGCATTTCACTAGGGACTTATAAATACGTTAAATATGCCAATCAGGTATATTCCAATGTTAAAATATGTTAGGGAACAAGCACAAGCACTTTAGCACTGCTTAAAAGTGGTAAGGTGTGCAGAATCATAAGGCCAGCAAAAACGAAGTCAGCAAAAACAAGAGGTTCAAAGGCAAAATGCTAGCGGGAGAATACATCTAAGATGCCGGATTTAGCAAATGTATTTTTAAACAAAAGTGAAATGAAAGATTGTGCTTCCTGGAGCATTGAGTTTTCATCATCCTCTTTCTCATTTTTAACTAATTTAACACACAACCCATCATCAATGTGCTCTACAATATTCAAGAGAATGTGATAAAAATAAACTGAGGTTTTATTTTGTATGTTATTGAGATTTTTACTTTTTTAGGAGGCAACATTAACAAAAATATGTTATCTTTTTAATAACCCGAGTGTTTAATTCCTGAGTACCTGTGGTCCAGTGTGCACTCTTTTCAAATTACCTGGCTGCAACTAATTAAGAAAGAATGTATCAAATGCCGTTGATGTGATGTGTACCTTAGAAGGAAATGTATTAATTTACTCTTTCGTGTGTTTATGACCAATCACAGCTATTCTCTTGTTTGTTCTTTTGAAGCCTTGGTAAGGCCATATCAGCTATGCACTCCAGAACATACTTGCTTTTGGAAAGAGAATACACACAGCTCCAAGAATCCAACATTTATGTAAGTATCATGGCCACTTATTTTTTTTTTAATTTACCACTGATTATTTCAGTTTCTGAGAAGCTGAAGGCAGAGAAAGTTTGCAATGCCCATACTGTAGAACACGAATCTTCCCATTTGAAAACAAGAGCCCGTTCTTCACAAAAGTAGGGATTCCGTTCTGTTTACAACCAAGTGATCCAAACACCCTACTATAGGCCATGTCCAGGTCAGGATGTTCAGCTATGCCACAAGAAGGTAACATCCAGAAAGCAGCCAGATTACAGTGACAGTCATGTGCAATTATTTGGAACATCGTGTATTATTTTATAATCTTAGTGGATAGTATGTCAGAATAATGTGTGGGAAAATATTGTGCTAAAAATATTGTAGCACAATATCTACTACCACAACGCTGTGAACGGGAGTACATAGAGTTAAATATAGATTTTCTATACTGTATTCCACATCTACCTACCTTTCACGATCTTTAAAGTACATATTATGTGGAGTTCAGAATAGTAAATCTGTGCTTTTCTGTTTATTTTTCTTCGTGATATTGTGGCAGTCGATATTCTAGCTACTGTATTTTTCTGGCACAATCTTGCAACTGTTATTCCTGAGTTATAAAGTGTCAACGTACTACCGAGGTAAGTATGTGAAAGGGTAACACTTTAAATTTAGAATACATTTGATCATGTAGGTTAACTTGTGTTGAAGACTGACACAACGAGCTTACTTGAAACTTGAAAGGAAGACTTCCATTCAAAGATTTTCGTCTAAAGTGCAACTGACATCATATTGTCAAACACTCCTCTGCCTTATTTACAGACCAAGAGTGTAAGACCCAGAAAGAGAAAAAAACCGATTAACATTGTTTTGCCTCCTTTAATGATATTTTTTAAGTTTGAGAAAACACCCTTTAAAACTTAGATAATAAAGAAAATGGCCAAGTTGACACAAGTTATGGTCTTGTGAGTTGTACCATAACCCATGAATCAGGAAAATAAAGGGGTAATTAGTAATAAATGTGTTTAATGCCAGAGGATCAAACGAGGGAATATTCCTTCCTCCCACAAGGCTGCTCCAGGTTTACAATCTGGGGCGGTAAAACACCATGATAAGTATAATTACTGGGCCACCAGATAGAGCATGCTTCTCTAAAATGTGAATGAAAATTAGTTCAGGCAATCTGAAAGCTCTCCAAACAGCCTGAGAAATCTGTTAGCACCTATCAGATCATCAAGACATATTGCCAAGATGTTCTTGATAAAGTGTGTATGGGGTGAACATTCATCAGATTGATCTTTCTGTAAGCATGGAATATAGTCGACATTATGGCTATTGCAATCTTATCCTGTATTTTGATCTTGCTGATCACCCTGATGGTGCATGCCTTACCATGCGGATCTCCTTGCTCCCCTTAGAATCCCTGGAGGTCCACCTGGTGGAACTCGGGCAGGTGGATGAACCTCAGGGTCTCCTGCACCAGCAAGACCTGTGGAATCTCAGTATCCCCCCACTGTCCTCTGCATGCTTGGAAAACTGATGGAAATCATTAGGGACCTGCAGGGCTGGGTATCAAAAAGATCACTCTCTCTGGGTGCCAGGTATCACAAGGGAATACCTGGGGATTAATACGATTGCTGACTTTACCCCTGAGACTTCCTTGCATGCTTCAGGTGAAACCCCGGTGTCTTCTGAAAGCTGAAACTGCCCTCCCATTTCACCTCCGTCCAGCCTCAATACCTGGCCATGTTGAACTCAGACAGTGACTGCCACCGTCTAATCACTGCATGGCAGAATGTTGCAACTAGCACTGGGTTGTGCTATTCATTTGTTACAACCTCTACCTTCACCCCCATCTTGAAATAGGGTCGATGGTGGGAGCTTTACAATTTCCTGAAAAAAAAGAAGTCTTTTGATGGGCCTAAAAACAACCTAAAAAAATCCAATGAAATTCACCAGTGATGGTTAGCTATGCAACCATATTGTGTCCTCGTACTGCCCATGATAGGGTTAAAAGGGAATAGCAGAATTAGTGTTATAAGACAACAAGAATTTTTTAAATATTTTTATTGGGTTTAGGAGGTGCAAAAATACAAACATTACAAGGAACATGGAGGAAACTTAGCCACTTCCCAGTAGATGTTGTGGTATTGGTCTGTTGACATCTTTGGATGTAGGAGGTACGAGACGAAAGACCAGAGATCACAGTAAGTTCAAGTAGATGGTTGGAGGATGTAGCGATGAGTGAGCTTGTTGCCTTAACTGGGGAATTAAAACGGATAAGGTGTGGGAGGAGAATATAAACAGGGGAACGGCGGGTGGTAAGAGTGGGCAGTATCGTGTGGTTGTGTTACACTGGGTATGTTGTGTTATGGATTACGTCGGCATAGTGGCTGTGTGATTAGTGGTGCGGGTCTGTATAGGCATCGACGTGGGCCTGGATATGACGGCACTGAGGAAGTCATCGGCTTATGGTGTGTGAACAGCTTGCGTGTAATACTTGTATGATCATGGTGGGAGGTCATCCTTGTGTACTTCTTGTTGGAAGCAAGTCAGTAAGGTGGCCCACTGGGAAGAGATTGGATGTGTACGCATGTCTCGCTTTTTCAAAGCGAAGCACATTCTCCTCTGCACTGCCCCATTTTCGTAGTGCGCCTTGCCAAGCCGCAACTGGGTGGGCATTAAGGGATCGCCAGTGTAACGTGATAGTTCTCTTGGCTGATAAAAGGGACAGGGATGCAAAGTGGGTTCGTACTTTGTGCTGCTTCCTACGCTTTAATATGTCCATAGAGCACGCCTGGGTTCGGGAGTTCCAGACTGTCAGCGTGGGCATTTCGCTTGTGCTTTGGGAAAAATTTGATTCAGCTGCGCTGGAGTTAGGTACGCCATATGAAGCATATGGAACTGAATACTCTTGAATCGGGAGTTGAGGGAGACTGTTTTGGGGAACTGAAGTGCTTTTTTCCCACTCCTTATCATGTAGCACCTTCCCAAAATCATCTTCCCAAGTTTGGTGCAGGGGGAGGAGGGAGACTAGGGTGAGCTCCTGGATGGCTTTATGTATCCATGTAATGAGGTGCCGTAACTAAAATAGGTTTTAGGACTTGGTAGGTGGGCGGTTTCTCATCTGTGATCTCCCAGAGAGTGCAAAGGGTGCATTCAAGTTGTCTGTGCAATAGAAATTGCCCTGGTGAGAAATTATAATCCTCGATCTGGAGATCCAAGGGGAGGAGATGTCCATCTGAGAACAAGTCACCTGTGACCTGTACTGAATGTTTTGTCCAGGTCTTTAAATTTGTGGCTGTGTAGTATCCTGGCCAGTGAGGCAGTCCGACAAGCAGGAGGGTGGGTGCGTATGCTGGGGCCATGCAGGATAAACGGTGGATGTGGGCCATATAAGTCAGTGCCACTGAGACCTATAGTGGCAGGGGGAAGAGGGCCATGCCTTCGGGAGGAGGAATCCCTAGAGAGTCAATTTTGGTATGAATCCACTGCTGTCGGAAGCTTCCCCATATATCTGCTTGACAGCCAAAGGGACAGCCATTGGAGTTGTAATGCTAAGAACTAGGCCTCGAATGATGGGGCCCCTAGGCCTCCGCAATCAGTGAGGAGTTGCAATTTAGAAGAACTACTCAGTGCCGTTTGGTGCCCCTGATTAGGTTGGAGAGGATAGAGTCCAGTTCTTTAAAAAAGGAACGTGGAGGGATAACTTGGAGATTTTCAAAGTAATATAGTAGTAATATATATTGTAATATAATATATAGTAATATTGTAGTAAGATGAACATTTTTGCTAATGCTATCTTGCCTGTGGGGGCCAGGGAAATAGATTGGCAGAATTGTTCTTGTGCCGTAATTTCGACAGGTCTTTGTGGTGGTTTCCCTCGTACAGGTCAGCGGGTTGTGATAGAGGTAGATACCTAAGTAACAAGTCGATTGCCATGGTATGTGGTGTCCCCCAGTTGGCGTTCAAGGGGTGGCTGGTCAGGGCAAAGAGGGTAAGCGGATAATTCTGACCAGTTAACTCATAGCCCTGCCACCGAGGCAAAGTCCGCCAGGGTAGCCTGGAGGAACGTAAGGTCCATTGTGGCGTCTTATATATATATATATATATATATATATATATATATATATATATATATATATATATATATATATATACTGTGTATATATATATATATATATGTATATATATATATATATTATTTAAGTAGGTCATCAGCATAAAGTGAGACTGCGTGTGTTCAATCTACCAGGTGACTGTCCTAGTCATGGCCCTCCTCGCGAAGGCCGATGGCGAGGGGCTCCATCGTGAGAGCGACTAGGAGTGAGGACAGGGGCAGTCCTGTCTCGTGCCTCGTTCAACAGGAAAGGGTGCCGAGATGAGATGGCCCAGGCGAACTCGGGATGTAGGATTAGTATACAATGGCTGGTGTATGGTAACAATTTTGGTCCTACCCTCATGCGGGTAAGTACTGCAAATAAGTAATGCCATGTTAGATAATCAAATGCCTTTTCCAAATCCAGGATGAGACATGCCTTTCTCGGAAACCTGCCTCACACTTGGTCTTGGATATGGAAAAGTTGTTGAATGTTCTGAGAGATGCTATGACTGGGCACAAAACCATTTTAATCAATGTGAATAAGGGATGGTAGGATTTGGGCATATCTGTCTGCTAGGATCTTCCCCAGGATCTTGTAGTCTGCACCTAGGATGGCTATAGGCCTATAAATGGCTAATATCATGGATTATTTGTCTTGCTTGGGAGGGTAATCAGGAGGGACTCCTGCAAAGAATGCGGTAATTCACCCGTGCTGAGGGCAGCCGCAAACATGGCCGTGAGACGAGGAGCTAGTTGGGACAAGAAGATGCTATAGTATTCTAGTGGGAGGCCGTCTAGTCCCGGAGTTTTACTATGAGCTCGGTCACGTATCGCCTGATTTACATCTGTATCGGGGATTGGCAATTCCAGGGACTCCTTGAGTGATGTGTGGATGGTAGGGATAGGAGTGCCAGTTAGGAAGGCCCCAGAGAGGGATGGCGTAACCATTGATGGGGCACAGCACATAGCGGAGTAACAATCGAAGAAGGCAGGGTAGCTGCTTGCTGGTATAGCTTGGTATCCTTAGGGGTAACTATTTCAGTGATTGGGGGAGGTCTGTCTCACAGCGGATAAGCCATGCAAGGACCCTGCTGGCTTTGTCGCCTTCTCTATGTACTTTAGGGGCATAGGCGATGAAGTTATAGCACCTCAGGCAGCAGCGGCTGTCAAGTACTTATAAGTGAGGGGGCAGGAAATGGGCTGTGGGTTGGTGGGTGCATGCGTGCAAGGTGAGTGGTGACAGTAAATAAATAAAGAAATAGCCACTTACCTTGCTTGCTGCACGACGTCTTCACTGCGGTCAGTGTTCTGCTCTGTCTCCTCCAGAGTCCCAGGCTCCAGCAAATACCCCTAACAATCCTGGAGCTACTTTCATGCTGGCAAACAGCATGAAAGTAGCACCAGGATTGAAGGGAGCGGCCTCTCACAGTGTTCTTAAGAGCACTTGAGGCCTGGCTTTCTCTAATCCAGCTACCTTAAGACAGCTGGGTTAGAGAAGTTTAAAGTCCGCATGTCTGGATGGCTGTCGCAAGAACCAGTGCACAGGAAGCCACCACCACTCCTCCCTGCTGCTGCTACCACTCAACAGGTCCTTTACTGTCCTGACACTTGGATCGGGACGGGTTGAGGAAAAATAAAATGGTAATGAATTAATTTTATTTTTTGTCTCTGGGAGCATTTCAGTGGGGCGACGCTCCTCCTCTCTAATGGAGGAGCCGCCCCTTACCTCAGGTCCTCTAGGAGGGTGGCGTGGTCAGAATTTGCTTTTGTAAGTCTTGCAGGTAATGTCGGGTCCCTAGAGGGGTTCCTTGTTCAGAGAAGTCAGTTTGCACTTGGTCTGTTCATCTCTCTCTAAGGTCCTGCAGACAACTGCGATCTTCTGAATGCAGACTCCCCTTGTCATCACCTTGTAAGTGTCCCATTGTAATGTCTCCGCAGATGACATTGTTTTCAGAGAAGTAGTTCCAAATGTTGTCTGCCTGTTCTGCTCGGACGACCAGGTCAGGCAGTCCCATGGTATCTTTCATGTGGGTACCGGTGGACGAGGGAGTGCCCAGTCAATATCCATGGTGTGTGCATCATGATCAGAGATCATTCGGACCAGGTAGTCAGAATGTTGAACCAGGTGTAGTAGGGGCGAAGAGCAAAGAAAGCGATCTAGGTAGAGATACAGGTTGTGAGGTACAGAGTAAAAGGAGTAAAGATGGATCCCAGGGTGAAGCGACCTCCATACGTCTATTAACGACCAATGTTGAAGCCATTGTAGTGCTCCATCTAAGCTTGCGGTGCCGTGCAAGACAGTGGGGGTTGGGACCTGTCTAGACTAAGGTCTAGGGTACAGTTGAAGTCTCCCCCTAATATCAAGAGTACATATGTTTTAAGGGAGAGTATCGCTGACAGCACATCACAAAATACCCCTTCATCGGCATTTGGAGCATAAATGCTCCCTATAAGAAGCAGTTGGCCATCGATTCGGCCTTCAAAGAGGACGTACCGGCCTTCGTTGTCAATTGTCATGCACATTTCTTGAAAGGGAACCCCAGATCGAACTCATGTAAGGGTGCCCTTGGCGTATGCTGAGTCGATTGTGTCGTAAATGTGACCCCCTCAATTGCTTGCACAGGCGGTCCAGCTCACTGGTATAAATGTGTCTCTTGTAAAATTGCTGCTTGTGCTCACTGTTGTTTAATGTAGGAGTAACTGCATAACATTTGCAGGCTGTGTGCATGCAGCGGACGTTAAGCGTAAGGAGCAGGCTATCTGTTGCGGTGATGTGTAGTGGCTGCGGGTAGTTGGGTGAAGCAATGTATCGCTGTGGGGTGGTATGTGGGCAGCCATGTTGAGTTCCACCCAGCCATAACCCTAGCGCAAGCCTGCCCGATAGTGGGAGAACTGGGAGAGTAATACAAGGGAGCCCTTCACAACAGGTGATGCACCCAAACTCAGTAAATGTACTACTACTTTACTGTAGTGTGGGCGGGTAAGCGGTGTTTGTGGCTGAGAGTGGTAGCTGTCTAGCTTATATCACGTAGGAGATCGGAGGCCCCCTGGGGGGAGAACGGAGTGTACTCTGGGTAATTGTTCCCTCTGGTCTCCCAGTGCCCATCTTTATTGTTCCTGGGAATTATTATGTGGTTGGCCTCATGTACTGGGCTCTGGTGATTCATAAATGTGTGTATTTCTCGGGCGGTGATACCGTGTCACATGGCAGTTACACAGGAGTTCTCTAAAGGGAGATCTCTGCGATGGGTGCCAATGGTGTGGTGATTTAAAGTACGGAGAGGCTAAATGAGAGTGTCTGCCGTTTGTGGTGTGACTAATGAAGGGTACTGTGAGTCTCCAAGAGAGTCTTTCAATGGGTTGGTGTCTTCGTCAGAGGAGAGGAGGTGTGGTCCTCGGTAATCCTCAGTGGTTCTAGTGGCACCAAGGTTGGCTGCTGCCTGTAAGACTTGTTTGCGAGCCATGATGATTTTCTCCAAGTTTGGTGGGGACGTGGTTTCCAGGCGGGAAGCTGTCTTCTACCATGGTTTCCTGTGTCCACGGGCTTGACTACCAAGAGTTGGCTGCTTGGATTTGTCACGTGGGCGTGACTTGCTCTCATGGTGCTGGTCTGCCCAATCCCATGCATCTTTCGGGTCAGTACAGAATAAGGTGGTGCCTTCGGACATTATTTTAAGGCAGGCTGGAAATCACAATGAGTATTGTACGCCTAGTTGGCAGAGGTTCTTTTTCACTACTGAGAAAGAGGAGAGCTGTGACTGGACCACTTGGGTGTAATCGGGGAATAACATGATCAGCTTATCTTTGACGCTCAGGGGTCCTGCTAGTCTGGCAGCTCAGAGGATTGTGTCTCGATTCCTGAAGTGTAGTAGTTTGGCCAGCATTGGGTGGGGAGGATTTCCTGGGGGTGTAGGCTGCGCTGGCACCCGGTGGGCTCTTTCCAGCAAATAAAAGGGTGAGAGTTCTGTGTCAGGTCTAAAAGTCTTGAACCAGGTTTCCAGGTAGATCAGGTGGTCTGAGAGCTTGATCCCCTCTGATAAGCCAAGGATGCATAAGTTGCTCCTCCGAGAGCAACTCTCTAGGTCATCTCTCCTGGTCTCAAGGTGTTGGACTTGATCACATATGTTTTGTATTGCTGTCTGGTGGGCAGTTGAAATGGACTGTAGGGTTGCGTTAGCCTTTTTGCTCTCACTATGTTGTCTGCAAGTTTCCAATGGTTGTCTTGCAGGTAACTGATCTTCGCTGCCAGGGTGCCAAACCGGGTCTCCATGGTGACTCTCTGTCGCTGCCAACACGCGGTCCAGCTTGTCAGAATCAGAAAGTGTGGCCGCTGGCTGGTGGGTGCCTGGAATCATTGACAGTGGGTCTGGTGCTGGCCAAGGGGGTGTGTTCGCATTGGAGCAGAGCCTGCTAATTTTCCCCATGTGTCTGAATGGGCTGGGGGGCAATATGTAGAGGTGTCAGCAGGATTTGAAGAGTGAGTGCGGAGTGAGTTTCAGGCCCCTCCAATGGAGGAATGGCTGTAGGCTGCTGCCTGTGTCCACGGTCACCCTGCGGGGTGCAACTTGTATTAGTCGTGTCTTCTAGCAACTACTGCTGCAGGTGTCATTAGTGGGGTAGCTTGGATGGGTTATTAGGCCGGGTTCAGCAGTTCCCGGCTTGTTGCAGGCTTAAGGGGGGGTTTGGCTGCCAGTCGCTCACGCAGAACGAGGCAAAGGCAGCTGCTCAAATGTCTCTCCCCTGTGGCACAGTTATTGTATCCCCTAGCTAATGGTTAGGTATTGTATCTGGGGCGATAGCTAATGATGTTCTGCTCCTCTCTTTTTTGGCAGGGGGATGGGGTGGATATTGTGGCCGCTCGGTTGGTCTTGATTTTCAGCTTCGTTCCAGATGTGACACCCCCCCCCCATGTGCCTTGAATTTGGGCCAACCTGGGGGGTGGCACCCAGGCCTGTGTACTTGCTGATGGTGCGAGGTCTATGTTGCTGACTTCCCTCTCGTCTCAATTGTGATGCCGATTGGTGGGGGGAAATAGAGAGGGGCCCACAGTGTATGAGTGTGCCCCACTTAAGGGGTATAGTGTGTTGCTGATGAGGGTCTACCTATCTGTCACCCTCTCTTCCTGCTGTACACTGGAAGGCTCCCCCCAACAGACCTCAGCCGGTGTCATGCACGCTAGGAGCGGGCCTACCTGGGTCTCGGCAGTTGTGGTGGCTCCCCAGGCGACGCACAGGTCACTAGCCTGATGTGGACTGTAAGTCACGGTGTGGAAGCGCCCCGCATGCTCTGATTCAGGCGCGGAGGTGAGGCTCGTGCTGATCGCAGCATGATGCATCCTCCCGAATGTCTTTCCCCATGGCAGGGCTATTGCATCACCCGGCAAATGGTTAGGCGAGGTGTCCAGGGCGGTAGCGGGGGGATGCTTTGTTCCTCCCTTTTGTGACCTGGGTGTGGGGGGGGGGGGGGGCAGCTGGGTGGGTCTTGATTGTCAGCTTTCTTCCAGGTGCATCCCCATGTGCCTCGAATTTGGTTCCGACGTAGGGGGGATGCCGGTTGCAGCGCGAGGTGGCCGCACTCTGTCACTGGGAGCAGGCCACTGTCGCAGTGGAAGGGCTGCCATTTGCCCCCACGGCCTTAGTGGAGGGTTGGGGGCCACACTCTTTCTGAGCCGCCACCTGTTCTTCTCCCAACTTCGCGTGGGAAGTCTCGCTGTAGGCCTCAGGCACCGGGCCCAGCTCATTTCCCCCAGGGCCCTTTGGAAGCAGCCCCGCCACCTCTTGATTATATCCATTTGTGGTCACGGCACTTATGCCACCCAGAGAGTGGTTGTGGTCCCCTAAGGGTGTCCCCGATTAGGATTGTTGACAATTTGTTGGGATCTGTGGCAGAGTGCTATGGAGACACGTCTGCCATTTTGGCTACTTTAGCCACGCCCTCCAAGACGACAAGGATTTTTGTGATCTCTCTACCCCCTTCACTTTTTGTCTTTTAATATCTTTAGCACAGTAGAATGAAAGTAATACGAGCACTGATCTAATTCACAAAGGTGAATGGATTCCTTATCAAGGTAGGGACAGATACAATAATTACCATCATATTCCTCTTCATCAATCCCGAAAATCGTCATCCTCACCATTCCAATTTCCATGACCACCTCACTTGCAGGCGAATTGTGGATGAACATGAAATGTTTCTCTATTGCCTTTTTAATAGTATATGTTAATAAAAAACTTTCAGTGTGACATATTGGATATATTAGTGCTACGTTAGTATTTTAAGAGCTGCTAACTACAGGAAAATATTTTAGAAGGTTAGCATTTAATGTTTTTGATACCTTCCTAGTAAACATGTAATCTCATCACATCTGCATTATTATGTTTTCATTCCAGGGCATTTCTGCAACGCCTGTAAATGATAATTTCCTGGAGTGGATTGCCAAGGTGCAGGGTCTTAAGGATTCAATCTGGGAAGGTGTGTACCAAAGCAATATGAATTTCTCGTGTTACAGGGTACGAAGAAATGGTCCTTTTTTAGAAAATGATCTGTGTTTTTTCGTAATTGTGTAATTTTTCCTGAGGTCTGACCTTAGCGGTGCTGAGCGCACAAAGTATAATGTGGATGTTCTCTGAAATGACTAATAATAGTCGTGCAGTGTTCTTGCGGGGGAAACAAAGTATCAATGCCAGACAATGCTCGGAAAAAAACACTTTCTCCTTTATTGCAAGGAAAGGAATAACCTCTGCCAGTATTTGCAAAGTGAAGCAACAGTCCTGCCATTCTAGTGCCACTCCGTGGATGTACTCGTCCCCCCCCCCCCCCCACACGCCCCTCCCCCGATCAAGGGCGTGAACAGGGCTGGTGAGAGCGCTCATCTGTGTGCTAAGAAGTTAATAGCACCCAGTAGCCTGCACTAATGTATCAATCAATCCAGCTAGTGGGGCGGGCCTGTATGCTCCAGCGTCAGCTGCAGCCACTGCACACACAGAGGTGATAAGCACCTGGGCTAATGTTTTAGAACTTCAGCATTTTTTCCAGACTGGGGTACGGCGCCAAAATGTAGGAATCTGTCATAGTTCCGCAACGCAGGGGGAACAGGCTGCTGCTACCCCGAGAGTTCCCGCCAGTATTTCATCTTTCTTTGTTCCTTTCTTTCTTTTCATTTCTTTAAATACCAAACCGTAAATTAGTGAAAGAAAGTTAGAAAAAACATCAGACAACAAGAGCCGCTCACAAAAAAGACCACGGACTGCTATGCTGGACTGCTAGGATGCTGACATTCGGATTGCTATCGAACAATGTTCGCAGGATGGTACCCTGAGTTATAAACTTCGGCCTCCTCGTTTCTCTATTTCGTTGCTGTGGGTCTGTTTCGGGGAACAGTGGCCCTCAAGGACTTTGCCCCCATCCTCTACCCGCTGCCTCCTTTGTTTCTGTGTTAAGGGTCTCCCTAGGGGATGTGTCAGTCCTTTTTCCCGTACAGTGCTTGAAATTGGAAAATAGAATTGCAGGTAGTAAGTATCCGAGTACACGCTTGCTTCTGCGAAGTGCAGGGAGTCTCCCTCTCCAAATGAAGAAGTGCAAGGTCTCCGTGCCATGAGTCAGGCAGGGCTTCGCATGCCATTGCACTCCACATACCGCTTGAGGTATGTTTTAAGTATGACTTCCTTACCTAGGCTATCCTTGTATTGTGAGCTCCCTGCCTCTTCTGGAGAGAGCAAACACTGCACAGTCACCACAGTCTTGTACACTGCCTGTCCCCTAATTTCATCTTCTTCCAGGAGCTCCCCACTTTGCCAGAATCCAGTTCTTACCTCATAATCGGATCCTCTATACATTGGTAAACTGGAGGTAACCTTGTTGTCAGGCCCCTTCCACAACCTGCCTCATCTGCTCTCTGCTTTTGAGTTTCATTTGTGAGTTTTGCTAGAAATCCTTCAATTTGCCACCAAAATATTGTGTGCTTTTGGTCTTCATTCATTAAAATTGTGGTAATCGTTTCACATTATTGATATTGCATGTCCACACCTTTGCTGCAGCAGATATGGAAACTGAGTTTTAGTTTTGCAGCGCAGGTCCCAGAGTTGAATTTAGCATCTTCTTTCGGGCCAGTGCCATGGTGCATGTGTGTTGCAGGACCAGTGATGCTGGTTGCTGAGACCATAATGTGTATTGTGCTTGGCATGCATTTGTACCGCGCGGAGTCGCCGCTGCTCATTATGGCGCGGTGAGCAGTATGAATGCTCTATAGGGGCTTTGATGCTCATTGCACACCACTGTATGTCATGATAAGCTCCTAAGGTGCTCTGTGTATCCTTGTCACAAGAGCAATGTGCAAGTGAATGTTCAGGGCCTCCCTGTGTGCCATGATTAATACCCGAGTGTGCCTTGCTGAGTATTGTACAGCCTGTCTGCTATGACAGCCTGGACACAGCCCCGCGTGTTCTGTGATACCCAAGGCGGAGTATACACATGTGTAAGCTCTCTCCAAAGCCTAGAAGAGTTGCCTTTGCCAGTACCTGGTCTTTGGAGAGTTGATGTGACTAAGTTAATTCTACTGCACTTTTAAGGGTTTATTTGTTGGCTTAGCACAGTGATAAGACACAGTTCAATTCCATACACTTTGCATGCCCTATTAAACAAAATAGGAAGTCAAACACCCAATCACATTTCATTATTTACTATAGGAGTGTTGCGTATGTTTCATGAACTGAATGGTAAATATTTAGGAGATATCCACTGTTCTACAGTAATAGATGACTCCGTCGCCTTTCTTCCATAGTAACCGACCCATATCATGTCGAAGATGGGTAAATCTAGTTTTGAAAATCCCGTTTTGCGCCCCTCCTTTGTTTAAAAAGATTTTGAAAAGAGGTACATACATGTTCTCTTATGAAAGCGTTAGAAAAAGCCTGCTACCCTCTTTATTGTACTTTTATGTTGAAGACTCTTATGCTGTAGTGTTGTTCCAGCATCATCAAAGTATGAACATGAATAACAGGGTAAAAAGTGATTTCCTAATCTTTAACTTTAAACAGTTTATACAAAATGAATACACATCTTCCAAGGAACTATAAGTGCGTGGCTGGAGGCCGAAGACATCATACATATATCAATGTTTTATGAAACTCTTAGAAATCCTTGAAGACATCTCTTAAAACAGATCCCACTACTACGGTACACTCAAAGGCAGCTGTGGCCACATTCGATTTATATTTGAATTGAATGTATTGGCTATGTGCATCCATTGTGATTTTTATAACTATGTTGTATGTTATTGAAATAAACTATTGAGATTAACTCTTGCTTCATGGCAGTGTTACTAAGGCTATCTTACCTACTCAGTTATAAGAACCAGTGAACCGTGTGTTATGTTGGACGCATTTGTGTAGGCATTAGGAACAAAATGTACTTAGATACATGCATTTTGTAGGGAAAGGGGTATGCAACATGTTATCTAACCTAGTGTAAGCTATCAGCTGTCCATATAGCATCGCAGCATGGATATTCACCGCAAGTCCTACATAAGAACAAAGTTTAGATGGAGTGCCCACTTACAGTTTGCATATTAAACGTATACTACACTATCCCTTTTAACTGTTCACTTTCTTGCACTTGCTTAGTTAACCTGTATATCCTTTGTTTTCTTACTCAGTCGTCGATTACTGTTTTCTGGTCAATGTGCACTTCTTGGGGAAAAAAGTATACATAGTTGATACGCCCGTGACTGTGATTTATTGACACACTGACATTAGCACACCAAAATTGACATTTACACACTGAACTGAAATTGACATTGACACACTGTAATTGACATTTATTAACACAGTGAGGAAGTTTTAAACTATCACTTCACTACACTGGAAAACCTACATATAATACGACATCTTTCAAATAGGACCAGCAAAGTACCGAGAGTATTCATGTTGCCCCTTAGAAGAGCTAATTACTGTTGTTAAAAATACCATTTATTGTTTTGGAGGTTTGTTGTGGTCTCTTTAGAGTCTAAGGAGTTTTCTTCTGTAATGAAGTAGATCTCTGTGAGGTGCATGCATTCCTACCACCAATCAAGCATGCTTGGTCAGATTATCTGGCTCCTGTGCAACATCACTGGAAGATCCCTCACTGTGCAGGCTTTCACACAAAATACATTCTACTGCTAACCTATCAGTTGACACGATGCTCAGCACAAG
The DNA here is from genome assembly GCF_031143425.1 of Pleurodeles waltl. Classification (NCBI taxonomy): domain Eukaryota; kingdom Metazoa; phylum Chordata; class Amphibia; order Caudata; family Salamandridae; genus Pleurodeles; species Pleurodeles waltl. The sequence goes on along the minus strand of NC_090443.1, from coordinate 821,001,341 downwards.
ATGGGCCGTGACTGCCATGTGTTACCAAGCATAAACTCCTTTTATTGTTGTGTGGTTACCAAAAGGATGCTGATGAGAAAAAGCCCCACCAGCCCCAAACGCCCATGGGAGTTGAACACCCTCCCAAATGGGAAAGCCCATATTCTCTTACTGTAAACCTTTCCGTTTTAGAAGTAGCATGCTTTCTACCAGCTCTGTTCACTTCCACTTCACACAGCTTAAGTTTACAGAAGGGGGACACTTGACTTTCCCAAATCCAGGGATGTGTGGCTGTTCGGACCAGCCGTTTCTGGGACTTGTAGTCTAGTTTATTCTATAACAAATTCATAACTACACAAGTTAGGATGCAGGGTAGAGCCTGAGCTGCATGAGTCAAATCCACTCTTGTGGCTTAGAGGAAACTTGAGCATTCTCCAGAATGACTGCTGCAAATATAGGTTGTGGATTGTATGTACTGCATAGTACCTGCCTGATGGAGGAGGATCAGCCTTTGTGAACAGCACATAGATCACGAATCTATCCTCTCTAGGAAAAGTGCTCATTTATAGGATACCTCTCAAGTACTCAAAGACACTCAAATCGTATGCCCTATTATATGGAGCAAAACACGTTAAAACTCTTTTTTTTTTTTTTTTTTTTTTTATCACACAGCACTTCAGCATTATGCTTCATCTGGTCATATCAATCACGACATATATATTCCTGTACATGATGTCGGCCCAGTTATCATATGTAGAAGGAGAGGCATCCTGCATTTATACTTAACATCAATCGACTTAACAGCATGGCTTCCGAAGTGCAGAATGTTAGCATTTAAGTCTCCTGCAATGATATAATGGACTACGGATACCGACATAATTTTCTTAAAAGGATAAAGTGCCATATTTGGTGTTTTACAAAAGGTTCATTTCCACTTTATTCAGATGATGACACCTCAAATTTCAGATTACGCGCTAACTCATGCTTACTTCCTGAAATTAATTGAATTATATATTTGTTTACCTGTGAGGCAATCTTCTCAGATGGGGGAGATCACTATTTTCAAAACTCTCATGGTCTCTACCTTGACACTCTTCAGAATCGTGACATTAAAAGCAGATGCTTGAAAATAGGTTTTAATAAGTGTGCGGATTGTTCTAAAAGAGGTGGTAAAATTGACCCTCTATATATCATCCTACATTCATCTTAACACTTGAACGATGAGTGATAACTTCTTGTTACTGCTTCTAGAAGGCAACCATTATGGTCACTGTGGTGGGCTAGTGTTTTCACATTCTTAATGATGTAAGAGGCTTCTTGATTTAAAACACAAAAAGAACTGCAACTCCTCCAAAATCAGAACAGGGAATATTTGGGTTGGGTCACTCCATATAGACATTTTTCAGCTGCAGAACCATTGTTACAGATGAGTAATCTTGGTATTTGTGTTACTTTTATTGTCTTTGAGTTGTTAAAGTGAGGAAACTGAGGGCCTGATTCACAAAGGGGCTCCGCATTCGAGGAGGCGGCCCACATTCATTGTGAAGAGTGAGGGGAGGTCCCGCACTTGTGGTAGGACCTCTATACTGCAATTACCCATTGCGTAGGTCCTACAATGAGTACAGGGTCATACCACAGGTGCGGCTATCCCGCCTTGACTGCGGGGCCTCTGCCATGAGTGCGGAGGCCCGTTGAAATTAGGCCCTTACTGGTTAAGAATAATATAGTTGATACAGTGAGGAACCTTAACTATTTTCACAGAATTTTTTTCTCCATTAGATGCGATTCTTCAACTTTCCATGAAGTACACTGAGAGGTATAACGAGATTCCCCCCACAATTACTTTCAACACAATTCCATTTCATCCAAATGGTGAGCAAAATTCTATGTCCATATATGATCTGAATTGAAATTAAAATGTAGCCATATAATTGTTAGCCTTTAACTAACACTGATATATTATTAACGTTGAGTACCACTCTTTGTTGAGGATATAGGCTAAGAACAATATGGTTTCTTCTAAGCACCAATAGAATTTTATGAATCTAGATTTGTTAATATTTGTGTACGTAACAGTTAAGTTCAGTGTAGTTGAATACATTAACCTGACTGTTCAGACAGTACTACATTTATGCATTTAATAAAACTTCTCTTGTGGCTAAAGTGTTAGGGTATAATCATTTTATGAGCTTACAATTGGAAACTATTGTTTATGTTAAGGTCATGTTAGATATGATTTAAAGGGTTAACATTTTCTATATACCGTTTGATACACCAACAGACTTTTTAAAATGCAAAAAATTCTTTATTAAATCGTTGACTTGTCTTATGTATTATCTCAACTTGAGTCAAGGATTTTTACAATTAATTTGATAACTAAAATTAAAATATTATGAGTAGTTGCAATAACTAAACTAAAATGTATATGTAATATAAATGCAGTATATCTACCCACGTTCCCCTGTGTATAGATTTAAGTTAAATCATTAGGGGGTTTAATCCTCCATTCCATCCAGAAGTGAGAACGTCTGTGCTTAATCTCCACTGCTGTGCACGTTTGCTCATATTTCATACAAGAGAAGTTATTTCATCTGGTTCCAGTCCTTCCATTCGCCTTTCTTCAGACTAATGCAAAGCCCTTACTGTGGCAAGAAATCCCAGAATACACACCAAAGCTCCCAATGCTGTTTTTCATCTCCTTCTAATGAAAATGTAATACATTCCTTTCTTTTTTCTCTAACAATATTGGCAAAATAAAAGAAGTCTTCAGCACTAATCTTAATCAGCCCTCTGGTCATGTGCCAAAAATATACGGCAATTGGATTTCCTTCCAGATACTACTTCTCTGAGGCATTACAAAAATAATCAGTCAAATGCATCCCACTTACTACTTGAAAGACACTATTTCAACCAAGATATTGAAATATAAATTCCATATGTATGCATAGTTCTACCTTGCAATAATCACTGCTTTGTTATCACAAAGAAAGCATCGCAACAACCTAAAATTATGCTCAACCACACCAATAAAAAAAAAATCCAATATGGACCCAGAAAGTCTGGACAGTTTCAGACCCTTAACCAACCTCCAGTTGCTCGGCAAAGTCATTGATAATTACGTCTCTCCATCCAAATGGATAATACTAAAACACTACTATTGTCAGCCCAGTCAGGATTCAGACAAGGTCATAGCATACAAACAGCAACACTGAAGGTTATTGATATTCATTGCATATTAGATTATGAAAAAGCCTTTTCTTATTAAAGGAATTGAGATAATCTAGAGGTAAGATCTCTCTTGGCGTATAATAATATCGATCCTCTCAAGTTCCACTACTGTCATTGTATGTCATGGCATCAAGGTCTGCCCCTTTAATTGAGAGTAGCAGCCAACAACATGTTGATCGGAAAGGGCTCAAAACTCACGTTTTTAGATCTTACTAGGTGGTTCTGATCCTTATGACTCCTCAATGAGTGGATGATCTACAATGTTCTATGAGTTTCCGACACTTGAATGGGCACTGGATATTTGATACTTGTGAGAAATTGGGTGGTTGGTTGACTAGAGTGTGAGCCCTGGTCAAGCAGCATCCACAATCCTTGTTAGGTTGAGGCAAAAGCCAACCCTAAGTTAACCTGTGCTCAACCCTCTGGAAGCTTATCACACAGCAGTCAGGCTTAACTTAGCAACACTTCAAACAGTAGTAAAGTGAAAAACACCACACAAAAGGAACCTACACAAAGTTAGAAAAGTAGAGTTGAATGTACTAAATGCAATAAGACCAAAATTACAAAAATCCAGTCAGTGGAACCGGCGTTATGAATTTGTAAAGATTTTAGTGGAAATGGCACAAAAAAGCCTAAAGCATCAGCTATCTGGCTGCGCCAGACCAGGTCAAAGTCACACTTTCAGGCGGACTGTGATGGAGCGCAAGTCAGCCACAGTCACCAGGTTAGGCACTTTGATGGGCATTGATGGAGCTTCGGGTTGGCAGTCCCCGACTTGTGGTCAATGCTGAAGCACAAAGAGATGGCTGCTGGAGCTTCACATGAAATTGTGGTGCGAGCTACAAGGTCTTGGTAGGAACAGACCTGTTCATGGTCCTGAAGAACCAAAAAGCTTGAATTCAGCTCTCTGAGCCACAACAAGGCTCCAGGATCTGAATGGCACAACTTGTGGGTCAGGAACTCGTGCTGCAAGGTCCAGGGGCTGGTACAAGATATTGGAAAGCCTTTTATGTCCCTGGGGCTCAAGTCAGGAGGCCAGCAGACTAGCCCTTACAGTCACTCTGTTGTCCTGAGAGATTAAGAGTGAAGTTGCAGGCCCAGTTCTTTTCTCACCTTGGCAAGACGGCAGCAGGTCAGCACAACAGGACAGCAGTTCCTTCAGAGCTGCAGACCAGCAGAGTGTCAGTCCTTTAAGCAGGACAGCAGTCCTTCTTCCTGGGAGAGTAGTCACAGGCCAAGAAGTGTACTCTCATGTTTGTGTCTGAGGTCCATTGTTTATACCCAGTTGTGCCTTTGAAGTGAAGAGAAGCTTTTAAAGGCATGCCTTAGAAGTGCACAGGTACCGTGCCTTACTGGTCCTGGCTCTAGACCAACTACAGGGGGTGTGCAGCCCTTTGTGTGGAGACGGAACACAGCGTATTCAAGTGTAAGTGGGATTAGGCCCAGCTCCTCCCTCCCATCCTGCCTGTGATGGCCCACCCAATCACACCTAAGCTGCCAATTGTGTATGGCTGTCTAGGAGGAAATCACAAAGGCCAACTGTCAGCTACATCAAGTCATGTGACCCAGAGACAGGCTGGAGGCACCAAATAGCTAAGGCAAGAGAACACCAACTTTCTGAAAAAGGGCAGTTTCAATATTGGAATTTAAAATCAGAATTCATCATAGGTTAGGATTTTAAATTCCAATTCCAGAGACACAAAATACCAACTAGGTACCCGTTTCCGTTTGGAAATTACACGTCTAAAATATAATGTTAAATCCAATGTTTTCCTATATTAGGGGTAGGTCTTGCTGTAGTGAAAAATGAAACTAAGGGTTTTTCACTACCAGGACATGTAAACATGCAACATGTCCTACTTTTTAAATACACTGCCCTCTCGGCTGTCCAGAGCCTACCTTCGGGGTGACTTGTATATATTAAAAAGGAAGGTTTGTGCCTGGCAAAAGGTTTACTTTGCCAGGTCGAAATGGCCTTTACTAGGGACTTATAAGTAAATGAAATATACCAATTGGGTATAGGCCAATGTTACCATGTCATAAGCAGAGAGCATGGGTGGCTCCTCGGTTAGGACGGAACTGCAGCAACTGCCAAACCTTTACTAGAAAACGATAATAAACTGAGTTTCTCATCCTTCTCTGGTAAAGGGGTGGGGCCATGGGGATGACGAGCAGCAAGGGGGGAGTGCTCAGCACTCCCCCTCATTGTTTGGCCGGCCAAACACACATACGTAGTAGGGTCTCTCCAGCCCAGCAACACAGTTGCCAAGCTGGAGCGAGCCTACACAGGCTCTCAGTCTACCTGGGAGCGTCCTGGCTGGGTGCTCCCAGCCAATCCTGACGCTGCTCTATGTAGCGTCAGGATTGGTAGCAGGGTAGGCTGTGAGCCTGTGCCTGCATGCAGCGACGTAGGAGAGGAGCGGCGCGAGAAGGTAAATGTTTTTCTTTTTTTTAAATTTAATTTTTCTTTAAATCAAATTAATGTTTATCCCCTGCCCCCCGTGCCGACCCACCCCTTTCGCACTCCGTGAGCCGCTACTTGCAGAGAGCACAAGAACTTTAACACTGGGTAGCAGTGGTAAAGTGTGTAGAGTCCTAAGGCCGGCACAAATGAAGTTAAAGAAAAACAGAAGAGCTGAAGGCAAAAAGTTAGGGGGAAAACCATGCCAAAGATGCCAGGTCTAACAATACTCATCAGTTGGCAGTCATCAATTATGTATGCTATATATATTTAATGTTTTTATTCACTGTTTACTTTCTCCATCTTTCCCCTCGTCTCCTTCCTGTTTCTCCTTTACCTAAACACTCTACATACAGGCAGCGGTGTTTCCTTCATATAAGCGAAGGAATGTCCCACCCCCATCCCCACACACACACACAGCTGCAGAAAGAGTGAACATAAAATGGTAATAACATGATTATTACCATTTCATTTTGTACTTTGTGCCAAACAGAGTGTGGGGGCGGGGCCAGTGCACCATTGCTGCCAATCATTTTGGCAGCGATGGGGAGTGGCCCTTTTGTTTGAAGTGCACATGTAGGTTTGGCCGTCTACCTTTCTATGTCCAAACCGACATATGCAATTCAAACCTCTCGACCCAGCTGTCTAAAACAGCTTGGTTGGACAGCAGAATCAGGGCTCCAGTGCCTTTAGGAGCGTTGGGCCAGCCTACTGTAGCCAATCCAGATGTTTCACTCAATCTGCTTAACAGCATGAGAGCAACATCTGGATCGGAAAAGGTAGTTGACTTTATGATGTCACCTCATGCTCTGAGTAGTCTGGAGCCCAAGATTGGAGAGCATCGAGGACATGCTGCAGGATAAGTAAGGTAGTGAAATTGTTTATTGTAATGTGTTTTGTATAATGTATGTAATGTAAATGTATGTAGCGCCCCACCAGTTTTTACTATCACCAACTGCCACTTCTTACAGGTTTTCAGCCTGTTCCTCTTCCTTCTCCACCCTCCCTCCGTTACCTCTCTAGATCACTCTTCATTCATGTATTCTATGTATTTCTTGCATTATAACATACAAAGCTCCATAATACTGCTCTGGTGACATGGCACTTTATAAAGCCATTAAACAATGTATCTTGATTGCTATGTTAAATTAGTGTCTTTAACAGTCCTTACCTGAAAGAGTAACAAACAGTTGAGGGACTTTAAGAGCCATAGTTGGAAAAGAGGAGATGCCCTTTAATAAATTACATTACGGACATTGTCATCCACTCTACTGCAAAATTTTATGCTGGGATTCACAGTATTGTGCTCCATAATCCTATTGTTTCTCTTCCAAGTAAGATCACTGTCAACTCTGAAGCCTCTTTTTGATTCCTTTAAAGCAAGTCATCGTCTGCAACATTTCCAATTCAGCATGATTATAAATAACAGAAGGATCAACCAACGAGATATGGTGTACCTGGCATCTGATTCTAGACTGATGTTGGAAGAGACTACAGTGGAGTAATTTTACAATATTCCATAGCTCACAAGTATTCACTAGTCCTAATATGCATGAAGCATGAGTCACAAACAATCATAACCTTTCGTTCAAACCATATCTGAAAGGCTTGCAGTTACCTGTGGTGACACATACAATTCAGTGCCCCCATTTAAAATACCAATTAATGGTTCTCTATCCAGTTGCTCTCTTTGCAAAACTTAGGGTTTTTTGGAGTCCTTGTATGCCCTGTCTAGATGTAAATGCTCTGCATTTTTAAATCCAAAGAGTAATTCTTCAGTAACTTCCCACATCCTGCACAAATGATGGCAGTTTACAGACAATTGTCTTGATGGGGTTATTTAAATGGCCAAATATCATAGCATAAACTAATTTGGACAATGTTTCACTCACAATAAAGAGTCACAATCACAGTACTAATCTCTTTTCGTAAAATGTCACACTAAGGGCCTTATTACAACCCTGGCGGTGTACTGACCGCCAGGGTCGAGGTGGCGGATGGACTGCCACATTACGACCGCGGTGGTAGCTCCACCAGTTTTCCTCCACAGGACTGTCTGGCTGTGCTGGCGGTGCTATTCCACCATGGCACCGCCGCCCTGGGGATAAGAACCCCCCTTTCCACCAGCAGTTTCATGGCGGTAACACTGCCTTGAAAAGGCTGGTGGAGACTGGGTGCAGGGTGACCCATGCATTTAGCATGGTCAGTGCAGGGCCCCCCGGGCCAGCCCCACCGCAAAGTTCCCTGTCTGCTTTACGACGGGTGCTGGTGGACCCTACGCACTACAGCATTGCCACCGGCTCTATTACTAGACGCCGACAGGGCTGTAGGCCGTTTCCCACTGGGCCAGCAGGCGAAACTGTGGCGGCAATCTACCCGTTGGTAGTTCGGCAGTCGGGTTTTTCCGTCCGCCAAAGTCGTAACGACCACCTAATTCTTTAAAATAGCCTCTTGCAAGTAGCGTGTCAGAGATACATTTTGCAACAAGAATATAATCTGGCTCTTTGTACAATTCCTCCAGATTTGTCCATAGCAGAGATTATCATGTAAATCACCTGGATGAGAGCTGTTACATTTCAATAAAGTTCCTTTTTTTCTGGGTTATCAATATAAACTTATATTGATAACCCAGAAGACTATTCTCACTAATCTGCAAGTCAGGAAGGTTTAATCGTCTTCTGTCAGCACTAACTGTGAATTTTAAAGTTATCACTCCCAAACTAATCAAGCTGTGAAAGGAAAGAAGTTCTTGTTGGGTATTTACACAGACCAGAAGGACATTGCCAATGTAACACATCCACATTCATGTGTGCTTATTGACTGTGCTAGTAGGAATTAAACAGCGTCATCTTTAAATTGTCCAGCAAACAGCCATCTGTTTAGGGTGCACGCATTGCTCATTGTAGTCCCCTTGAGCCTTGATCTCTTTATATAATCTTTATATAATCTATCCCAAATTAAAAATAATTACCTCTACGTGCATTTATTGCCATTCCACAGTAAAAGGTCTTGGAACCTAATATAAATGTATTCATTCTTCAAGCGCTGATTCAGCCATTGCAGGTGCTTGTATCTGAGGAAGTTTAGTGTCACTGACTACAATTACGAGAGAGTCAGTTTCAACAATATTTGGGAAACCTTCAGTCTTTGTGATTATGCTAATACTGTCCTCATGTAGGATCTTGTTTGGAATTTAAAAGGCTTAAATGAAGAAGTCAACATATTTAATAGGGGTTCTGTTGCTTGTGTACTACTTTAAAGTTGCCTCCCCCATCCTAAGTATGCTGAGTTGTCCGATGAACCTTTTGTGAAGGCTTACCTTAAGCTTGATTCTTGGTATCCTTTGAAGTCAGGTTCTCCCAGAAATTTTGAATCCAGTCTAGAGCCTTATCATCTTGTTTTAGTGCATTCTGTGCATCCTCTGTAGACTCAGGGCCCTCCTCTGGCTCCGGACTCAGAAATGGTGTTAACATCAACATTTCTTCAACAACTCCTTATGCCCCATCCCTGGTTTATGATGATTGTTTAAGAACCATCGGTTCGGATTGTAGATATGACTTTCTAAAGAGTGTTGTAGGCACCCCCGTATGTTCTCGCTTGATGTATTCAATTGGTCTTCCAGACTTACGACTCTCAAAATTCATTGCAATGTGTCTGGTTCTTCTTTTTTGTCCCTCAAAACTCTTTTCTCAATTCGTCACTCATCATGATGTGGTTGATAGTGGGGTAAAAATTATCATCATCTATGAGAAGGAAGGAAGAGCGTAACGCGCTCCAGTTGTTACCCACAGGAAGGAACAAAGCCTTTCCCAGGGATTTTTGGTTTGTCTCAAGTGACACCTCTGTACACCGATTCATGAACACTTTATGAATGAGTCTTCCCCTATATTATAGTGGCCATAATATTGAACTACTGCGAGGGATAATGATGACTTTAAGCTCAGGACCATGATGCAACCTTTTGCATCGCTTTCCACACTCCAGTTTGTGTTGCCATTCAATGGGAAGAACTAAATAGAGGAAAGAAGTGTACATTTTGACACCTTTGAACTAGGACCATTTCTTGTTTGCAGAAATAAGTAGAACTATTTACTTGAGCACACACCCAGCTCTGCGACTAAATCAGGCCAGTTTGGCTGTGGCATGGAGTTGTCTCTGATATTCAGGAGCTTCGCTCCACTATGTGTTGCTCTGATGTCTGCCTGAGGCAGTGATTGATGCATCTAAGCGTTTCATTTTTCAGCATATGAATTATGTAGGTACTGAAGCTCATAACATGCATTTTATTTGCAAGATCTGCTAAGCTACACAAGCCTGCTGCATAAGGTCATCATTATTTTATTTATGATGGGAAACAGTTGTTTTTCCCACATCCTCAGTGCAAGTAGTCCTAATATATAAACAAATATGGAGCTTACATGGCTACAAGGTCATTGTCACCCAAGTGTGTACATTGCACTATGGTGACAGTGACCTCACTTTAAGCAGTGAAAATGTGTTGAGGACATTCCTCTGTCATTACTTTGTCTTCTCTTGAGGCAAAATAACAAAGCATTGTAAAACACTGAATTTGGTTGGCGTCAGATTATCTCTGTCCACCCTGTCTCCTGTACTGGTTCGACCACTTAATATTTATCCACCTGTTGTTGGTGTATGCAGTTCTTAGCTTGTGCCAGTGCTTAGCACCAGCACTTATTTATGGCAGTCTACCACGTGGTGGCGCTGTCTGTTTATTTACATGTTCAATTTACTTAAAACATATAAAAGCATTGGGTCCAGGCTATATCTACGTGGCCAAGTGACCTGGAATAGACAAAACATGACACCTGTATTGTGTGATGGTTGGTATTTGTCAGTCCTTGCAGGTACAGTTGGTAGTGCCAACCATGCTGCCGCCTGAGAACTACCTCGGGCCTTGGCACTTACATTACTACAAATTAAGCACTGGGTATGGATAGTCTTTTTCTGCTTTCCTTTTGATGACTGGTCAACGTTGTTTCATGGTTTCTCTTTCTTCATAGTTCTCACTTTTTATCTCTCTCTCTGTTTCTCTCTCTCTCTCTTTTAGTTCCTCACTATCTCTCACTTCTTCACCAACCCTTCATGGCTTTCTCTGTCATTTAAGGTTGTGATCTCTCTTTCTCCCACTTTCTTTCTCTCATTTTGTCTTTCTCTTTTTCATTATTATATTTGCTTTTGCAAAAAGGTAGCTGTGACCAGCTACAGTAATTTAATCAGATAGGGGCGCCATAGACCAGTGAAGCCAAAGATTCGTAGTTATATGTAAATATAGCAACAGACCTTTGGTGTCATTGATCTATCACTTCTCTTAATGCAATCGCAGTCTCTCGCTCAAAATCATTCAAAAAATTTGAACAAACCAGGAGCACCTCCATTGAGAGATGCTGAAGCCAGCCTGTTAGATAAATATATAAGGATCAAAAGCAGAATGTAGCTGGCATGGAGGTTAGTTTGGGCCAGTCCTATTTTTTTCTTTAGCTCCTCAGTGCTCCTGTGCTGTGGTACATAGTTTTCTTACTATAATCTTCTTTTTAACATCATGCTGGTGGTTTGTGGTCCTTTCTCTGTGATAGCTGTTTTATTTACAGTGCATGCCTGTCTTGTGAGCTAGAATTGTCAGCCATGCTTTTAAGAGATCTGCTTATTCAGACTTCCTCTACCTTTCCACTTGCACATCTGGTTAACATTGGGCAGGTTGAAAATGCAGTTGCTTGTTCCTCCACATGCCTTCCTAGATGAACTCATTTGGGAGTTGGATGTTTACTTTTAACTTTAAGGGCCTCTTCCTTGGTCGCATTATTCATTATCCTCCTCCTTTCCTAGGCTGTGTCCTCCCCTTTCTTAAATGAGGGGAGGAATGAAGGCGGAAGTGGAGGTCTATGCACTCAGGCATGCACTCAGCCGCAGCCCGTCCATTGGGGCTGAGGGGCCACACCCCCCCAACTTATGCCCCTCAAGAAGAGTGTCTGTCAGGCTGAGCAAAGGTCAGCCTGACACTCTTAATTTTCGGATCAGGCAGCCAGGAGCTAGACGTGCGCAATTTGCGCAGGCTCAGGGTTGCCTGAGCCGAACTTTGCTTGGCTAAAAAGGTCACAGCTCCTATTGGGCGTGACATCCTCAGCTCAGCAAAGGTGCCTCGAGGCCCTGCCTCTCGGTGACGATGAGAAGCGTCACCCATTGACTCGGACCAAGTCACTTCAGGTTTAAGCCCTGAAGTGCCCAGGGCAAGTGACAATCAGTGACACTTGTCACAGAGAGGGGTTGGATTAGAAGTCTCACTGACCTTATCCCACACTGAGACGAAGTTGGGATTGCGGCCTTCCCTCCCTGGCTGATCAACGGTCAGCCAATGAGGGAAGGCAGCAGTCCCAACCCCCCTGGGACCTCGGAGGCAGAGCTGACGGTCAGTGTGTGTGTTTTTTAAAAATGAAGGTTTGGTGTGTGCGTGTATGTATGTTTCCAATATTTGATAATGAGTACTGCGAATGGATGTGTGTGTGTGAATGAATGAATGAATGTGTGAGTGAGTGTGAGTGTACATGTGTGTCCTACCCCCCCTCCCTCCTAAATTTACCGGCTGCCTCTGCATGCACTACAACATTGGCTGGCTTCCTCTTTTCTGGACTCCTTCACCTGTATTTTGAATCTCTTAGCATCAGCAGCTGTATGTGGCCACCTTCTCCCATGGTGGGAGTCATGCACTTTTACAAGTGTGTATTTGATGGTGTATCCCTTCTGTGTATTGTGTGTAACCTTGCGTCTGGGTTTTTAGGGCATCCAAATGGCCCGTGTGTTTTTGTTATGTTTTATTTTATTAAAATCACACTATTATTAATTTAAAATAACCATGATCAACATTACTTTTTTAAAGTTGATATCAAAATATATTTATTACAATAACCCAGTTACAAAGTGTGTTACCTCCTGATGCTTTCAACTCTCCCTTTTACTGACGCAAATATGTTTTATATACGTTGTTCTTAGGTGGATAAACTATAGGTAGAGATATAAAACACTGGTAGTTTCCAAGCATCCTCATCTGTGTATACACATACTTTGTTCGAAATGGAATTTAAACCCCCCACCGGTTACCCTAAATAATGTTCTGGTGATCCCCACTTAATCCTTACTGGAACCCAGGGACCCCCATTGAATCATTACTGGAATACTGGCAAACCCCACTGAGTCATTACTTCAATAGGAAAGTTGGAGATTTTCTAAATTCTGTTGAGGCCACTTATTGTCCATGCCATTTCTGTTTGATGCACTTACACTGCTCCGGCAAATCAATCTGAGGATATTAGCTTAATTTTTAGCCTCCAATTTCAAATGCTAACAGCAACTTGGCCTTCCTTCTTCCCAAAGGTCTGTGAACTGACTGACATAAATTTGGTAACAGAAGCAGTCTATTACTTACAGCACATGAAGAAGCGCTATGTAAAAAGAAGGAAGGCAGGTGGATGATTAGGTCCCAGACCAGGGTGCGTTTCACCCACTCAAGGCGGGTGAATTCAATGATATGCATTAATATTAATTTTTAGTCTTCCATCCTTTGGATGCCCATTCAGTCTTCTCAGAAGGTTAGAAGGAATCGAGGAAAGGAGTCAGTGGGGGTGTGATGGGTCTTTACTTTGGAATGGCAGAACCGTGCTTGCAGCAGTTTTTTGAAAGACACAGATGGCTGTGATGTTTCCTGATGTTGGTATAAAAAGCACTCGTGCAAAAGGGTAAATGGACTATAGATTGCTTGCACAACAATCACATTTCGTATGTTTCTTAAGGACATGACCACAAATAATTGTCTACTTCTGATTTGAAAATCCGATTTCCTCATTGGTTTCCTCCGCTTAGTATATTATTCTTTTGCCCATGTTTTACCCATAACACAGTTTTTCTAGAATAGAAGTTTGTTGCCTTCCTTTTAGTCTGAGGATCATTGCGATTTTAATGTCAACCATGTAGGTTGTTTGCCTTTTGCCTTACTCCGAGATGAGGAGACACAAATATAACCTTGGCCTCTGCAATGCTCTTAAGTTCTAGCAGGACTGCCTAAAGCTGATCTGCTTTTCAGATAGGTTTTTGGTATCTATGTTGTGTGATGTCTTGGCAAGTGAGTTTCAAAGCCTCCATTCCTCTCTAGATGTGTCTTGCATTTCAACGTTCTGTGGTAGGGGATGGATTACCCCTTTGAAGCTATCCACTTGGTTACTGTTTGCGCTAAAACAGGGTCAGTAGCTAGACAGAACAATATCTCAGATAATGCAGGCTGGGAGATTGCAATATAGGCTACTCCTTGTGCATTTTGTAAGCACTAATCCACAGATTAGCTTGAGACCGACATGCAGTTGGCCAAGCCTTCCGATAATATTCATGCTTTACAATATTCAGTGGTGTTTGGAGGAAAAGACTATGCCAGTAAGGTCAGTTAACTTTTCACATTGACTACTTAATGGATAGTCCATAGCACCTTATTGCAAACAAACCCATTACCCCCTTCTCTGTCTGTTATTTGTTTGCATGAATGTAGACAATCTTGCATCCTATGCCTCAGACCTAACAATGTAGATTCCCTCATGTTTTCATTGAGTTCTACATTCTGTCTAGCTTCAAGACTCCTTCTTCACCCTCTGTCTGTCTCCTCTATCTCTCCTTCAGCCTTTATATGTGGAGCCCTCACAAATAGTTTCATGGTTTCTGCACCCCAGATATTCCTTCCTGCCACCTTCAGCTGTAGATTCACACCCCACAATGATCCAGAATACCCCAAAACACACTGCCACAAAGGTTTGGAAACCTGGGCTGCACTAATTTTATTCAGTGCACCTTTACGTACTTGACTGATAACCTTTTCCTTCCAGTGCACTTTGCCCTTCAGTGTGTAAGACTGTGACCCTACTAAACCTGAGTACGAACGCCAGGTTGTTTAAACTTTTCATAGCTCATGGCACTGACTATGATCACTCCCTGCCTAGTTCCAAGTTCATGACACCTCTCAACTTAATCAATGATCATCTTCACATCAGATGTAACAGCACCCAACTCCATCCAACAGACCAAAACAAAATAACCCCTCCAAACTCACAATTCTCACCAGGCCTGAAGGAACAGAGAACCACCAAAAAGGGGAAGAAGCTCAAACCTGCTGTACATTCTACTGTGCTAGAAGAATATGACTCAAACATATTGACAAACAGACAACATGATGTCTATCACATCCCCAATGTATTGCGCTTAAGAAGGCAAAGAAAGTCACCCAATAGAAGAAGAATCTACTTAGAAAATCTAACAGAAATAAAGAAGTTAACTTCTCTCAACACTATCACCCCAAACAGATCTGGAGCAAAACAGATGGTAGAGATGGCTGATTTAGTTGTATCCAACAACCTGGATCTTGTCTACCTCGCAGTAACCTGGCTGAATGAAGCCATTCAATCAGAAATTGACATACTGATCCCAACTGAGTAAGACATTATTCGCCTGGACAGAACACTAAAAATGAAAACAATTGACCAGGTTTGACCCATCTTCTTGTAAGATGCCATCTAACTCCTACCTGAGGACAAGAACGCTTTGTTAAACAACTGATGTGACTGATCACTGACTTGGGTAGGAACACTTTTTTTGGTCATTTCTACCTTCACTCTGGGGACAATAAGGGTGATGCTGAATTAGTCCTATCCTAATTTGTAGAATAAGGCCTTTCTCAATATTTTACACAAGAGACTTACCCAGAACCTACTCATAATGAAAGAAGGGCAAATCACAAGCAACTCATCAATCGCACTGGACAGGACCAGTCATTTCCTCATTGCCTTTTGCATTTCAGTCCTTGAAAATTGTGACCAATGTAATTAATGGCTAGCTGATGAGAACCAAGAAATGGGTTAGAAAAATCAGAGGGGCTGACGCTATCAAGCTAGCTTTTGAAACTACATTTTCAGTACAATCTATGCCCCGCAGCATTAAGTCAATGAGCTAACAATTCAGTACAAAGAAAACATGAGTAGAATAAAGGATAATGTTGCACTAAAACACTCAAAACACTAAAGTTGAAAAGGCCATCTCGGGTGTTTTCTAAAGATCTGAATGAGAGCAACAAATCTTGTATAGCATCAGAGCAAATTTGACAAAAAAAATATTCAAATGAAAATCAGTGCACATAAAAATGAGATGGATCAGGGCAAAAAATCCTGAAGGAAACTCTTTAACATAGTGAATGATTGTACTCTCAGAGTTGTGAACCTTACACAACAATGTAAGGAGTTACTCACCTTCTTTCTTGAACAAGTGAGAGAGAGATCGAACTTGCCCGTTAAAGCCACAGATCTGCAAAGATGATACAAAAGATGGGTCACCTTGTTGTGCTTTAAGGAAACCGATCTGTCGGAATTTCATTTATATAGCACAAACCTAGCAGTGAAGCAACTTGTTGTACATTACATGAGGGGTCGGGAGACAATCTACAAGATTGTGCACATCAAGTGGATATTACACAAATACAATTTACATATAATATCCCTGTGCCTGAATAAGTGATTTTCTCAGAATCACACAACTTTGAGTCAGTGCCAAGGCTGGGATTCAAACCTGGGTCTCCAACTTCCAAAGGGAGTGGCTCGAACTGGTAAGCCACAACTAACTATGTTTCTCATTTCAAATAACCTATTTTCACAACTATTCTAAGGGACATTAGTCCCTCTACATTCCCTATTTGCTATTACATTATTACCTCCTTATTGCTGCAGGGTACTGTACCAGATTATTTGAAAATAGGATAAGTATAATCTCTACTGAAAAAGAAACGAGCATATGATCAATAGACGTTATTATGCTTTGCACATTAGAGAGCTGCATGGAAATCCAACATTAAGCCTGCATCGAGGAGACCAACCTGCTAAAAGATCCCCATTAGGTTTCAAGTTAAACTGCAGCTCAGTAACATCAGTCTTAAAAACTGTAGATGATGCTCTCCACGTGCTAGATAATAGTGACTCTTCCATTCTCATGTCCTGAGTTCAGTATCTTTATAAATTGGATGATTAAAATCATGTTACAAGATTATAAACAATATAATTATTTATAAATAGCTTATGAAGGTTAAAACACATTAAAATCAAATCTACTAAGTTAGAACTGGGGTCTCTAGTTGGCAGTCAGTTTACACCCCGTCCAAGTAGGGACCCTCACTCTAGTCAGGGTATGGGAGAAATGCAGCTCAGATAACCCATGCTCGCCCCCTTGGTAACTTGGCACAAGCAGTCAGGCTTATTTCAGAGGCAGTGTGTGAAATATTTGTACCAACACCCAC
This sequence comes from Pleurodeles waltl, assembly GCF_031143425.1. Taxonomy (NCBI): domain Eukaryota; kingdom Metazoa; phylum Chordata; class Amphibia; order Caudata; family Salamandridae; genus Pleurodeles; species Pleurodeles waltl. The sequence goes on along the minus strand of NC_090443.1, from coordinate 820,984,344 downwards.
AGTAACACAGAGAAAACACCCCAAAAGGATTCCACTCCAGTTTAGAAAAATAGCCAATATTCATCTAAATCAAACAAGACCAAATTGGCAAAAATCCAACATACACAAGCAAAGATATGAATTTTGAAAGTAAAAAGAGTCTTAATCCATAGAAATTAATGGATGCATTGTTTTAGCACAAAGTACCTGGTATGTGTGAAAAATAAAGCCGCACAGGCGAGCGTGCGTCGGAAAAGCGAGCGATGCGTCGATTCCTTACTCGCAAGTGAGGCCGTGTGTTGATTCTTTCTCCACCGGGTAAGCGATGCATCGGTTTCCAGACCAGCAGCTTTGGGTCTCTGCGGTGATGTTGAAGATTTTGATGCCCAGGGACGATGCGAGGAAAAAACAGATGCACAGCAGCAATGAAGCTGAGCTGGCGATGCGTCAAATTCACTGCGTTGCGTCCATTTTTCGGTCTCAGTGCAGGTGCTGCATCGATTGTTCTGCTGCTTGGCTCTGGTGCTTGGATTTTCACTCTGATTCTGCCAGCTTCTCCTTCCAGGGGCCCAGGGACTGGATGAAGCACCTCTTGGCAAATCAGGGGGTGTCAACAAGAGAGCCCAGGTGCTGGCAGATGAAATCTTTGATGTCCCTGAGACTTCTTAACAGGAGGCAAGCTCAGTCCAAGCCCCTGGAGAATCTTCACAAGCAGGATACACAGCAAAGTCCAGTATTTGTCCTCTTTAAGGCAGAAGCAGCAACTGCAGGCCAATCCAGCAAAGCACACACAGCAAAGAGGCATAACTACTCCTCCAGCTCTTGAGCTCGTCTCCTTGGCAGAGGTTCATCTTGATCCGGAAGTGAACTGAAGTGTGGGGTTTTGGGTCCACTACTTATACTAATTCTGCCTTTGAAGTAGCCAAACTTCAAAGGAAAGTCTCTTTTGTTCACAAGATCCTGCCTTGCCCAGGCCTGGCCCCAGACACACTCCAGGGGGTTGAAGACTACATTGTGTGAGGACAGGCACAACCCTTTCAGGTGCAGGTGTTAGCTCCTCCCTCCCCACTCTAGCCCAGGAAGACTCACCAGGATATGCAGGGCACACTTCAGCTCTCTTTGTGTCACTGTCTAGGGGGACTTCACAAACAGCCCAACTGTCAGTCTGACCCAGATGTGGATTCCACAGGCAGGCAGAGGCACAGAATGGTTAAGCAAGAAAATGCCCACTTTCTAAAAGTGGCATTTTGAAACTGACAATTCAAAAACCAACTTTACCAAAACATGTATTTTTAAATTGTGAGTTCAGGGACCCCAAACTCCATATCTTTATCAGTTCCCAAAAGGAAAATGTACCTAAAAGACATTTAAAGACAATCCCCTTGTTAACCTGGGGGAGAGATAGGCCTTCCAATAGTGAAAGACAAATTTAGCAGTATTTCACTATCAGGACATGTCAAACACACTAGTACATGTCCTGCCTTTTAAATACACTGCACCCTACCCATGGGGCTGCCTCGCGCCTATCCTAGATGTGACTTACGTGTAGTAAAAGGGAAGGTTTGGGTCAAACTGGAAGTGCAAAACTGCCCACACAGACACTGCAGTGACAGGTCTGAGACATGTTTATAGGGCTACTCATGTGGGTGGCAAAATCAGTGCTGCAGGCCCACTAGTAGCATTTGATTTACAGGCCCTGGGCACCTCTGGTGCAATTTACTAGGGACTTACCAATAAATCAAATATGCCAATCCGGGATAACCAATCATAATCACAATTTACACAGAGAGCACTTGCTCTTTAGCACTGGTCAGCAGTGGTAAAGTTCCCAGAGTATCAAAAACCAGCAAAAACGAAGACCAGCACACAGTCAAAAATACGGGAAGCAGGGGCAAAAAGACAGGGGAAACTATGCCAAAGATGTCAGGTCTAACATACAATTTAAACTCTTTGGTCACCTCTCTCCAGAATCACATCACACAGCTAAGATGGGCAGGTATAAAAATGATAAACAAATGCAAGTTATGTGATTTAGTGCTTCTAAACTTAAGGTACAAAGGCAAGACCAATGATTTTGCTTAGAAATTTTACTCCTAGAAAATTCAAGTTCTAAAAGTGGAATAGGCACAAAGGACAAAATCCTATATGAACTGGTTCTAGGGAGGATGTAAAGTATGATAATCTGTTCACTGAGTATGCTGATGCTAGATATTTTAACCTCTGATTCTGCTATGATTTATAAATGTCTCAGTCGAATGAGCAATGGCTGGTAGGTTGCCTTAACAGTAGGTTTTCTTTCAGTATTGAGCTTTTCATCAATTCCTGTGTGCCTTAGTAAAATGTATGTAACATTAGCATAATCTGGTCTTTTTAAAGATCATAGAAAGGACTGGAGTCACGTGGTTCCCAGCATCTTATCAGATATGCATTAAGAGTATCTGGTAAGTAAGTCAAATTATTTTTCTCAGCAGTCACTAATATGACCACTAGATTTAGTTCTGACCATAGTCTGTGACGTGGAGCAGTCTGTGCCAGTTTGTGTGAAGTAGTCAAAACTGCAGGTTAAGCGTTCAGTGAGTACTGGCATACCACATGTTTAATCTATTTTACTGCTAAAGACCATTAGTGCCTGCAAGATAGCTCAGCCACCATGTGCTGTGAGGAATTATTTTAATTGTGTAGCTGTGCTTTGACATTTCAATTACAGGGATTTCAGATGGGCTATGTAGGAAATCTGCCTTTTTTGCTTAGTCACCCCTCACTTTTGACCTATTATTGGATCCTATTTTATTGCTGTTTTTTAGAGAGCGCACAATGGGACACTTCAGTCCATTGTACAGCCTACGTGCTTTGATCCCTAAAATAGGGAGAAAATGAGTAATCCCTGATTGTTTTTAACATTTTTATAAGGCCATGGTATATGGTGCGTAAATACTCCATAGCATGAAATTTTAAGTGTTGCCTGTGGACTGTAGCACTTATTGTGCCAGCCATTAGTGTGATAAGAGAAAACATGGCTTCAGGCCTACTATTGTAGCCTGATGGCTGCATTGTAATACCTGGAGTGCCACCTGTGGAAATAACCCTTTCAAAAACTGTGCTTTTAAATATTAATTGACCTCTATGTACATCTTGTATCCGACAAGGCAGGGTGCGTTGTTTTTAAAAGTGGGACATGTAGAAAATGAATGTTACTGTGTCCCTGCAGTGACAAGCCCCTAAAAGCTACTTTCACTGTGGCAGACCTAGCTGTTCAATATAAAACAACAAAATACAGGTTAAAAGACTAACCTGAGAATCGGGAACAGCTAAAAAACAAATTAAACACCTAATTTCGGTAGTTATTAAGAAATTCAATTCAATAGTGAAGTCAGATTTTTAATAAATATTAAGAAAATGTAACTTTCAGAAAATTACCTTTTACCTTTCTAAACAGTCAGAGGCTCATTAGGACAGGCTTCTGCCAGATTTCAGCCTGTGCTCAAGACTTAAATAGGGGTGAAGTGCCTCCCAAGGTCAAACAATAGGGTGATCAGAATGGGCCGTGGCAAAGATGACTCTCCTCCGAGTTCAACGGAATATGCAGGGTGGGGGCATCCTTTTGGGAGCACTGTGTCAAATACTTCTTGACAGATATGTTGAGCCACATGTAATTCTTGGGGAGTGCTTGAAGAGAGAGTCCAGGATGCCAGGACAATTCTTGAATATTCCCTGTCTGGTCACTGAAGACTCTGCTTTTGCCCGACTAGATTTCTGTCTCTGAGTGTATTGTGGGTACAGTGCCTGCTTCAAACCAGATTTTTGTTTAGATCTAGGAAGGCAATAGGATTACATTAGTACACTCCCCACACAGACAACCAGCCCTGAAAGCCCACGTTTATGGTGGCCAAGAACTTTCAACATCCTGAAAATGCGTTGACACGTGGAATTATGGGTCTGTTTGCAGTAAGGCAAACAGGAACTGCTGCAAAAGTGGGTAGAGTTACCCCTGGGAACTTTTACCTATTGGTTTGGTAGGAGCCATGAGTCACCCCCACCCTCTAACTGGTGCCAGGCATTACTGTGGCACCTCCAAGCATTTACTGCAGAACAATTTAAGGGCCTGCAGAACATCATAAGACCACTGGATCTACTGTTTGCGACCTGTGAAAAAGCCCGGTTGAACCCAGGTCGAAGTAGTGGTCCCACGGGCAGGTTGTCTGATCTGCTGTGTGGCTATATGAAAACAACAGGCTGCAAGAGGTCTTTTTCTGGAAGTACACAGTTTACCAGTGACTACTGACCTGGACTGGACCCTGCTGTTGGCATTTGCCTGACCCCATGTGCCTCCCCTGAGGTACAGAGGGGGTTCTTTGGAAGTGTGCTCCTGTGGTTGATTGGGATATCCCGTCTGCCGTAATACAATCTCCTTAGGCTATAATGGAATCGTAATACGGTGGATGGTATATCCATCACGTTTGTGACGGAGTAACCCATCCGCCAAACTCATAATCAGGCCCTCAGTCAGAAGTTTAAATCTTTGACCCAGATGAGCCTGGTTGGTGTATCCGTCCGCCTTCTATGAGATCTGCCTGAAATTGCACTTAGGTCCAGGAATACAGTGACCGTAGAGTTTCATTAGCACCTGGCATCTTTTGACGCAATTTCTTCTTCAAAATATAAAAAATCATACCTGTGGTTCCCCTTTTTGGATTTATATCAGTTCAGAGTAACTTTGTTTATTAAATTTTACTCTATTTTTCTACTTTGGTTTGGGATTTTTATTGTTTACCATTTTTAACTTAATTCTGTAACAGTGCTGCACAAATAATTTACATGTTGCCCTAAGTTTAGCCTGTCTGCTCTGTGCCATAGCTACCAAGGGGATGAGCTCTGATTAATTTCATGACTTAGAGCGTTCACCCTAACAAGGGCTGTGATTATTCCTTAAAATGGGAAACCTGTGAGTGATCAGCATGACTGAATAGCTGTACTGTTTTACTCTACCTCTTTTAATATTTTTGATTTTCCATGCATAGGTGACCTTTTAGTTTGAGAATATCAAGATTTTAGTTTTGTGTGATTTTGTTTTAAGGTGTTGTCATTGTTATATTCACTTTAGCTAGTTAGCAGTCTCAGTAGCCCAATAGCTGTAATGACTAGGACTGTGTCATCTGTATAGGTTAGGCTCGAAATGAATCACAAGCCTTCTTCTGTTGGTAATGATATTTTCTCAAATATCTTGGTAAGTCAGATAGACAAAAATACAGAGATGAAAGAAAGGACACCTGCGTTTGTGTGTCAGATGTTAGAATCTTTGGTGACCCGGGCACCATCGCAGTATCTGATTTCAACATTTTCAGTACACATCAAACGCCACCTGCTTGCACTACGCCTAGGATTCCTTCCATCTAGAGCGGATCAACCACTGTGGAAGAATGGGGGAAAGACGTCTTGCAGGCTACGCTTTGCTGCCAGGGAGGATATGGTCCATTTGATCTGTATCTGCCCGGCACTAAAAGATATACGTCGCCAACTGGTTAAACCAGTTTTTAAGAGAAATGGGATTCGTTCTTGTCGACCAGCAGTGATGAAAATGTTTGATTCAACCGATCCACAGACAAACTATAGACTTGTTAAAGTATTGTCTGCGCACGCCACATGTGTACACTCGTGGCCTGGGACCGCAAATTCATCATAAGGATGTAGATTACATTCTTGTAACATACTGAATCGGACACATCGAACAGTTTGCGCTTTACAATTGTTTAGTTATTTTTATTATTGTTTTAGTATAAATTCAAGAATCTTATAATGGATAGCGAATTTTTATTGTATTTAATCAATTGGCTATTTTTGCTAAGATTTTAATTAATCATGCAAATAAATAAATGATGGTGACGCTGCAATATCCTGATAATTCGTTCCGTCCAAGTCTGAATGTGGAATTATAGTTTTAGATTCATCAAAGCACTGTCAGTGTCCCATTTGTGTGGTTTGGTCTACAATCTCAATCAATCGAATGCTGTGCTATATTTAAAAAAAACATGCACATGCGTTGTCTTTAGAGTTAGACAGGCTTTTACATGATAATGCAGCTAAAATAAGTGAGTCCACTATAACTTTGTGTCACTCTACGTGTGAAACTTAACATAAAAATACACTTAAAGCCAAGGCAAGCGCAGCCCAATTCCAGCTCGTTCTCTCAGGACTTGACTATCACAGCTCTACTAACAAGTATTCCTAAAGTGCACTCAGCTCCACACGAAGCAACCTTGCATTCCGCGGCCATGCTGACCCCTGGAAGCAGAACGTGTAGCCACATCTCACCGGTCTTGCTCACTGTGAGGTGGCGCCACATAAAAATACAGACAGTGTACAGGATATCATGCATCACACATAACGCGGTGTTTCTGGGAACCCCCACATATCTTGGACAAATGCTAAGATTTTCAGTCGTTCAGCACTTTCTTAGGAGCAAAGGCAGTAAACTCCCTGAAATACAAAGATTGTATATGGAAAATACCCCAAATGATCCTTCTCAGGAAGTGCTGCAAGGGTGTAGAACTCCATTTCACCAGGTCAGCTGCTCCGTATGACACTTACAAAATGCTTTTTGAGCAACATTGTCAGTTGCAATATCGCTGTTACCACGTTGAAACTAAGAGTCAACCTCTGTGGATGAAAATACTCAGAGTTTATAATATAGCTCCTAACCCTTTTACTGAAATTCGCTTTTTGTGACTGCTCATAAATATCGGACATATATGTGTAAATACCTCTTTTATTGCCCACTGTAAAACATATCCCACCCATACTTACATCTTCTATACTCTCTAAGTTGAACATGTTACTTCTTATTTTATATTTTTTATAAATATTGTCTTGTTTAAACATATTATGCTTCAGGTGTGTGTCAAATCTTTCATGGGTTATCAAAATTTCCTCCACATCTAACCACGTTCATTTAAGTGGATACCATTTCCAGTATTTAGCAGCGGGTTCACAGCATCAGTTGCGTGTTATGTATTAGTCTCATAGTAGCTCCACCAGGTCTCCATATCTGCTGGTGTTTTTACGCACAAACCCATGCTTTATATATTGGGTCCTCTGATTTTGCGCAGTGGTCCAATCTGCACCATTCTCCCAGAGTCGGGGCCTCCCAAGCCTACTATCTCTAAGCTAAGTCCCTTTTGGCTACCAAAAGCCCCACACCAGTCAATGGTCGAGCACTTCCTCTGACCCCTCCCGGCCATCCATTGTACCCATCAGGCCAGTGTAGGATCAGGATTGGCAGAATTCTCTACTACCTCCCCAAGGGTTTGGAGAATTAATTTCCAGGTCTAAGCATTGACTGGGCAGTTCCATATAGTATGCAGGAAGATGCTATTCGCATTGTTGCAACGAAAACAGCAGTAGTTAGGGGCCAGATGTAGCAAAGGGTTTTTCCCATTCTGTGTCAATGGGAAAATGTGTTCATACATATGGCCCGAAGTTTCTTATCCCTTCGCCAAAGTGTGGCTAGGTGGAAGTAGATTCTGTGAAAATATTTAACTTGTATCGCCCAGAGCATGCGGATGTGGCCAGGGTACGAGAAGCAATCTTTGCTCCTGTCCATTCTCCCTCGTCCAATTCGCCAATGTCTCACTTCCATTTCTACTCTAATTTATCCAGAGTACTAATATCCCTCATTCATGCATCCTTTAAATAGCTTTCCTTCCCACCCATTCCATTGTCACTTTAGCCCCCAAGGTGCCTTTGTATGCCCCTAAAGCATGCCAGATTTGTAAGTACCAAAATATTGGATTTTGCATAATATAAATTAGTCGGGTAACTGTTGAACATTTGTATGTGTGAAAGCCCAGATGTCACCAAGCTTAGAAATACCTATAAGGTCCTGGGCTTGGAATCCGTCTACTTTTGTAACTCGATCCACCCAGGAGTATTCTGTAAAGGGCTTCTTTAATCACTTTTGCCTGTCACCTAATGTGTTGCATGGCATTCTGCCAGCACATCAGCGGCATTGGACTTCGGTGTGGAAGTGTGGGGGATTATTTGCCAGTCTAGTATCGAGTCCAGGTCACGCAGTTCCAAGATACCTAATTCAGTTCTGACCACAGGGCCGTTTCTTTTGCCGAAAAGCCAGCCTCTGAGTGGAATTAACATGTTACTTTATTCCTGACTGTTATCGTAAATTGTTCGAGGCTTGTACAACCGGGACAGTCTTATGTAAAGAGGCCAGTCACCCAGCGGGTCACGATCTTGCCATATGAAACTGTTAAAATAAATTAACACATAGGAGAGGCAGATGGAGGCGAGGAGAGCCGGCAGAGGTGGGAATACTGCTAGTTTGCTGCACAAAGTGGTTCACTGTCGTAAAGCCAAGAAATTCCACGAATCTTGTTGAAGTGGGAATAAGAAGTAACGAGTAACCCACATTTTGTTTAATTACTTAACTCTATGAGGTCCTTGCTATTTTTATTTTAGACACTTGCGTTTGAAAATGTTCTTAAAAGTTTGAACTTTATTGTATTATGCATCCTAGCCCTCATCCCGTCTGAATAGGTCGGTGTGCCTGGGGTTCTGTTAGGTATCCAGATATTGGGCCCGATTCACAGAATGAGTTCAACTACGCCCATAGATTTAAGTCTACGTGTGTGTGCGTGGTTGGTGGTGGGGGGGGGGGGGGCGGGGGAGGGCGCACATTTACTACTTTTTCATATTCACCATTTGTAATAGAAAGCCGGAATTAGTAAGGGAATGTCATGTGGCTTTTCCTGCAGGCGCCTATGCCTGATGTGCAGAGTTCTTCATAGCCGCGGAGTCCAAGGGGAGTGTCCCTCCTGTGCAAACACATTGAAACACCAACCCTCGCCCTCCCCCCCCCCCCCCCCGGGCTTTTGAGAGTGTAGATTTCAATCGACACTTGTAAAACCACCTACACCCACTAAGATCCCCTTTGAGGACTGGCGACAGGGTAAAACAATGTACATTTGGTTGTAAATGTGCTTTTGTGACCACATTTACCTTTGTGTGTTGGTCCAACTGACTCTAGATCTAGAACCATATTTCTGAGCGGTGAATGCGCCAGTGCACACGGCATAGTTGCTCGGTAGGATCCAGGCAATGCCCTTCCTGTAAAACTGAGATGTAGTTCCATAAACGCCAGTCCCCAGATGCCTTGTGACCAAAGGTCGTGAACAATTATCACAAATTCCAGATTGTACTTATCCTTTCATTCTTCAAAGTTTTGCTATGAAAACTTTAACCTATTTCAATCTGTACAAATATTGCTCAGCGATCATTTTTCTATTGTTAACCTCAGTCGTCTTTCTCCAGTCAGTGTCTCTTCTGGCAAGCCTTGTGTCAGTTTTTTGGACAACCCAGAGGAGTGGAATACTCGGAATACTATGAGCAGCATTTTGCTGACAATTCAGGTATGTTTGCAGAAAGAGAACATTATACAATATAATATATCATAATATATTTTTGACAATAATATTTAATCATTTGGGGTTCAAATTACGCACACTTTCAAGAGTCCTGTAACAAATGTTTTACTTAATCCATTCATTAACTCTCAGTGGTTTCAGTGGTATATGGATCTGTTTATTGTGGTTAAAAATGTTGTGTTTCTGTAAATCACACCAATGACCCGTTTTACATTTCTCAAAGCGTTTGTTCCGAGGTTTCTAAAAGAGGCCGATTTGACATTTCAAAAAAATATTAAGAGCTAATTCTCTTTGTGTTTTTTTACATGTTCACATTTAAGGCACGATTTAAAGCAGGATGCAGATATCGAGTTGACTGAAAAATGTGTGAGAACGTAATTGGTGTTGGCCCTTAAAGGCAACCATGGGCAAAGCCAACAGGTCTTGCTTGCAGTTGGAGTTAGAAGGCAGATCAGTTGGTTTTTCCAGTAGCTGTCATTAGTGCGTCTGGTGTCCGGAGGACAAGGGGCCGATGAGCGTGCTGAATAGCATCAGCGGCCCAGCCGCAGAAAGACAGAGAACCTCGGGGCATGCTGGAAGTTCGAGGTGGCCATCTTGGAATGACGCCATTAAGCAATGTCACAGGGTCAGATGAAGGAAGACTCGAGGCTTCCTGAAATGTAGCAGCAGCCGAGGAGCAAGCTGACCAGGAACCACTGGATGTGCTGAACAGCACGAGAGGGAGCTGCCTGGTGTGTTGAATGTTAAACGACAGTCTAAAGTCTTGCAAAATTAGTTATTCTGAGAGGCCAACTAGAGCTCAGCCCATGGCTGTTTAAAAGGGCATTTGTTGGCCATTTTAGGGTGAAACTGGTTCTTGAGGGCCCAAAAACGAATTAAATAAAATGCAGCAAAATCAAAAGAAAATATATTTGTGTGTTGCATGCATGTGTGAGATAAATATTTCAGTGTTTGAGAAGTGAGTGTACATTAAAGATGGAAACAAAATCTTTCTTGTATTGCAACTGAAGGCAGAAGGATAAATCCAAACAATCAATAGCATGAGGTGAGAGAGGGTACTAGTCTGGGCGGGCCCAGCACTGACTGTATGTATATACTAAAGTACAACAGTTCTGACAGACAGGTAAAAGGAGACTTAGAAATGGCAATTATGGGCAGTGAAATAATAAACATGGCGAATGTTGCACAACAAGACCTTTTCAACATAACACTTTTTAAATTAATTTGTATTATTTGTTATTTTATTTTTACTTTAATTTACTTTATATTTTATTTATCTTTTCTGTGTATTAAGGCTCATATTTTTAGTTTAGAGATATATATATATAATAATTATAGTTACTAGAATAACTGTAATTATTATTATTATATATAACTATAGTTATGGATATAGTTATATAGTTAGGACCTAGTTTCCTTAATGGTGTAACTGTAACTGAATTTCTGTAGTTTTGTATGGGTAAAACGTCACTATGGCTATAATGTCCCTAACATCTTTGTGAATTTTGTTTTTGTTAATACTTATATATATACTATAGTTATATATAATAATAATAATAATATATATATATATATATATATATATATATATATATATATATATATATATTTGTTTTTACTTAAAAAAACAAAGGTAGCCGGGACGTTATACTTAGGTTCTGAATTTACTCACACAAAACCGTAGAAATTCAGCAGTTATAGTTATCTCAAGTAACTATAACTCGTGCCCTAAGGTAACTATAACGCTTTCGGGGGTCCTTTTAGTAAGCTGTCCATCATCCTGGGAAAATGGGGGAAGTTGTTGCATACCACTAATGTATATGGGGTGGGGCCAAAAGAGCTGGGCTTTTAAGCCATTTTTAGGGTTGAGCCTGCGAGTGCATGCGCTTGCTCATGTGTGTCACGTGAGACGCGGTTGTGTTGTGTAAAGGGCTTGGAGCCCGCCTGTCGCTCACCATTTGTTGGATTGCGTGATACTCTTCTTTACAGCCTCGTAATTTGTCAAGGAATGTCTGACATCATTTAAGTTCCTCTGTGTGGAGCAGGGATCGAGCACTAATTGATTGCAACTTAATTAGAACCCGTCCACTGCTCCTGACGTGATTGAGGTGCTATTTTGTTCTAACTGCCAGGTCCCCGCAAACAGAATGCTTGTGACTGGCAAAAACATGCCTAGCAGGACAAACAAAATAGCAGTTTTTTTTTTTTTTTAAAGCTAACTTAATTTTATTTTGTTTTGTTTTTGCTCATGGGCGTTGTCAAACGATGACAACTTGTTTGAAATAAGCAAACATACTTGTAGTTTTCAAAAGGGAGAACACAATCTCTGGTCTCAGCAGCAGATGACAAGAAAGAACATGCTCGTCACAGTCACTTCATGAGATATTGCACTCGAAAAAAGCAAGGATGCAAACACCTCCATCAAGGTTTACAGATAACTTTTCAAGATGGAAATGCAGACCAAAAACACTTGCCTTGCATTGACTATGCACCAGAAATTAGGATGAATAGTACCTAACAGAAGTGGAGCTTGAACTTGGGCACCTGCGTTGATTATATCTGTAAGTGCCTCCCGTTGAGGTTTGATTGTTTTTGTGTAATGAGCATCATGCCAGAATAAATCCTTCCCTGCATATTTTCCCAAGAAGAGGCAACTGTTTTGTGCAGAATGTCTAGCCAACTGGAGTACTTTCTACTGGCTAATTAGTAAGTGCTACCTTATTGGGAAAATGTATAGTGCATCTCCTATACTACAGCTGTTAAAGGACGCTGAGGTAATGTATCCATTAACCTTGTGTGTCTGTAAGTTTGCCAATGTGATTGTTCCTTGAATGTTTTAATGAAATAACTTTTCTAGGTGGAAATAGATGAAAATTCTGCTTCCAGAAAGTGGGAGCATTTTCACAGCTCCCACCTGCTGGTAGCAGAGAGTTTGCTTTCTCTCGCCAAGCAAAAGCAAACAGTGGTCCCAAGAGCCATAAATGGCTACATGAGGTGGGCCACGTGCCCCCCTCCTTTCTTTATCATGGGCTGGCTCCGGGGAGGTGGTGGTCCCCGGGGTCATATAGAAATACCCTGACCCCGTAGCCTTGGTGATGGGGAACCCAAAAGACCCCGCTAGGGCAAAAAAACATTTTTAAAATTAAGTTTTCACCGAAAATCATGGAGGATCTACAATTCCGGTGATTAATCAAAAAAACAAAAAATGAGCAGAGTCCTCAGCGCTTGTTCAGTATAGTGCCCTGGTGGGCCAGGGCCTGGGGCAGGCAGCATAATACCAAAAAGGAAGGGGGCATTTGGGGCCCCCAACACCTCCCCGGGGCTTTATAATAATATAGGAGGGGGGCTGCGCAGACCTCCAGGGACCACCAATTCCCCGGGGCCTTATTTATTTAATGGAGGAAGGCCGCATGGCCCCCCCTCCTGGGGCTGTTTGAAGCCTTGGCGACCACTACCTCCCCGGGCCTATAAAGAAATATTTAAAGGGGGCCCTGCAGACCACCCGTGCTCTGGGGACCACCACCTCCCTGGGACCAGCTATTGAATTAAAAGAAGGGTGCGTGCAGCTTCCCTCCCTGGGCCATATTCCCCTGGGGCCTGGCCACTAGTGCTAAGGGTGCCCTGATCCAACCCAGAGCACCCAGTATGCTTTGTTGGAGACTGCAACTGCAGGGAGAACCTAAGGGCCCCTGCAGTCACAGCTGGCTGCCTGTCTCCTGCAGGAGCCGGAATTGCTCCCGCACGCAGAGAGCTGCTAAATATGCACCTTCCTGAGTGCATGAGCAGTCTTTCATCTATTTCCGTACCCACATGACAGCAGGCAGGGAAACAAATTAAAACACCTCTCCCGGCAAGCGGGAGCAGTTTTCACACTCCTGCATACTGGAAGCTGAGTTAGTGTTTGCTTTTGCTGGGCAAGAGCTGTCACAGCTCCCGCTAAGAAAAAGCAAACGGCTATCTCCCGAGGGTGGTCACCTCAGGAGATAGCAGGAGCCGGCCCTGGTGGTCACCAGGGCCATTAATGGCTCCTGGCCAGCCCCGGTGAGGTGGTGGTTCCTGTGGCTGTAATGGCCTGGGAGGGGGGCTGCGCAACCCTGTCCTATTTTTTAATATGAACTTGGCACCAGGGAGGTGGTGATACCTGGGGCCTGGTGGGTCTGCACGGCCCCAACTTTGTTTTTACTTAGCCCCAGGGAGGTGGTTGTCCCCAGAGCATATAAAAGCCCCAGGAGTGGGGTGCGCGCTGCTCCCCTTCTTTATTAAAGAAAATCCCGGGGAAGTTGTGGTCCCTGGGGCTCAGTGAGCCCAATGGTCAGGGGTCCACGCAGCACCCCTCCTTAGCAAGAATAAAGCCCCGAGGAGGTGGTGGTCTTATCCGGGGCTCATAAGAGCCTCAGGAGGAGGGGAGGCGTGCGCCCCTCCTTTATTCTTTTTTATATATGGACATTCCCCAGGGACCCGGCCCACCTTAGGACTTTGTTCAAAACATGCACGGGAGACCGCTCTTGGTTTTGAAAAAAAAAGTTTTGTTGCAGATTTGTGAATCTGCTGCAATTTTGCAGCAACATTTTAAAAAAAAAAATGCCTTTTTGCCCTGGCAGCTTCCCAAAATGACCCCAGGGCTGGGGGTGAGGGTATTCCTAACCTGCCTCCTTCTCCATTTTTATCTGTTTGTTTGGGACTCGGCTGAGTCCGAATACCAAAATGGCTGCCAATACTTCCTGGTTGAAGTGTTGGCAGCCAATCACACCTCTGCACGAGATCGGGAAGATTCGCGAAGTGTTCATGCCTCTACATATACGAATTAGGTTTTTGTTTAAAAAAATCTCAAACTATTGAACGGATTCACACCAAATAGCCAAAAGGTCGCTTTCTGGACCAAGATTTACATTCCTGCCAAATTTGGTGTAATTCCCTCCAATGGTTCAGGCTGTAATCATGTTCAAAATCCCCATGGGAGATTGCATGGGGAAAAAGTGTTTCTGCACCCCCCCGTTTTGTCGCCCCGCGTTAGATGAATCACCCTGAAACTGTTAAGACAGCAGCTGAAATGACTGTCGTACTAATTTAGAAAAAGTTGTGAAGATTCGTCAAACAACGCCAAAGTTATTGGCAAAAACAAAAAAACACCTTTCCTATGGAAACTAGGTCCTAACTATAACACAAATCTCTTCCTCATCCATGTCAGTAAAACATTCTGACATGCAGACTAAAACCTATACTTTACACACCAGCAGACTTCTCATATTTAACGTCCTAGTGATCATTTGCAGCTTCGCCACAGTATTCTAGTAAACAAATAGATCACTAGCATTCTGTATTTATGACAAAATTGCAGCACGCCTGAACACCATTGCGATGAAATCAAATCTGCATAACTGAAAGTAATTTCTTACAGAAGATAGTGCAGTAAATGAACAAAATGATGGGTTTCATTTTGCCATAGAAATTATAGTTAGCTCACTAGAAAGATAAAATGAAGACACATTTTCTATGAATCCTCATATATCTTCCTGATCCATTTCAGTAAAACATTCTGACATGCAGAATGAAACATGTACTTTCAACACCAGTAGCGGTTTGCCAGTTGATTCCATAGTAATCAAATTCAGCATCACCACAGAGTTCTAGCAGAAAATTAGAGCACTAACCTTTTATATTCAGTGAGGCACTCCTGAATGCCATTATGCTGGAATATAAGCTGTTGAATATAAAGCCTTTCCAGGAGAGCAGGCTTAAACCAGGCATGAAATCGGAGGTGTACAAATGTGAGGGGAGGTATGTTTGTTTATTAAAATATGTGCTTCCATTCTCCTCATCACAAGAGGCAGTGGCACATAGGATACAAATAACAAATTCTTTATTTGTCAAAATTTTAGGACTAGAGAGACGCTACTGTAGACCTGGTGGAAGCATTTTGTCAAACGTGCCTTCTACCGATCCATAGAGTACTCCATGATTGTGCCAACTTAAGAAAGAAATTCTGTCATCACTCTGTTCCTCCTATGTGATGTACTAATGAATACAAGTCTGTCTCCCATTCATTACAGATGTTCTAACTGAGCTGCCTTGACCTCGGACTCGTTATGTGGAATGTCTTTTACGGCGTTGCCAGTTTGGAGACATCAGGCAGACTGACTGAGCACTCAGTTCAATCCTAATGCTGCGTTCATTCTGCCAGCAGGATGAAAGCAGTGTTAGGATTGGACGCAGGGCAGGCTGGGAGCCTGTTACTGCAGTCGAGGACAGAGGGAGCGGATTGGCACGGCAATAAAGATACGTTTAAAAAAAATATATAATATTTTATTTTTTTATCTCACCCCGGCAACGCGACGCCCGACCCTTTTCCCTCCCACGAGCCACCACTGCAATCAACACATGATATATTTTGTTAGCGATTGAATTACAAAAAGAAATGTAAGTGAGAAAACATGTTCTATATGGACAGACCCAGGCAAATTTGTGACAAAAATAAATACATCTGGTAAGTCACAATTCCACAATGACACAACATAGCCCTTATACATGCAATGAGCAATTCACATGGGGTCAAGATGTCAAAGTCAACGATGTTTCAATCCTTTTAGCAATACTAGGATCATCATCAGATGCAACACTTCACACTGAACCATTCTACTCTGTGCCACTCCACACTACCCACTACAATCCACGATGAGCCACTCTATGCAACTGTGATCTGTGTCACTGTACTCTAAACCACTGCACTCTATGCCAATGTACTTTGTGCAACTTTACTCAAAACCTAGGTACTCTGCGTCACTGCACACTACGGCAACTACTCTGCACCACTACACTCTATGCCACTGTACTCTAATCTGCAGCGCTCTACGCCACTGCATGCTACACCACTGCATGCTACACCACTCTACACCATTGCGCTCTGTCACTGCACTCTGTGCCACTCTATTCTGCATCACTGTGCTGTATGCCACTACTCTCTACAACACTCTGCTCTGCAACACTCTACTCTATGCCACTACAGTTTACCCGGAACCACTCCACTCTGCTATTCACTACTGTACTCCACTCTAAACCACTGAACTCTATTCCAATGTACTCTACACCACTTTACTCAAAACCAACGCACTCTACGCCAACTACTCTGAACCACTGTACTCTAATCTGCAGCACTCAATGCCACTGCACGCTATGCCGCTCTACACCATTCCCCTCTGTCACTTCACTCTATTCTACTCTTTGCCACTGTAATGCACACCACTTCTCTCTAGAGAAATGTACTCTGCAACACTCTACGATACTGCACTCTACGCCAATGCACTTTATGCCAATGACCTTTACACCACTGCCCTCCATGACACTGCAATCCGACACTGTGCTCTGCAAGACTGCACTCTCTACCACTGAACTCTAAACTATAACAGTGTATGCTGTGCAACTGCACTCTACTCTGCACAACACAACTCTACGGTACTCTACTGCACTCCATGCCATTGCACTCTAGACCACTGCACTCTATGCTATTCTACATCAATCCACTCTACTCCACTGAACTGTATGCCACTCTAATCGACTGTGCACCGCTACACTCCACACACTGCACTCTATGCCACTCTGCCCCACGGCACTATATGTCACTCTACACTGCTGCACTTTATCTTGCACCACTCTATTTTACCCTGCACCACTTCACTTGACCCTGAAACAATGTATTCTACTCCACTGCACTGGTTGCCACTCTCTTCTACTCTGCACTCTATGCCGCTGCCATCTGTGCTGTGTCACTCAACTCTACTCTGCACCAGTTCACACCACTCTACTCTACATCACTGCACTCTATGGTTTTGCACTCTACACCACTTTACTTAAAACAAATGAACTCTACACAACTGTACTGTATACCAGTCTACTCTGCACCACTGTACTTGACACCACTTCACTCTAGGCCTCTCTACTCCACTTTACGACACTCCACTCCATTGAACTGTACTCCACTTTGACACTGTCCTCCTCTCTAGGCCACTCTACGACTTTACTCCACTCTGTGACACCCCCGTAACTTCCTCAATGCCACTCCATGTCACCTTTCTCCACTCCATTCTACAACACAATATTCCACTCCAGTACTCCACTCTACTCTAGGCTACTCCGCTCTGACCCTCTATGCCACACCACGCTATGCCACTTCACTCTAAAAACACTCTACTCCACTCTGCCATTCTACTCCACACTACTACACTCTGTGCCACTCTACTCTACAACAGTCTACCCCGCTCTACCCCATTCTACTCTACAACACTCTACTTCACTCTACCCAACTCCTTCTAAGCCACTTCATTCTGCTCTACACCACTCCTTGAGACTCAATGCCACTCTACAATGCTCTACCCCACTCTGACACTTTGCTCCACTCTATGCCACTCAACTCTACGACACTCTATACCCTTCCATTCTACAACACTCTAGTCCCTTCACAATACTCTACACCACTCCACTGTATGCCTCTCCATGACACGCCATTTCACTCCACCCTACTCAACTCTACACCACTCCATGCCTCTCTACACCACTTAAAAAAAACTCCACTCTCTTTCACGACACTCTGCTTTATCACACTTCACTCCACGCCACTCTCCTTTATGCCACTAACTTTTAGCCATGCTGAACAGCAGTCACCTTGGTGTACAACATGGCTAAAACATATTGGCAAAGACAATATCCCTTGCATAGGCAAGACTTTTCGGCTTCTTTTTACTTCACTCTGTTAATTGCATCTTTAAGACTAGCCTGTGGGTAACCTCTTTCATGGAACCCTTTTGTTGTTCCCGATGGTTCTAAATTAAAGTCTTCCTTTTTAGAGCATATTCGATGTGCTTGTAACATTTGACCATTTCAGTGCCTTTGAAAGACCATTGTTGGTGTGCAGTAATCTGTTGCTCGCTGTTGCCTTTCTGCTGGAGATCATCCTATTCTTCAAAAATATTGCAACATGCAAGTAGTCCAGACTCCCTTGACTCATGCTGTATGTGAATTTGATGCTCAGATGTTTATTGTTAAGCCTTTTTATATACATTTCTAAGAGAGCTTGCTCTCCATTCTTTATTAGAAAAAGATCATCAATGGACCATGTCCATAGTAGTACAGTACCCCTCATGCCTTACTTGTCATCTGGACGGGCCACTGCCTTCTCCCACTACGCTGTAAACAATGCTACCCTAACTTTTTAGAACAGCTACTCAATTTTTAGAACGTCAAATGTTCACAACCCTCCTAACTTTATCTGACATGGGAGGGGGGACGGATTTTTTTAAATGTAACTAAAGCATCATTGGTAGTGCATCAGAATTTCCAGACAACACATTTTGTACTCAAATTGCCACTAAATTGGCACAGGCATACAATTTTAGTGATAAAGCTATGTTGTACCAGATGATGTGTGGAAATCAGGTTTCAGCAAATGATTATCATTTGTGGATCACAAAGTAAAGTGTTTCAATTTGTTTTGACCCTGTTAAAAACTTTGTTTCTACCACACTTCAGAATTACAAATCAATTGCTTCATTTTTGCCTTCATAACTGCTGAATTTATAGAGTTCATTCACAGGTATTTACATTTTTTGGTGTTACAAAAAATAACATGGTAGAGCCTTTCCTTTCACATTCCCATTACCCCAGCAAGATTGCCACATTATTCCCTGTACCTTTCTTTCTCTGGCTGCAATGAGAGGTGTTTGTAAGCACAGTCTCTATCTTAAAAAGTAAGCAGCAAATTTGTCAGAAGAGATAGCCTGCCATTTGACCTCTGTCTTTGAACACAGCAAATGTGACAAGCTAAACACAGAATTTAAAGGCATCTTTATTTATTAGTTAGACTTTTGAGACCTACCATAAATCAGCTTGCAACTCGCCAGTGAGCTACAAACCACAGTTTGGGAAACACTGCTGTAAAGAGATTGGCATATGTGGGTGTAAAGGAGATGCCCATTACTGAGCCTTGTTTCTCTAAAAACAGACATATATTGAAAGAAAGATATATTGTTTGACAAAACTCCAATAGACTGACTTGAATGGGCAGTGATAACTCCACTGAACCTCATAAAATAAGAAGGGTCATTTTTGATTCAGCATCTCTGTGTGCTGTAGATAGTTGATTGATTTTGCTTTTTAAAATGTATCCACATGCCCGTATGCCAGATTAGTGTTGAAATTATATGTAAAAAGAGATTACATCCAGCATGATCATTGTATATGTGTTCTTCGAGGGCACTTGGTTATTCTTCAACAGAAAGTCAGATTACTCCCGTACATAGGTGTGAATAGCAGTTAGATATTCATAGTGGAAGAGTTCCCAGTACCTCAACATTTATCCAGAACAGACCCGATCAAATTAACTATTGGTCTACCTGGTGGGTATCCAGTATTCTTATGTATATTTGGTAAAAACAAATTTGTGGGAATTATTGGATGTTTTTCTTCAAGGTAAAGGGATTCATCTCATCTAATAGTTCTCAAACTCTCCAACTTTCTAACATCAGGTGATAGTCAATTTTTGTGTTAGTTGTTGCATCTTCTTTACGCTTACTATTTTCTATCACCCACAGTTGTCTGTGTGCTACATTCATATATTTTACTTTGTCTAAAATGACTATGGGCCAGATGTAGCAAAGGATTTGCGCGTCGCAAACGGCGAAAATCGCCGTTTGCGAGGCGCAAATGCCTCTTTGCTATGCAGAAATGCATATTGCGAGTCGGGACCGACTCGCAATATGCATTTCAGAATCGCAAATAGGAAGGGGTGTTCCCTTCCTATTTGCGATTCGGAGTGGCATGCAATACCATATGCGGTCGCAAATGGTATCGCAGTTACCATCCACTTCAAGTGGATGGCAACCCACTCGCAAATTGGAAGGGGTCCCCATGGGACCCCCTCCTCTTTGCGAATGGACCCAAAACAATTTTTTCAGGGCAGGTAGTGGTCCAAGGGACCACTACCTGCCCTGAAAAAATACCGAAACTAAAGGTTTCGTTTTTTTTTTTTTTAAGTGCAGCTCGTTTCCCTTTAAGGAAAACGGGCTACACTTAAAAAAAAAAAACTGCTTTATTGATAAAGCAGTCACGAACATGGAGGTCTGCTGACGACAGCAGGCCTCCATGTTTGCGAGTGCCTAGACTCGCTATGGGGCCGCAATTTGCGACCCACCTCATGAATATTAATGAGGTGGGTCATTGCGATCCCATAGCGAGTCGCAGACGGTTTCTGAGACACCGTTCTGCATTGGAAATTGCGACTTGCAATTTGCGAGTCGCTCCGACTCGCAAGTCGCAATTTCCAACTTTGCTACATCTGGCCCTATGTTTCTTCCTTTGTCAGAAGGATGGATCACACTCAAGCTGTCATTCTTCAGTTCTTTTAAGCCCCACCACTCTTTCCAATTTTTCCTATTGTTTTGTCCGACTTCTTAGATGATTGATGGTCCCCAGTTACCATTTCTTGAAAAATATCAACCCTGGTTCCCAGTGGAAGTTGTGGACTAAAATTTCAATTCGGTTTGACATTGCTTTTGACAGAGGAGCCCTTATCAAAGCCCATATCTTCCACATTTATTCTTTGCATGTGCTCCTCCAACCACGCTCTGTAGTTGCAAATGGCATTGTTTTCTCTTGCTTTCTCCAGATCTTTGATGATCTGATCACTAGTCTGACATATAAGATACATATTCTTGACCATATAATGGTCTATTAAGAATTCCTCCCAAAAAAGTCAGAATGGGCCTTGTTCTTATGAACTGCTTGTATTTGCCATCATATGACAGTTGCTTGGGCAAGAACCTCTTTCTTTTACCACAATGTATCTCATAGGTGATGTTATTAGTTGTGGGTGCTCACTTGTATTCGTGTATTAATAAGTTATTGACAAATGTGTGCCCAGTGGGTGTTGATCTGTTTTAACTGATTGATAGAATTCAGCAATCTGATATCAACAGTCATATTGCTTCCTGAACATTCTGAGCCCTGGGAGTTCTCACCCAGAGATATAGTGTCCCATGTAGGAGATTACCCCTCTTCCTGCCTACTGGTAGCAGCATTAGCCATCACTGGTCCCACAGCTAGCCCTCTAACATTAGGCTTCTAGCAGGAAACTGCACCTGAGTAACTTTATGCTTCTCTGGAAACCTGATATGGACGCTGTGCTTCCCTCATCTGGTGAACCACAGCGAGAAAAGGAGGGGGGATCGCAAAATCCATTTTCTCCATTAATTTTTTTCCATAGGAAATTTAGACACAGCTACAGCCCAAACCACTTCACAGATTTACAACAACTTTGGCAGAAAGTTAGATTTTGGTCTTGAGAGAGTGCTTTTTCAGATTTGGTAAATCCATGAGCAAACAATGCTGAAAAACAACTTTGTATATATCACAGAGCGGAGGATCCATGGGGCCAGCAGATGTCATGGTGAGATCTGATTGTCTGCCACCACCTCAAGAAGGATGTGGCGACAGCCATCAAAGGACTTGGAAGTCAGTCTTGAGTCCTAGAAAAAAAGTTAAAAAAACAAAAAAATCATATGGGGCGTGGCAGCCCCCCTCCTCAAGCTTTCCCTCAGGGCCAAATTCCACAAAAAAAGGAGAGGGGGCCACATGGCCACCCTCTCTAGCCTCCCCAGGGCCAGCTCACACACTGGGTCCTATGGCACCACACCAAGGACACAATGGTTTTCTTGCCCACAAGAGCGTGGGCAAGGAACCAGAAGTCAGCTCCCTCCTGGCAGGAGCTTTGGAAATGCTCCCGCCAGGTGGGAACAAACGTCTGTTTCCATGCCCGCACTCTTGCAGACAGAGAAACTCTGACTGCTTCTACCGTGAGGGAGCAAGAAAAAATATCTGCTTCCTCTGGGCAGGAGTAATGCCGGCTCCCGCAGTAACTAGTGGTTTATGGGCACCCCAGTGGGCATGGGGCACCTATCTCTGGCCCCATGGGATTGGGCCCTCAGGGATGTAAAGGCTCAGAGGTGGGGGCCCCTCCCCTTAAAGCATACATTGGCCCCAGGGGATGGGGGTTCCCGGAGCCCTAGGAGGGTCAGTGAAAAGGGCACCATGCCCCTTCCCCTTATTTTATCAAATAGGCCCTGGGCAATTGGGTGCCTGGTGCTGCACAAGCTTGGAGGGGGGAGTAGACCTGCGTGCCCCCCTCCCAAAGGATGTTTTTTAAAAAGGGTATCCCAGGCGGCCACCAGAGTGATTAATAAATGAGCATCAGCAACTACTCTTTTTATTATTCATTACTCAAGAAGGGAGCGCCCCATAATTCTCTGCAAGGGCTTTTTGTTTAATTATTTATTTTAGCTTGGCGTTGTCCCTAGATTAGGGAGGGGAACAATCAAGCATTTTATCATATAACCATATTTTTTAAATCAGTCCAGGCTGGAGCTGTATGCTGTTCAGCTGGAGTGCAAGGCCCTCTTGTGGTTATTTGTATGACTGCATTTTGTGGTTAAAATTGTTCAAAGAAAGATGGAGACTTGTTGCTTTTATAAAAAAAAAAAAAAAATGTTTGAGTCTTTCTTTTTAACATTTAGCCAAAAGAATTGCATTATTTAAAACTAAGTTAAAAGAAAGAAAGACTCACAGACATGTTTATTGTTTTTTAACATAGTGTTATTAAATATTTTTATAATGATCACTATTATTAAATATTCCACTGTCAATTACTGAAATGTACACTAGATTAAACATTTTGGTGTTTTTTTCAGAAAGATGACAGGGTAATTTTTTATATTTGGTGTTTTGGAAAAGTCTGAGTGCAGCCTGGACTTGGGCATGCCAGAAGGCCATGTGCGGTGTGGGTTGGCTGCTTGTAAGTGGTTGGACACAGGCCCTGTCGCCAGTCTGGAGCAGTGCACAGCCAAAGTCCGTTAGACATGTGGGATTAGCAGACACCTGAAGATGCTGAACTGCTTCCTGCTGCTAGCCCCCCGCCGTGGTGGGTTGGCTTTACCTATGGTAAAAAAAATATTACTTTACTTTAAAAAAGCACTAGAAATTCACTGAAGAAACCAAAGGTTAAGGAATGTTATAGTTGGCTGAGAACTTCATTGTCAAATTAATGTTTTAAACATACAAAACTACTAAAATTTACCAGTTATAGTTATCTCAAGTAACTATAACTCAAGCCCCAAGGTAACTATAACTCACGCCCTCACCACACACTTCTAATTGCCCCACATATTAAATTGCTTATGTCATCTTCTATGACATCAATGATAATAACACTGCAATATTTGCAATGAAATTATTGATGAGAAAACTGCATGGCGGGGGTGCAAGTTATAGTTACTTAAGATAACTATAAAAGATAGAAAATATATATATAGTTACTTGAGATAACTATAAATGTGAAAATATATATATATATATGTATGTTTTTTTTTTCCTACTGGCAGTCATCAGTAGGTAGTTATAATTAGGAACATGTTTCCATGGAAAAAGCATTTTGTTGACTTGCCTGTATCTTTGGCGCCGTTTGACAAATCTGAACGAAATTGTACAAAAAAAGTGTTCCCATGAATCTTGTTGTACATAGGAAGTTTCGGGATGATCCATCAAGCGGGGCTGCGAAAAAGGGGGAGGGTGAAACAAGTGTGTTTCCCATTATAATTCCCATAGGGATTTTAGACACCACTATAACCGAAACTGCTGGACTGAGTTACACTAAATTTGGCAGGAAGGTAGCTCTTCGTCCAGAAAGAGGGATTTTTGTTATTTGGTATCAATCCATGTAGTAGTTTTCTAAATATTAAAAGGAAAATAAAAGCTAGTTATCTAGAGGCGCAAAGGATATGTGAATAATAATGAGAGTTCGGCAGAGCTATGATTGGCGGCCAACACTTCAACTAGGAAGTGTTGGCAGCAATCTTGAGACTCGGCTGAAGCCGAGTTCCAGAAAAAAAGATTTAAAAAAAAAAGAAAAGGGGCCAGGGTACGGACATCCTGACTCCTCAGCTCTGGTGCTGGGGTCCCAAAGGGACCCCGCCAAGGCAAAAAAGGAAATAAAAAATAAAAAAGTTTGTTGCAAAGTGGCAACGAATTTGCAGATTTGCTGCAAAAATGTTTTTAAAAAACACAAGTGTGGTCTCCTGCCCTTGTTTTACTGAAGCCCCTGGGTGGGTCAGTTCCATGGGCATGTTAAAATAAAGGAGAGGGGGCACGGTGCACCCCCTCCTGGGCTTATTTACTGTCCCAGGGACTGCCACTTCCCAGGCCTCATATTTAATTATATGCAGGGGGCCCAGAAGGCCCCCTTGGGAACCACCACCTCCCCGGGACTCATATTTAATTACATGTTGGAAGGGCCACACCCCCCCACCCCCCCCCCCCCACCTGCATTGCCAGGGACTGCCACCTCCAACAGGGCAAACAAGGAAATAAGCGTGGGGGGGACCTATGTGCCCCCACCCCGCAGCCCCATGGACCGCCACCTCCTCGGGCAAATTATTTGATATTAAGGGGGGGCTGCGTGCCCCCGCAATCCGCAGTTTTTTTTCTCCTCCAAAACGTTTGCTGCAGATATTGCTTTGATA